>NC_055688.1:5735027-6937527 GCF_017639745.1 Melanotaenia boesemani
CGTGGACACTGAGGCAGCTAACGAACCTGCAGGCGGTGATGTAATCACAGTCAATCCAATTAGGAGCCAGCAGGAAGTGGGAACCAGCTGATGTCTGAGCACACCCATCTGATGTGGACCAGGACTCTTAACGGGTTAATAAATGTCCAGATCACAGAACCACAGATCAGGGAGACGGTTTCTCTCCACAGAACCGGTTTTCATGCAGACAGATGTCCTCAGTCCGGTTTTAACCGCTGTGTCTCCTCATACTTTGTACCTTCTGGTGACCTTTGTGGATAAAAATGAACAAAAAACGCTAAAGTCCACGAATAAGATTTTATTTTTTAAAAAGTCACTTAAACAACTTGAGGCCTGCTCAAAACAACCAAACATTCAATCATTTCCAGGATTTTAACCCTTTAAATGCAAGTTTGATTATTTGAAATACTGCATTATTTATTACAACAAAAAGAAAAAAACACAAACAACAGATTTATTTTCCATTTAATAACCCTTTATTGGCATTTAAAGAGTTAAAAGTCTTTAAATGATTAAATGTTTTGGTAGTTTTGTTCAGATCTAAAGTTGTTCAGACGATTTATGAAAAAAAGCAGAAATTAATATTGATGTTTGATTATTTTATAGAATTTGACAATAGATATTGAACACATATTGGTAATATAAATCTCTTTTTCCCATGTGAGTAAATGAATTTGAGTATATGGATAATTTTATTTATTTATGGTGAACAGTCTGGGATTATTTATTAGACCAAATATGAGTTCAAGTATTTATATCTAAAAATACTTTCTCATATTGATACACATATTAATCAAAAGGCAGCGACCTCCCACCCTAAAGTCAAAACATTTAAACCTCACAATATATAATTAGGCCTCATTACAAGGTAACTACGTCAGCTATATGGTTTCAAATTTCACATTTTCCTTTTAAAATGTTATAAGCATTAACAAATCAATTAATCACTGATAAAAATAAAGTGCACATCTTTTTCTTAGTTCAAATGTTATTTACATCAAAACACTGAAGCAAGAGAGCTGGTACAAATGTCAAAGCACAGAGGATAGCATTGTCTGCACCTCCCAACAGGCGGGGTCAGGCACCTCCTCAATACATCACAAACCTGGTTTGAAACACCACCAAGCGAAGCAGCGGGAAAAGGAACATTCATTTAGAGTATATGTTTAATAACTGGTTACGTTTTGAATAAATAAACATCCAAATGTTGACTTGCTAACATTAACGTTAAGTCACTGTTACTGACTTTTACTTGTGTAATTTTTTGTGCTTTCCGAATGGAAATCTTTCTGCTCTCTGAACTTTGGAGGTGATGGTCGGACTGTGGTAAAAGTCGTCCATTTTTCCTACAAAGAAGAGCTACAATCCTGCAAAAGCTACTTCCATATTTTAACCAAACACAATCTTCTATGTAATCATGCCAAAGTTCAGCAAATCATATCGTGTGATGTCGTTGGCAGACTGACTACCCGAGTACTTCTGGTACCCACACCAGCACTCTCAAAATAAAAGGGGCAACTAAGGACTTGCAGTTTATCCAATGGCTGGAAGGTTCGTGGTTCAATTCCCACAAAACAGTGGTCAGAGAAGCTGTTGGTGCGCATTGGCTGCCGCGTTTCCCTCAGTCTGCAGGGCAGCCGTGGCTACACATATAGTTTACCATCACCTCGTATGAATGAATAAAGTATTCACTGTTAACGCTTTAAGAGTCGTCAGCAGAAAAGAGCAATATGAATTATTAGTACACACCTTCCCGATTCTACACCCACGTTTGTTTTTCTATTCTGCATTCTTTGTTTTTTCTTATTTAATGTGGATTTTCTGGTTATAACAAAACAAAAACAGGCAACTGAAAGACACTAAAAGCTCCAAACATTTGACCTCAAATGCAAATACTCCAACCTAGAGCTCTGGTTCTGGTTCTGGTCGAGGAGCTGGTTTACTTCACGTTTCCTTTTGACTTGTTGACTTTACTGACAGCAGGAATTCAGACAATCTCTGATGAAGCTGGCACAGGAAGCAGATTTCCTTCATCTTTATCCAGCTGCTTCTTCATTCACACATCGTGTTTTATGGGAGGATTTCAGTCCAATGCAAACCCCCCTCCCCCTTCCCCCTCCCAAAACTCCCCTGTGGTAGATGGATGTGGACACCCCGGGCCACTGAACACTTCTCCCTAGATCACATCAAACAGGAGCGAGCCCTGAGGGCCCCCCGCAGGCCCCGGCTACACCTGGAACTGAGTGGAGACATCCAGACAGGTGGAGGTGGTACCGGTGGTGGTCTAAGGGGCACTGTGGGATAGCCCCCCCACAACTATCCCCTGAGGTTCAGACTGAGTCTCTGCTCCTCTGTGGCTGTAAACAACCAGTAAAGCTGCAGAGAAGCTTCTGGAAACGAAGTGCCACTCATCATTCCAGCTGCTCTTCCAGAGCTCATCGAGTAAACATAGATCTAAAAACAGGACTTACACTCGAACTCTGGCCTCTGCTTCTGTCCAAATCAAACATCTTTGAGTAAAAGATGTTGTCATGGCAACAACAGGAGATCAGAGTTCAGGCTTCAGAGTATGAGACCAAGTCTGCTTCATGAATCAGAGTGAAAAAATATCAACCAATAAAACTTTTCAGACTGTCCAAAAAGTCCAAATACAGTCTCCTCTGTATAAATATTCATAATTTCATATCCTTGTGCTTCGGCTATTTCACTAAAACCAGCTAAAACGTTTGGAGGGACACCAACCAGGGGCCCCAATCAGACTAAGATCATCTCAAAGTTTGTTTAATTTTAGGGAAACTTTAGAGAAAATCGGAAATTTGGGGGGCAATCATTCATTATACATGAGACGTAGTGATGCAGGTTTGTTCCTTAAACTCTGGCATGTGCTGTCTCTGGTGAGGATGGAAACTGGTCTTCAACATGTTCAGATATTTTTGTGGATTCAGAGATGAGATAGACCAATCAGAGGATTTGTGCCGCATCTATCTATCGAATGTATGAAAGATGCTTCTGTTAGCAAACAGAAAGGTTCTTTACTGCACATAGAAGTAGACAGCAGCCATTTGCAGAGCGTGACTTCACACATCTGTGTGATATGAGGAGAACGAGGACCTCGAAGCCATCATTGACACGAAGCTCACACAGTCACATGATAGAGACCCAGTTTGGTGTTGAACTTCAGCTTGAGGTTCGTTTCTGTCCAGAGAGTAGCTCCACCTCAATTGGATGTCCTCTGAAGTGATGGAAACAGCTGTGTATGAGTATGAATAATTCAGACTGAACATCAAGCCACCTGCTGCTGCGTCCAACCGCCATCTATATTTTACACATCGTCGACCACAAACACACAAACTCAGTACACATCCACGTCGCTGCTCCGTAGAGAAATCACTTCTCCAGTTACAACTTGAGTCTTTTTCTTTTAAATCAACTTTCCTGATGAGGGAAGCTCTGTCAGGATCAGGATTTAAATATCAGCAGATCTCAGGGGCGTCGCCTGGCCTGGGCATTCCCGGCTCTAGCATCGAACATTTCACATCAAGCCCCGAATGTTTTTTCATCCCAGAAGGAATAAGTTTACATTCTCTCAGCTGCCGTATGACATTAAAGAAGATGGTAGTTTTGTAATTTCCTGGCTTTTGTGAATGCAACACAGGTATAATATGATCAATCACAGAGGAATTTTATGGAAGCGGGAATCCTCCGTGTTGGCTAACAGCCCAGCGTTTTATCCCTAATCTGAACTCTGGTGTTATTTCGAGCGTCATTATTAGCGGTCAAAAATTGACATCAGATGTTTTATTATTTAGAGAAGAGAGAAACTCTTCATTTGGTGTAGCTGCCAGTGGGCAGCAAGACTCTGGTCAACACATGAAACAGGTAAACCACAAATAATTTAAACCCTGTATGTCTTAAAATTAAATGAACATTCGTGACAGTACTTGATACTTCGAAGGTTAAGCTAGCTGTACTAAACCGTTAGCCCTGCCCTTTTCTGTTCTACACATTTACATTAAATCCAGAGGTGAGTCTATGTGTTTTGCTGGTTTACCCGCTGGTGTGAGTGTGTGTGTGTGCGCATGCGTTTGTGTTGTTGTAGATGGAAACGGCTTTCCCAGTGTTGGATGTTTGGTTTCTAGATGCTGCTTCAGTTTAAATATAGATAAATAAAGAACAGCTTTATTATAAATTTATTTACTGATGTTTTTGTTCACCTCCAGGTCACTGGCTGGTTAATAGTTAAAGAGTTTTAAAGAGTGTTTTACATTTTATGTTGCTCACAATACATTTATATTTGTAATACAAAACCAGTCTTTCATGGTCTCACCTTTGTGTGAGTGTTTACTTTATGTATTAATGAGGTTGGTGGTTCTTGTATGTGTGTGTTGCTCCAGGACAGGGATGTTCGAGACTGGGAAGGAAAAACCAGAGTTTACCACTAGTTTAAACTCGGCTATACTACTGAAAAAGTAGTAATAGTAAAGATGGAAAACAGCAAGTGAAAGAAGGAAAGACGGGAAATGATGGAAGGAAAACGAGTGATGAAGCCTGTAGGGAAAGAAGGAAGAGACAGATGAGATGATAGAGAGGTACAGTAAATACTACAGCATCATCTTTATTCTGAAAATTGCAAGTGACTGAAAACAGTTCACGTTCATCATTTTGTTGCAGAAGATGTGCAGTAAAGAGCAGGTTGTGGAGATAAACAGCAGATGTCTGGAAAAGTAAAAGTTTAATACTGATTTTAGAGATCTTGTTTACTTTGTCACGTTTAAGACTGAAAATAAATACATATCAAAGCACATATTACAGTATTTGGCTTTAAACAAGGTGACACAATGCTCAAGAAAGCTTAAATAAAAGGCGGTTTTTACTGTGTTGGTTCTTTACGTGGGTGTGGGCTCAGCCCCTAATGTTCCCAGGTCCAGGAAACACCCCTGGCAGATCTCCTGGAAATCTGGGATTTGTTGAAGGAGAAACGGTTTGTTTTTTGTTTAACATCCACAAGCAAATAGCAAAAAGAAGTATGAACATTCAGAGAATCAGAAATCACAGCTCCTGGTTAGGGCCTACATGTCCCATGATGCACCAGGGCAGGTTCGTTCATGTCTGCTTAAAACTAGGCGTATTTTGTTCCTGATGACTCAGCACGAAGACCATGACATGACACTGGACAGAACCGGGAAAGTCCTGAAAGTTTGGGTTTGTTGGTCTGAACTCTCAAAGACGATCACAAGCCTGTTTACATGCACACCAAAAGTTTAATAATTGTCTGATTTCTGGAGTTATTGAAGTGATCATGTAAACAGCATAATCTGATTATGAGAAACTGGATTAACATACTTAGATTTCTCCCCAACACTATGATGTGTCGGTGCATGTAGACCTGTATATGATCTATTTAGTTTTTTAAAGTGTGCATGTCCAAAAAAGCCACACCGCCTCCATCTTCTCACCATTAAAAAGATGGAAGAGGCGCCGTCCCAATGTGAACTCAACACAAAAAGCCAGAGTATAAACAAAGTAAAACACTGATTTGTAGACTACTTTGCAGCTTAATTAGCTCCAACATTTGCAGCTAACGCTATGGAACTTATGTCACTACGAACATGCGTGAAATCCGATGATGGCCTAGAAAACATAGACCAGGTTTTAAAATAGTATTTCAGAGGTGCATGTAGACGTATCAGATCTGATTATTACAATCATCTGATTACTCCCAGTTATCGGATTTTGATGCATATGTAAGTGGCTCAATGTGATTCCATGTTACCCATGATGCATTGCTACTACACAATCTTCGTCTGTTGTTGCAGTAAAACATCCTTTACATGTCGTTGGTCCAACAATTCTTTTCAATAAGCAACAAAAACTTGAAATCCTGACTGACCCTGACCCTTTACAGCTCAGAAACCCCCGCACCAACCTCCAGGCCTTCCTCCCCTTTAGGACTCCTCTTCTTCCTCCTCCTCCTTCTCGCCTCCTCAGTAATGTCCTGCTTTTATTGTAAATCTATACTCTTAATCTGGCAGGCTCCGATGGGCTGTACTCGCCTGATCAATACGCCACGATTGCTGGGAAGGGTCCACAGGGGCAGATATCCCCCCACGGACATGAGACTCCACCACACATCAACATTTATTGTCTGTCCAACAAGGAACATTTTACCTGAATTGTAACAACAAAGAATGAAAGCACATAATCAGCTGTTACCTTCTTCCTCCTCCTCCTCTTCCTCCTTGCCTGCTTCTCCTAACCTGCTTCCTGGTTAGTAGCTCTGAGGATATATGAGGATTTCTGCTGCTTGCCTAAAACACTTCTCCTGAAACAGCTTGACCCAAAATTCACAACAGACTTAAACTGGATGATGGGATTCAAACTTCTACTCAAACAGGACTGTTACTATGGCAACGGAGAGGATGAACACAGCACTGGGTTCAAGTCTGGAAGAGTCAGGATAAATACGAGCTCACAGAAGTGCAACAGAACAACTGGGTGTTTTTCTTGGTGTAAAAAACATGAAAATAAGGTTGTGTTTTCTGCCATTTTACCACAAGGATTTGTTTCCGGTGTGTCGATTTTTGGTTGGATTCTGAATTGATGCATAATTTATAATGACAACATTTCTCAGCAAAACTATAAATACTGACAAACAGAGTGATGTTCTCTGTAATAAAAAGTTGGTTAGAGGACTGGCAGTGTTATCTAAGGGTTGTTCTTTATTCAGCTTTGCTCATCCATAAGTAAAGTTCTTCCATCGACACAGTTTGCTGTGTTGACTGCTGTGCGCTAAAATACAACCTTGAAAATCGTCCTCCTGCGTAACAATAAAAGGATAAAGAGCAACAAAAACAGTTGAACTTTATCTACAGTCCTGTTATTTCCTCCTGAATCGCCTCCTTAAATCAAACCTTCCTCTCCTCCTGCAGCCTCCCTGGCATCCAAGATCCCATGAGACAATAAAGCATCGTAACTGTGGGACGAAGATGCTGTGCAGGAGTTTCTTTGTTCAAATGATGATTAATTCTCTAAGCAGGGAGCATCCAGCTACAATAACGTCACTTCTCTCCGAAGAAAACATCCAGTCTTTGTGTTTCAGCTTCCAGACTTCAGCCTGAAGCGTTTCAGGATGCAGAAAAAGAGCAAATTCTCTTCCAAATGCGGTCGTCCTCCTCAGGATGTGGGGCTGATGGGTAATTCACTAATGTTACTAATCACTGTTTAATCTTTTTTTTTTTAAAAACAGACTCAAGATCCACCTTTTTAGTTTAGCATTTTAATCATTACTTTTATTATTACTATTGTATTTATTCATTTATTTATTCTTAACACACAGGCTGTATTCAGCTTCTATTTATTTATCATTTATGTATTTGTTTTATCGTTTTGTATTCTCTTATTTCACGGCTTCTCTTATTTTATGGGTCTTTATGGGCAATATTACTTTTTTACCCAGGGTTGGTTTTTAGATTGTTTTAGATTTGGTTTTACAGTGTTTTATCTCAGTGTTTCCCCACACCACTAGACCCCAGAATTTATGACAGCGTTTCCTTGGTCCTTTTAACTTGCTTTTACCCTCTGTGGTGTGTGTGTGTTTAGTGGGAAGGGGTGGGGGGTGGGCTTGCTGCTCTTGTTTGGGGTTCTGGGGGATTTTACTCTCTGTAAAGCACCTTGAGTTGCTATTTTTCTGTATGAAAGGTGCTATATAAATAAAGTTCGATTTGATTTTATTTAAAAACTCACAGACACTAGATCGCCAGCACATCCGAGCACTCACAAACTGTAGTGTTTAACACTGTTCGGTAAATTGTGATGGATAGTTTACCCTTAAGGTGATCTACGGAAATTTGCCAGGCATTTATATCCCATCCAGGAGGTTTACATTCCAGCTACAAAATGTAGTTTTTATTCTGAGAATCTATGTGGTAAATCCACAACGATCCATGAGCTATGATAACACCGTTATTTAGCACATTTATATCATAAAAAAGATCACTGTCGCTACTATGTTCCTTAGAGACCTCTATTTAGACCTGGACGTTGTGATGCAGTCACTTCCTGTCAAACTTTCCACCAACCACAGAGCTTAGATTGACAGTAATGTCCAATCAGGAGCAGCCAAAGATCAACAAGAGAGCAGAAAGTTCTATATGTGTCTGAAAAGAAGAAAAATAATGCTCCTCTATGGATAAAAAAGCTAGAAGATGTTTTGATGCAGGTAAAATATTTTCTCCTGAAAAACAAAGTACTGTTAGTAGTCTATTCTGTTTTCTTGTTCTGGGTGGCCTTTATGCTGCTGTACCTATTTCAACATTCATTTTGCATCATTTTAGCCTCATAATGTGACAACTGAGGCTGTCTTGAAAAATAATGTCCAGATGTTGATTGGGATTAAAAGGGTTGAGCTTCTACATGCATTTTTACTTCAAAAACAAAACAAAAAAAACAGGCAGATAAAGTTTTTAAGGGTTAACGAAAAACAAATAAATAATCAAACCTAAAGGGGCGGAGCCTGCTGAGAGAGTGATCACCAAACATAAGGTGTGATATGATCATCCACGTGATGTCTGACATGGAGCCTCCTGGAAACTCGTCTTAAACTAAACACGAAGAAAGATTCTACGTCTGCATCAGGTGAATCGGTCATGTGACCAGCTGGGTCCACAAACACGCTTCATCTGAGATCACATGACAGATTATTTACTAACAAACACGATTACCTTCATGTCAACTGGAGCTAACAAACATTTACCATTTATTTCACCAGCAAAATCACGCCTACGTACAAACCTAGCTTTTGAGCAAATGTACAAGTTTGCACCCCCTCTTTGAATAATGAGGACGCGTCTCATAAGTGATCAGGCGCCTATGAATGTCGGTACTGTAGAGGTAGAGGGATGTCTAACAAAATTTCCAACCTGGTTTCAGGACTAAGTGTGATATCTACGCTGCTCCACATACACCAGAGGTTTCAGTAATGAAACATTCTGACTCGGCTCCATCGTAGCTCTCCAGGTTTTTACTTCCTGTTTCACTGACTCGCTGCTTGGCTCACTTTAGGCTCTGAACCTGAGTGGCTGTCTGACGATATTTGAGGATTTCTCCTCAAATATCCTTTGCATCATCAGCTCCTTTAAGCTTCATCACATCGGAGCTCCAACCTGAACCCTGCTGAGACTCTGGTGGTCACTGCTGCTCAGCCTGGGCATCGTCTCAGAGGTCAGAGGTCGCTCTCCATCACCCCAAACTCACCTCTTCACAGAAGCCATCAAAGCTGAAAGTGGTGCTAGAGAAACCAGTGGAGAGGGGGGGGGGTTCGTGGCCTTCATGTAAGGCTCCTCCATTAAAGCAGGAGGTGATGGTCAGGCAGCAGAGAAGAGGGGTGGTGGCGATGAAGGGGTGCGCTCTGGGTAATTAGAGGCCGGCCTTCTCCTACATTTTGACACTGTGAAGCGATTTATCTCCACGCTCGGGGAACTCGACCACCCATCTAACTGCAATATTAGCGCGTAATAACGACGGTGTTCCAGCGATCCGTCAGCGCCGGGTTCTGCTGCCTCGGCAGGATTTCGGCCATTAACCGGCAAACAGAGGAAACAAAGCGACCTCGGACACGAACATCAGCACACATTTGTATTCACACACACACAGGCTGTTAGCCATCTTCCAGCTGATGCTTGGAGCTTCGTCTGCAGACGGCGCTCTGGTGGATCAGAGACAACACGCGGACCTGATCCTTTTCATCCACAGCATCCCTCTGCAAAAGACAATGCTACTGGTAAAATACAGTCAGCCCTATGACAGACACAGCATCGCAGGTGATGCAGGTGTGACAGATACGAGATGACGACGAGGTCCAACACAAAACTCCTACAGAGCAGTTTTCCTGCAGCTGAGAGAGACAAAGACTTTGATTTACTTCAGCGAGACGTCACATCTGAGCATTAAACCGCTTTAGTGTAGCTGCTCAGACACATCATTTGCATGATGGGTCACTAAACCCCCCCAGACACAATCACAGCAGTGTAATGTGTGTGTTTCAGTGTGTTAGTGCAGGTCACAGCAATGAATCTCTGCATTTCTTAACAGGCCTTAAAATGCAAAGAAACAAGCAGAGCTGCAGTAAATCAGCAGCAGAGTGTCTGCACATATATGTGTGTGTCCATTAATATTCCTACAATAACTCTGTGTGTGTGTGTGTGTGTGTGTGTGTGTGTGTGTGTGTGTGTGTGTGTGTGTGTGTGTGTGTGTGTGTGTGTGTGTGTGTGTGTGTGCGTGTATTCCCAGGGTTGCTGGACTAGTATCAGTGTCCTGTCGTGTCCTAATTAAAGCGGCCGTCCTGCAGAAACACAACGAGGGACCAAAAACCACCAAACAGGAAAGGATTTTCCAGTGAACACACTGATGTTGCAGTGAACACACACTGTGGTGGTTCACCTGTGTGAGCGGAGGATGTAGGATGGATATGATTCAGTCGGTCATGTGACAGTTTCCTTCAATGTCAGCTGAATCCAGTCGAAGGTTTAACTCTAAACAGGAAGTTTTTTTAATTTAAATTAATTTGATCATTTTTTACACAAATTTTTTTCACAGTCGTCATGACCAAATTTATTGTGTTTAGAAAATAGAAACGAATTCATCTGATGTATAAACACTACCATTAAATATGTAAAACTAAGACCAGTTTAAACCAACCAGTCTAAATCCACTCCAAATCCAGACTAAACCTGGCAAAAATAGTGTGAATCCAGTTCCAGTCTAAATTTTATCTGAAATCAGTCTTATTCCAGACTAAATGTTGTATAAAACAGTGTTTCCCAATCCTGGTCTTCAAGGACCCTTACCCTGCATGTTTTAGATGTTTCCATATTTTAACACACCTGAGTGAAATGAATGGCTCATTTGCAGGCTTGCAAAGCTTGACAAGAAGTCAAGCTTTCTACACTACCGTTCAAAAGTTTGGGGTCACTTCCCTATTGAATCTCATGGCAAAGTGACCCTAAACTTTTGAACGGTAGTGTAAGTCAGGTGTGCTGGAGCTGGAAACATCTAAAACATGAAGGGCAGTGGTCCCCGAAGACCAGGATTAAGAAACGCTGTGTGAATCTAGTCCTAGTACCTAAATGCAGTCCCTGTCTAAATCTAGTCTGAATGCAGTCTAAATTTACACCAATTCCAGACTAAATGTTTACAAATACAATTTAAATGCAGTCCAAAACATAACCTAAAAACAATTCCAGTTGATATTTAGTCCAAAACCAGTTTAAATGCAGACTAAATATTTCAAAACACCATGTAAATCCAGTCTAAAAGTTAACCTAAATACAGTCCAAAAACACTCTAAATCCACACCAATCCAGACCAAATAAAATAAATCCAGTCTAAATCTGTTATAGAACCAGTGGAAACCCAGTCTGAATCCTGTCAGTGAGGATTTAGTCTTAAACCCAGTCTGACTCAAACCCAGTCTAAACCCAGTCCGGGAATCCAGAGATAAACAACAGATAAAACGTCTACCTGTCCTTTGATCGTTGGGAAGTTCTGACTCTACCCATAATGCATTGTGTCCTGTTGGACCGGCGGATGTTCAGAGTCCATCTCACGTGTGACAGAACCCACAGAGAGGTGATGAAAACGCTGAAAACACCCATCAAACACACACAGCAGAACACACACACTCACCCTGAGGTGAGAGGACACCGTGCACTGTGTGTGTGTTTCTGGCATGTATGAACATGCGTGCACTGTATGCATTTTCTCTTATAGGTGTGTGTGTTAGTGCCTGTGTAGTATGTGTGTCACCTGTGTATGTGTGTGTGTGTATGTGTGTGTGTGTGTGTGTGTGTGTGTGTGTTCAGGCTGCAGTCCAAGGCCTCTCTAACGAGCCAACACGGACTCAGTTCTGACCACCCTCCTCCCTCCTCCGTCCTCCCACCTGACCTCCTCTGAGGTCACTGGCTCCCACCGCTGCGACCCGGCCAATCACAGGAGGGCGCTGTGACGGACAGCCGCCGACTCCAAGGACGGCGCGGGCAGAGGGATTAGACGGCGAGGACAAGCGTTGCGTTAATAAAGGATTGTGATGCTGATGTTTGCTGCCGTCTGATTGGACGTGGAGTTAAAATTCACGGCGAGGGATGGCGGGAGGTTTTTAACGTGGCGCTAGATGAAAAATACATGAAGTGGTCGTTGCTTCTTGTTTTCAAATGATTCAGTCAAGGCAGCAGGAAGTCAGCAGCAACACGGCTATTTAAATCTACTAAAACCTTCATTGTTTTATGGCTCTACTGGTCTTTATTGAGCAGCAGCTGGACAGGAAGCAGCGGTCAGAGAGAGAGGGTGTCGGGACTCGAACCCTGGCCCGCTGCTTCACTGACTGAGCTAAATCCACCCCAAATCCATTAAAATCTTTTATTGTTGAACAAGAAGCACAGGCGGGAGTTGTATCGGTTATTGGCCAAATGAGTTGTAAAACATCAGCATATCGGATATCAGCCAAAAATCCAATATCATGCATTCATAAACTCCATCCTATGAATGAAGTATGTGTTAGAACAGATAGATCAGTATTTATCAGCCCTGAACCTTAACTGGTTTCAAATATTTTGTAGAAATAAAGATGATCTGATGCGACTTGAACACACACATTATTCCAGATCTTTCCTGTTTGATTCCAGCTGGTGTTGATTTGTCCAGAGGAACAGAACATATTCTGGCAGCAGCCAACACAGATGGTATCATCCAGCTCACTGATAGTTGCTAATGTTCGACCTGTCTCCTGCTTCCTGTCAGAGACCAGAAACCCACTGAGATCTTCACCAGAACAGTTTCTGACGTAATCCACACGGATCTGGATCTGTGTGTGAGCTCAGCTGATAGATGAGGAACCAGGACAGCATCAGGTTCTTCGTGTTCTCAACATCTTCCCTGAGAATAACTTTGACAGTTCCTGAATGCACCATCACACTGAGTTTTCCATCTCATTTTGCTAAACATGACAGCATGATGCCATTGAACGGCCCACTCCTGACTTTTGTTAATAAAGTTTTGAAATTTGAAGAATAAACTTTAACAGTCATGTTGAAAAGAAACAGCTGATGACAAACACTGGAAACAGATGGAATCAGAATTTTCTTTTCTTTCATTTGCCTGGAAATAAAAAACCTGATCGATCTGCACAGTGCTGCATTCACTGACAGCAGGAAAAAATGTCATTTAAACTCTGAGCAGCCAGAATCACTGAAAGGGAGGAAATCAATATAAAAAAAAAAAACAAACTGGGCTAAAACCAGAACCCGACTTCACAGCAGTGCGTGCGTACAGACAGGTGTTACACAGGTAAGGTATGATCCTACCTGTCGATGATGACGGGGTCCGACGGCGTCTCGTTGCGATTTCCACAGCTCTTCTTGTCGCAGCACCGACTGTGGGAGGAAGAGGAGGAAGAAGGCGGAGATTAAAAATAATCAACACAACATATCTTATTTTCACCACAACGCTACTACATGCTTTACCTGTGCTTCGCTTTAACTAGCACTACAAAGTCTCCTGAATGTCTCACATAAATATCCGGTTTTCTGGATTATTCCCATCCTTGTTCTTCAGGCTCTGCTTCATTAATCTGAGTTTACCTGCAGCTCAGGTGACTCGGTTTTAATCCCAACAATGAGGGATCCTACGCAGCGGATTAAATTTGGGAATATTTGTTTTTTGGTTTTTCTGTCGCAGAGACACACAAAGGAAAAAATTCTCAGGCATAAACATTTTCTTGATGTTTCTCAAGACAATTTATTGATATATTAAAGCAAAGTTGTGTTTAACCCCTTGACGCCTGTTATTCTGGCATTTTTCTATTTTATTTCTTTTTTCCAATTTATTTTATTCATATATTTATTTTTATTAATTCTTATCTATATGATTTTTTTTACATATTTTAGCTTTCATTTATTATTTATTGTTTTTAATTTAACATTTAACTTTATTTTATTTCCTTATTTCCCTGATTTAATTTTCTAATCTAATCTTTTTTTTTTTAATTGCTCTTTTTTCTTAATTACAAATGTTTATGTGTTTTGTGACGATTTTATTAAGAGTTTTATCATATTTCTGTATTTTCTGCTTGTTTTATATTTCTCCACCAGCTGAAATATCTCCAGTAATTTGCTGGTTAATTTAACACCAGATAAATATGGCTGTTAAAAATGTGAATAATCATTAAAAAATCTTCTAGTCAGATTTCATCCACGTAATATGAGAAAAACAACATGTGGAGCTCCTCAGGGTTTGACTCTGGGGCCTTTTTTATTCAACACTGACGTACAGAGAATAAAAACAGAGTAATTAAAAATCTGAGTTCAAGTTCAGTTTGTGGAGTGAATAAAACACAACACACACCATAAATCTGGGTGTTATTATGGACTCAGATAAACTGGATCAGGTCAGACCAGTCCTCAGGTCATCTACACCTACTTCCTGTCTGAAAATAGTTGGTAAAACTCTGCTGTTGGTGTTGTTCTATGGTTTCATCTCATATCTTTTGCTAGGTTTTGAACCTTCAAACATCTCCGGGGATCAGGACCATGTCTGGTTTCTGTCCTCAGAATTCAGACTGATATCTTCAGATTTTTCTGTTAACTGAATTGAACGCCACTGAAGAACGCTGCCAAGTAATTCACTTTATGCTCCGGTCCTTGTACGTTTAGCCAAATTTCTCTGAGGATCTTTAACCATTAAAACATCACTAGATCACCAGCACACACGAGTGCTATCACTTAATCAAATGTTTCTCAGGAATAGTAGTGTGTAGCTCTGTGAGGTAAGTTGTGATGGATAGTTTACCCTTTAGGTGATCTACGTAAGCTTTCCAGGTGTTTATATCCCATCCAGGAGGTTTACAAACCAGCTGCAAAATGTAGTTTTTATTCAGACTCTATATGGAAAATCCACAAATCACAAAGTGATCCAGGGTAACACCATTATTTATCACATGATCATCTTGAAAAAAAATGAAAAAGGAGATAGAGATCACTATCACTCTGAGACCTCTGTTTAGACCTGGACATTATGATGAGGCCTGTCAAGCTTTCCACCAATCAGAGAGCTTAGATTGACGGTAACGTCCAATCAGGAGCAGCCAAATATCAACCAGTGACCAGAAAGTTCTATGTGTGTGTAAAAAGAAGAAAAGAAATTATCCTCTATGGCTGGAATAAAGCCAAGAAGACGTTTCTGATGCACGGTGGCGCCACAAAGCAGCTGAGCTGGAGTTGGTTTAGTGAGGATAGCAGGTAAATAGTAGCAGGAATAACTGGAAATGAGGAAAAAGTGGAAACATGGAAATAGTTTCTGTTGTGTGTTTGTTTCAATGCCAATATTTTTTCTCCTGAAAACCAAGACTTGAGAGAATGATGCAGATGAGAAAAGGCTTGGTCACTGTTGATCTGTGTGTTATTTCTACAAAGTTCTGTTAGTAATAAATTCTGCTTTCTTCTCCTGGTCGGCCTTTATGCTGCTAAATCTATTCATACATTCATTTTACATCATTTTAGCCTCAGAATCTGACAACTGAGGCTGGAAACATCATGTCTGGATGTTGACTGAGATTATTTTTATATATACATATTTTTAAAAATGACAAGCAGAACAAAAATAGTAAAGAATTTTAGTAATTTTAAGGCCTAAATCCTTGTATAAATAAAACTTCTCTTTATCACAAACAGAAACTTTACTGGAACTGTTTCAAAACTTTTTCACACTGAAGTTTTCCTGCAGGAAAAAAAACACAAAAAATTCAGTAAAATAATCTGTTTACTTTCATTTAACTGCTGCCTTTAAAATGATTCTTAACTTTCACTGAAATGATAAAGCAAACCAGTTTCCCTCTGAATATTATTTACTACATAATCACAAACACACTCAGTCTCCAGCTGGGATGGGTCCAAACCAAGGTCACTCAGAGTTGGACAACACCCAGCGATGGAGGCACCACTGTGGGCCTCCCCCCTCCGCCTCCCCTTCCCCTCGCCATGACGACCAGCCAGCTGACTGGACAGCTTCTTGCCAGATCAGTTGTTCAGGTAGCCAGAGGGCGAACCAGCCGGCAAGCGTTTCATCCAACATCACCCTGACCGGAGGCAGGTCCGGAGTCTGTGGAGGCATCCAGAGGGAGCGCAGATTTTCTGCCTGGGCATTGCAGGGGCGGGTGGAGCCTAATGAGGCCTCTGGTGTGATGGGTCAGAGGGGCGCATTAAACAGCAGCAGGATGAATCTAAAACATTAGTATTTCCAGAATGTTCTGCTCTGAGATGGAGCATCTGGATGGGCTGCTGGCAGTCAGTAAACGCACCACAAGGATTTCCTCAGGTGACGTTCAGTGTCTACAGATGTGATGTGAATGAAACTGCTTGTTTGTGCATCTGAAACAAAATCTTTTAAATGCTTTCTTGTCCTGTAAGAGCTGAAGCATCAACCAACGACTAAAACCTTAAACTTTGTTTCTGCTGTTAAAAAAAGCAGCTTTATTCTCTTGTTTTGTTTTTGTTTGTTTATTTTTTAACAGCAAGTATTATAGATGTTAATATGGGTATGGGTAATATGTTATGATGGGTTAAAAAGAACGGAAGGAACGTAAAATCACTTCTGATTTTACATATAAGATGCTATATTTTACATTCTTTTTAACATATTTTCAATGTATTATTTTATTTGACTATTTTTCCACAATTTCATGAAAAATTTTTTTTACAGATTTTCTTTTATTTTACTATATTTTTATTTGAGATATTTTTCTATATATTTATTTGATATATTCTATCAAATAAATATATTCTATTTTATCAAATAAATATGTATATATATATATATACAGAAAATCTGACACGTTTTCACTCAGAAACCACCTGCAGACTCCCACACAGCAGGGGGCGCTGCAGAGCAGAAAGCTTCATCTTTACAGAAGGTAAATATAATTTAATATAATTATTTTACTTTTGATATGGAGGGAAATATTATCATCTAGCCTTTAATAAGTAGCAGTTATTATTAACTGCTACAATGTGGGACACATTTATTGTTTCATGACTTTTATTGAACCTGGAGTCCCACCTGGAGACACATGTAAAGTCAAACTGCTGTTACAGAACGTTCATGTTAAACAGCGATTACTTTACTGAAGTAGATTAACAGAAATTATTAAAACACATTGATAAGGTTGAAATAACCAAACTGATCAGCTACATCTCTGGATGAGTTATCTTTAGAAAAATATTGATTCTAAATAAATTATTTTCCCTGAGATTCTGAAGCATTTTCACAGCCCTGAGCAATGCCTGCAGGCACAACCTGGACCAATCACAGGGCAGGAAAACTGATCTGAGTTCAGCTGTCAACAACAAGATGAGAATCATGTGAATTAATGATTCATATTTCACTTCATCTAAAGAGTCAACAGAAAGAAAAGCGATTTGAAGCAGCATCATTGCAGAGGAATCTCAGACGACCTCACAAGTTAACCTGACCCTTTGTATCCTGACAGACGAAACTCAGGGGGAAATAGGCACTTTTATCAATTGGCTTTAAATCACTGCAGACTAAATAACAACAAACTACTTATTTAAAGGTTGGCTCATAATAAAACAAGCAGGACTGAAACTCAGTGTTCAAATGCAGATCTTTCAGAGGAAACGTTTGCATCTTCCAGCCTCCAACGAGACACAAATGTTCAGATATTTGTCTAAATTAATTTCCATCCGTGTGAGTTGCAGCTTTCTGCAATGTACATGTGAAATGTGACAGGAACTTTCATCCGTCATTAATAAGACAATCTGAACAAGATCTCATTTTCTGCCTAGAACCTTCTGACATGCGGCTCCAAACAATGAACCCCACCTCTTTCTGTTTTTCCTCCTCTCATCGCTGTGAGGGTCATTAACATATCTTCCGGTAATTCTTAAAAATTAATCATATTGCATATGACCCGTGACGTCCAATTACACTCCTGCTTTGGCCCCATGTTGTCCTGAATCAAATTGCCATTTGACAAACAAGCGTCAAATTGAGGCTGCGAATGCCAAATGAGACGCGTTATGAATCATTTATCACGCTGTTTGATCTCTAAGTACAGAAAAATCATAAACTAAGCGCCGTGTTTGTGTCTCTCAGCCTCTGCGTGCATGTGCACGTGTGACTGTTGCCGCAGAACGCGCCACAATAATTTATTCCCCCAGCTACTCGGAACCATTAGTGAAAGTTCCAGGAGACCAATTAGCATTGGAAACCCACTGGTGCTGCTGTGGTGACAACCTCCTCCAAACTGCCAAAGAAGTGTTATAAACAAACTGGACCCCAGGAGCACTGCCGGGGCCCCTCCAGGGACCCGGGGCCCCTTTCCAAAGACAAAAACAAACCTTGGCTGAGCGTCCACAATATCGCCTTAATGACGTTTCCCCCCGGGCCTCAAACCGGCTAACACCGCGGCCAGCTAATGACTGAGAGCACCAACACACACATGACCTGAACCAGCGCGTGTGTTTGGAAATAAAACAAACTGTATGTTGTTGTTGTTGCTGTCACTCATTTGGAGGATTGTTCTGGATATAAACTACAGACACACACACAGGCACACACACTCAGGCCGGTCTGGTCGGCGAGCCTCGTACGGGCCACACACGGCTACACTTCAGACGCCACCACAAGTGGAATCTACTTATAGCTCAAAGAGGAGGTTTATCCAGAAATACAGCTCCCCGAGGACGGTGCAGCATGGCGTCACTGCGATCACAGCGTCCAGATAACACCGAGCAGGACGGCCGCCTCACTTTCAAAGGGCAAGTGTTGTAATTACCCGCGGGCCTGGAACGCCTCTACAGCAGCCAGGCCCGCCAACCCGCTCCTGCCAGAACCTCCTTCCTCTGTGAGCAGGTTTGTCTCAGCATTGGCGGCGCCTGGCAGCGCGTCCAGGCCAGCGGCCCGGAGCTAGAGAGCCTGTGGGAGCTGGTGGGCAGAGTCGCCGTGCCAACCTGGCTGTCGGCGTGGTGACTGTGGGTTCTGGTTTTGGAAAGCATCAGTGTGCCGTTTAGAAATGTTTAATGTGCTGCGATGATGCGATGAAGGGGTCACCTCAGAATCAGAGTGCATCTAAATACCTAAGCCGGTTCTCCAGAATCCACTTCACACCGTGTTAAAATAAAACATCCCAGCAGGATGTTTCAGGAGGAAAACAGCGAATATAAAAAAGATCTGATGTTCCTTCAGTTAGAGAGGATGAGGATGATGATAATGTGAGGACATCTGCATCCTCAGAGGTCACCTGGTGACCCGCTGCTCATTTTCTCTGAAACATGCAGAGAAATAAAAACATGTAAAACCTCCCAGAACAGCAGAAAAACATGAGCTTTTTTTAAGACACATATATGGCAGAATTAATCAGTTATCTAAATCAGTTTCCTTGAATATACAATAAAAACTTTGTTCAAAAAAAGTTCTGACGTGGTTACTCCAGCTTAGATTCTTTTCGCTCTAAGAGCTAAAAGCATAAAATGCATTTTTTATTGAAACTGTTCCCATGTAAAATGTTTATTATGAATAAAACCAGTGAACCACATGTCCAGTCCATCCACCTTTACACAGCAGATATTAATCTTTAACCTTCTTCTCTGGTCTCAGAGTACAAAAATTTCCATTCAGCGTGCGATAAAAGGCAAATAACAAGCAGAAAGGATCTGAATCATATCCACAATTTTCCTAAATTAACAGCCAGTCACAGCTATTTTACTGTATACATCATTAATACGTTTCCTTTGTTTCCAGGAAAATTTAAAAAATAATTAAATAAAGAAATAATTAAACAAGCAGCAGAAAACCTTTCTGATAACAAAATCCCTTAAACTGAATTTAATCTGTGATGTTTTGTCTTTAAGAGTAAATTTTTTTCAGAAAGTTGAGATAATTAAAGTCGGCTGTAACACCGTCAGATAAATACTTCTAAATACAACTAAACTTCAGAGTTTTTAAGACCTTCTTAATTCACCACTGAATTTAATTTAAGGGCAGTTTCATCGTTGTTATGACCAGCATGTGATACATGGAGAGAGAAACAGTGGGAATGATGAGGCCTTGAATTATTTATCCAGTGCATGAATTTGTTGGCATTTATATCCTATTTTGTTGCTGTTTGAGCTCCGTCCAACAATATTTCAGATTAATAACATTAATGAATCTTTACAAACAGCATGGACCTGCATACACAGCAGGAAACATGTTGAAAAGAGGATGGAAGCTCAGAAAATAAAAAAAAAAACACTATTTTTTTTATGGTGTGGAACGTCGACGCTCAGTTTTAACCCATTTAAGGTATAAAATCAATGGTTTCTGATGATGTTTTTTATCTCTGGAGGCGTCTCTGAGAAGAACTGAAAGAAAACCTGAGATGAAGTTTCACTCTGCTGCTTTAAATCATCATTAATCTCTAACAGGCTGCTCCTCCACCTGCACGCCATCAAACAGGTGCTACACCCTAAGGTGTTCCATCCAGGTAGACAAACCAACCGGGACGCCTGTAAAGACGTCCTCACCTGGGACGGAGATAAGACTCGGAGAGACGGAGGACAGACCAATCCCTCACTCATTAGTGGAAGGAAACAACATCCATCAGGGAGAAAGCTGCTTAATAATCGCACTCAATCACATAATGACTGCAGCGCCCGGTCGCCATCATCATATCCACGGAATCTCAGAGAGGAGCTCAGCACCACGACGAAGAGGCCGAAACTTCCAGTTTCTGACATGAGCACAAACTCATACAGCTGATAAATGTTTAAGACACGTTTACGGCAGAATTAATCAGTTATCTCTTCATCTAAATCAGTTTACTTCAGATTTATTTACTAGAAAAGTTTTTTTAAATATACAATAAAAGCTTTGTTTAAATCTTTAACAGGAAAAAGTTTTTTAAAAATCCTTTTCAAAGTTTCTCAGACCATCTTCACGGTATTTACATCACTGAGGCAGTCAGTAAAAGTTCTTCTGAAGTAAAATAAAGACAGAAAGGTTTCTGGTGAGGGTGTCAGAATTGGGTATAAAAGCAGCATCCACCAAAGGTTTAGTCTTTCCAACAAGGATGGGTCGTGTCTCACCACTCTGGTCCAAACTCCATCAGAGAATCACCAAGGAGTTCAACAAATATTTCTCAATGGCAGATTGTAAAGAACTTCGGTCTTTCAGCATCTACAGAGCAGAATGTTGGGAAGAGATTCAGGAAGTCTGGAATCTCAGAGTGGAAAGGACAAGAACAGAATCCATCATAACACCATGATCAATACAGACACATGGAGTCAGGAGGACCAGGAGAACCACTTTGACTTAGAACAGTCCACCACTGGATCCAGAACCGGGACCTGATGCTGGATTACACAAGGAGGAAGACAAACATGAACTCTGAGTAGAAACAGCATCTACTTCTCTGGACACCAGCTCAGATGGACAGAAGACGGCGGACACGTGTCCTGAGGACAGATAAGTCCACGTTTCAGCTGCTTTCTGGAAAAACTGACGTCAGCTTCTACGTTCCAAAGATGAGAAGGATCATCCCGGATGTTATCAGAGAAAGCTGTGATGGTAGGGAGGCTACATTACACCATAACAAGTTAACTTCAACCAGTCTGGTCCCCATTCACACCAGTTTAAAACCAGTTTAAAACCAGTTCACTGCAGACAGCAAGCAGATTTGTGGATGTTAGTCATCACAAACACAGAAACAAGGGCTGGGATCAGGGGAAGATTTTTTGTCCACATGTGGAGAATCAAGCTGCTGAGAAGTGTGTGTGTGTGTGTGTGTGTGTGTGTGTGTGTGTGTGTGTGTGTGTGTGTGTGTGTGTGTGTGTGTGTGTGTGTGTGTGTGTGTGTGTGTGTGTCCTATTTTCAGTCTCCACACACTCCTCCTTCTCTTCCTCACTTCGATCTGAAGCAGTAAAAACACCAAGTCTCAGCCACAGCCGAGGAAACGTGTTGATTGGTGTGATGAACCACAAACCAGCAGCTGCTCTTCTTCCCTCCAACACAAACACACACACGCACACACACACACTTGCTCTAAGATAAATAAACCTGTTTATTTCTCCCCAAAGGGCAGGTAAACAACAAACAGGTCCATCGGTGAAAAGTGTTGCAGAATTACCTGCACATGATCTCGTGGGTGAGGAGGACGCGGCACATCTCCGGGTTCTTGTCCTGGCCTTCGTACAGGATGGGCTGAAACCAGAGACCAGAGACACGTCAGGCTCTGAGCCGGAAACAACCAGCAGCAGCTGGATGTTCACGTCTCGTCGTTCATAAACCAGTCTGCTGTCAGTTAAAACCAGTTCCACCTGGAGATTAACCAGTTTCAGTGTGAGTCTAACTGCATCCTTTGGTTGAGTTTAGTATTTATTTATTTATTCATTTGTTTGTTTGTTTGTTTGCTTATCTGTGTGTCTGTATGCTTGATTATTTATTTATCGATTTATTTTCATTTAATCAATTTAATATATATTAAATATAGTATATTATTTCTTTCTATATTCATTATAATAATTTATTTTATTTTTTGTTTATTAATATATTATATCATTATTTATTTATGTTGATTCAATCATTATATTGTTTTATTTAACTTATCTTATTATTATTTATTGCATTCTATTTATACTTTTCTTGCACCTTATTGCCTCTATTTTACTTTATACCTGTATTTGTTATATCTTGTGCTTGTCCTGCTTTACTGTTGGTGTTGTATTGCTGCTGGTACCCAAATTTCCCTGAGGACTCTCCAAAGGTATTAATAAAGTATTTCTATTCTATTCTATTTATTTTTTACTGCATTAACTAGATGAAACTCAAGCATCACCGAGTTAATGTAACATTATTTTAATTAAACTTCATTGAAATTTGTATCTATTTATATATTTAACTTTATCTTCCTTCCTTCCTCCACTTTATTTACTATTTTTCTTTACTTGTTATTCTGTATCATTTTTATTATTTTTCTTTATTTCATCCCATTTGTCTCCTTTTACATGCTCAGTTCTGTGTGTGTGTTTTCCACCACAAACTTGTAATCATAGAAGAAGAACAGGAAGAGGAGGCAGGTCTTCACCTCTAACTGGTTCCGAACCAGAGATTGAACTGGTCTGTGCGGTTAGAGAATTAAGCCATGTTACTTTCTGATAGCAACATAAGTTAGCAGCTGGTGAAGGGAAACACCAGCAGGAGCTGAAGATGAAGAGGAGGACCTCCATAAAGCACCTCCATCAGAGGAGATGACCAGCACCAGTCTCCTCCATCCTTGGTGAGATGCCATCTCCCTGGACTAACATCTGAGGCAATTAGATTCAGAGCCAACTGATCATAAAAAGTCCAAAATATTTTGCATTTCACAAACAGACGAGTCCAGTTTTTCTGGTTTAGAAGCAACGAAATGTGTGACGTGATGTTCTGAATTCACTGGTGACGGAACTTCAGCGGTTGGAGCGTCGGCATTCAAAACCCAAACACACCTCAACGAGTCCTCACAACATCTCAGAGTCATAGAACATAGAATACAGCCAAAGATGCTGGAAGGTTGCAAATATAGACCATCGTCTCTACTGAGAATAAAAAATCCCTGAGATGATAAATCATCGAGCAGAGAAAAGATGCTCCAACGGCAGCATGAAGACTTTCTGTCCACAAACAGGAAGTCCTGCAGAAACCCAGTCAGACGGCTCAGTCGCCACATTTAAACGCTTTAAATCTAATTTACTTCTCAAACGGGAAGTTTTTACATGTTTGCTTTGTGCTGTAAAAGAACAATGTTTAGCTTTGATTCTGTTTATAATTATTTGCACACGTGACACCACGATACCCTGAAATAAACCACTGGGGTTAAAACTATGGCTGCACCTGAACTGGTTCAACAGATAAAACTGCTCAGATTTACAGAATAATTTCATATTAATACCAGTTTAGCTGGACAATAAACCAGTAGACTGCACATTAAATCCAGTTTAAGTATTTCAAACCAGCTCATTTTAACAGGTAAACCAGTTTAGAGACAAACCAGTTCGAGTCCAGTTGGAAGTTAATGTTTAAACCAGTTTACTGCTCATTTGTTCTATTTAATATTTTCCTTTAAACCAATCCAGTGTGACTGGGAACTGGCTCAGAAGAGGTGGTCCACATCTTTTCAGGTTCAGCTCAGCTGTGCAGGTAAACACAACCCTTCCTCCTCATCCTCCTCCTCCTCCTCACCAGTAAAGTCAAACATGGCCTCCAACCACCAACACCTCCCACTGCCTCCCCCCATGTGGTGGTCTCAGCCTCCTCCAGCCTTCCCAGAATTCCCTGCCAGATGGCGGGCGGCGCCCCAGGATGCAGCCTCCCCCCTCCTCACCCCCATGGAGCTGTCATGTCAGCGTCGGGATGACGGATGACCGCTGAGCACAGAGCGGCGAGTTAGTGTGCGCGGTTGCTTTACCTCTCTGTGTGAGAGGACCCGCTTCAGGATCTAAACCAGGTTTTTGGGTTCAGATTGGCTTGATATGGTGACGGTTGTCATAGTAACGAACATGGTTCTGGAACCATTTCCTGTGAGTGAAGGTCCAAAGCAGCAGAAATATGTGCGTGTGTGGTTTTTGTAATACTCTAGTGGTTGTAAATGAACTCCACTAAAAGCATGTGTGTGTGTGTGTGTGTGTCTTTTCCTGCAATGACCTACCACTACCTCATCCACCTTTATAGTCAAAACAGGCCTCCACCCTGCACACACACACAGATATGCACACACCCCTGGGGGACAATACTTTTAGGATAACGACCACTTCTGCATTATTGATCCCGATCCTGGCTCTGTTCCTCTCGATTAAAACGCTCCAGTTTGACCAGGAGGGATGTGGATTGCATCAGGGACGTGCATGTGCAGCTGTGTGCACACACTCTAACACACATACTATGTGTAGGTTTGGTGGTCCATGATTATACGATGTGTGTGTGTGTGTGTGTGTGTGTGTGTGTGTGTGTGTGTGTGTGTGTGTGTGTGTGTGTGTGTGTGTGTGTGTGTGTGTGCTGTCTTAATGCATGTTTGTGAGGTCCTGCTTCATTTTTTAAGATCATTTAGTTTCTGTTTTTGTCTTCTTACAATATTTCAAAAGTAAAAAAAAAAAAAAAATCAAAAACTGCAGATTTTAGGACAAAACCTAAAAAAAATCAGGAAGTGGACAGCTGGGAGGGTAAGATCTGGATAAGTGAACCTTGTTGAATGTTTGGAGTTTTTTTCATTATTAAAGGCACATTTTTGGGAAACGAGGACTTGTTGGAGCAGCTGAAGCAGAGCTGCTCTCCCAGTGAAAAGCCTGCATATTTGTGTTGAAAATATTTCTGAGAACGTTTCAGCTGAAGGAAGTCGAGATCTGTCGAAGTGTCAAGAATATTTATTAGAAAACTGGACTTGTAAAGAAAAACTAATAAAATACAGGTGTCAGTAAAAATTTAGGTGGATACTTTTGAAGCTACTGACAGTTGTTGGAGATCAATTATTTTAATGAATTGAGGCTAATGTGGCTCATTTGATGGATTTCTTTTAACTGGATTATAACAAATTTGATTGTGTCTGTAAAAGTATTTTGTTGTTAATTGGTGCTGTATAAATAAAGCTGAATTCAATGAGAAAGTTTTTCTTTATTTTGGAACTTTCAGAAAGGTTTAGATTAAAGAAACCAGTAAAAGTTTTGTCCATTTTTAGAAATGTTTTTGTAACTGGATTATTTAACAAATCACTGAAACAGATGATGTTTGATTTAAAACGCAGCTCAGAACATTTTCATTATCTGGAAGATTTCTTTTTTCTAAAAACTAGCAGATTTATTTTTAGAAAACACTTGTTTTAAACAGAAAATTTAAAGTCAGATTTGAGGAGCAGATTTAGAAAAGAACAACTTTATTGTTAAAGGTTTTTGAACTGGGATCATTTTGGAAAATAAAAAGCTGAAGAGGACACTCTGACATGCTGCATGGATTTGATGAATCTCAGAAATTTGTTAAGATATTTTTTTTTGTTTGGAAAAATTCAGGTCCACCTCTGGAGAAGTGGAGCCTCTCCAGCAGAGATCCCATCGCTGGCGTCTCGCTGAGTCCCTCTGCTGCTCTGCGTGATGTGACTCGCCGTGTTAAAGCCATGGCGGCGGCCCACCACAGTACAATCTGCATTAATGCGGCTCGTCTGCGCCCTGACAATCCCACGGAAGCGAGGCCACTAACAGGCGCTCGGCAGGGTCTCATCGATCCGATGGGACTCCAGCCGACCCGTCTGTCAGCTCTGACTGTCGACCAATGAGGTGTCATGTAGTGGGAGGTAAAGGTGGCGAGCCAAGTGTGTGTCACAGAGGAGGAGGTGTCAGGATCATTGTCTCCTGTGTGCCGCCGCTGGGCCACATTAGGGCCTATTGATCCGTTTGCACAGCTGATGCTTTGTTGGGAGCCGTTTGGTGCATCGATCGCTGACATGCCGACAGGGCCGTGTGTGTGTGTGTGTGTGTGTGTGATGCTCTAATCTTTATTCATTCTCATCATTCTTCTTCAGTTATATTTAACAGAACTCTAAAAACATCCACATGACATCATTTTCATTGATTATCCAGATCAATCAGCGGTTCAGTACATCCATTTAATACACTAATCCATTGACTTGATCAGACTTTTGACTGGCTCATAGGTCACTCGGTATGTATCTGAAAAGAAAGAACCCTGTATTCTGATTGTATTTCCTGATAAGTCAATTAAAAAATTAAATAAAAAAAGAACCCTGTTAGGTGTTACTTCCTGTGATATGTTAATTCCTGTGAGGTACTAATTCCTGTGAGGTGTTACTTCCTGTGAGGTGCAACTTCCTGAAAGTGTGTTACTTCCTGTAATGTGTTACTTCCTGTAAGGTGTTACTTCCTGTCATATGTTAATTCCTGTGAGGTACTAATTCCTGTGAGGTGTTACTTCCTGTGAGGTGCAACTTCCTGTAAGTGTGTTACTTCCTGTAATGTGTTACTTCCTGTAAGGTGTTACTTCCTGTGAGGTGTTACTTCCTGTGAGGTGCTACTTCCTGTAAGGTGTTACTTCCTGTGAGGTGTTACTTCCTGTGAGGTGCTACTTCCTGTAAGGTGTTACTTCCTGTAAGGTGTTACTTCCTGTGAGGTGTTACTTCCTGTAAGGTGCTACTTCCTGTAAGGTGTTACTTCCTGTGAGGTGTTACTTCCTGTGAGGTGCTACTTCCTGTAAGGTGTTACTTCCTGTAAGGTGCTACTTCCTGTAAGGTATTACTTCCTGTGAGGTGCTGCATCCTGTAAGGTGTTACTTCCTGTGAGGTGCAACTTCCTGTAAGTGTGTTACTTCCTGTAATGTGTTACTTCCTGTAAGGTGTTACTTCCTGTGAGGTGCTACTTCCTGTAAGATATTACTTCCTGTGAGGTGCTGCATCCTGTAAGGTGTTACTTCCTGTGATGTGTTACTTCCTGTGAGGTGCTACTTCCTGTAAGGTGTTACTTCCTGTAATGTGTTACTTCCTGTAAGGTGTTACTTCCTGTGAGGTGTTACTTCCTGTAAGGTATTACTTCCTGTTAGGTGCTACATCCTGTGTTACTTCCTGTGAGGTGTTACTTCCTGTAAGGTATTACCTCCCATGAGGTGTTACTTCCTGTGAGGTGATACTTACTCTGATGTGCTATTTCCGGTAAAGTGTTACTTCCTATGATGTGGTATTTCATGTGATGTGTTACTTCCTGTGATGTGTTACTTCCTATAAGGTGATACTTCCTGTGAGGTGTTATTTCTGGTGAAGTTTTACCTCCGGTGAGGTTTTACTTCCTGTGATGTGTTACTTCCTGTAAGGTGTTACTTCTAATGAGGTGTTACTTTGTGTTTCTAAGGGCCCATTCACACCAGCCTTATTGATTAGAAATCTAGTCTGTTTGCTGGGAAAGTCCACTTCGTTTGGGGTTTTGTGAATGTGCAAACAAATTCTGATTCAAATCAAAGAAGTGGACTTGGTCAGCCAAAAAACGCAGGTCTTTGTCCACTTCAAGTGGACCAAATAAATAAAGCGGACCACAAAACAAAGTGCATTGTGGGTTCAGCACACGGTATCATGGGTAAACACAACCAGAACATGTGCACACGTGGGACCATAGGCAGGTCTTGTCAGACGTTGAGGAATTCAGGAAACGTTTTGATGGAAATATGATCAACCCAACATTGCTAGGATCTGATGCCGCGCCATGTTTAGCTGTCATGTTTTAGGAACCAAAGTTGTTGTGCATTAACCAATACACCAAACAGTTTTCTTCTTCTTCATTCTACCTTATAAAACATCACTTCATGAAAATACGATGGTGACGTTCACATTCAGGACAGGGACAGAATCCAAGATGGCAGGTAATCTGGTTTCCAGTTTTTAGGAACATGTCAGACTGAGGTGAATCTTTCAAAGTGACCTAAATAAATAATGATAAAGCTGAATGATAATGTGGAAAAATACAGCTACAACAGAGAGCAGCAACATCCTGTTAGAGAACGTAAGGATTTGGCAGGACAAGGACATTTTTCCTTCCTGGTTATCAAAGAGAAGATTTGATGCAATCTGCTGTTTTTCTTAGCTAGGTAATTATTTTTATGATCTGGTTGATATGAACACAGTTATTTTAAATTAGGCTAATGTTTTATTTGGACTACAATGAATTGGGTTGAACTGAGATTAAAATCTGAAAGACTTTTCAGGCTTCACTCTGAACTCCTGACAGGCCCATTTTTATTTGATCTTTTCTAAGCAATGATGTAGAGCTGCAGAAATCAGTTGTTGATGAAGAAGAACAGATCTGTACGACATTGGGACTGTTTGTTTGTGGACGACTGCTTTTTGGGGAGATTTATCCAGAGATAAAACCTCTTAAAAGAAGGATTTGGGTCTCTGATAGAGGCTGGGAGGCCGGCTGCTGGATCGACAGGAATGTGGAAATATTTGTGGGTTTTTGTTGGCAGTGAAGCCATTCACAGGTTGAAACCCACACGGGGGTTCTGAATGAGTGAAAACCGGAAAGGTGGGAGGATCTGGAGTGAACTAAAGGCCGAGTTACTGTGGCTGGAAAGGAAAACACATCAGAGCCACTAGAGTTTGAGAAAGTCAAGAGGAGCAATAGGATGGAGTCAGATCCACAATGTGGAGGGAAACTGTTAGAGGATGAGCGAAAAGTCTGCAGAAAAGCTCTGGAGTCAGAATCAGGTTTTCTCTGCAGGGTGCAGGTTTATTTAGCAGCAAACTGGAGCTTCATATGAACTAGACACACACAAGGGTGGAGTCTGTTATTATGCCACCAAATGATGAATTATTCCAGATTCTTAAGATGGGAGTTCGTTTACCGTCTCACTCCTCTATAAACTGGATATTTTGGGGTTTGAGAGAAACATCCTGAAAAAGAGTCTGCAGATGTGACTTGAAGCATTGCTTTACAGTCACCACTTCATCAGGTCCACCTGTTTGTTAACAGAAATCAAACCAGCCAATCACATGACAGCAACTCAATGCATGTAGTCATGTAAACATGGTGATGATGACTTGCTGAAGTTTAATCTGAGCATCAGAATAAGGAAGAAAAAGGATTTAAGTGACTTTGAACGTGGCATGGTTGTTGGTCTCAGTGTTTCAGAAACTGCTGATCTACTGGGATTTTCACACACAACCATCTCTAGGGTTTACAGAGATGGTCTGAAGAAGAGAAAATATCTAATGGTGATGTAATGGTGTGGGGGATATTTTCTTGGCCCACTCTGAGTCCCTTAGTACCAACGTGGCCTGGTTTAACCACCACAGCCTACCTGAGTATTGTTGCTGACCATGTCCGTCCCTTTATGACCACAGTGGAGCATCTTCTGATGCTACTTCCAGCAGGATAATGCACCATGTCACAAAGCTCAGACCATCTCCACCTGCTTTCTAGAACATGACAGTGAGTTCACTGGACTCCAACGTCCTCCACAGTCACCAGATCTCAATCCAGTACAGCAGGTTTGGGATGTGGTGGAACGAGAGATTCTCATCATGGATGTGCTGCAGCTGTGTGACGCTGTCATGTCAATATGGAGCAAAACCTCTGAGGAATGTTTCCACCACCTTGTTGAATCTATGACACCAAGAATTAAGGCAGTTCTGGAAGAAAATGGCTCCAACGCAGTACTAGCAAGGTGGACGTGATGAAGAGGATGGTGAGTATACAGTATGATAAAATGAATGACCCACCAGCTGAGGTTTTGTTTCATGGAACTTCTGGTCACTTTAACATCTTTAAGCTCTTGTTTTTTGTGCTCTGTTTTGTTGTTGTTTATATTTTTAGTCAAAAAACTGTTTTTGGACTTTAAGTTAGTGAAGCTGGAATTTAACCTTTAAATCGTGAAAACTGTTTCGTGACAAAGCCAGGGCTAATTAGCAAATTCATAAACTTGGAAAACAAAATGAGGCAGAAGTTACATTTCAGACATGAACGAATGGTCTTCAGGTTGATTTTAACGGAGTGATTAAAGAAGTAAATCAAACTTGTTGTTGACGTCAGGTCTCAGAGGCATTTAAAAAAAATGTTTTCAGTCTGTAAAATACTCACAGGGATTATTATTGTTTGCAGAAAGTGCAGTTACGTCTTAAAATATTTGAGAATCGCAAATATTTTGGACTATTTCTGATTTTTTCTGTTAACGAATAACAGTTAATTAAATTAAAGTTTTATCAATCATTAATTCTCATTTTGCTTGTGATACTGTCACATGAAAGCCTGAAAGTTGACATAAAGAAGAGGGAGTGTGACGGCAGGTGAGTTTCTCACCTGTTTGGTCATGGAGTCGATCAGTCGGACATATAGATCCTGTTCTGTCCGGATGCCTGAAAAACCAGCAGAAACAAACACTGATGAGACAAAAAAAGCAGTTCAGACAGTCTGTACATAAAACATACACACACACACACACACTAGCCACAATGAAAAAAATCCCTCAAACCAGAGATTCCTAATAATATGGTGTAAATGAGTTGTGTTGTAATTTATGTCCTGGTTGTGTTATTTCTATTTGCACACACTCCTCCTCCCTGCAAACCCAAACATTACTGCTGCAGAGCTCTTTATTATTTATGGAGGAGGCCGCCTCCTCTCGGCCCCCCGCTGCCTTCCTCCTCCAGGAGAACAACGAATCCTCATTCTCCAACAAATTAAATATCAATCAGGACCGCTTGTGTTTTATTACCTATGCATTCGGGCGTAAATGTGACACAAACACGACATGGGGTGGAGGGAACACCTGTTAGACGAGCAGCAGCTCTAATTGTGCTGGATGCTGCGGCTTCTTGTTTTTCGGCCTGTTTCCTCGCAGCTTCCTCTGCTTCTAATTGACATGATTCACTCCTCGGTCTGCAGCCTAAATGGCGGCTATCCGTCCCGGTTGCAGATGAGGTCAATTACCTCCGCACGATGCTAATCCGACGACTCATATTAGAGTGATTTATCCGCCTCTGGAAGGAAACGCTCTTTTATGTCCCACTTTATCTGCAGCTCCTGCAGGAGTCGGGGCGCATTACGGCTGTCCTCTTCCTCCTCCTCCTCCTCCTTCTCCTCCCGCCCGTCTGGACTGCAGCCAGAACAAAGCCAAGTTGTGTGTTTCCAATCAGCCGCAGATCCACACGCTCCCCGCCCCGATGGAGAAAACAGAGTTCAGGTTCGGTTGCTTGTCAGATATTCCAGATGTCTGCAGCGCTGATAATGAAAAACATTTTCCAGACTCTTAAAAGTGCTCAGCTGAGTTAAAGTTGGAGTCCGGTGAGGTGACCTTTGATAGAAATCCTAAATAATCCTACTGTAGAGCAGCACAGACCTGTGGGAAACATCCCATCATTAACTCCACTTCATCAGTCAATGCTGCAAATCTGAAAGGAAAAAATGGTTTGATTTGGGTTCAGTTTGACGCCAACAGTCAGTATCGGCACGTTCCCAGACTGAAAAACTTCTGGAAAACCTTTATTTTTTTCCTTCAGAAATTGTTTCACTTCATTCCAGATTCTGTGAAATTGGTTCATTTTCTTGTTGATGTAAATAAAGACAATGGATCACATCACATGGTGTTGCCCCTGACATCAATCCAAGGGTCACATGACTGCCACTGCAGATGTGATGTGGTGAATTTACAACAAGGATGAGTCATTTCAGCTCTCAGATGGTTCTGGTTTCATGTTTTCTGCTTTAAAGGAAAAAAAAAGTCCAGTACTTCAGAAAATTTATAGGTTTTTGCTCTTTTTTAAAAAAAAAAGTTATTTGGGTTAAAGTAACTTCTGGGCGACGCCTGATGACGCACGGGTGTCGTTTGGAGTTGGTCCTCCGAACATCAACTATGGTAGCACTATAGTTGGCCAGTTGTACGACACTGTAAGTGGAAGCAGGGCTGCTGTGGGGCGCTGTGGGACATTGCAGGACGTTGCAGGATGTAGCAGGACGTAGCAGGGCACTGGAGGACATAACAGGATGTAGCAGGACGTAGCAGGGCACTGGAGAACATAACAGGATGTAGCAGGACGTAGCAGGGCATTGCAGGGCATTGCAGGACATTGCAGTACGTTGCAGGACGTTGGAGGACATTGGAGGACATTGCAGTACGTTGCAGGACGTTGCAGGACGTAGCAGGATGTTGCAGGACGTAGCAGGACGTTGCGTAACGTTGCAGGACCTAGCTGGATGTTGCAGGAGGTTTCAGGATGTTGCAGTACATTGAAGGGCATAGCAGGATGCTGTAGACAATGCAGGATGTTGCAGGATTTTGCAGGATGTTGCAGGATGTTGCAGGATGTTGCAGGACGTAGCAGGACGTAGCAGGACGTTGCAGGACGTTGCAGGACGTTGCAGTATGTTGCGGGATGTTGCAGGAGGTTTCAGGATGTTGCAGTACGTTGTGGGACATAGCAGGATGCTGCAGACGATGCAGTACGTAGCAGGATGTTGCAGGACATTGCAGGATGTTGCAGTACATTGCAGGACGTAGCAGGATGTTGCAGGACGTAGCAGGATGCTGCAGACGATGCAGGACGTTGCAGGATGTTGTAGGACATAGCAGAATGCTGCGGACGATGCAGGACGTAGCAGGATGTTGCAGGACATAGCAGGATGCTGCAGACGATGCAGGACATAGCAGGATGCTGCAGACGATGCAGGACGTAGCAGGATGCTGTAGGACATAGCAGGATTATGCAGACGATGCAGGACATAGCAGGATGCTGCAGATGATGCAGGACGTAGCAGGATGCTGCAGGACATAGCAGGATGCTGCAGACGATGCAGGACATAGCAGGATGCTGTAGGACATAGCAGGATTCTGCAGACGATGCAGGACGTAGCAGGATGTTGCAGGACACAGCAGGATGCTGCAGACGATGCAGGACGTAGCAGGACATTGCAGGATGTTGCAGTACGTTGCAGGATGTTGCACATGACGCGGGACTTTGCAGGTGATGCTGGACACTCCAGAAACTGCAGGGTGCTGCAAACACTTTTTTGACTGCATGTCCCAGTGGGAAAATATATCAGAGGAAGAGTTACTCCCTCCCAACAGTTTATGTCATCCCCATCAGATTTTTTTGGTTCTAAAAAAACATGACCAAGGTGTCATTGTGGAGGATGGCTCACCAGCCTGTGATATGACATAAAAAGTTGTAGTGAAAGCAGGAAATACATTCAATATGTTTCACCACCTGCAGGGTAAAGTCAGCGAAGGTAAATGTTCAGTGGAAAAAATGATGTTCATGTTTAACTGTACACTAAAAAGTTATCATGCTATTTTTGTAACTGTGTAAGACTGGGTTGGGCTTGCAGGGTGACGTGATGACTTCAGCAGCGTTTCTTGAACGTTACATTATACGGGTGAAAAAAACTTTTTTACTGGATAGTTTCATGGTTTAAACATAACCAACGCAGCATGCCTTTTTTAGTCACCAGTGTGTACTGGTCTGTGATTTGTTTCTTTATTTCCACTGTTCCAGTTTCATTTATGTGTCAAACAGCAGCTATTCTGCTGAAGGACGGCTGGAAGTCAAAGCTAGCTGGATGTTTGTCCTGGGTTTCTAAATTCCCTACTCAGATTCAAAAGAACTGTTCTTTGTCACAGGATTTTGCATAAGATCTAAAACACAGTGAAACTGATCTGGACCAATGTTGGGGTCTGATCTAATCCCACAGGAAGATCCAGCTACACAAATGACTCCAAACAGAACTGCGTCAAGTGTTTGATTTCTTTTCTGATCTGACATGTCTTTTTTTTTGTTTGTTTGCTTTTTTTTGTAAATTTCAGATCAGGTTTGGTCTCACCGTTGCTGTACAGCAGCTGCAGCCTGTAGTGGATTCCATTGTTGGTCTTCTCTCCATTGTATTCCTGCAAACACAAAAACACAAAAAAAACACTTTAAAATCCCATGTTCCCAGTTCATTCCCAGTTAACCAGCAGCAATGCAGAGTTTACAGCCAGGAAGGAAGGAAGGTGGAAGTTTGGCTGCAGATTGTTCTTCCATGTCTTAAAGTGCATCTGAGTCAGAATTAAGAAATTAAATTTCCATTTTACAGTTAAAATAATTTTATACATTATGTTTTAAATCTGAAACAAACCACTTTTGGTCTAATTTATTTTATTTCTTTTTCTATTATTTATTCATTTACTTAAGTCCCATTAAGCCACATTTTTTTAATCAAACCAAAATCTCTGACGTTAGGGTTTAATTTCTTAGAAGAATAGTAAGATCTTCTTTTGTTTTTTGTTTTTTAGTTTTTTAGGGGGGGGTGTCACCACCGGAGTTTTGTTTTTTTTTGCGGTGTGGCTATGACCTAGGTTGTGTCTTCATGTTAGTAAATCATCATTAACACTGGATCATGCATCACCATTAAGAATGTGATCATATTTGTTCGATGTAAAAATGCGTGATGCACATGGTGGGAGTAAATGAGGAATCTTTGCTGGATCATGTTGGAGTGAGTATGGCGACCAGTGCTGTGCCAAAAAAAAGCACCCCAGCAAAAATCCCCCCTCAGAAGGGGCGTAGTGACAGCCAGTAGCCTGTAGATGGCGTATATTCACGTTTACTACCCAGAAGAACTTACCAGCAGCCTCTAAACTAAAGCCTGCTTATATTTATTTTTTAAAAAATGAAAAAGAAAATGAAATTGTCTAACAGTAATGGTATGTACAAATTCTGACAAAATGCTGGGATCAACAGGGTCAGATTTACTGAGGGCCAAACCCCTCTGCCAGAATATGCACGCCTTTTTATTTCTGACCCCAAAAATACAGTCACCAACTTCATAAGATCTATCAATAATCGTGACCGATGCTGTAGATGCTAAGCTCGTGTGACAAGTAAATGTGAATATACGCCATCTTTCACTATGTTTCTTGAGACAGGGTACTTTTCATGGAATCTTTATATTTCACTAATATAAAGATTGTCCTGAATGATGTGCTGATTTGTCAGAACGATGACTTCTGGAGATGCTGAACGTCTCGGATCACCTTCAGCTATCAAACTCTGACTGAGGATCCTGACCGCCTGCTCCCTCCATGCGGCAGGTGAGGACGACGTCATGAGAGCGCTAAATAAATCTGAATCTCCTTTATTTTTCTTCACCTCCCTCTTTCCATTTCCTCTCTGCGGTGACCTTCCTCCCCTCCTCTTCTTCCCCCCATTTTATTTCTCTCCTCTCCTCCCTCTCAGCCCGAGTCGGTCGGCCGCTTGGTGCCAACTGTGCCTGGGAGTTTTGGCTCAGTCCCAGTGCGTTTGTGTCGGGGCGAGAGACTAGAGGTCAAAGCAGAGGTGAGGTGAGGGAGTGGGTGGAGGATGTCGAGCCAGCTGGCAGCTGATCAAAGAACAAACACCCCCAAACCTGCCTGGATGTTATCAGCAGGCTCATCAGTGTTATTAGAGTCAGTGCAGCAGCTTCCTGTGTTTAATGTCGGTGAACAGACTTTAACTTTACCGGACGAACCATCACAGAGTCCTGCAGAGACGGTAAAAAACTTTCACTTTTCAACTGGAAACACGACCTGATGGAAAACTGTGTGAGCAGGTTAAAGTCCTTCCTGAGTGGGACTGAACCACTGGTTCAGAGCTGGATTTAAAGATCGCTTTGTTGCAGATTTTCCCAACAGAGCACTTCACTCTCAGGCTGTAGGTTTACTGGTGGTTCCTAGAGTTTCTAAAAGTAGAACAGGAGGCAGAACCTTCAGTTCTCAGACCCCTCTCTGTGGAACCAGCTCCCAGTCTGGCTTCAGGAAGCAGACATCCTCTCTACCTTTAAGATCATCTTCAAACTTTCCGTCCTGATAAATCTTATAGTTGGTCTGGCTTGGTGACCCTGGTCCATCCCTTTAGTCCTGCTGCTATAGGCCAAGGCTGCTGGGGGACGTCCCATCATGCACTGGGCTCCTCTCTGCTCTCTTTAAGGCTGTTACATACGAGAACAAAATGAAATCCTTTTGCTCTCGCGGACGTGAATGGGGACAGTTTCCGACACATCAGCTGAGTTTTTATATTCTTATGCTTTTCCATCAGAGTGTCACAGAGTTTGGTTCTTTAAAAAATCTGATCGATCACACAAACAGGAGTCAAATCAGCTGATACTTCTATATAATTCTTCAAATTCAGATTAGATTTTTTATTATTATTTTTATTATTTATTTTATTTTATTAACATGTTAATAAAGGGAAGAAATAATTGTCAGATCATTATATATTATATTTTTATGTGGTATATAAAGGTAAAATCTAAAGTATTTGACAGTCAACTTTGCATACTGGAGTCTGAAAACTGGCTGAGAATAGGAACATGAAGAGGCCATCACCTTGTCTTTCTCCACAAAGTCCACGTAGGAAGTCCTCTCGATCTCGACCGGCTGACCCTGTCGGTCGTACAGCGCCAGAACGAAGTGGAAGAAGTTGGACTTCCTCAGGTTGGACGGAGGCTGCTTCTCAAAGTGAGCTCGGGCCAATCCCACCCCGCTGGAAGACAGACAGAGTCATCATCATTATCTTCATCTTACAAACACAAGTAAAAATACACATTTTGTTTTTTGTTCATCATCAGAAGCAGAATCAGACCCAGAACCACAAAGATAAAAAAAAATAATAAAAAAAACCCTGAACTTGTAGGAAGATGAAGGGGGAGAAAAAAGATATATATGCAAAACAATACACACACACACACACACACACACATATATATATATATATATATATATATATATATATATGGAGTAGTTTACACACAAACACGTACTGAACTGGATGTTTTGAAAGTGATATTTATTTAATTTATCTGTTTTACACGTGTTTCCCTCTGATGAGCATTAATTCATCAGACTTCATAAACTCCACACACCAGCTGCAGGAAGTCGTACGTGCACTTCCTGTCTGACAGCAGCTGGAAATACATTTAAAAAAAACTCCGCCTTTTAAACCTGATAAAAGCTGAAAACATATTTTTCTGCCATTTTATTTTAAAAAGGAAAGAAACTGTTATTAGAAATACTTTGGTTTGTGAGCATCGTGTATACTCGTCCTGGCTGGAATCAGAGATGAATGTGATATAAATGGGGAAGATTTCAGCCTGTAAATGAAGTCAGCTGACTTTAGAGAAAAAGGATAAAAATCCTTGTTGATCCTGAAATAAAGTCGATGCTCCTGCAGGAAGCGACCTCTGCTCTCAGCCTGCGGAAGCTCAAAGTGTCCGAGGGGGAAAACGGACCGACAACAGCCGAATATCCCAACATCAATCTCATTTTCCTGCTCGTTTTGTTTCCATAAACGCTTCATAATCAATACGATCGCCGGGGCACCCATAAATATTTATTCATGCTGGAGGTTTGTTTTTGGAAACTTGCCGGCTCCCTCGGCCCCCGAGCTTCCCGGCTCCGGGGTGTATTCCCCAGACGGCAGATTAATACAGCCGTGACCTTTCTGCACCTCCATTACCGATGCCTAATGCCTCATTTGTAGGCCAGTTTGTTGAAGGCTAATTCTTCCAACTCGCAGCGTTTAGCCAGGCGGACGCAGAGTGGAGAGTCGGCACAGGAACTCCACGGGGAGGAGGAGGAGGAGGAGGAGGAAGAGGAGCTGCTCAGGTGTGTATCTGGAAGTTTTAATGGAGGCTCGGAGGGAATAAAAGCAGCTGAGTGTTGGAATAAAAATAGCAGCGAGTGAAATGACAGAGAGGAAGACTTCAACACTTTCATCAACAGATATTTTCAATGACTTCCTGCGTGAAGAAAATCAGCCACGAGCATCTGTTTTATCCATCACACACACACACACACACACACAAACACACCTGTCTGCAGGTACAACCAGCAGCTGACTTCACCTCACACACTCAAAACAAGAAATCCTTCAGCATCCAGCAGGGAATCTCTGACGTGTCATGAAAAGGATGAAAACAGCTGATTTCATTCCGTTTTTTAGGTTTCTGATGTTTTTCTGTAACATCCGAACATTTAAAACCAGCCGAATGCATCAGATTGTTTTACACCACCTGTAGAGTCACAGAGCAATAAAAACATTTAGTGTATTTATTTTCTGTACAACTCATGTTTTCTTTACATGCTGAACAGCAGAAATCTCCATCATGTCAACTTATTTAAACACAGATTAATCTGCGGGGACGTTTCAGGACTCCAGACTAACTTTGATCTGCAGCGGAGACAGAAAAAACTGAACCGGTTTGTTTCAGCTGGTAAGAAGTTTGAATAAAGTTCATTCAGGCTCAGTAATTGAATTTGTTCAAATCAGACTTACTCAAATCATTTGGTTTCCTTAAGATTAAGAATCAGAATGATTTTGACTCAGTTTAATGGAAAGTCAACTTAAATTTTAACAAACAAAATACTTAGCTCATCCACTTTATATTGACAAAATACTTAACAATAGGGTGAAAAAGTGAGGGTTGCATATAAAGGACAGTTTGGGCTTCATGTGAGCAGAAGTAAAGATGGCGTGTGAGCTATGAACGGGATGATCAGATAACAGGTGAGGTGGTACACCTGAGAATTAAATGAGAAGTCCAGGTGGGATCCAAATGGTGGCCCGGGGGGAGCACAGACCTCCGCATCCTAACTACCGACAACTGAATTGTAACAAATGTAAACTGACGTATAAAACCTCAGATGTCCAACTACAACCAGTCTTCATCACAAACAGCTCAAACAGATGACAATGTTTGTTTGTTCAGACTGTCTACGCTTCATGAAGAGGATGTAAACATCATCAAACCGGCAGATGTGACGACTGTGCAGTTGCTTTTCTAGACATGCTGAATGAACCCTGATCAAACCTCTGACTGCTGGAAGTAAATCATCTCCACTGCTGGTGTGAGAACGTCAAACAGGATTGTCCTGAATGAAATTAATGCTGACTGTTTTCTACAAATGTTGCCTGGATGTTTACATCAGACCAACATGGTTCATCATTCCCTAAAATGTACAACTTTTCGTTTAAAGGCCACCTTTTTCCAAGCCCCCCTCTCCCTCAGATCAAAACTTCTCTAGACCCGCCCCTGTGAGGACTGAGATATTTGGTTACGATCATTGGTTTTTGTCTGGCTGGTTTTGTTTGATCCATCTTTGACTTCTGTTTTTATAATGAGCCTGTTTACATGCAGCACCAAAATCTGATCCTTATCTGATTTGTTGTTAAAATTTTGCCATTTTCATGAAAGAAACATTGATTTAAAAATAACTAGCTATGATTAAATGCATTCAGTTTCTCGTATAATCTGGATTATTTCCCTGAAATACATTTGACTTGTAAAAATGATCAGAAATGTGCCTTTAGAGTCCGGCTCAAGATCCACTTTCCCACCAGATCAGGTGACTGTTTTTCTGATCTGGTGTGAAATAATCTGTGTGGTGGTGACAGAAAATGCAACAAGCACCAGCATCAATTATCAGGATTAATGATGAATCAATAAAATCTTTTTTTATCTCCCTGCAAAGAGAAAATCCTTCTTGTTCTGAATTAAAACATGAACCTGCAGAACTGGACGGAAGTCAGTGTTTATGTTCCAGAACTGAGCAGATTTGTTGTTTATTTGACAGAAAGAAGCTGAAATAGATTCAGATCCAAACTGGACCTGGCACCTGTTTCATCACAAGCATCACTAAAGCAGCCATTATCCCATTAAACGCCAGGCTCTGCGGCGGCCGAGCAGACAGCAGATCGCCACGGCGACGTTCGTCCTCTCCTCGCTGCTCTGCCTCCTCTCAGAAAGCTTGTTAGCATTATTATTATTTCAATTATGCTAATTATGGCTGCATCCACTCGTCAGCGCCGCTCGTACCCGGCTGTTAGCACTTGGCAAAAGGTGTAATAAAAACAGTATCGATGGCACACGGCTCGCTCAAACATGCCTGGAGTGTAAATCACACTCCAGCAGCCGGAGGGGAACACACACACACACACACACACACACACACACACACTGAACAAACACGAAGAGGCGAGTGAGGGCCGCGGCCGGCTATCTGCACGTTTTCACCACAAAGCCTGAAATTAAAGGTCAGCAGGAGTCATGTCGAGCGCTCTGCAAACAATTACTGAACTGCACAGCCGGGTGTGTGTGCAGTTAGTTCATATCCACACACACACACACACACAGCAGGAATAATGCAGCCAAACCTTCCAGATGGATCTTTACTTTTCTGGGATTAGGGGATCATCTTCTGTCCACACTCTGTTTCAACCTGAAGGACTTTGAAGGTTTACCAGAGATGCAAACATGTCCAGAAGCAGCAGATCCGTCCGAGTGTGGAGGAAATGCTGCAGCAGCCGTGTGGAACATTTCAGTTTGACTTCTGAATGTCGAGCCGCAACATCCAGGTTCAGCTCTCATAATCAGACAGTGACACAGCAAGGAAACATGCAGAGGGTTGAACAGGATCAGATCATGGATCAGCTTCCCGACACCAGTGTGAGGGAACCCAAGGCTGCTTCTCATTAACAAACTTGGAGATCCAGTTCTACACCAAACTGCAGACGGAGAGCAGCCATGTTTCCTGTCAGCTACCCCTTTACAAACATGCAGAACACTGATCAGAAAAGCGTTTCTTGTTGTTGTTTCATGCTGTTTTCTTTTAAAAAGTCCTGCTCGGGATACTGGTTCATACTGAAGATTACTTTTTATTTTATTTTTCTGATCTGAATTTGAGGTTTTAAACTTCTTAAACAACATTTGTTTGAGGGGGGACATTTTTCACTGCTGCACCACTAAACATGCAGCAGAGCAGCTGTGTTACTGGAGATTTTGAGCAGTGAAAATTGACGAGGAAAAACATGATGACGTATCTTTTGGTCGGATGTGGACCTAACAGCGAGTTACTGGAAATGATGTCCAGATAAAGTTACCAAGATTGCAGTTTTTAGTCTCTACATCTGTTTTCATATCAAATGATTTGGCAGTTTTAAATTTTCCCATCTTTGCAGTTTTTTTCTCTTTCTGCAGTTTTCCTCTCTTTTTCAGATGTTTGGATGTTTTGTTTTTGTCTTGTTGATGTTCTGAGAATCTCTGAGTTTCTTGTTTCTGACCAAATCTGTGGCCTCGGGGCCCCGAAGGTCCCTCCAGTAAAAACTCCACCATCCAATCCACTGACTGACACCCGCATCAGTTGCTGAAAGATGTGAATCATCTCTGGACTGCAGAGTGCTGAATGTTCACACACACACACACACCATGTCATTAATCATAGAGGAGATGGAGCGTGACCGCTGTTTGGGTCTTTAACCAGTGTGGCCTTACACACATCCATACAAACACACACACAGCGTCTGGCTGCCAGGATGTTAATCAAATAAACGATGGAGGTTTAAATCTGATTCAGTGAGAAACAAACTCGGCACAAACACATTGATACAACACACACACAGAGCTATCCACCACGTTAATCAGCCAGTTAATCTCATCAGATTCGACACCTCTAGTGACAGTAACTCCCATCAGCACCATGCAGACGGACAGCAGCAGCTTCCTGTTTACGCGCCTCTGCTAGCATGCTGCTACAGTTAGCAGCAAACACAGATCAGCTGATGAGAACGTCACCAACAAACAAAGAAGAAAAAAAGAATAATCTGAGAAACTGGTGGAGGCTTAAAACTGATGTAAACAAGAAGACGGCTCGAGTCTAAACCACAAACTAAAGCAGAGAGACCAGTTTCTGCTGGTTATTAACACTCTGGGGCAGTGGATTTGGTTGGAAACAGTGAGCTGGATCTGGACAAGAACGTATAAAAGAACTCCAGATCAAACATTTGTTGCCTTTTTCTGGGATTTTATGGATCAAACATTGATGAGCAGCTGAGATCAGGAGATGACAAAGTGAGCTGCTAGTTAAACCCAACTTAGCAGTTAAAGTCAGTCACCAGCACCAGCATCTTTAACTATTTAACGCCTGACCCAAGAAATAATGGGCAAAAAGTTCTTATTTGTATCATTTACTGCTGTGTGATATGTCAGAATTATTGTAGCCCAGAGGGCAGAACCACAATCAGATTCGATTAACAGGGTTTGGAACAAAGTTTTTACCATAAAGTGATGAAACAGGTCCAAGACGTTGGACGTATCACATACAAGCACATTTAAAGGGTGAAGTTCTCAGTGGTCTGAATTACCTCCTTTATGCTGCACCATAAACACCAAGAGAGGAATTTCATCAAAACAAAGAATCTATTTAACCTCCTAGTTTATGCTGATTAACTTGAACTTAAGCTACCCACAAAGGTTTCTTTAATGACTTCCTGTCAGTTTTCAGTCACACACTCAGAGTCCACTTCATCAGCTCCCCGTTTAACTGCTTGTTAACACAAATATCTAATCAGCCAATCACATGGCAGCAACTCAATGCATGTAGTCATGTAGACATGATGAAGACCACTTTCTGGACTTCAATCTGAGTATCAGAATGAGGAAGAAAGGGGATTTAAGTAACTTTGAACGTGGCATGGTTGTTGGTCTGCGTATTTCAGATCTACTGAGACTTTCACACAACCATCTCTAAGGTTTGCAGAGATGGTCTGAAGAAGAGAAAATATCCAGTGAGCAGCAGTTGTCTGTTGATGTCAGAGGTCAGAGGGGAATGGGCAGACTGGTGGGAGATGATAGGAAGACAATCATGTCATGTTTATTACTGATTTAATATCAATAATTTAGCTAATCTATCACCTTGTAATGATCCAACGCTGCTTATAAACGTTCGTCCTTATAACTGAGCCAGTTCAAAGTAATCAGATTTCCAACAAACAGCTTTTCCTGTTTTCCTGTGATGTTAAAAGAAATGCATTGTGGGAGCTCTCTTTTGCTGTGGGCACAATGGCGGTGGGCGCCGTCGGGGAGGGAACGCCCCCTGACTGATTTCCATTTGTGCACCTTAATAGTGTGTGTCATTCCTAATTAGGACGAGTGGCTCGGGGAAACGGCGGCTCGATGCTGGAATGGCTGCTCCTGTCACGCTGCAATTACCAACAAATTAGTCTTTAGACTGAGGGGCTTCTGCACGCGCTCACTCTATGACCACACGTGTGCGTGTGTGCATGTGTGTGTGTGCTAATTAGTGCATTCTGTGAGGTGTTGAATGTGTGAAGTGTAAAAAGATCACACAGACGTCAAACTGCGACCTGCAGCTGTTTGTTCTGCAGCTTCGAGTTCAACTAACGAGGAACTGATTCACGATTTAACTTCGAGGAACGACACGTCTCCAACCAGAACACAAACGGATCAGAAACAGGCGGAAACACTCAAACGAGTCTGAGAGACAATCAACGATCAAATCAAACATCTGGAAGGAACACCAGAACCAAAGCTGCAGAATGTAGATGAAGTTCAGCTCAGCTGCTGATCCTGGATGCTAAGGCAGCTCGCAGGTCAAAGGTCATCTCAACATCTACTGTCTGTGTTATTGATAAAGACTTAGCTATCTTAGAGTGATGGCTCTGGTCACATGATGCTGACATCAGAGCTGAAAGATACCAACCAGACTGAAGTTCTGGGATTCTCCCTGTGATTAAATCTGTCTGATAACCCTCCGGTTGTCTCCACATTCTGTATTCACCCCTCATTCTGCAGGCCAAGAATGACCCACCCTCACTAAAAATCTAAAATAAAATCTTTTTCTTTTATTTTAAATGCTAAGACACAAACTGTCATTCATACCTTTTTCCAGCAAAAAACACGGCATTCACTCAGTGGACACCACTCTTTTTTTCCCCAAGAGCCGTAGATTTTCATCATTCTGTTTATTATTTCTTAAGGTCTGTAAAGGTTGTAAACTAGTTTTTATCAAGATGTGGAACATGTCTGTACAGCTTCCAGGTCTCATATGAATAAAGGAAAAGTTTCCTTTTTCTAATATTGGCGTCACTTTAGTAAAAGTCATCAAATTTTAAGACATTTAAGAGTTTTTCTCTGCAGTTAACACAGTTTGTGGCAACATTTAACCTAAAGACAATAAGTGGGTTAAGGCTAGTTACGGTGGGTTAAGGCAGGTTAAAGCGAGTAGAAGCTAGTTATGTTGATTTAAGTTTGGTTACGGCAGGTTTTGTTGGGTAAAGAGAGGTTACGTAGGGTTAAGGCGGGTTACACCGACATGCAGAAGACGATGGTTTTGATTCCGCTCACATGTCAACAGATGAAAACATCCATGCTGACGTCATGCGACAAACATCTCAGCCACAGCTCGAGCGACGTGCTTTCTATCGCAGTTATGGTCACGACAGACGGTCAAATGTTTGTCAGTTATCATAAATATTCTGATTTTATGTAATCTGATTACTGTCAGTTACTCGGATTACTTTGTGATCACATACATGTTAGAGTTCGCTCCGTGAAACTTTTTATGTGTGCTCCGTTCAGGGATGTGGTAATGTGGTGCGTTCAAGGCTCTGTAAATCTGCAGTTTTCAGGCTTTGCGATGTTTAATGCTTCACCTGAGAGCCACCGAGCCCGTCTGCTGACACTGACAGAAAGAAATGTACTGGTGGCCACAGATCACTCAAAATAGCTAACTCTGGCTACGTGTTACTAATGCATCAACAACTTGTCCAACATTCTCCTTCAGCACCTGAATTTAGTGTCTTAACTGAAGTGTGGTGTTGTGAGAAATCAGCTGCAATCTATAATAAATCTGTTCTGATAAATAACAACAGACCTTGTAACTCTCATTCTAACGGACTATCTCCTTATATAATGTTTTGGCTTTTTGAGTAGGATGTTTGTCCTCCCAGGGTTGCCATAGTGTAAGCAGACTTTATTTGGGATTTGTAGTTTTTGGGAAACGAAGCCACTGTGGAGCCGCAGTTAAATGATGAACCATTAAGTTGGTTCTTTTGTAGTTAAAGCTAGGTGAATCCAGTTAAACTCACCTACTGGACTGGATACTTCTATACTTCATCTGAACATTAAAATAAAAAAAAATTATATAATAATTGCCCATAAATTTGTGCTTAACTATCATGTGGCTAACACTTAATCATCCCGTTCCCTCGCCTTAGTAATTCCTGGCCACGACTTAGCAATCTCATTCACGTGCATCTGTGTCCACGACTTGATAACGCACGGCCACGGGAAAACATCTTGTGTCTCGTGTCCCCAGACGGGCTCAGTATGGATGGGAACTGCTGTTCTAACATTTCATCCTACCCATAGAGACGTCCTACCTGTGCTTTTTGCTCATGCACACAACACGAAAGCGTCATTTCTAGGTGGGGTTGAGAACACGCTCACAAATACATGCTACCCTTGACTCCATGTTTAAGAACAGCTGTACTTCCATGTTGTTGTGAGACTTTTGTATGGTGAAATACATTCATTGATAACTTATATATATATTCATGCATGTTCATAAAAATACTTTGAATGTTTGAATATGATATACTATTTTGAGATTTTCATAACTACATAATATCTGAATAGATACATTCATTAATTTATCTTGTGAAGTCATCCTACCTGCATAAGATGGCGCACTTTGATGGGGTCATTTGCATCATCCATCATCCTACCTACTTTCATTTATTCCAGCTGTATTTTTGAACACTTCACATTATTTCTTAAGTCCGTTCCAACAGATTTTCAGTTCATTAATACACATGTATGTGGATAACTTACTATTTTATATAACTATTTTATTATTATTTATTAACACAAAACCAGGACTTGTTTGAAAAATAGATGTTGTATTATTTTCTGAAGGGGCAGCACAGATCGAGAGGTATGCTTATAAATTAAGCCGGTAGTAGGATATGTAGACAAGGTAGCACATTTCATCAGAACACCAGACCAACACAGCTGCACCGTTCCTCCAGTCAGCTGTTTCTGCACAAACATCTTTCACCGTCTCTCTCACACACACACACACACACACACACACACACACACACACACACACACAGGCCATTAGTTTGGTCACCTGCTCCTCCATTAATTGTCGTGGTTTTGTTGACTTGTCATCAGAGGAGCAGTGTAAGATCAGAGGAGGCGGAGCCACCAACTACATGACCACGATACGAGGACGCCAAGTTGAAGAGAGTCTACGGAACCAAGGCCGACGTAGCGTTTCAGTTCAGCTGAGGAGGAGGAGGAGGAGGAAGGTGCTGGAAGGTGTAGGTAGAAGTGTAGTCTTCTTTGTCAGGTAGGAGAGGAAGGTGAAGATGAGGGGTGGAGGGCTCTCCATTCTGAATTACAGCTCTTGAATAAAGTCACACACACACACACACACACACACACATACAACTCGAGGTGACTGGCCCGACCCGGGAGAGCGCAGCGCCGGAGGATCCATGACAAAGGTGATGACAAGCGATGCCAGAGAGAGGAATGCTCACCTGGTCCCGCCATAAATGACACAAACACACACATTCACACACACACACACAGAAACACCTCCTCATCCTCGTTCAGTCAGAGCTGAATTTAACGCAGCATCTTGATAGCAACAAACACGAAGATGACGTCTGGATTTCACTTTCTGTTACAATCAGAAGCACTGACGTCATCAGAACCCAACTATCAGAACCCAGCCATTAGAACCCAACTATCAGAACCCAGCCATTAGAACCCAACTATCAGAACCCAGCCATCATAACCCAACTATCAGAACCCAACTATCAGAACCCAGCCATCAGAACCCAGCCATCAGAACTTAATCATCAGAACCCAGCCATCAGAATCCAGCCATTAGAACTCAGCCATCAGAACCCAGCCATTAGAACTCAGCCATCAGAACCCAGCCATCATAACCCAACTATCAGAACCCAACTATCAGAACCCAACTATCAGAACCCAACTATCAGAACCCAGCCATCAGAACCCAGCCATCAGAACTTAATCATCAGAACTCAATCATCAGAACCCAGCCATCAGAATCCAGCCATTAGAACTCAGCCATCAGAACCCAGCCATCATAACCCAACTATCAGAACCCAACTATCAGAACCCAGCCATCAGAACCCAGCCATCAGAACTTAATCATCAGAACTCAATCATCAGAACCCAGCCATCAGAATCCAGCCATTAGAACTCGGCCATCAGAACCCAGCCATCAGAACTTAATCATCAGAACTCAATCATCAGAACCCAGCCATCAGAACCCAGCCATTAGAACTCAGCCATCAGAACCCAATCATCAGAACCCAGCCATCAGAACCCAACTATCAGAACCCAGCCATTAGAACCCAACTATCAGAACCCAGCCATTAGAACCCAACTATCAGAACCCAGCCATTAGAACCCAACTATCAGAACCCAGCCATCAGAACCCAGCCATTAGAACCCAACTATCAGAACCCAACTATCAGAACCCAGCCATCAGAACCCAGCCATCAGAACTTAATCATCAGAACCCAGCCATCAGAATCCAGCCATTAGAACTCAGCCATCAGAACCCAGCCATTAGAACTCAGCCATCAGAACCCAGCCATCATAACCCAACTATCAGAACCCAACTATCAGAACCCAACTATCAGAACCCAACTATCAGAACCCAGCCATCAGAACCCAGCCATCAGAACTTAATCATCAGAACTCAATCATCAGAACCCAGCCATCAGAATCCAGCCATTAGAACTCAGCCATCAGAACCCAGCCATCATAACCCAACTATCAGAACCCAACTATCAGAACCCAGCCATCAGAACCCAGCCATCAGAACTTAATCATCAGAACTCAATCATCAGAACCCAGCCATCAGAATCCAGCCATTAGAACTCGGCCATCAGAACCCAGCCATCAGAACTTAATCATCAGAACTCAATCATCAGAACCCAGCCATCAGAACCCAGCCATTAGAACTCAGCCATCAGAACCCAATCATCAGAACCCAGCCATCAGAACCCAACTATCAGAACCCAGCCATTAGAACCCAACTATCAGAACCCAGCCATTAGAACCCAACTATCAGAACCCAGCCATCAGAACCCAGCCATTAGAACCCAACTATCAGAACCCAACTATCAGAACCCAGCCATCAGAACCCAGCCATCAGAACTTAATCATCAGAACCCAGCCATCAGAATCCAGCCATTAGAACCCAACTATCAGAACCCAGCCATTAGAACCCAACTATCAGAACCCAGCCATTAGAACCCAACTATCAGAACCCAGCCATCAGAACCCAGCCATTAGAACCCAACTATCAGAACCCAACTATCAGAACCCAGCCATCAGAACCCAGCCATCAGAACTTAATCATCAGAACCCAGCCATCAGAACCCAGCCATTAGAACTCAGCCATCAGAACTCAATCATCAGAACCCAGCCATCAGAACCCAACTATCAGAACCCAGCCATTAGAACCCAACTATCAGAACCCAGCCATTAGAACCCAACTATCAGAACCCAGCCATCAGAACCCAGCCATTAGAACCCAACTATCAGAACCCAACTATCAGAACCCAGCCATCAGAACCCAGCCATCAGAACTTAATCATCAGAACCCAGCCATCAGAATCCAGCCATTAGAACTCAGCCATCAGAACCCAGCCATTAGAACTCAGCCATCAGAACCCAGCCATCATAACCCAACTATCAGAACCCAACTATCAGAACCCAGCCATCAGAACCCAGCCATCAGAACTTAATCATCAGAACTCAATCATCAGAACCCAGCCATCAGAATCCAGCCATTAGAACTCAGCCATCAGAACCCAATCATCAGAACTCAATCATCAGAACCCAGCCATCAGAACCCAGCCATTAGAACTCAGCCATCAGAACTCAATCATCAGAACCCAGCCATCAGAATTCAATCATCAGAACCACAGACGTCACCAGAGCCCAACTATCAGAACCCAGCCATCAGAACCCAGCCATCAGAACTCAATCATCAGAACCCAGCCATCAGAACCCAGCCATTAGAACCCAACTATCAGAACCCAGCCATCAGAACCCAGCCATCAGAACCCAGCCATCATGACCCAGCCATTTGAACCCAACTATCAGAACCCAGCCATCAGAACCCAGCCATCATAACCCAACTATCAGAACCCAGCCATCATAACCCAACTATCAGAACCCAGCCATTAGAACTCAGCCATCAGAACTCAATCATCAGAACCCAGCCATCAGAACCCAGCCATCAGAACCCAACTATCAGAACCCAGCCATCAGAACCCAGCCATCAGAACCCAGCCATCATAACCCAGCCATTAGAACCCAACTATCAGAACCCAGCCATCAGAACTCAGCCATCAGAACCCAACTATCAGAACCCAACTATCAGAACCCATCCATCAGAACTCAGCCATCAGAACTCAATCATCAGAACCCAGCCATCAGAACCCAGCCATCAGAACCCAGCCATTAGAACCCAACTATCAGAACCAAGCCATCAGAACCCAGCCATTAGAACCCAACTATCAGAACCCAACTATCAGAACCCAGCCATCAGAACTCAGCCATCAGAACTCAATCATCAGAACCCAGCCATCAGAACCTAGCCATCAGAACTCAGCCATCAGAACTCAATCATCAGAACCCAGCCATTAGAACCCAACTATCAGAACCCAGCCATCAGAACCCAGCCATCAGAACTCAATCATCAGAACCCAGCCATTAGAACCCAACTATCAGAACCCAGCCATCAGAACCCAGCCATCAGAATTCAATCATCAGAACCACAGACGTCACCAGAGCCCAACTATCAGAACCCAGCCATCAGAACCCAGCCATCAGAACTCAATCATCAGAACCCAGCCATCAGAACCCAGCCATTAGAATCCAACTATCAGAACCCTGCCATCAGAACTCAATCATCAGAACCCAGCCATCAGAACCCAGCCATCAGAACCCAATCATCAGAACTCAATCATCAGAACCACAGACGTCACCAGAACCCAGCTATTAAAGCAGCACTGTGCAGCTTTCTAAACTTTTGTCTCTGACTGGTTCAGCTTGACTTTAGGCACCAGCAGCTGGATTGAAACATGCTGGTTGTTTCTAACGCGCACCGTTAGGACGTTAGCCGAGGAAGAGAGGAAGAGAACGACAGGAAGGGACAGAGGAAGAGAAAAGTCTACATCAGACTGACTTTTACTGACTGTAGAGATCTGAGAGAAGAGGCAGGATGGAGATGCTGGATGAACCGTCGGTGGGGTGGGGGGCCCTGGGAAAATGTGCCAGAGGTCAGTCGTGCAGCTTTAAACTCACTGAACTAAAATCCACATTGCTGCATTAAATTCTGGATTTATTTATATTTATTGTTTGTTAGTTTGTTTTGTTTGTGTTGTTAAACTAAATAAATGATTGCAGATCTAAGTGTTTGTTGTATTAAAAACTTTCCAGCTTTTGGTTTTAATTGAGTTTTTTGGTTTGTTTGTTTTCTACACCAGCTGGATAAATGACTCATTTAAATATCTGTAAAGGTTCAGAACCTGCAGGGAGTTCTGGATACGGTCAGATTAGAAGCTGCAGACGAACCGGGTCACAGCATCACTGGAAAATCTTCCTGAAAACCTGGTCTCATTAACTGGCGTAAATAAACAAACATTCAGATGTATACAAAGTGTATTAGTTTAGTAGTGTTAAAATAAAGCATGTAACCCGACTGCACCACATCCTGTATTCCCGCCTCATCTTTTCCCTGGAAGCTGCTGTTGACCAGACTTCAGACGCTTCGATGGCCGACGTCTGTGACCTGTGACATGTTTGTTTTTACAGCTGAGCTTCATAAATTCATAACGAAGAAACCGAAATCATAAATAACATCTTGTTCTTCTCATTTTTTATGTTGTAACTTTTTAAATCTAAAAACACAATAAACATTTTATGTGTGAGTTTACACAAAGGAGAATTTAAGAACTTTCATTTATACACAAGTTTAGATGACTATGCACTGATGTGCACACTAATCCTAAACCTCATCAACGCTGATCAACCAGAAAACACACACACACACTCTCACACACACCTGCAGGACAAACATCATGAGTCTGACAACGATACAGAAACATTAAACATGAAGATTTGTCTCTAAAACCAGGAACTTCCTCTCTGCTGCTCCACATGTGGCCATTCAGCTTCTAAAACACCGAACGAAGCTGTGAGGAGCTTCACACTCCTCACACACACTCAGAGTTTCTACAGTTTACACTCCTCACTCACACTCAGAGTTTCTACAGTTTACACTCCTCACTCACACTCAGAGTTTCTACAGTTTACAGACGCCTCCAGCTTCACTTCCAAAGCTGGTCGGTTTTCACCAATTAAAGTCTAATTTGGTAAAGTGTGAAGCAGAAGAAGAAGAAGAAGAAGAAGCAGAAGAAGAAGAAGAAGAAGAAACAGAAGAAGAAGAAGAAGAAGCAGAAGAAGAAGAAGAAGAAGAAACAGAAGAAGAAGAAGAAGAAGCAGAAGAAGAAGAAGAAGAAGAAGAAACAGAAGAAGAAGAAGAAGCAGAAGAAGAAGAAGAAGAAGTGTTAGAAACCCGGTGACTCGTCTCACGGTGAAGAACTGATCATTGATCAATAAATGTCTGCAGCTCTGACCACAGCATCCCAGCTGAATCCAAGTATTCTAAATGTCTCCGTCTCATCTAATAACAATGAAAATATTTATCATAATCACAGAACGAAGACAAGTAAAAAGAAGAAGAAGAGAAGGAGGAGGAAGAGGAAGAGGAAATCCTGGAAACAGCTGATTCTTTCAGGAACAGTTTGGAATCCTGCTGACTGTCAGGATTTATGGATCTGATCAGGGACTTCTTAAATACTCTCACTTATTGATCTGCTCAGAGAACTCCCACTATACTTTTTCCATAATCATCATCATCATCATCATCATAACCAGTCAGAAAGCTGCTGAAGATCTTTGGTCTTCCTAGGGGTCAGATCCCAGATTCCTCTGAGTCAGCGGAGAGGTCACATGATCAGTATTTACTAGAACAGAATTTCCGTCTCTTTCCGACCTGCCGATCCGCCTGGACGTCTCAAAACAATGTAAACAACAACGTAAACAACAGCATGAGCACACGCACACCTTCCCTGCTTCCTCCATCAGTCCGGGACAGAAACGATCCGGTTCCAGATCTCTGCAGGAGGCCTGAAGTCTGACAGACCTACAAACTGGCCCAAAAAGAACCAAATCAGCCCCAGAAATCTTCCTGGGACAATTTCCAGATATCTAGATGTCTAAATGGAAAAAGAATTCCTTCTTCCATCTACGGGAATTTTCAGAGATTCAGAAATTCTGGGCAGATGTTACTAAGTGTTTGTTGGAGGGGTTTAACATAAAAATTCCTCTAAATGTCAAACTTAGTGTCTCTGAATTTACACAGAAGCAGACAAAAGTACTGGATTTATATGGAAGCTCCTTCTCTGAGACTCTGGATAAAGCAACTTCCAGACTGGGATGACCTGGAAAGACCAACATTTGCTGCAAAGGCAAACGGAAAGCATCCATAAATGAGGATCATAGAAGCTAAAAACGGGGCTCATCGATAGAGAGGTGGAAATGTTTGTGGTTTATGGCTATTTCTGTGTTTTTGTATTGAAATATTGGAATTTATTGACCCTTCATCTAATTCATGCAAGTTTAATGTTCATGTATGCGATCGTTTGGATGAGAATTTGTAGAAGTTTGTGTATAAATAAAAAAAATATTTGGAAAAAAAAAAACATTGATCAACACTTTCCACACGATCACTTCCCTCCGACCTGAAACCTTCAGGATGGTTTTCACAACGTCAGCTGACTCATTTCCCACTTTTACTCCAAAATCAAACAAATACTTCACACTCAAATTATCACATTTTTCCAGCTTTTTCACGTCATTTTTTAGTTTTCTTTGAGCTGCTGCCCTCGTGGTTTGTTTCAGATCCTTCTTGGATTTTTAAATCTCCTGAATATGAGAGAAATAACATCACAGTGTCCCGTTTTTCCCTCAGCTGACGGGAATTCAGGAATTATCCTGATAAAACATCAACGCCCCGACCAGAAACTCATATTTAACACACCGACTTTCCTCCTCCGATGCAAAGCAGCTTGAAAGGAAGAACTCAGCAACACACACACACACACACCAAACAGCTGAGACACAAACACACATTCCGATCAAAGAAAGCGGCTCAGGCGTCGCTTTAGCGCAGTTTTCTTCTGTTTCTGCAGAAATCTACAACTTCCTCTGCAAAGCAGCATCAATCACTCCCACGTGCACGCTCCTCTCCACGTGAACGCTGAAGGCCTGAATCCAATTCACACTTTATGAGGTGTTTAAGGCTAGTTTTAACAGTCAGAAAAGAGAGGATTTGTTGTGTCAGGAGGTTAAATGTTTATGGACACCCAGCAGTGAGACCCCAAGGACGATACTCCCCCAACACACACACACACACAGCTGCTTGGTTCTGGATACGAGGAGCATCCTTCTCCTCCATCTTCTGAACCAGAACTGGTCCCGGCTGCTGAAACCAGCTCCACATTTCCAGTAAAAAGTAGCTGTGAGACAGAATTCCTGACATGAGGAGACCTCTGAAGCCACCATCCTTCACACCAGCTAAAAACACACTGAGCATGCTCAGAAAGGATAAAAACTACAACATTAGGAAAAGAGGGAGAAGAAGGACGACGTCTACGAACGGATTCATCTTCTGATGAAGAGCCGCTCTCATTAAGTCTGGTATTAATAAGACGCTGAGCCTCCACGCGGCTCATTACTGAACATTTAGAGACGGACCAGAGATGCTGCACGTCAGATTTTTTGATGATTCTGGTAATGATGATATTATTTAATGAATCCTAATAATTAATTTGAGAATACATGAATAAATCAGTTTGTATTAGCTGACGATCAGAGAGCAGATTGTATTTGAATGTTCTGAGCTGAAACAGGGAGACGTGATGAATTTATTTACCATAACTTCTGTTTACTGCGGTGTGTTCACTGTCCGACGGAAACAAACAGAAACATGATCCTGAGAATCAAACCGTCTCTCAGGACATGTGCGTGTTAAAGAGTTGGACGATTTGAAATGTTGTTTCTGTTTTAATAAACTAAATAAAGTCCAGCTGAGAGTTTTCAGAGTTAAACTTCATTTTCAGTTTTCAAACTGACCCTTTTTATTTAATGTTTGTGTAAAAATGTCTCCTCTCCTGCAGATTTTCTCTCATTTTCAGCCTGATTGTGACTTTTTGTCACGTTCAGCCGTTCAGGTTGATGTTTTGTGTCTTCAGACATTTCTGGTCTCTTGAAGCTCCAGATTCAAACACACCTTAGCCATCCATCGTCTCAGTTTCCCTCATCTGGTTTAAGGAATGATCTACTCGACTGTAACGTGCCGTAAATCCTTCGGAGGCAGATTTGGGAGCTTTATTAATAAAACAGACTCGATACAACTGACTCAGTTATTGTTCGGCTCAACTCTAAATCTGAGAAACTGCAGCTTTTAAATTTTACTTCAGTAAAACTGGATTCATTTGTTTCTTTAGAGGCAGATCGGACCAAGTCAGCATCACGCTGCTCATCCATCTGTCTGTGCATCTGGAAGAGGAAGGACTCTCAGCTTTTCCTCGTCGGGTCTCATTTACAGTGTATAAAATGTGACTCTGAGCTCAACACACACCAGAGTCTAACAGAACCAGCAGCTTCACAAACTCAGCTCAGAGTCTCATTATCATAAAGATGCTCCAGCTCAGAAGCCAGGAATCACCTCCTCACATTAACACATTTTAAATCTTTCCTGCAGAGCAGCATCACAGTTACTCTTCCTCCTTCACGCCGTTTCTACCTCAAACTTCCCTCATCTGGGAAATTTCCTGCTCCCTGCTAAAGTCCACCTCAGTTTTCCTTGTGGTTAAATTTCCTCGTGGTGCCTCCTGAATCTTCCCACATCCTGACACTTTCCATGATTTATCTGAATGATGGTGCGTTCGGATGCTGTGGGTTTGTAACTGTGCAGATGTTTCCTCCTTTACTTGGTTTTATCGCCAAGCCAACATCTCGGTTTCTGCAACAAATCTGAGCTAAAGCAGCTCAGCAAGGAAATACTCTTTGTTTACAGCATGTTGGTCGTCGCCTGCAGGTTTACGTGGACTCATATGAAGCTACACACACACACACACACACACACACACACACAAAAAAAAACCTGCATTGATTCTTTACTTATTTTAGTTCAATCTAAACTGAGTATAAAACGCCACCAAATCCTTGAATCTGAATATCTGAATTTTACATTTTTGTATTTTTGTTGTGTTTTCCTGCAGGAAAAAGAATAAATGTCTAAAGCCACGTTTTGATTCACCATAGGGGGGCTGGGGAGTTAAACTGGGTAAAATCGCACTTACTTTTATTACAACTTTCACTACATTGTATTTTGTGTTGCATTTCTTCACTATTTTTCTGTATTTTTACTATATTATTTAACTATATGTACTTTTTTGCCTGTTGCCACCTGTACATGGTGTTTTTCGAGCTGTTCTGTGTGTAACGTGTGTGTGTGTGTGTTTCAGGGACTGCAGATGGCAATGAGCTCAGAGAGCTACAAACTGGAACAGAGCAGATTTTCCTCTGTGATTAATGCTGCTGTTCATGCCCCCTGTTCAATTAACTAAACTAAACTAAACTTTTCCTGCAGCCTATTAAATATCATTATATCCTAAAATTATGTCCTGAACGTTAAATCTTTTTAAAGGCAGAAATATATTATGCTGTTTTCTGTTTGCTGACTGCTGGTATTTATATATATATATATATATATATGCATATAATTTACTATTATTCTTTTTTTAAATAGTCTCTGCTTTGTTTGCACTGTGGGTTTTATTAACTGCACTTTTCTGCAGAAAAAGTGAATAAAAATTATCCCAAAGCAAAATGAGGGAAAAGAAACTCCTAAATTCACATTTAAAAAGCCAACATGCAGTTTTATCAAACACTGCTTGAACAAACTGGGTGTAGTTTTTCTTTCTGTAATCTGTTGCTGATTCTGAAATTTAACTGAATGTTTCTGCAGAAAAACTTCAGCTGGAAAAAAGAATTTAATGTATTTTTTAATGGAGCCAAAAGGGGAAAAGGGGGAAAGTTTACAGCTTCTCCATCAGAAAGAGGCGCATCTTCAGCCTGATGGATTTTCTGCTTTTACTAAAATGAAGCTCAGATTTCACCTGAGACTCACCTGAGCGACTTTCACGCGCACAGAGAAATATGTTAGATATTAAAAACCTTTACATAAAATTAAATCCATAAATTGTTGCTTTTCATTTTCCGTTTTTTTTAACGGCTTCCGTAAAAATTTAATTCGTGAGCTTCAGGTCAAACATGACGGTATAAACGCGATTAATTAACCATCTTTTTCTCTAAATTGGCGCGTGAAGAATTATTGATTAATTTCATTTTGCAGGAAGTCATTAAATTTTACCTTTTTCTGTTTGTGGAAATAAAACATGCTAAAATGTTCAATCTAATTAAACTACAGAATTGTTTTAATTATTTTAACATTTACAATTACTACAGTATCCGCTAAGAACCCCGGACCACGCGCGCGCGCTGCAGCCGCCGCTCCGCGCGTAGCGTTTGCTGCTCGGCACCAAAACTCGCGTTAGATTTGTGGGAATTTATCTAAAGCTGCGGTTTGTGGGAAGAAAGTTGGTTTGAAGTTAGATGGTGACGAAGAGGGGAGGCGGGAGGGATGTTCGGCGGTACCCGGGGCCGCCGGAGGAGCCGAACCCGCCGGAGAGGAGGAGGAGGAAGAGGAGGAGGAAGGCGTGAAGAGGAGACTGGAAACAACACCGCTGCTCGTTGGAAATGTAGACAAAAAACAACGAAATGTGTTCAAGACTGACCCGACTGTTTGTCGGGACTTTTTAAAATTGATTTTTTGTTTTTGATATTTAAAAATGTTTATTTTCTAGATTTATTTTAAGTTTGAACAGAAATATTTTCAGACGTTTCTGTTTCGGTTTTCCCGTTTAAAAAAGAAGCTCGTGCGCTGATTATCTCCTCGGTTTTCTGAGGTTTGTTTGATTTTTTCTGACACACTGAAGTTGTAAAACTGGACCCGAACTCGTGGATTTTCCGCTGTTTTGCGCCGCAGACTGAGCGGAACTCTTTTTTTCTAATTGTGACGTTTATCGTGACAAGTTCTAGAAGTTCTGTTTTTCTGTCTCTGATTTGTTTTTTGTTTGTTGTTTTTTACCTCTGGGCCGCTGTGTTCGCGTCCAAAATCCCTGCGCCCTGCATCCAGGAGCGGACCGGGGTCATGCCGGTGGGGAGCGGCTCCTCCTTCATGGTCAGGGCCCCCCGGGGGAGGCTGTCCTGGATGGAGAACATCAAAGTGTCCTTCTGGGAGCTTTGTCTTCACCAGAAACAAGAAAGAAGATGAAGAATAATCCTCCCTGTACCAGCCACTCAAAAAAGCCAAAAAGGACCACCTGGATTAAGGTGGAGAGAAAAGGAGTGATGAGGAGGAGGAAGGAGGGGAGGAGGAGGAGGAGGAGGGGTGGGGGACACACAAGTGAGCTTCCCCAAAGTACCGGGTCCTGATCCAGAGAAGAGCCCCGGATTCCTCAGGGTTTCTCCGGGGTTTGTTTTAGATCCCAGTCCAGGCTCGGTGCTTCAAACCGGCGTCTCTGAAGTTAAAGGAGGGCGGAGAGAGGCACGAGGAGCGGGGAGAGCATCTCAGAGGAGCCGCGGAGGAGAATCAGCCGGAATCCGGAGAGCCTGACGTGGACAGAGCGGAGCGGGGAGAGCCGGGATCAGAGGGAGGCAAGCAGCCGCGGATTGAGGAAAAATGAAAAGTGGAATAAAAAAACGAGCCAGCGCTTCAAAAAGGAGTAAAATGAAATGATTAGCAAACAAGAGGGAGGGACGGACCGAGGAAGGCTGCAGCTCCCGGGGGAAAAGGGGGATTGGGCAGCGAAAAATCTCATCCCCTCCCTCCCCGGCTCTTTATGGCTCCTCTGTCCCGGCGGAGAGCTCCTTCTCCCGGGGTCCGAGGCTCCGGAGCTCCTGGGGGACCCGCGTGGAGCGGGAGGAGGCGGAGACAAGTCCAAATAAGGACAGCTCATTTGAATACTGGCTGCACCTCCGACGCCTCATTGGCTCAAATATCGTGTTGCGTCACAGTTTTTTTAAAGCGCGTGCCAAATAAGGGTTTCCGCGTGTTCGGCGGCGCGCTCTGTAAAAAATAAAGTTAAGGGGAGGGAGGCTAATGAGATGTGACACACATACTTCATGACACACACCTGTGGACAGTAACAGCATGTTAACACACACATGCACGGTCCGTTAACCCGCAGGTCACGTGATCAGGTGGAACCAGCTCGGTTTTGTTCGGAATCCATGCACCAAACAATCTGTCAGAATTAAACTAATTTCACGTCACTGTGGGCGAACTTCCACGTGACTGTAACCAGGAACACCGACCAGTTTCGGTTCCTGCCTCAGATTGTGGAGGATTAACTGGTTTCAAGTGGAATAATCTCTCCTGTCAGTCTGACTGACACCGGCGCTGCGCATATTTGGCACCAATTTGCGCTTTTTTACGCACAGACATATGGCGCTCACATACACACCAGGAGGGAGAGGGAGAGCCTGATAAGATGCCAGTTTTATTTCACACTGCGGTATAATGTGTTTCTACTTTCACATTCAGATTAAAAGGGAAAAAATCCCGCAGCTAGAATTCTGATAAAATGATCTGGGACAAAAATCAGGTTTTCCAGGTTCTGACTGATCGTCCATCTCCACATTTTGGAGGATTTTCTGACATCTCCAGCTTCAGTTTTTGTTCATTTTGGAGTCGGGAGCAGATTTCCTCTAATTAAGCAAAAACTCCAGAGCAGCGCTGATTAAATATTTATCCTCCTTTAGCCCGCTGCATTCCTCCTGGGAAACAGAAACGTCTGGAAAGGCTGGAAAAAAAATACTCCTGTGCGGGAGAGAAAAAGTCAATGAGACGCTGCAAACATGTTGGTGATGAAGAGGATGGTGATGAAGATGAAGACGGTCCGTCTAATGAACATAAAGGAGCCTTAATATTTTATTTAAATAAAAAGCCTGAACATAACCTCCAAGAAAAAATCTCATAAAACAGAAATATTTTTCTTTGATTTTAATGACGTTTAGCTTAAATAATAATATTAACTGTAATAATTATTAATTCGTTGTGTAAATCCATGTTGGAATGATTTAATTAGCTGGTGAAAAACTGTTCCTTTTATTTTTTGTATTCATTTAATTTATTTTAATTTACCTTACTGAATTTATTGTTTTGCTTTTTTTCCCAGATTTTTATTCCTTAAATTTATTTTAAATTTGATTAATCTGAAAAACGTAAAACCTCAGAAACGTCCACCTTCAATCAGGCTTCTAAGACCCTGAAAGGTAAACCAGCACCTTCCAGAAATCCCTTAATTAAATTCTCCACTATACCATACTTATCATGAACACAGCTACTTATATTCCCTGAAAAGAACCTGGAACTCTCTGGATTTTCTTGAAACAGAAATTCTCCGGAAAATTCTTTCCAGTAAAGCTAAAGTAAAATTCCCTCGACGTGGAAGCTGCTGGAGAACCCTCCTCTGTTCTTCCAGAAGATCCTAGAAAAAAGCTTTGAATCCCTCAGAGATTTTTTAAACCTCCCGGACCTCTTAAGAATCATACAATTTTTTCTTGAGCCCTGGAGCCGCGTAAAGTGATTTAAGTTTTAATTAAATCTCCTCCCGGCCTCTTGGACCTCCTTCAGAAAACTGGAACAAAGTCTGGAACACAGCACACCTCTGAGAACTCCTTAATCCCCTGCAGAACCTCCACTCGTCAGGATCTTCTACCTTGGAACCCGTGAAAAACACAAAGACCTCCTGGAATTATTTCAAGCACCCCTGGAAGTCTCAGTGGGGCCCCCTGAAAACGCTTCATCCCTGTTCAAGTTATACTGGGAACCTTGAGGGGGACACATTGCTTTCAGAACCACTGCCAGGTCGGGTCGAAGCATGACCTGAACGTATGGCACACACACACGCGCACGCACACACACACACATTTCACTGTGTGTTCTGGTTCTCTGATCAGCAGAACGCAAAGGTTCTGCAGGTTCTGACATCAAAAAAACTTTTGAAATTCATTTACTTTTTTTTAACTAAATAATCTTTATTTCTCCTGATTTCTCCATAAAATCTCAGAATGCGTTGGTTCTGGTTCTGTGACACCAGCTGCTGCAGGAGAGTCTGGTCTGCGGGCCGAGGGCGCCCCGCAGTGGACAGAACCGGGTACTGCAGACACACCGGCCCAGTGCGGGCTGCTGTTTTCTAATTAACCCCATTTTTAGAGCCACACAGAGAAACTTCATCCGAAAAGATTAAAGAGACAAATACAAAGAAAGAAAGAAAGAAAGAAAGAAAGAAAGAAAGGAAGAAAGAAAGAAAGAAAGAAAGAAAGAAAGAAAGAAAGAAAGAAAGAAAGAAAGAAAGAAAGAAAAAACATTTTTAAGACAAAACAGAAGTCTGAAAATCAGCGTCAACATGACAGAACCAGAATGTGATCTGCTTTCCTCTGGTCGGACATTTGATTAAGTGATGTTATTTATTTTTTGTGGTTTTATTGGAGAATCATGTGTTGAGTCCTGTTTATATTAAATCTTAGTGGTTTGGATTTTCTTTTTTTTGTTGTAATATTTTCCTGGAGGGTCATTAGGGACTGTAAATAAATTAACGGACTTTTTCATATTCCAGCTGTTTCTTCATCAGAGTTTGGTCTTTCCTTCAATTACAAATCTTCATGGTCATCTGTGTTGTTAAACACTTAAATTGTGATAACATTAACAATAGTTCTTTTTTACTTTTTTTTTTTAACTCTTTCTGTACCTCCAAATCCTTTTCTCCCATCACCCCCTGTAAAATGCTTCAACCTGATGTACAAATAAAGTCTTACCTAATAACATGAACCAAACAAGGACAACATGATGAGCAGCTTTGAACTTTCTCTGCATGTGAATGAAAACCATCTCCTGGTGAAGAGAACCATCTAGTGGACATACGAGAACATTACACTGCTGTTCATGTGAGCATTAAAAAGCATAAACAACTAACTTTAAACAACCGTACCGGCATTATTTCCTCTGTCTCGCTTACTGATCAGATATCACAGATCTAGAAGACCAGGATTTATTATAACACATTAAATTAAATGCAATCAGAGGCCAGTTATAGTAAAAAACGTAACTGGTAGTACAAGTTGTTGTTCTGCATGTGAAGCAGATTATTCAATCAGAAAAGTTGCAGTTTGTTTTATCTACAGTTTAACTGTGACCATAAACTCATTTATCTCTCAGTTTGAAGTGAACAAGCAACTTTTTATAATAAAACACTTATTTTATTTTGATAATATGGTCTGATGTTGTGATAACACTGAAACAGCCATAATATTATGTTAAACTGCTTTTACATGTAAAGTGCTTTGAATATCTTAGAAAATATAAAAATCTAATCCATTATTACTGTTAACAAACTCTGAAACAGCTGTAATACACACTGAAACAGCTGTAATACATTAATATTTTGGCGGGATCTACTGTTATGTTGCCCCCAGCACACTACACACTTCCCTTGAGCCCGCAGCGTTCCTGTCACACCTCCACTCTGTTACCCTGCAGCTCAGTCATGGACCTGAACGCAGCATCATCTCCCTCCACATCAGGACATACTGAGAAGCCCTCTGTCTCCGTCTCTAGCCTGTCTGTCTCCTGCAGTCAGATGAAGAAGCAACTGGAGAAACTGAACCGGAACAAGACTGCAGGTCCAGATGAGAATGCAAGGAAGGAAGGAAGGAAGGAAGGAAGGAAGGAAGGAAGAAAGAAAGAAAGAAAGAAAGAAAGAAAGAAAGAAAGAAAGAAAGACAGACAGACAGACAGACAGACAGACAGACAGACAGAAAGAAAGAAAGAAAGAAAGAAAGAAAGAAAGAAAGAAAGAAAGACAGACAGACAGACAGACAGACAGACAGACAGACAGAAAGAAAGAAAGAAAGAAAGAAAGCTACGCATTTTGGTCTTTTAATGTGGGACAAGGGTTACAAAAAAAAAAAAAAAACCTGAACTCACTTTCCATCTGTGATCCTAACAGCTGATCAGGTCTTCAGTGATGTTGACATCAGGTTGTCCAATCAGTCTGAAAACGATTGTGTTTTTCCTGTAAAAATATCCAGAGCTTTTATATCCTGGTTATTCACAAAGTTTTCCCATAGTCCATCTTTTTTTTTTTTTCTTTTGTTTTCCTCATCTTTACTTTTTTATTTAATTTTTGGGACCCAACAGTTGACATCTGCAGATCTACTGACAGCCGATTGAAGGCCAAAATAAAATATTTAATCTGAGTGTATACTAAACATTAATTAGGGAGGGGAAAACATTACAAAATTAATTTTTCAGGCTGTATTCCAGTACACCTTGGTAACAGGTTAATTTTAGCTGGAGGCTAACGTCATGCTAAAGTTAGAGCTAGCTTCCCCCTGTTAGCATTAGCTTTGGCGTGTTTCTGGGATCAGTTATCAACGTTTAAACAAATACTAACATAATAAGTAAATGTTGAAAGTCTGTAACAAAATAATGAATCTTTGGGAAGTCTAATAAATGCTTTTCAAAAGTTATGTGAACCAGTGACAAAAAAACGAGGGGTAAAAAAAAAAGAGTATCCTGAACCGGGGCGTCGCCTGGCCTGGGCATTCCCGGCTCTAGCCCCAAACATTTCACATCAAGCCCCGAATGTTTTTTCATCCCAGAAGGAATAAGTTTACGTTCTCTCAGCCGACATTAAAGAAGATGGTAGTTTTGTAATTTCCTGGCTTATATGAATGCAACACAGGTACAATATGACCAATCACAGAGGAATTTTATGGAAGCGGGAATCCTCCGTGTTGGCTAACAGCCCAGCGTTTTATCTCTAATCTGAACTCTGGTGTTATTTCGAGTGGTCATTATTAGCGGTCAAAAATGGACATTAGACGGTTTTTTATTTAGAGAAGAGAGAAACTCTTCAGTTGTGGTCGCTGCCAATGGGCAGCAAGACTCAACACACAAAACAGGTAAACCACAAATAATTTAAACCCTGTATGTCCTAAAATTAAATGAACATTCGTGACGGTACTTGATACTTCGAAGGTTAAGCTAGCTGTACTAAACCGTTAGCCCTGCCCTTTTCTGTTCTACACATTTGCATTAAATCCAGAAGTGAGTCTACGTATTTTGCTGCTGTGTGTGTGTGTGTGTGTGCGCATGTGTTTGTGTTGCAGTAGATGGAAACGGCTTTCCCAGTGTTGGATGTTTGGTTTCTAGATGCTGCTTTAGTTTAAATACAGATAAATAAAGAACAGCTTTATTATAAATTTATTTACTAATGTTTTGTTCACCTCCAGGTCACTGGCTGGTTAATAGTTAAAGAGTTTTAAAGAGTGTTTTACATTTTATGTTGCTCACAATACGTTTATATTTGTAATACAAAACCAGTCTTTCATGGTCTCACCTTTGTGTGGGTGTTTACTTTATGTATTAATGAGGTTGGTGGTTCTTGTATGTGTGTGTTGCTCCAGGACAGGGATGTTCGAGACTGGGAAGGAAAAACCAGAGTTTACCACTAGTTTAAACTCGGCTGTACTACTGAAAAAGTAGTAATAGTAAAGATGGAAAACAGCAAGTGAAAGAAGGAAAGAAGGAAATGATGGAAGGAAAACGAGTGATGAAGCCTGTAGGGAAAGAAGGAAGAGACAGATGAGATGATAGAGAGGTACAGTAAATACTACAGCATGATCTTTATTCTGAAAATTGCAAGTGACTGAAAACAGTTCATGTTCATCATTTTGTTGCAGAAGATGTGCAGTAAAGAGCAGGTTGTGGAGATAAACAGCAGATGTCTGGAAAAGTAAAAGTTTAATACTGATTTTAGAGATCTTGTTTACTTTGTCACGTTTAAGACTGAAAATAAATACATATCAAAGCACATATTATAGTATTTGGCTTTAAACAAGGTGACACAATGCTCAAGAAAGCTTAAATAAAAGGCGGTTTTTACTGTGTTGGTTCTTTACGAGGGTGTGGGCTCAGCCCTTCATGTTCTCAGGAAACGCCCCTGTCCTGAACCTTTTCTTGCATCTCAGTTTTTTATGTTCAAGAAACGGGATCAGAGGCTAAATGTATAAAATAATTTAACATTTTGAAAACAAGATTTTTTTTTCTGAATGTTGCTAACATCAAACCAGTTTGGTTATTATATGCTATTAAATTATTATTAGTGTAATTATAATAGTAGGGGAATTAATTCCAGGATAATTATGCAGTTGGTTCTAAACATTAAAAATCAATAAAATTTCATAAGCTCTGTAACGTTTTCAGTTTTGATCTGAAATTACATTTGGAGGTATTCTGGAATAGGAATTTATTTATTTATTAACTTACTTTTTCTTCACCTACCTTAACACTTTTCATATTACATACCCAAAGATAACTCAGGCAGGTTTATTTCCAAAATTTATTTATAATCACTGAAAATTGACTCTACCAAATGGTAATTAAGGTTGTTAAAGGGTTAAATACCAAAGATCTAAAAGTCATTCTTCACATGAATGTGAGAAGTATTTTCTGTAGGACAGACCTGCTCTTGAATGTCATGGCCACTCGTCCTGCACATACCCTCAGTCATGGTGCAACTTGCTGCTCACAAATCAAAGACTGTCCAATTATTTTAACACTTTAAAGTTTTAAAAAGTATTTAAAGCAACAATACTGAACTTGTCAGATTTTCTCTGTAAGCCACTAATGGTGTCTAATTCAGCATTCGTCTTTCATCTGGTCTCTTCTCTGAGGCCATTGTGTTTAAAATGGCCTGTGTGTTGATGTCCAGTTGCTACTGTGTGACGCGGTTCCTCAATGTGAAATGCTGCTTTAAAGTGACAGTTTCTCAGTCTCCAGATGACGAAAGGCAACAACAGCTCCAGAATCGTACATAATGAATGTCAGTGCACCATCAAAATGAGTCCAAAACACAGAGTTTTAAGATTTAGAAAGTTTCATGGTGCAACGTTAATAACTTAAAAATGATAAGTAAGAAATACTAAAAGTCATAGTCTCCAGAAAAGGCTGAACATGTTTTATTTGCCTTTAGCCATTTGCACAATTAAGTATACAGTAAATGGTTGATGATAAACTCACACTTGTGGAACATGTAAACATCCTTATCAATTACAGAACTTTGACTTTTGTATGTTCATTACTGTAAAAGCCTTCCAATTAAAGGCGAAATAAGTAGCACTGACACCAAGTGTTTCAAATCAGAACTGCAGTCGAAAGAGAAAAACATTAAGAGAGCGTTCTTCCTCCATCCCCCTCTGAGAGTTTTGCGTAGGTTGCCGGTTTGTGAGACGACCGTTCTTTTATACAGTCTATGAAGCGCCAGCAAACATCATGATGACGAGTGAAGATGATTCACACACAGTAAGTTGCTATGCTTTGCAATGCTAGCGCTAATTTCACGTGCTAATTTACGTTAGCATAAAATAAGAGTGTAAACAAAAGCTACATTAATCAACAAATGCCACGCAGTGGCTTTTTTACCTTAGTCTCACTTAATAAATGAATTTGATAGTAATTTCATAAGTTTATAAGGACAAACACAGTATTCACTTGGCCCAAACATCATTACATTTATTGTTGTAAACTAACAGGCCATCAATTTACTCCACTAATACGTCCATACAGTCACAAATTCATTTAATCAGTGCCGAGAAAAAAATTAGACTACAATCTTAATAAATCCAAATAACTTTTTGGTTAATTTAAGCTAAATTCCAGTACTTACCTACTTTGCCAGCTTTGCATCCGTCTTGAAATTAATCTGGTCTCTCAGCCTTCTCCACCTTTCAAAAGATTCTCCAATACTGATCCTTGTTTTTTTCTGTTTTTGGTCGTTTGCTTTTTTAGCAGGCTGTCGAGGCTTTTCAGGTTTTTCTGAAACTATTTCTGGTCTGCTTCTTTTACTAGCTTACATATCTGCTGCTCTTTTACCGACATAAAATACCAAACGCTGCCTTGTTGTTAGGCAACCGCGGGGAGTCAATTATGATTGGTTAAGGAACCAGGAAGTAGTAAAGAGCAACAGCGCACCAAAGTTATTCGGTCACGGAACTCTTATTTTGAAGGAGAAAAACTTCACTAAAACATTGTTAATGTAAAGAGACAGATTATTCATAGGGAAGCTTTCTTTTATCCCTCGCAACAAATGAGAACATTTTAAATTATTTTTACAGAATAAATCTTAATTATGTAGCCTTTAATTCACCATCAAACTATTCTGATGACGCTGGGATTTTTGGCATTTCTAACTTGTAAAACATATTTGAACACGTTAAAATAGATGTGCTGGAATTGGTGAGTGGAGGAGCAAAATGCCTACATAGCACCATCAGGTTAGGATCAGCTGCTTTTCTTCTACATCTGTTTTATCTACACATGCACATGCAATATTCATCAAAAGCATTTTTTTGTTTTAATGAACTACATTTGCAAATGGTCCATTTGAGCCCTTCTGTAGCAACTCATTGAAATTTGAGCATTTTGAACATTTCCTAACATCAGTTTGAACCTCAAATCTTTACATTTCGCCTTTAAAAGGTAACGTGTGTGATATCTAGCAGTAAAGATTGACAGAAATTACTTCAAATGCCAAGCACAGTAGTGAATGGATGGTGGCCGTCAGTGGCCAAAATTCTTCCTGACATAAACATGTTTTCATGTTTCAGCTACCTTAACATGGGCTGTGTCCGAATGTGCACCCTACTCCCTAACCCCTCGTTCACTACATAGGGCTGCACTACATAGCACACTACATAGTGCACTCACTCTCTTAGCGATTCGGACATGAAGCTCCCTATTTTTTCTTCGCCGGAAACCACGTGACTACCGCCGTCACCACGGCAACAACAACCCGCCTGACTCGATGCAGTATTCTCCATCGGAGAAATGGCACAAGTTCTAAATATCTTCTTATTGACGCTAATTCAGCTTTTAATCGTCAAAATAAGTAAAGAACGGCAGAGAAGATGGAGACATGCGATGAGGAGAAAACGGATGAGGAAAATGGCACTTGTTGCGTTAGCAAGACACCACGTAAGTAAATAGTTGTTTTTTTTTGTATCCTGTTTATCGCAATCAGACAACGCCATCTTCTGGGCAAAGTTAAATGTACTGTTGGTCCTCATCTCAAATTAAAAGCTGCTGTTACAGCTAGTTTTATGGGAGATCAGTCTCCTTTCTCTATAGAGAACACTGAAGGTCTTTATGTAGACCAAGAACAGGCCTCAACTCCAGCTTATATCACATCTTAGTTATACATGTTATAAATTTTATGTACACTGAAGTTAAACTAAGAATAAATTGAGACACTAAATGAAATGACTATTTACATAGAGTGAACTTTATTGGTTAAAACAACACCACATTGGAAATTAACCAACAGAATAACATGCTTAACAACAAACAACACAGAGCTCCTTCAAACATTGAATTTTAAGTAGCTACATTACTTGGAAAGTTGTTTTTTCCTTTTTCCTTTTAGTCTTTTGTTTTATGTTTTTTTTCTTAAGTGTTTCACACAAACTCACAAAGTTTTATTTCTTTTAGGGACCACCACTTTACTGCCAGGTTAATAAAAACGTCCCCCTCCTGACCATGTATTTTGATGGTCACTCTGATCTCCGCCCTGACTTCCGCCTGAACCGAGACACCATCTCAGGTCTGATTGGGCAGCTTTGGGCCACAGATCACCATGGCTGGGGGAAACACCTGGACACGCTGGTGTTTCTCTTTTGGCTGGCAAGCGGCACATCATACCGTGTTGTGGCCCGGGCCTTTGACATGCCCAAGGCCACGGTCTGCGACATTGTCCACAGGGTTGCGGAGACCATACTGGCTCTGCGCAGAAGGGTCATCAACTTTCCCTCTTTGGATGGACTGGCAGAGGTTTCAGCTGGTTTCCAGAAGCTTGGTGGATCTGCAGCATTTAGGAAGGTGGTGGGAAGCATTGATGGCTGCCACATCAGGATCAAGCCCCCTGGTGATAATGCGGAATGTTATTTTAACAGGAAGCTTTTTCATTCCATTCAGTTCCAGGCAGTGTGCGACCATAGAGGCAGATTTCTCTACATTTTTGTAGGATATCCAGGATCAGTACATGATTCCCGTGTACTAAAAAACAGCCCCTTGTACACCCAACATCTTTACCCACCGAATGGCTTCATCATTATCGGCGATGGTGGATATCCGTGCCTGTCACAGCCCATCACCCTCCTTACTCCTTACAGGGAGCCTTGCCCTTTTATTATGACATTGTTCACTTAGAACAGTGACAAGAACATGTTAATAATATTTAATGGTGTTGTTACAGCATCAAATTATTCAACTTTTAAATGTTCTTTGATGTCACGGCTCTCTTGGTTTAAAGTTGGTCGGTCCTCGGTTCCGCTAGCGAGAGGATGGCAGCGTGATTCGTGAGCTCCTGACGTTTTCTTTTTATAAATAGCTCCCTACAGTTATACTTTTTGTTAACACTGGTGAAGATTTGTTACAATGGAAAAGGGGGTTTTGACTAGAAGTAGGAAAACTACAAATCTGACTGAAGATGACGCCGAGACAAGTCATGGTGGCCGAGGCAGCACCCTGGAGCCGGCGAAGTCTTCTGCTAAGTATTTTGAATGAACTCCGCGATTTTCGAAGAGATAACAATGAGCAGCTATCAGATATTAAACATGAAGTGAAAAGGGTTAACGACAGACTGGATGAGGCAGAAGAAAGGCTGGAGGAAGCAGAGACGGTGCTGCAAGCGGCATCCACACTAATCAAGAAGCTAACACAACGCCAAGCTAATTTAGAAGCCAGACTGATAGACCAGGAGGGTCGAGCACGGAGGGATAATCTTCGCATTTACGGAATACCAGAAGACAAAGAGGGTTCTGATATGGTCAACTTTTTGGACAATCTGTTGAAAAAAGCACTCGACCTTCCCAGCGAGCAAGATCTCAAAATAGAGAGGGCACACCGAGCCCTAACTCAAAAACCGACCTGCACTCAGGTAAAATCGTGGTGAAGTTTGGGAGCTACCGCACGAAAGAAGAGGTTCTCCGGAAAGCATGGCAAAAAAGAGAAGTATTCTGCGAGGATGTACGCTTCTACATTGACCATGACTTTCCCACTGAGGTGCTTAAGAGGCGTAATGAATATGCGGAGGCCAAGTGAGTACTGAAAGAGAAGCGCATCAAATTTCAGACCCTGTATCCAGCAAAAATGCGGGTTTTCTATAATGACGGCACTCATCTCTACCAGGACGCAGCTGAAGCAACAAGAGATATGGCTGTTAGAGGGCTCCCTGTCAGTGTGGTAAAATCGGCAGTTGCTCCGGATCATGAGGAGATTCAGCTATTGTCCACCTGGCGCACGGTGGGCGGGCGACACACCCGGAGCGAGGGCCAGCGCACCGCAGTGGCGGGTGATTCTACACAGGACAGCCAATGCACACGATTCAAGGAAAAGCTTCAAGGATTCAGAAGACAACCTACTTTTGAGGGATGATTGACTGTGACCGCCACACAAAGTCAGTTAAGTTGGGTGTTTGGTTTTTTTTTTTCAGTTAAAGATGACTCACCTCATTCCCTTATGGCCGCTTAATAAAAGTTAAATAATCTATTTGTAGTTTCCTATGCACTCTAATTAAAGAGTCGGGATTGTCTATATTACAAAATGCCCTCAGTACAATTTTGTTTTGCACTGAATCCTGCTAGTGTGTGGACATTTTTTAGGGCCCCAACCCCGCATAGAGGTGGGACTCCCCCCTGCTGGGACCTGGACCATATGAGGCCATGCAGGGCTCTTCCAATATGAGCCTCTACCTTGAAAACGCCTGCCTTATTTAGTTTTTATTTTGGCTATACCATGGTTGAAATGGTTTTGTTTTTCATGTTTGTGTTTAATACTTGTTTTATGGGAGAGACTGTGTTAGTGCACAAGTTTGATACAACTGGAGTCACAGTGAGAGGTTTAATATGTGTAATGTGTCATATATGTTTAAAGAACACACAGGACATTAAAATAGTTTCATTCAATATGAAAGGGATTTCAAATCCAGCTAAAAGGACTAAAATATTATCAAAGGCGAAGTGTGAAAATGCACAGATTGTTCTCCTACAGGAGACACACCTGTCTTTGTCAGAACATGACAAGCTAAAAAGAATGGGATATTCTAGAGTGTATTGTTCATCTTATAAATCTGGACGAAGAAGAGGTGTTATAATATTAATATCACAGAAAATACCTTTTGAATACATATCAGAGGTATCGGATAAGGAAGGGAGGTACATAATAGTCACAGGAAAGATAGACAATGTGGTAGTATCTATATGTAACGTCTATATCCGACCAGGTAGTGGTTACGATTTTTACAGAAAAATGTTTGACCTAATGGTAGAAGCAACAGGGATCGTTATTTGTGGTGGGGATTGGAATCTTCGTCTTGACCCAAAATTAGACGCGTCTAAAAATGTGCCTACAACCAAACTGCATAGAAAAGTGAACAATCTAATAGCAGAGTTGGGCATATTAGACCTTTGGAGAGACTTTTACCCCTCAAGCCGTAACTATACCTTCTATTCATATCCTCATGACACATACACGAGAATAGATTATTTTTTTGTTTTCAAGAGATACCTTCACAGAATTTATAGCTGTGATATTGGTACTGTTGATCTGTCGGATCATTCCCCGGTTTTTGTACAGTACATAATGGAGATAATACTCGAATTACATTGTGGAGACTGAACAAAAGTATTTTAAACAACCTGCAGTTTGTGGCTCAGATGAGAAAGGAAATAAAATTATTTTTAGAGGAAAATGACAAAGGGGAGGTTGATTCAGCTATAGTGTGGGATACTTTAAAAGCAGTAACTCAGGGAAAAATAATATCTTGGTGTGCACATAATAATAAAATAAAACAACTAAAACATGCAGAACTTAACAAGAAACTGAAGGATCTCGAAACACAACACAAACAAACACAATGTCCTAGTTTGTTGATTGAAATTAAGAAAATCCGTAATGAAATAAATCTATTATACACACAGGAAATCGAAAAAAGATGGTTTTTGTAAAGCAAAAATATTATGAATCTGGGCCTCGATCTGCAAAAATTCTTGCTCGAAAGCTGCAAAAAGAAAGGGCAGACAAAACCATGTACAAAATAAAAGATCCAGATCTTAATAGTATCCAATATAAACAAGTAGAATTACTAAAGGCGTTTGAAAAATACTACAAACATCTATATTCACAACCACCCTTAGAGAGCGACCAACACATCGAGGCATCCCTCAAATCTCTTAACTTACCAAAATTATCTGAAGAACAGAATAATATTCTGACCAGTGCTATAACTGAAAGAGAGCTAAACACCGCTATCTCTGGGTTAAAAGGAAACAAGTCACCTGGGCCAGATGGCTTTCCCCCAGACTGGTACAAAGCATTTTGGTCTGAGTTATTACCAAGCCTTCTTGAAGCCTCCAATACGGTCCTTAAAAATTAAAAAATGCCTCCCTCGTGGAGTGAAGCGGTCATCTCAGTTATCCCCAAAGAGGGAAAAGATAGTTTAGAATGTGGGTCATATACACCTATTTCGGTGCTGAATGTAGATTATAAGTTGTTTACGGCTATTCTTGCTAAAAGACTGGAGAAGGTACTCCCACAGCTCATACATACAGATCAAACTGGCTTTGTTATACAGAGACAAACCCATGATAATATTAGAAGGTCATTGCATATCCTACATCATATCCAACAAAACAATCTAGAAGCCCTTTTAGTAAGTCTTGATGCTGAAAAAGCCTTCGATTCAGTCAGTTGGGCTTTTTTATATAAAGTTCTCTAAAGAGTTGGCGTACATCAAAATTTTACTCAAGTTATCCGTACACTTTATAGTAAACCATCTGAGAGAATAAAAATTAATGGACATCTCTGACACCATTATACTTCAACGCGGAACGAGACAGGGATGCCCCCTTTCCCCACTTTTCTTCGCTCTTTATTTAGAACCCCTCGCACAGTGGTTGAGACAGACAGAAAGTATCAAAGGTATCTTTATAAATAGAGAAGCTCATAAGGTTGCCTTGTATGCAGACGATGTTCTGGTCTATCTAAGTGACCCGACAAACACACTTCCTGAACTAATGAATCTTTTACAAAAATTTGGTAATTATTCTGGTTATAAATTAAACGTACAAAAGACTCAACTTTTGACTTATAACTACACACCCCCAACACAACTTAATAAGAAATTTCCTCATAACTGGAATCAGCATACACTGAAATATCTTGGTATACACCTTACAAAGGATATTTCACTGCTTGCAAAAAAAAATTATGGACTTTTGTTAACAAAAATCAAAGAAGATATTGGAAGGTGGAATTCAATTTCCTTTCTAAGTCTGAGCCACAGAACTGAAAGTGTGAAAATGAACATCCTTCCACGATACCTGTTTTTGTTTCAAGCTCTTCCAGTAGAAATCTCTGAGAGAATTTTCAGAAATAGATAAAATCATATCTAGGTTTATCTGGCAGGGTCAAGACCCAGGGTCAAATTTAAAACGCTACAACTTTTGAAAGGGGGAGGGGGTTTGCCCTACCTTAAAGGGTATTTTCTACGCGGCCCAGATTAGGCCCTTTATCAATATGTGCCCCAGGATTTCATGCCAGATGGAAAGATATCGAACTCTCAGTTATGAAGGACCCCCCAGTTCACGCAATATTAGCCTATAAAAATGTAGGAAAACATACTAAGAAAATTCAAAACCCATGGATTAAAACACAACTAGAGATCTGGAACAAGGTAAAAGGAGAGTTCCAATGAGATGACAAAATACAGATACTTCAATGGTGCGCCTTTGACCCTGGATTTATGCCTACTTTAATGGACAATACATTTAAAATTTGGATTTCAAAAGGAGTAACAACATTTTATTCTCTTGTGGAAAATGGAAAAATGAGGAATTTTGAAAGTTTAAAGAATGAGTATCAGCTTGAAAATTCAGAATTTTTCCTATTTCTCCAGGTGCGTAATTATTTTGAACATCAAATAAGTGTCAAAACGGACTTCAACGACCCAATTTTGTTATTGTTCTTGAAGGGCTATAAAAATGTTATAGTTAAGGGTGCCATTTCTAAATTTCACAAAAGCTTCTTAACAAAAAAGTCTCACTCTACAAAATATATTAAGGGGAGGAGGAGGGTAATGTGTCAATATCTAATGAAGAGTGACTGAATATTTGTAAGTTTCAGTGGACATGCACAAACTCATATATGGCGCGAGTTCAACTGGAAATGTCTTATTCGCTTCTTTATCACACCAAAGCAAAAAGCACATTTTGCTCTGGCAAATGTTGGAGACGGTGTGGGTCTCGGGAAACAGACCACTGGCATATATTTTGGGACTGCCCAAGGATAAAACCTTTCTGGGCAGAGTTCCATAAGGTGCTAATCGGTATCCTCAATTTAAACCTGCCTTTAGAGTTCTCTACTCTGTTCTTGAGAAACTTTGATAATCAGTGCAAACAGATATCTGTTTGCTATTTTAACATCTGCTTGTAAAAAAGCATTTACAAGACGCTGGCTTCTTCCCGAACACCCCACAATGTCAGAATGGATAGATATTGTAAATGATATATATATCATGGAAGCAATTACCCTCTCTATTCGTCTAAAAAAGGTGCTTTTGTTAAGTTATGGACCAAATGGGTTAAATATGTGAAGCCCCTACGACCAGACTTTGTAGAGGTGCTAGACAATTAAACATGTATTTGTAAGACAACTCATCCCTTTCACCTTCAACACTCTGGATATTTATTTATTTGATCCTAAATTTATTTAAATTATTTTTTTCTCCTTTTCCTTCTCTCTTCCCTCATAACTCCATGTGCACAAGTTTGACTCTCCCAAGTTTGTACAAACTGTTATGTTTACATAATATTTTTTTTTTATGTTATTAAAAAAAAAAGAAGTGGACAACAAGTGGAAAATATGTTTTTCCAGTCCCCCCTCCCTTCTCTTTTTTGTTATTGTGTATAGCTCTGCTTGAAAATAAAGAATTAAAAGAAAAAAAAAAGTTTTGGCTCTTTTGGCTCAAGGCTCCAAGCATCTGCCTGGTTTGCCTGTTGCCAAGCGGCGCCTCTGCCAGCAGCCACCTCCACATCTCCTGGTATACTGGCTTGTCACCTGGTATCTCCTCCATGCTCTCCACACAGACAGCAAACCTTCACATTGATGTGCCATCCTGGATGAGCTGCACTAGCTGAGTAACTTCTGTGGGTTGCAGACACCACCTCATCTTACCTCTGGTGGTGAGGACACTGATAAACGCAAATGTGACCAAAAATCTGCCAGAAAAGATGAAGACAGAATCATTGCTGCTAATTCCCTCTCCTCTCATGCAAATAATTTAGTTTTGTTAATTTTTTTCAGCAGTGAATATATAAATGACTCAAAGTTTTGTATTTTACTTTCTTACTGATTAAATACTATTAGAAATGGTTTTTAATTAAATTCTTCTGTCATTCACCTTCGATTTTGTTACATGCCGCGCCTTTAATTCATCTAGGGGTGGGAAATATTGTTAAACTACGGTAATTTTGATTACATACTCAAAGAGAGAACAGGAACAGAATATATATCTATAGAATGTACATTTATAAACTTAGTAGAAAAAGTTATTTCATTTTTTGTTGTAATAATTGTTGGTAAGAAACCTTACACTGTTAAAAAGCCGTTTATTTCCCCTTTAAAAAGGTGCCACATTGTGTTTCACACTGCACCAGATATACCATTTTTGCTAAGACATTAGTATCTAGGTTTTCAGACATTTTAAACACTTCGGCTTCTTCATCGTCCAGTGGAGGACATTCATCCTGCTGCTTCACAGAAACTAATTCTACTTTAGCTTCTGTTCAGTTTAGAACAGTAGAAAGTCACCTGATGGGAATGGCCCCTGAGGGTCTACCTTTAGAGGTTGGAGGTGTTGCCAGCTGAGAAGAGTCTCCGGGGTCAACACCGGACTCTTTGGATGAAGTTACCGAGGAGCTTGAACTGATCAGATAATGAATGTCTGAACACGACCTGTAAAAACGGACCTGAGACGGCATCAGATGGTCTCGGACTGATCCTGCAGGACGACGCGAGGTCCAGGTCACGTCAAAAAACTAAAGCTGCGAGACGTTCCCAAACACCCGGATAATAATAAACAGAGTGGAATGACAACAGGACAATGAAGCTGCAATTTGTTCAACTTTATTGAGAAACCATCACAGAGCTATTAGTTGATCAATCAGCCGCTGGGAGCTTCGTTTCTTTTCAGTGCAAAAAGAGGAGAACAGTGTTGGATGATGGATGAACTAACGGCTCTCGTCTAAAACCTCTAAACAAAAAAACTACAAACTGAAAAAGCTTTTGCCTTTTTTTCTTTTTAAAACGAGTGTTCAGAGCAGCACATGAACCAATCACTGACATGCATCGATGAGCGTTTCCTCGCGCTGCGTCGCCTGTCAGGTGAGTCCGCTCGGCTTCGTGGGGTTTGTTGGCACGTTCGCAGCTCCGAGGCCGCAGCCCTTCATTCGCTTGTGTTCAAAGCAGACAGACGGAGGATTTAAAAGCATTCGAGTTGAAGATGGGACAAACAGAAACGTGAACAAATTGCTGTTACAGGTGGTGAAGGGGGGGAGGGAGAGGGGGGCGTGGCCACGTGAGAAACTCAAACAGGTGTGTCCAGCCGGCGGCGGATCACATGGCGTATTTCTGAGTCCAGTCCTGAGCTGTCTTGTTGTACCTGCAGGAGAAAAAACAGAGTGAGGAGCTGCTGCTGCTCCACCACCTGCAGAGACGATGCCATGCCTCCATCACAAACCGCATCCAATCAGGATCAGCTGTGGGTCTGCTGCCTCACCACTCTCCGTCTCAGTCATCTGATTGGCTGCTGCCTGAACAGTTGGACTTTTTTCAAATTTTTACAACCAAAGTGAAGCAGGAGACCCACAATTCACTTCAGACACAAACACCCATCATCGTCATCATCATCAGATGGTGGAAACAGCATCAACTGTGCTTTTCTTTTTTTACTCTCCACCCAGCTGAAATTATCGTTAATTCTTTTCAGATTTTATATGATTATACAAACTGTTTTCTGAATTAACAAAATAATTTGAGAAAAAATTCAATCTGTTCAGATTTTTTTCTGAATGTATCATTTTAATAATACAAATCATAACTTCTTCGTTTTTGTAAACGTTTGGAGGCAGACGTGTATGAATGATGAAGAAGCTGTCATGTAAATCTGTGACATAATAAAGTGGAACAGGCTGTTACCTCCTCCGTTAGCTAACTGAACAACAACACAGCAGCACAGTCTATTAATCCTCTCTGATGAAGTTTGCTCAACGATTTAATCGGCTAATTAGCATATTCATGATATCACCACGCCACATATGCTTCCTGCTTTCTTCCTGCTTTTTTCGTCTGTAATAACGTACCATCATTTTGAGTCCTTTGCTCTGATTAAATTCTGATTTCATATCTGACAAAGCAGCATCCAGCACAGGAGGAGATTTAATCTGTGCAGTTACGTCCATCATCAGTCAAAGCAAAGTTAGAAGCAGCAGAATGTCTTTAAAGGGGTTATTACACAGTTTGCAGCCCCTGAACGCAACGCAGGGGCGACACAGAGCATGAGCAGCATCTCACAGGACCTGAAGTAGAGAAGGTGGTGATATTCCTGATTGGCTGAGACTTCCCTGCATTTTATTTCCATCTTTGTTTCGGGTTTAATCTGAGACTCAAAGTCTGTTCATGTTCCGTTACTCTTTAAAAGAACATTTAACCCTTAAACTCCAAGCCATTTTTTTTTTGGCTGAACCCTTTTAATCCCAGTCAGCATGCAGACATGATGTTTTTAGGACAGCCTCAGTTGTCAGATTGAGGCTATATAATGATGTAAAATGAATATATGAATAGATATAGCAGCATAAAGGCCGGCCAGAAGAAGAAAGCAGAATTTATTACTAACAGAACTTTGTAGAAATAACACACAGATCAACAGTGACCAAACCTTTTCTCATCTACACATTATTCTCTCAAGTCTTGGCTTTCAGGAGAAAAAATGTTGGCTTTGAATTAAACACACAACAGAAACTATATTTACTCTTTTTCCTCAGTTATTTATTTATGCTGCTATTTACCTGCTATCCTCACTAAACCAACTCCCACTCAGCTGCCTTTTGGCACCACCGTGCATCAGAAACGTCTTCTTGGCTTTATTCCAGCCATAGAGGAGCATTATTTTTCTTTCGTCTGGTCTGGACCTTTCATCACAATTCACCCCACAAAGTTACACACTATGGTTCCTGAGTAATGACAATATAAGCGTTTGTCCTGGGGGGTGCTGATAATCTGGAGTTTTAAGAGTTAAACTCAAACACTAGTGTTGCTTCAAATCAGAGAAGATGCAGAGCAAACATCATGCAGATCCAGTTATTCCAGCTGAAACCAACTTCCTGGTTTTCCTGTCTGTAGGCAGCTCCGATCAGAGCGGCAACACTCTGATGGCCATCAGGGAGGATCGACACATCAACGGGCTGCATCTGACCAGAACGTTAGAGGAACTGCTCCTTAAAAAACCCTGTGATGTTTGAGTTCTGCTGCTGGTCTGTATGCCTGCAGGTGTTCCTCTGCCGGGCTGCGCTGCATGCAGGTGGCAGGACGGGTTTCTGAGGCCATGCTTTGCATCAATGTGCTTCAGACCCGACAGATGAGCTCAGCTCTTACCCTCACAGCATGGCGTACTTCTCTGTCCACTCCCTGGCTAGTCTGTTATACCTGAGATCAAGCAGCAGGACAGTCGGGTTAACACCACGTCCACCTGCTGCTGCTGCTGCTGCTCAGGTCCAGTCTCACACTTCCTCACTTTGGTTTTAATCTGCACCTGATCTGGCTTCAGATTTCCTGTTTCCTGAGCTCACCTCTCAACTCTGAGTGGGAACTCACCTGACAGGGTCTGTTTTGTAGATGCGGGCGATCTCTGGCACTAACGGGTCGTCAGGATTCGGGTCACATAACAGAGAACAAATGGACAAAAGGACTGCGGAGAAAAAACAGCAGTGTTTGAGTTCTGCTGCACAACTGACGGTTTAACTTCATATGATCAGAGAAAAAGCTGAAGCTCAGTTTTCTGATTTAAATGTTGGACATGAAGTTGATTAATCAGATAAGTAAAATATTAAATATTCAGGACAAGCTTGTTGCCAAATGTTTACATTTCTGAGCCAACAGCACCACCTGCTGGTCAGAACCTGATATTACACACAGAAAACTGGATCAATAATCCTGATTCTGAAAACCTGGAACAGTTCGAATCCTTAAATTAATTGATTTTAACTATGTTTAAAATAATCAATTATTTTGTTGTTTATTTAGATGAATGGTCTAAATATGTGAGATGATTAAATTCTCACAGTTAACGTTCAAATCCTTAAATCCAAACTTTGATTTTTCCATTTTTTTTTTGTTTTATATTGTTTATCATTCATTTTTATTTATTCAATTTTTAGTTTTATTTGTATTTAGTAAAAAAAAGAAAGAAATAACAGCGAAATGCAAACAAAAAGTTAACAACCCCCCCCTCATCTCATTACATCCAAACTTAAATTTCATATAGGCCAATCAACACTCAACCCAATTAAAAAGTTAAATTTCAGTTTACATTTCTCTAGTAGTAAAAAAAAAAAATTTCTCTATTCTACATTAGGTTATTTGTGAATGATTCAAATATGTGTCCAGCTAAGAAGCCATGGGAAAAAAGTCTGGGGGTTGAAATTGATGGGGAAGCCAGGTCAGCAGCTTTTGAATCTTCCAGAAAGTAGTTTGTAACAGACATAGAGAACCAGTTTATCCTACCAGGTCACAATGTACTCCTTACATTTTAAACAAGATCAACCTGAGAGTTTCTCCCCTGTGTGAAATGCAAGAAAGAAGTGGGGACCTTTCTTCACCGTGTCTGGTGTCCTTTGACATGCAGACACTGAAAAAAAGTTGTTTTAAACCAGGAAACACTGCTGATCACTGCAGGTGAGCTGAGCTTTTCATGAGTTTGAGTATTTTATTTCTAAAGTAATCAGCAGGCTTTTCTTTGGGCTCAGGATGAGAAATTTCCAAGTAGTGTTATTTGTTTGGTTTCATACTGTCAGATGCCGATAATTTGAGAAATACAACACACTGGGGTCAGTTGTCCACCGCAGACATTACCTGGTCAAGCCCTGAGCAAAATATGCCTGACCACATTTTGTTGTCTTTTTTTTGGTAGTTAAAATCTCTGTTCTTGATTTATCTTTAGCTCATTGATACTTTCACAAATTTGTCCATGTTTTGCTAGCAATGCAAAACTAATTTTATTTAGTTTTATTCAGCTTTGCTGTGCCTCCTCTGTCATAACTCTGGGTCCATCCGAGGGGGCCCGTCCCCATTTGGGAACCACTGGTTTAAATCCAAATAGCAAAATGGCTTCTCTGGCCATCTTCCTGGTTCATGTGGCAGAACCAGCCTCTAACTTTCTGCCTGTGCCTCTCCTTCAGAACAGCCTTCTTCACTTGCATCTTTAATATCTTCTCTCTCTGCTACAAGGACAGACCCCTTCAAGTAGGATACATACAAGAATATTATAACCTGCTTATAGCACAATATACACTAGATTAAGAGCTACTTCAAGTGTTACCAAGAGTCTTTCATCTGAATCAGCTGCAGATGACTGTAAACGACAAAACTACAAAACAGCTACAAAAGAAATTTAAGTATTTGAGGTATTTATCTCTTAGTTTGGTGTGAGTGGTCTTAGATTCTGTTTTTTCTCAGGGGTTAATAAATATGACTCATCTAAAAAAAGGCACAGCCTGAAGAATTTTTATTAACATGGCAGGAAAGGTGTGAATAAACCTGTAGACAGTTATTTACCTTTAGAGATAGTTAACGCTGGAGACCACTGAGATCTCAATATATCCAAGCAGATGCTGCCGTTACTGTTAATATTTGGATGATAAATTCTTGTTGTGAAGGCGACCTGAGAAAAGGAACAGAGACTCGTCAGAGCAGCTTCCAGAGAAAAAAAACAAACAAAAATCTGTTTATTTTCAAAGATAAAGTCACTTAAATAGAAAATAAACATTTGCTGAACGGCTGGATGTTTTCAGGGAAAAGGTGCGCTGCATTTACTGACCTTGGGTGGTTTGAAGGGATAATCTGTGGGGAAATGAATAGTGAGGAAAAAGACGCCTCCCTGGTAGGGACTGTCAGGCTGCAACAAAGAGGATGCAGGTTACACACTGAATGACTGTTTTTTAACCACTGTGACCTCATAGATCTGTATTAATAACGATATCTGCATTCAGCTCTCAGTGGATCAAATTACACTTTACATTCTTTTTAAATTAAAACGTGAAAATGTCTCTTTTTACGTGAAATAAAATTATATATATTTATTTACTTCCCTGCATTTTAAGAATACAGAAAAAACTTCGAACTTGTCATATTTACAGATCTGGAAATCACGTGCACGTTCCATTCTGGTATTACGTGCACATCAGAGTATCTTGACAAAAAGGAGAAACCAGTAACAGTTTGATACTTACAGGACCCATAATAGTAGCCTGCCAATGAAACACTGGAAAAAGAGAAAGAGGAGGAGAGATTAAACACACTTGTTGGTGATTATGCAAATATCATCATCCTCATCATCATCATCTTACTGTCTTCACCGACGGGCCCGGCGGAGCACTGGGCCGGGGGATCTCTGGACAGGTCGGTCAGCTCCTGGAAACAGAAGAAACTCCAGTCAGTGTTTGATCAGAGGAACGTGGTGCAGCAGGAAACTGTTTGAGGGGCTGCGTACTCCTCCGCACAAGTATATAGGTCCGTCCTATGGTCGGCTTCTGTTATTGGTCTTTCCTGCACAGACATTACAGCTTGCACCATCGTCATGTTTCTTAATTACATGTAGCCATGCTTAGAGGTGGTTTAAAAAAATCCATTTATCAATTTAAATAGATTCAAATTTAATAAATCCAATATCGATTCATAAAACCTGGTGGATCTTTCAGATAACGTGACTCTCACGTGATTTACCAAGGCATGGCGAGATCTTAGCAGATATACACACATAACTGCTTTCTTGGGTTGCCTCCGCCCAAAATCTGCTTCTTTGCAGCGTATTACCGCTCACATTAGCAGCTAACGCTAAGACCACGGCCGCCACTATGTTCAACAACAGGAAGTGATGTCACCATGCACACAAGTACTTAGAAATAAATCCTACATGGTCATTTAAAGTCACATTTCCTCTAGAACAGGTTTACACTCCATCTATTTATCAAACAGTAAACAATCTGATTCTTTTTGATCTGGTTGACATGACAGCATGTCATCGCTGCTCTCTGTGTCCACGCCAGTGAGCACACACACACACAGACACGTGCACACACGTTTTGGGAAACACGTCAACAAGCTAAAAATCAGACAAAGATATGAGAGTTTTCTAAATTCTCGCAGGCAGGTGAAGATGGAAGCATCTCGCTCCAGTGACGAGCAGATGGAGGATTTTTTCTGCTCCCGTGTTACACCGATTGCATCACTGTCGTCACGGTAACACAGACAGCTGAACAAGCTGAATCTACGTCATTCTAGGAATTTGAATTACGGCTTTAAATGGATCCAATATTCTTCGTAGGTTTCATTAACATTAACACGTTATCTGATTCATTCTGAATCTGACTCCACTGAATGAAACTTTTTTTCTTTAGGACATTTAAAGTTTTTTTTCTGTCCTGAGTGGGTTTTTTTCCATCACAGCATTTCTGGTTCTGAATCTGGGGAAACGCTAGATTGTTCTGGTATTTCAGAAATGCATGTAGATGTGTCAGATCAGATTCTTACAGTAATCTGATTACTCCCAGATAACTGATTGTGATTGTCAAGTAAATGCACTCAGTGTTTTATAAAAGTAGTTACCTGAGAATGTCTTTACTATTCAAGAAAAATAAGCGGTGTTACACCATTAGCTGTAAATGAATCAGGATCGAGTCAAATTTAATCGAAACCAAATCGAAATAAGCTGAAATTTGTGACAATTCCCATCCATAGCCCTGCTCTGGATCTCTTATGGCAACAAACAGACGCATGTGTCTGGCACTGATTCTTTGTAGTCAGTAAACAGTTTCACTAAAATTAATTAGTATAAAATATTTTAAATAAATTTCAAAAGCTTTTGCAACAAAGTTGTTTTTACCTGAAAAAGCACCTGAAATTTAATCAAAACATTAAAAATGATTTTATAAATTACTATAATATTAATAATCAATTACACAACTTGTGTTTACCTGGAAACAAAAATTTAGGTTCACAAAAGCTACTGCAATAATCTGGCGTTTTAGGTGGAAACTATCACAGAAAAATGCAGTGAAATCCTGGAAGGAGTCGAGGAAAATAAATGTTAGAGCTCCAACATTTATAGCAGAGTAACTATGATATGACAGCAGAGGAAAACGGAGCTGTAATATTTTACAACCTGAACTAAGCAGACGATACGAGACACGGTGAGCAAAACCTGCTCACAAACTACAAATTTGGTAAAAATATATAAATAAATAAATAAAAATAGCATGAGGGATCGTGTCAGCTCTTTTCCTCCTGAAGGTGTCTACAGGATGAGGACTCGACTGTGGTTTGAGTTCAAGCGGACATTTAACTGGACCAGGATCAGCGTTTCTGACCCCAGACTGGGTGAGAAAATGTTGCAGACAACCTGCAGCTTCTAACTTCCTCTGGAGGAGGTCATCATCCACAAAGTCCAGCTGAAATCTCTGAAAGGATGTCATCTTTAAATTCCCTCAGGACTTTATCAGCTGTCTTTAGAGCAGAAGGACGGTCTGGAAATGACGGAGAGTCGAGTGAATGGGCTGCCATCAGTTTCTGACAGAAGAAACGAGAAAACGGGAAGTTTGATAACAGGACGTTTAATTCACAAGGTCCCATTTTCAGAGCCAGGAACACATTTTTAAAGTCAGGATTTGGTCAGACGAACACAGTCGTTCACCTTTTACTGGGATCACGTCAGCACAGCAAATCAACACGAATCTCTCGGATTAGACAGGTGAGAATATTAAGGTGGTGCAGAAGTTTGGACACCCCCGTGTTTAACTGTCAAACAGGCAGCTGATTTTAACGCCATTTTTATCACTGTATGTCATAAGTATTAAATATGAACCATTTCTAGCCTCTCAGATGAGAGAATTTCCTGTTTCCAGATAGGAAACTGTCAGGTTGGGATGTTTAACTTCCTGCTGGGTTTCAGACCGAGTCAGAACATGTTGGACTCTGAGGGTCGTACAATCTGAGCCACATGTTCTGTACTTGTGATGGTGGCTGTAGGCAGGACGGGAATGTTTCTACTGTCAGCAGATGCATGTCCGGTAAATCTGAAGTTTAAAGCGACACTTGGAAACATGAATCCAGAGACCTCAAGGAAAACTGAGAAGTCCAGTTTTCCAGACTGACGAACAAAGATTTAATTCAGGATAAATACATAAAGTCTTTGGACTTCAGAAGAAAAACACTGACTGTAAAAACAGTGAAGTGATTCAGAGAGGAAGATCAGTCAGGACTGGAACATAACCTGTTAGGTTGTCAGGTTACCGGCTAAACTTGGCACACGATGAATCAAACTGTAAATATCACTGCGTCTGTGTGAGCTTCTCTTCTCCGAGCCTGTAAGAATACTGGTCTGAATTTTACGTATGAAGTGATTTAAACCTCACCTCCTGCAAATGGACGACAACTATTTTCATTTTAACTCTGCAGGTCCTGTGGAGGGAACTGTAGTGATGTTCATGTGTTTAATAAAAGATATTCAGAGACGATGATGAACGTCAACATTGGAGAACAACATCCTTTAAAATAATAAGGACTCAATAAGGATTTTTTTGAGCTAAATCCAGACTTGTCAGCTCCACAAACCGATTACTCTGAAATCACAAGCAGACGTCTTTTTTCGCAGGAATTACTCACAGACTCACATCCAGATGTTTGGACCTGCAGCGCTGAGATTGGTTACCATGACAACATGCCAGATTAAACACCAATGTCCATGACACTTGAGAAAAGTTTGATCTGACAGAAATTCTCAGAGACGATGCTCAGATCTGCGGTCCGTCTACATCCAGGACGAAACAGAAGAAACACTTGTTTTTCCCGTTTTTGTGTCCGTTGGGGATCTGTGCTATCATTTATTCGGAGCTGGTGTAGGTTTTGTGACCCCACACTCAGAATAAAGAAGGACACAATGATAAATCAGTTTAAGATGGCAAAGATGGCAGAACACCCGATTTACTTCACCAGCTCAAACAGAGACATGACGCTGAGTGGAAGAAACGACCGCTGACAACTGATCCGACGCCAACATTCGCTCAGCCGTCTGAATGTTCTTTATTTTGGGAAATCGTAGGTCATAATGGAGCCTGACGACGTATTCATTAATTTTCAAGTCCAAATCTTCAAGATGTTTATGGTTAGTTCCACAAAGTAAAGTCCTACCACTTTCGTTCTGGTTAAACTGGTGTGAATGTGGGCTGGTTTACCAGAAAGAACAGAGGTTCTGAAGCTCCAGAACCAGCATGGTTTCTGTCTGAAAGCACTAACAGATACACTATCCGGTCAGTCGTCATTCACGGCTAGAATTTAGCTGTGCATTGAGAAACAGACAAAGCCCCGACCAACATCAGAGGGATCATTTTCAGTTTATCCTGCATGACAACAAACGGTACAAAAAGCTCACAGATGTGGCTGTGTTGCATATCACTGAAGATACTGTCTTATACACATGCACACTACTCACAAAAAGTTTAGGATATTCTAATTTTAGGTGGAATTTACTAATTTGGAATTTAGTTGATGCAGCACTGATATTATATCATGAATTTATCACTTTTAGGTAGAATCATATAACGGTAATTCCCTTATTTCAAACAATAAATTGAAAGAAAAGCTAACAGTGGTGGGTATAACAACGTAAAAGTCAGTGCGTCAGTAACTTGTCATGTGTTGGGTGTGGTCGTGGTCTGATGATGTGAACAGTATGATGAAGAGGACTGTTTACAAGTTATCAGTGAGCCAGAAGATGTAGATGTCTACTCATGGTTCTGACCATCTTTCTTGTTAGAAAACAACAAACAAGTTTAGAGATGGTCAAATTTAATTTGCTTGTAAAAGTTATAAAACACTTTAGTTTCATTTTGACTTTCAAAAAGCTGAATATTCTTAACTTTTTATGAGTAGTGTGATCGGCACATTTACCAGCCAAAGCATTAAGGTTTTTGTTTGATAAATTCAATATGTTTGCAAAGAAATAAAAAAAAAAAATAAATCTGAAATCAAACTATGGGGAGAAACTGAAAAGGGAGATTTTATTTTCAGTCCATATCGCCATGCCAACACGCTGTGTTGGCTACACATCCAAAACTCCACTGATTATCATGATAAATCCATCCAGAGTTAAATATTTCATGACTTTATCTAAGATAATTAAAACTAATTTGATGTGTTAGATAATGTTTTTATTACCACCTGAATACGAAGATATTGAGCTGCTGTGTTGATAGTTTATGGTTGGACGACAGCTTCGTCCATCTGTGGACGCTTGACGCTCTTTAACACGATCTGAGTCGACTGACTTTTTATTTTCTTAATGAAAACACTCCGATCCTACTGCAGGTCTTTTGAAGTCCTGGAGCTGAGATATGAGTCAGATGACAAGATTTTAATTCTTAGTTTTCTCTCAACATTTTCAGCTTCTAACTTGGGAGATTAAATTCAGATTTCTGGCGCTACTCTGACCTACTTTTAGAGCAGATCAACCAATTTTCATGGTGGAAGCTTTAAAAGAAGCCATGGTAATACATCCTCAACTGTATCCTGTCGGCTTCTGCCGAGTGTAAACCGTAAGACGAAATGTGGGACAGCTGTGTGTCAACAAGCCAATACTGCTGCATGTCCAGAAATAAACGTCACTTGATCTCAGTCATATTTACACCCAGTGTTTTGTCTGAACAGGTTTGAGTTGTTTTACTTCTCAGAGCCACTGTAAACACAAACTGAATGGTGTCCAGTTACCTGACCGGCTTCATTTCACAGCATAAGTGATCTGGACGTTGTTTTTCTAACACGTTATAATCTTTTAAACCTGGAGAGAGATTTTAAAGACAACCAAATCATTTTTGAATAAATAAATCTTTTTAACATGAGGGTAAAGTCACTACTTTACTAATAATAATTTAGTTTATTGTTTAGAAGAGCATAAATATATTTTTTAAAAATGTAAAGAAAGTGCGAACCGATTCATTTTGAGTTGACTGAGCTCCACCTTTTTCATTCATTTATGATCTTACAGACTCAAACGTTTAGTGAAACCTCTGAAAAGCCTAATTATTGTGACAATGATCCCACAGATCATCTTCAACTCAGACATTTAATCTGGACACGGGCCATAACTGCCAGCCGCTCGGCCAGCCGTGTGAACGCAGCATTAAAACAAACCCAGGATTGATGTGTAAGCAGCAGCAGAGCCTATTTTTACTCTGTGAGTCGTAAAGACAGAAGCGGCCGGATCAGGATATAGCAGCAGAACTGGAGGTGGGGGGGCTCCTGCTTATAGGACGAGGGTTTAGTATTTCTACCCTGAAGCCAAACTGTGTGTGTTGGTATGTGACATACAGGCTCATCTTTCAGGTTTTACTGAGTTTAGACAAGAAGCAACAAGACTTTTAAAGATCCGGTTCATCAGAAACCCGGCAGCTGGGAAGATCACGTTACCAAGGATTAAAGCAAAAGTTCTGGTTCGGATGTTGCTGGGTTTATATCCACAGAAAAACTCAAATCCACTGACGTCACAGCTGAGAGATTCCATGTCAGCTGCAGACTCACGTCATCATGAAAAACTGATTTTCATCTGTGTGAATAATTCTGATCATTTTCTTCCACCATCAGTTTCATAATGCAGCAGAACAGCTTCATGCACTTGACAGGAACAGAAGATACTGCCGTCAATCCAGAAATTATTTCTGTTAACCCTTTAAACGCAAAGTCCTTTTTGTTATTTTTGGCCAGCCGGTTTTTTTTTTTTTTTTTTTAAGTAAAAATTCATAGAAAAGCTCAACCATTTTACTCCCAGTCAGCCTCAGTTTCAGATTATGAGGCTAAAATGATGTAAAATGAATGTATGAATAGATATAGCAGCATAAAGGCCGACCAGAAGAAAAAAGCAGAATTTATTACTAACAGAACTTTGTAGAAATAACACACAGATCAACAGTGACCAAGCCTTTTCTCATCTGCACATTATTCTCTAAAGTCTTGGCTTTCAGGGAAAAAATATTGTTATTGAAACAAACACACAACATGTTTCCACTTTTTCCTCATTTCCAGTTATTCCTGCTACTATTTACCTGATATCCTCACTAAACCAACTCCAGCTCAGCTGCTTTGTGGCGCCACCGTGCATCAGAAACGTCTTCTTGGCTTTATTCCAGCCATCGAGGAGCATTATTTTTCTTCTTTTCACACACACATAGAACTTTCTGCTCAATGGTTGATCTTTGGCTGCTCCTGACTGGACGTTACCGTCAATCTAAGCTCTCTGATTGGTGGAAAGTCTGACAGGAAATGGCTTCATTATAGCTGCCAGGTGTAAATAGAGGTTTCTTAGCGACAGTAGTGAGAGTAATATTTTTTTTTTTTTTTTTTTGAGGAGAATGTGATAATTAATGGTGTTATAATGAATCACTCATTGTGGATTTACCATGTAGTCTCTGAATAAACACTACATTTTGTTCCTGGATTGTAAACCTGCTGGACGGGATAGAATTGCCTGGAAAACTTCCACCTAAAGGGTAAACCATCAATCACAATTTACTTGACAGTTACACACTACTGTTTGTGAGAAACAGTTTACAATATAAGCGATAACACACGGGGGCCCCAATGAGCTAGTGGAATTTTAACGTCCAAACTGAGGTGGGAAAAATGAGCTGAAGACAGAAATGTCCAATAAAAACTATAACCATCCCAGACTAAATTCATTAATCTGATATTCCTAAATCCTCTCATTTTGATGCACACAATCATTTTTGTAATTTTTTGTTAGAATACAAAAATGTCACAATTTTTTGTAAGTGTGATTATTCTCCGTCGCCTTATTAAAACTTTGAAAACATTATTATTATTGATGGACAATACATTATTTGTATAAACGCACTTTACATTTGGACGTCCCAAACTAGACAAAAACGGCCACTAGCAGTAGCTTTGACCGTTACATTTAAACTTCAATTCCCTTCATAGCTATACAGCTAAAATAACATCCAGCCCTAATCAAATAATGTTTACCAAAACAAAGTATAAAGCAAGAATTGTAGCCTTGACTGCCACATAAGCAAATTAAATCCAAACTTCAATTTCGCAGCCTGAACATTTACATAAAAAAAAAAAAAGTGAAGCGGGGGTGGATAAACCTGAAGTGATGGAGAATGCGTAACATGACAAAAGTAAGAGTGAGGCTAGATGAGACTGTCATGACGGTCTACTGAAGCCACAGCCCCCGCCCCCCGCCTCCTTTCAGGAGTCTGCTGCAGCTTTGGATTCCTCTGCCAGCTGCTGCAGAAACCCCTGTAAGCTGTTTGGGTTTCAGTGCACTATTTGATGATGATGCTGGACATATATTCCTACAAGGTCCAGTATGGATCCATCTCTGTATACCACCCTTTACAGAGTACTTCCACATGATCTGGTTCAGAACTTTCAAAATCGTCGTCTGTGGTCTCGACATAGGTAGAAATTATCTAATTTCCTCTGTTCTTTACATACGACATATCAAAACTAGTTTTAATGAAAAGTCATGTGGTTTTAGGAAAAGTCAGGGACCAGCAAACTGTCCACCTTGGTTGGTCTAGTGTTTTTAAAAAAATCTGGTCAGATAAGTAGGAAATGTAGTCATTTAATGTCAATATTATAACAGTTAGGCTACAGTGAACTCAAATTTAATTATTTACACAGTATATCCTTGTCACAGTGTCAGGTAGGCTAAATATTTCAGGTTTACTATAAATACACCAATGGTTTATTTGAAAATCAGGTTTAAATAAATTACATTTACAAACAAATCATTTATTCGTAACATGACACAGGATAACAATCTGTGTCCCCCCGCCGTCTGTTTGCTACTGCTGCTGCAGCAGCGGCCATCTTTGCCTCTCCACCGTCACCCTCTGACTCATAGTCGGAGTCGCTGGGCAGGAAGTCCGCTCAGTACGGTTCAGTCCTCCACCATGTTTGTCAGGATCACCACGCTCTTCTGAACTGGACTTGGCTGATGATACCACCCCAAAAACCTGATCTGATGTACTGGAACCGTCATCCGTGTTTTCAACCGCTTCCATCACGCGTGTAGAAAGGTCAGTTGGGCTTTTCCAGTGACTGGTGCGGCAGTCTTTTCAACGTCGGATATTCGTGTGAAAACGAGCCTGTTTGACGTATAACTGAACAGAACCACTTATTTAATCACGTAATTACATGAAGTCTCATGTCTCGATGAAATGCTCGATGACATTACAGGGTAGGTGTTAATATGGACTCTCCAATCAGGTGTTATTACATCACTCACGAAGATGCTGGTGCAACTGGTGATGAAGAGGAACAACCTCAAAGTGTGGAGAACATGTAAATCTAGTTCTCTGGTTTAAAAAGGCTGTCGATACAAACACGACCAGACCCAGTTTAAATTACTATAATAATGATATTTAAACTAGAATTGAACGCTTGATCGTTTCTAAATCAAAACTGCAGTTTAAGATGCTGCGGTCATCAAACTGGAAGGCTTCCATAGTTAGCAGCGGACTCAGTCCTCAGCGTTTGTCTGAAAGCACCAAGTTATACAGTGAAGTGAGTCGTCACTCGAGGAAAACAACCGCAGTAAGAAATGCTGCTCAACTTCAGCCCGCAAACTCCGACGAGACGACCTACGACAAGGAATTATTTCCCCGGTGGATCCCGTATGATAAGGATCCACATGGAGAGATCACAGACGCAGTTGTGTTGCATATCTCCATGAAAGATATGAAGCTGTTTATACTGCAGAAAAGTTGTGACATTTACTGTTTTTGCTGTGATTCAATCATATAAATAAATAGATGAAACAATGTGCATGCAAAAGCGTTAAGTTTAATATTATTTTAATAAACTCAACATGGTTTTAAGAAAGAAAATAAAAAAAAACACCTGATTAAAATCAGATTTGGTTTGAAAAAGATTATATTTTTAATCGCACAGCCCTAACTAGGATTTGATTATTTTTGTTCATTTTGGGTCCAATATGTTCATAAAGCTGGTTAAAGAGGAACAAATGATCAGAAACCAGTGAGGTTGTATTGAGGTGATACTAAACATGGAAATGGGAAACAATGTTCTATATGAATACATGTAGTTCTCTGTTGGAAGGATGGACCAAGTGAAGAGAAAAAGGAAAGAGGGAGGAGAAGTCAGGTGAAGATGAAAGAAGGGAGAGCATCAGGAGCAGGTGGAGAGGTGAACTCTATAAAGCATTTTTTTCCTTTTTTACTTCAAATGTAATGTTCCAAAACACAAATCATTTCATAATAGATCTAACATTAGATGTAATGTTATACATCACCATACAATAGATGGAACACTGCACTGTTTTAACATGCAAGAATCTGAATATTAAATTATAATTTAGGTACTCTACAGTCTACTACTATGTGTATTATTGTCTAATATAACCCCTTTGTATATTAAAAAAAAATCCTTGGCTCATCTTTGAATTTAGATCCGGTCTGGACTCGGCTTAGTCTGTCCTTAAAACGCCCCTGTTCACCTCTCTGGGAGAGTTTAAAAAAAACAAACAAAAAAAAAAAAAAAAAAAACAGGATTTCTGTCTGATTTTCAGGTGGTTGAAGCTTTATATTGTCTGATAAGCATTCTCTGCTGGTTGGAGTGTGCACACGTGCACGCTCGTATGTGTGTGTGTGTGGCATCGTGGTGAAACGCTGCTGTGTACAGTACAGAAGTCATGTAGAGAGAAATGCCGTGATGTGGTGTAAATAAGGTGAATAACATCAGGCTGTTTAGTTTTTACTACAAGGTCAAAGTGTAAACCTGTTCTAGAGGAAATGTGAACCTCAAGCTTCAGTGTTTTGAACACAGGTTGCATCTTGTAGTTCTGAAGAAGCTGTTTATATCTCAACTTTGTGTCCTTGTAAGAATATAGAGCAGTTCATACTTTGATGCCATGAGATAATCCTTCATCTTGTATAGAAAACATATTTCTGTCTTGAATAGAAGCTGAAATTTAATAGATTAAACCACATTATTGGTCAGAAAAATCGCATTTAGATTTTTTCCACCAGATTGTTCAGGCCTAATTGAGACTGGATTGTTAAATTAGGCCTGAAAAAAATTAGATCCATACATATGTCAACTGGAAGATCCTCTGGTTCCAGTTAATTTTACACATCAGAAAGTGCAGAACCAGTCTGTCCTGCTGCTGGTCTGTAAGTCAAGAACATGTCTCTGGGTCTATATTTAACATCTGTTGTAAAGCTGAGAGTCAGTACGACCAGAACCTCATTCGGTGAATAAAAACAGGAAAATCTCATAACTTCTGTTAAGGTTTCTTTGTGCTGCCAGAAAATATTAGAATAAAACTGACTGGATTTACCCCAGAGCTCCACCTCACCTTTGGGTGTGGGACAAACCAAACAGGACACTTTTAATGAAGACAAAAGACAGCATCATGCTGCACTGCATCATAACAACACTATTAATAACTCCTCAGCCTGATGTTTTTTAATTTACTGTCATTAAACTGACTGAAGCCATCAGGCTAAACTGGGGCGACCTCTGGATTATTTTTGGACAGAACCACCGAACCTTTCAATAACAGGCCCGTCAGACTGAAGCTACCACCTCTCACTAACAGAGCCGTTATGTAGCGGACCGGGTAGAGGATACCGACCCGAACCCGCCCGTTAGCACTCCTCACACATGGAAAGACACCACACAGACGACACACCGACTCCCCTCATCACAAACCAAACAGTGCTGTTAATTCTGCTGTTATGTCAAACACTGAGCAGCTGTGCTGAAGCTAACGCTTCTAGCCGACATGCTAACACCAGCAAGGACTACGTTATATAGTATGTAGCTAAAATTAAATGTGACAAATGTCGTGTGTGTTACCTTAGAAATTCGTTTTAAAGCCATTATGTCTGACTGGAGGGACCGGCTGTCGAGGAGGTGGTAGTGGTGGTAGAGGAGGAGGAGGAAGGAGGAGGAGGGCAGGCCAGCTAGGTGACGCTAACTAACTAGCATCTAGGAATTTGCTAGCTTTTGTGGTTGGCTGAGCTAGCTGACTGGCTACATATAACACGGTTAAACTTCACCGGTTTCCCGTTAAATCTTGTCTGTTTAACCGACTACAGCTCACTCTGGGGACAGACTCTCAAGTCAGCCACAAATTCAGGCTGACACTTTACTATCGAACCGGACCGACCGCAGCAGCTCAAAATGTCCTCCGTTACACACAGCAGCGACCGGGAGCAGGAGGTCTCACTCCGACTCGATTTAAAGTCACCGAAAACCTTCAGCAACGTGACGTCTGCAGAGGCGAATTAACCTGCCGAGAGTAACGGGCCAAAACCTGTTCCGGACCCCCCTAATATAGATCTCTTTAAATCAAAATGATCAGAAAATGTAAACATTTATTAACTTTTAAAACCCAGCTCTATATAATAGAACACTTTTGTAGTGGAAGTAGTATAGAAAATTAATGAATGGATGAATGTTGTAGTTTGGTTCTGACTAATAAAGATTAAAAAAGCTTACTATGAACTTATGGAAATATCTGATAGTTATTGAGGTACATATGAAATAAGTTCACTTCACTTGTTCCAGACTGAAAATGAAATTCGTAAAGCTGACACTGGCTGATCCAGGTCACGTATACATTAAAGTTAAAAGTACTGTAACGTGTTGTAGATTCTTAATTAGGGAACAGCTGCTGGTAGATAAAGTACTTAAAATGACACTTTAACTTCAGGTCTGTTTGTAAATTATATTTTCTATTTCTTTTTCAACTGTTTGGAATGGAAATGCAAATAATTGCATTTTTCCAAACATTACTAAAGCTTTAGTTTACAATATTAGTGTCTGTATCTATTATTTGATTCAGTCGACTAAAATCCATTGAAATTAAAATATATATATATTGCTTTTTGGGGCAAATATTGCTATGTGATTAAATCATGATTAATCAAGATTATTTAAGTACAAATCCTGCAATTTTTTTTTTTTTTTTAATCGAGTTCCACCCCTAATATTGATTTTCAGACCAGTTCTTATGTCGTGTGACATAAGCCTGGGTTCATACATAAAGATTATCATGCTGTTTATGTCCCGATTTTCCCCCAACCAAGGACGTCCAAGGCCCGATTATTTTAAGTCTTGTAAGATTTTCCTATAAGATTATCCTGTGGTCTGAGGTGTGTTAAGATCAAATTTGTCCTGACAATCAGCTCTGAAATGGGTTGTGGCTGACAAAATTGAACATGTTCAATATTTACGACCAACAATCTTCATGTGTGTGTGGAAAGCCAACAACTCCTGAGCATAGACTGTATATGAAAGATGGACGAAGCCTCCTAGACATCATCTGTAGGTTTCTGAAGAGCTGAACTTAAGCTCATTGGGGGGTTCCCACCATCGCCATCTTGGCAGCGTCACTCCTGGAAAATCCAAAAATGGGCAAAAAGGTGGAACTGAGAGGGGGACTGTGAAGGTGGGGGTGGATGATCGACAACCATCAAACTCCGAGCTGTCTGTAGCTAAGAGCTAACCGAGCTAACGGTAGCTAACCAGCTAATGGAGGTAGGCAGGCTAAAGCTAAGGAGCACTGTTAGCCAGCTAAAAACCGTGTTTGTGCTACACTCTTTTCTTTCCAGGTTAATTTATACCTGTCTATCAAAAGGACACAACCCTAATTAGCCAAATACCAAGATTAAATAACATCCAAACAGATTCATTTTATGAGGATATGACAGTTGAGCGTGCGGCGCAAAGGAAGCTCTTCTCCCCGGTGATGAAGACGCTGTGGCAGCATCAGGTGAAGCATACACTGACACACCCGGCAACACTCCGGTTCACATGGAGAGGCCAGTGGCTAAGTTTTGAGGACGTCGAGGAGGCCGAGAAATTTGTGCGGGATAACATTGAAAAGGTGGTGGAGTGATGAGCTTACTGGCCAAATTTTGTTGTTATGTTTATGGGAGAGAAGCGTGATGTAACTTTATCAAGACGGGATCGGAATCACTGTGGTGCTGCCTGGGCAGCTGGAGTGGAGGTTGCTGTCTGCGGGACCCACACGGACCGGAAACTTTGGACTTTGCCGGGAGGGCATTGACACTGTCATGTTCTGTTTCAGGACAGTGCTTCATTTTTTATTTTTGTTTTTTGTTTGTTCTGGTGGAAACTTTGAAGGTGAGGTACTCATGTTTTTTGCATTTTGTGTTATCCTGAGCTGTCAAAACATGTTTAATTATTTGAGACTTGATACAGTGCATTATGACTTAGTATAGAATAAAGATGGCCAATAGTTACGTTAATGTTGTGTCATGGAACATAAATGGCTGTGGCACACCAATTAAAAGGAAAAAAATACTCAGTTATCTTAAATCTCATAACACTGATGTTGCTTATATTCAAGAAACCCATTTTGAAAATGAAAGTGAAGCCTTGAAGCTTAAAAGAGATTGGGTTGGGAAGGTCTTTCATAATTCAGTATCAAGTAAAAGCCGTGGTGTTGTGATACTTATTCATAAAAGACTCAATTTTGTTTTATTACAACAATTGAAGGATGAAGATGGTAGATTGTTATGTATACAGGCACTTATTAATGGAGTCAAGGTTGTTTTGTGTAATATCTATGCCCCGAACAGGGATGATCCTGATTTTATATATAAGGTTAATAAAATGTTGGGAAGCATAGATGGGAATGTTTTGCTCGGTGGAGATTTTAACAATGTGCCTGATGAGCATATCGATAGGAGTACCATCAATACAACCTCAATCACAAAAACAGGATTAGCATTAGACTCTCTAAAAGATGATCTCGGTTTTGTAGATATTTGGAGACTTGTACATCCTCTGGAAAAGGAATACACCTTTTATTCACATTCCCACAAAACTTATTCTCGAATAGATTATTTTTTGATTTCCAATTTATGTGTTGATTTAGTAGAGAATTGTAAAATAGGTGTCATTGCGTTAACAGATCATGCACCTGTGGAACTGCACATAAACTTACAGGTTGAGATGAAGAGCAAGGGCAGATGGAGATTGAATTCAAGCATCTTGCAGGATGAAAAATTTGTTTCAACACTCAGAGAGGACATACAGTATTTTCTAGAGGTGAATGTTGGATCTACAGACAAGCTGGCCACTGTATGGGATGCTTTGAAAGCATTTGTTCGTGGCAAGTGTCTAGGTTATAGCTCTAGTAAAGTTAAAGAAAGTAAAGAAAAGATCCAGACGTTGGAAAAACGTATAGGTATACTGGATAAACAACTGGCTGGAAAATTTGATAATAATACATTTAAAGAAATCTGTCAGCTTAAATTCGGTCTCCATGAAATTTATAACAAGAAAGCGGAATACGCTCTTTCTAGGCTTAAAACTAATTTCTATGAAAACGGTGAAAAAACTGGAAAGTTATTAGCACGACAACTTAAAAAAATGGATAACCAACATATTATTACTGCCATTAAAAAAGGTGATAAATTAGTTACGTCTTCATCAGACATTAATATGGTTTTTAAAACATTTTATCAAAACTTGTATACATCTGAGAATACGGTTAGTACGGATCAATTGAATTCATTTTTTGACAAAATAATAACACCAAAAATTTCAGACGAGGGAAAGGACAAATTGGAAAGCCCTCTGACTGAGGATGAAGTTAAAAAAGCCATTGGTGCAATGAAAACTGGAAGGTCACCAGGGATTGATGGCTTTCCAGTTGAATTCTACCAGAAGTTCATGGACATACTTTGCCCATTCTTAACGGAAGCATTCCACGAAGCGTTTGAATATGGGGTACTACCTGAAAGCTTTAACGAGGCAGTAATATCACTAATTCCGAAAGGTGATAAGGACTTAACTGACCCAGCCAATTACAGACCAATAAGTTTAATAAATGTTGATTGTAAGATATTATCCAAAATATTAGCAACAAGGTTAGAGATTGTACTACCTCAAATTATTCATAGGGACCAGGTAGGGTTTATCAAGGGCAGATCTGCTGCTAATAATATGAGAAGATTGCTGCATCTCTTATGGGTGCATAGAAATAATCAAGCTCCTGTGTTGGCTGTATCTTTAGATGCCCAGAAAGCCTTCGACAGGGTAGAATGGAGTTTTTTGTTCACTGCCCTGGTGAAATTTGGTGTAGGTGTTAACTTTTGCAAATGGATTAGAACCTTATATTCATGTCCAAAGGCAGCTGTGTTCACAAATGGGATTCTTTCTTCATTTTTTAATATTTCCAGATCAACCCGTCAAGGGTGCAATTTAAGTCCACTGTTGTTCACTATCTTTTTGGAACCTTTGGCCATTCAAATTAGAGAAAATTCAAAAATAAAGGGTGTACATGGGGGAGGCAGAGAACACAAATTGTTTTTATACGCAGATGACATTTTGGTATTATGTCAGGATCCCACAAATTCTATTACAAATTTACTAGATGTTATTGATAATTATTCAGTGTTTTCTGGGTACAAAATAAATTGGCATAAATCTGAGGCCATGCCAGTCTCCCACACCTGCAGCCGTGGTTCATTATCTGGTCTCAATTTTAAGTGGATGAATAAAGGAATGAAGTATCTCGGAATTGAATTGGGCCCAGATATAGATGACATTATGGCTGACAATATAGGAAAATTGCTTAACAAAATTAAGACTAATTTGGATAAATGGACTAAGTTAAATTTGACATTATGGGGGAAAGTTAATACAGTAAAAATGGTTATAGCTCTACTTATTAATTACTATACGGGAATGTTGCCTATGTGCATCCCGCGGCCACTGATATTAAGTTATAACAATATGATAAAGCACTTTCTTTGGAATGGTAGAAAACCCCGTATCAATATTAATCGACTTTACCAACCCAAAAAGGAAGGGGGACTTGCCCTGCCCAATATAGAGCACTATATCATTTCTTTCGAGATGTCTCGATTAGCCAAGCATTGGGCAGGGGAGATCAACCTGGACTGGACTCTTATAGAACGAAAACTAGCATCTCCGTTCACGCCAATTGAAATTTTGCTACAAAAAATAAGTAAAAACAATAATTTGCAAAATCCTATCTTGAAATTTTCAAAGACGGTATGGTTGGAGGTACATAAGAAATACAAACTTATCCCTTATATTCAAAAATATGCCCCCTTGTGGCATAATCCTAAAATTAAAATTGGTAAAGAAACTATCTATTGGACACAATGGTTACGGAAAGGTATTAGAACTGTTGGTGATTTACTGGTTGGAGATGTGTTCATGTCATATGATGATATCAAATGCAAATTTAATTTGGAAGGTCCTGGTCATTTTTGGAAATATTTGCAAATAAGGGATTGTTTAAAAGAAAAGGTTAAGGTATTACAGGAGCAAAACCCGGTGGAGACGTTTCTGCGATTACCCCCACTATTGTGTAAAGCCTCAAAATGGTACAATATTTGCCCCTGGATTTCAAAAGATATAAGTAAAAGTCTCAAAGTAATATGGGAAAAAGATTTAGGTTGCAAAATTGATAATGATTTGTGGGATTCAATCCTTTTAAATAATGGGTTATACATTAGAGAAGCCAGGGGTAAATTTATCCAGTACAAAATTTTAAATAGATATTATTATACACCATCCAGACTTTGCAGAATGGGTGTTGGCAGAGATGATCTGTGTTGGAAGTGTCAAATGAGTAGAGGTACTTTGATACATGCTCTCTGGGAATGCCCCAAAGTCTTTCCGATATGGGACAGCATTTTGAGTTACATGCAGGGCTGGTTACCTTGTACTTTGCCTAAATCACCCAAACTATGTTTATTAGGAGATAAAAGTGAGGTACCTCTTTTGAATAAACATACCTTCAGAGTGTTAAATACTGGACTGGTGACATGTGCCCGTCTTATTTTGAAATTTTGGAAGGACCCTCGGGTTCCAACAGTTAAAATGTGGACAGAAAAAATGACTGAAAATATTGCTTGTGAAAAAATGCTGGGAAGAATGCATTGTAAAAATGAAGCCATCTTGGAACAATGGGACAGCTTTTGCACTTATATGTGTACGAAGTGACTTGACAGGATACACACAGTTTATCCTCACCAATTTGTTTTTGTTTATTTTCTTTTGTTCAATTTTTTGTATTGTGTTTATAAAATGCAAAACTAATAAAAACTTAAATTACAAAAAAAAACATCCAAACAGATAAGTTAGAAAAAAATTCACCCCCTCACAGTTGTTGACCTATCAACCCTAAATGTATTTTTGTACCAGGCTTTAAACATGTTTATTTCTGCTGTGAAGTTGGTCTTTTTAACATGGGAGTCTATGGGGATTTGCTCTGTTTTGGAGCCAGCCCCTAGCGGATGAGAGGTAAACTGCAATCTTTTGGCTTCACATATTACCGCCGGAGGTTGCCACTTGGCTGAGATTATTGGAGCACGGCACACACAGTACGATCAAAACTGTTAATGTCTGATTTTATCTTTATGTGCGGGGTCTCTAACAGATAAAAAAAATCTCTTCAGAATGAGAAAATCCTTGTGTGTGCCAGCCTTTGCTTAAGCATGGCTTCTTGACAGCCACCCTTTTACGATCACAATTTCTGATACTTCTGCCAACACCAGATGGATCAACTGATGCATCTCTCAGGTTCTGTCTGCTGGATTTATTTCTGTACACCAGGCTGACATGGCAAGTTTTCAGCAAAGATGTCTTTGGGAATCACCTCGTTGCTGCAGAAATGCCGTGTTGTATTGTGAATAAAATATTGTTTCATGTGATTTGTAGATGATTGCATTAATTGTATTTATATCAAGTTATTTGTGTTTTAATGCTTACTTTATGGACTGTGCCTCAACTGTATTAAAATTACCACTCCCACCTTTCACCTTTTCATTTTAGGCCTTGTGTAAGAAAAAATCAAAGCACAGGTGAGACTCTTGAACAGGAACAACTTCTTTTAATTTTTTATTTGCTTTATCTCAGTGTTTTATGGCTCTATTTACTCCATTTAATGTTAAACTAAGGTAATAAATTATGTAAGTTTAATTAATGTTGCATATTAAGAGCAGGAGAGCTGGAGAACAGTGAGAAAAAAAGGAAAGGTGTGTTTTAACTTTATCATGCTTCAGTGTATCCTCAGTGTGAACGTCTCCATCAGCCTCACAATCTGAAAACCTGCACAGTTGTGTTGATTAATCCAATATAAACTGTAGCAGTTCAGTCATTCAGTCAATGCACTAAGAAACAGTATTTATATAAAAAACTTTATTTAAAAAACACCAGTTACAGGTCATGGGGACATAAATATCTGCTGGAAATAGAAACTTTGGCTTCACGCTGATGGAGGGCAACAACTCACAGTTTTGGACTACATTTCCCACAATGCCTTGCATTCTTTAAACATTTCTCTGTGCTCTAACATGTCGGCTGCAGATAGTTCAGAGTCATGACAGAATAATAAAAACAAAAAAACATTGAATACATGAAAAATCAGATGATAACACGCAGCTGGATTTCAAGATGTTTTCAGGTTTGTCTCAGTGTGAAAGAAGAAGAATGTGATCATCTGAGCGGCTGCGAAGTGACCGATTATAAATTCACTCAGAATTAAAGTCAATAGAAATAGAAATGCGAACCAATCAGCTGCTTCCTGTTTGTTGTTTGATTACAAACAAAGTTCAAACTTGACGCCTGTTGGTCGTTCTTCTCACCTGAATTTGGACTGGGTTCAGATCTGTGAAAAAACACACCGAATGCTGTTGGGTAAAGGAAGATGGAGCAGATCTGTCGGTTTCTGAAGTCTTGAAGTCAGAGTTCAGGTCTAATGGTGTGCAATAAACCACAATGGTCCAGACCAGCAGGAGAAAACTGTGCTCTCTGTGGGGGCAGGACCTTCTGGTCTTATCCAATGGTTCACTTCCTGTAGCTCGTCCTGGGAGCTGCTGAGCTGATCCCGGGTCAGAGTTCTGAACTAAACATGAAAACAACAACGGTCACGCACCAGCTGATTCGAGCTCTGAACTCAGACAGACCCGAAAACATCTGAAGTTTCCTCTTTACAATCATTTTGAGTTTTAGTAGCACCTTTTCCTGCAGAGTTGCTGCTGAGCTTCATCAAGACAAAGTCCACAGGAAATCCCTCAAATCCATGTCTTCATCTCTAAGCTCATCCACAGGAGCTGAAACCATAGCGACAGAACAGCTCAGCAGCTTCTCAGGATGCTCAGGTCAAAGCTGTAGGCGTCTTCCCTGGCAGTCCAAACTCGGCTCAAGTCAGGGCGACCCGTGGTCAGCTGTTCTTCTGTTTGTGTCTCATCAGGACACGATTCATGCAAACCTGAAGGAGGAGCGCTGCATCCTCCGAAGAGCAGGCTGGATGATGGATGGATGGACGATAGATGAATGATGGATGGATGACCTGTGCTTTACTCTGATGAAAGCAGCTGCAGACGGACCAATCAGACGGTTACGCCGTGGAAAGCTCCACCCCGCTGTCACAGACCCCGCTGTCAATCTGAACGTCCACCTTTAGATTTCGAACCTGAGCACACAGAGCCTCGCCTGTGGACACAAAACACAGCTAGGTGAGCCGTTGTCATGGAGACGGCTACGTTAGCGGCCACTAGAGACAGTGTGCTTACCGGTCATGTCATCAGCTGTCGAAGTTTCCTGGTTGTGATGCAGCGCCTCCTCCAGGATGCTCAGGGCTCGACACTCTCCCACTGACCTGAGACCAGCCAGCAGATCTCGGACTGTCCCACCTGAAACCTGCAGAGTGGAAAGAAACATTCATCAGAGCATTTGCTGGAGCAGAAAAACAATGTTTTAGTTTTTTACGGGGGGTAAAGGATGAGCTGAACTTTTAAAATGGTTTGATTCATGCTCAGTGATGAGCTGAAAGGTCACAGAAATCATTAACCTCTTAAGCCCCAAGCGCTTTGATGGGGTTCCTACCAAAAATAATTATTTCTCTACAATTACAAACTCTGTGTAAACCATCTTGGTATCAAAATAAAACTAACACTAACACTAAGGTTACGGTTGGCTGTGGAAACACGAAGAGATTACAGTTTACAGACCATATCCGCACCCTAACTGTCCTGTTCTGACCCACACCGATTGGTGGAAACAAGGTTATTGAGGTCAGTTCCTGGGAACAAAAGGAGAGGCAGGACTTCCTCTGGCAGTTCTAAGAACCACAACAGAGTTCCTGCACTCTGACAGCAGATCAAAACCAACATGAGCTGTGCTCAATCAGCAGAGGCCCAAACAGGTTTGTATCCATGGCAACTCAACCTGCCATATTCATGTTTGTGTGTTACCTCATAGCTGTCCAGCAGGGTTTTGGCGGGGGAGGGGCTCAGTTTGAAGGCCATGTTCAGGATGCCGAGGCCGAGACTGTGAGCCAGATTCTCCCAGAATCCTTCACTCTCCAGAGCATCACATACGGCCTGCTTCACCGCCACGTCCAGGCTCGCCAGGTCACCTGCACATACAAACACACACATCATGTAAAAGGAACAAACATTATAGTTTTGATCAAAAAATGTTTTTGCATGTAAATGTGCCTCTCTCTTTCTCTCTCTCTCACACACACACACATTATATATATATATATATATATATATATATATATATATATATATATGAGAAAGAGAGCCATGTATAGTTTTGGTTTGTGTGAGTGTGTGTGTGATATGCGTGTTTCTGTGGAAGACGGACAGGGGGAGGGCTGAGGCGACTGTTGGAAAAAATCCGACAACTGTTGGAAGAAATCCTGAATTAATCTATAAAATCGATTGATTGCTCAGCCCACCAACCACTGTGTGTGTGTGTTGATGATGATGTTGAAGCCTCACTGAAATAACCGGGTCGGAGGAGCTCACCTTGAGGAGGGATGAAGGCTCTATGAGGAGTTTTTGGTTCGTATTCTTTACCGTTCAGAAGATCCAACACCTGCACAAACACACATACAGTCATCATCTGATCCATCATCAGAACCAGTTTGAGACTGAGTGTGAGCACCAACATACCTGAGAGGTGGCGGCCATGTTGAGTGGAGTTGTTCCTGGGATGTAGCCTTCATCATCTTCATCCTCCCTCTCTTCCTCAGAGCACTGCTCCTCCTCCTCCTCCTCCCTGAAGAAGAGCGGCTCGAAGTTCTCCCTCTGCGGGTCGGCTCCTGAAACCCAAACATGAAGACGATCAAGCTGAACATCTCATCACATGATGCTGAAACAAATCTGTTCAACTTAAATGCGAGTGGGCTGGATGGAGAACCAGAGAACGGCTCTGCCAGGTCCACACGACGATGTGGAAGGACTCGGAAATGGATCTGTTGGGTCAGGAAAACCTTCTAACCATGTCTTTTTTCCTGTAAGCTGGATCCTGATCTGGTTCAGAGACCACTCCAGAGTAACAAGCCACCAGATCATCAATCTCTTCATTAATATCTCCGCTCCAAAGCCTTCCTCATTCACTGAGAAGTGATCTATGAATATGCTAATGAGCTCCACCTCACTTGATCAGGTTGATATCTATCCATCCATCCATCCATTTTCTACCGCTTATCTGAGGTCAGGTCAAGGGGGCAGCTGCTTAAGCAGGGAAGCCCAGACTTCCCTCTCCTCGGCCACATTCGCCAGCTCGTCTGGGGAGATCCTGAGGTGTTCCCAGGCCAGCTGAGCGATGTAGTCCGTCCAGCCTGTCCTGGGTCTTCCCCGGGGTCTCCTGGAACACCTCACCAGGGAGGTGTCCAGGAGGCATCCTGACCAGATGCCAGCCACCTCATCTGGCTCCTCTTGATGCGGAGGAGCAGCGACTCTACTCTGAACCCCTCCCAGATCACCGAACTTCTCACCCCATTTCTAAGGGAGAGCCCGGCCACCATTTGCAATCTCATTCTTTCGGTCACTACCCACAGCTTGTGACCATAGGTGAGGGTAGGAACGTAGACTGACTGGTAACGCTTTGCGTTTTGGCTTAGCTCCCTCTTCACCACGACAGACCGATGCAGAATCTTCATCACTGCAGACTCCACACTGATCCGCCTGTCGATCTCCCGCTCCATCCCTTCCCCACTCATGAACCCCGAGATACGTGAACTCCTCCACTGTAGAAAACATTCCACCCTTTTCTGGCTGAGGACCATGGTATCAGGTTTAATGTTATTTTTGGAAAAAAAATAGCTTAAATAAAATCCACATATTGTTATTTATCTTCTGTACCTTCAACATACAGAAAATGGGATTTCTTTTTGGGTCATATTCAGGAACACTGATTCCTTAATATGTTAATTCCTAAATATAAATGAATTTATATAAAATTTGAGTACTTCTAGAGCTGTTTTAGTAATAAACTGATCAGGGATCCAAATTCTCACTAGGCATCAGAGTCATCATCATTTCATATGAAATGCAGCTGCTGGTCGCATCTTTACGACCTTCTGTTAGCCTCAGAGGTAAAACCAACTTATGGTTTTATGGCCTTCATGAGAGCTGCTCCAGAGGAAAACATTACTCCGTGTCGCTTTGACCCCCCAAACCTGGGAGGTTCAACTGCTTGTGGTTCCTGCTGTGTGGAAAACTTTCCTTTAAACCAATCAAAGGCCACATTATGAACAGGGTGGCCAGTTTCTGTCGAGGTTTAGCTGTACAGGAGCAGTGGAGTTTCAGCCGTGGGTGATATGACCCGATGCCTTAAGAGAAGAAATCCATGAAAAAAAACTTATCAGACATGGCTGCTCATCCTTGCTGTGTTTCCTCTGATAAATGAGTGGAACAGATGTTTATGCTCTGGTTATTGTATGTCTACAAATAGCCTGAATTCACCTCTGTGGCAGCATCTGCTAACTGGTCCTATCATGCACGGGGATGGCTCTGTTTGGTTTAAAATAAATAAATAAATAAAAAAATTAAATAAAATAATCCATTAATCCCAAAGGGAAACAGTAATATTGTAGTAGTTTTTTGTTCCTATTAAAAAACAATAATAGTTAATTAGAAGAAAATGATGATAATGTCTTGTTATGGAGGGTGATGGTGCAGGAATGAACTCCGGTACTTTTCTGTCTTACATTGGACTTGATGAAGCCTCACTGAATGAAATTCTTGTTAAAATTCTGATTAAATTTTGATCTGGTTTGTTTGGAGCAGTATGTAACCCATTAACATTTTAATGTGGACCAAAGAAGTGACCTCTGATTCGCGTGAAAACCAGGGGTATCCCCGGTGTGGTTGGCCTGCAGTGTGAAAGCAGATGGACCATCCAATGTGTTGCCCCTTTGTTTACTTGCAGTGAACGAGACATTTTTGGTCCTGGCTAATCAATGAGCCAGATTTTCTTCTTCATCCTGCGTTTTTCCTTCTTGGTTAGTAATTGTTTTGGAAAATTTCGCCTCTAGCGAGCATTTATTGTGACTGTGTCCAGATGGTTTGGCCCACTTCTGTGAAGTCCGGTGTAAAAGCAAAGCAAAATAAACGTAGGTAGAACATTTCTCAGCATTCCCAATCGAACAAAGTCTACTGGATTATCCTGGTGTGAATGCACCATAGGTTGGATCGTCCGACTTCACCTTTCTGGAGCTGAATGTGGAGCTCTGCAGGTATGCAGCTGCTCAAAGATTAAGATCAGAGCAGATTTTTCTGTAATGTTGGAGGATTTTGATGGAAACAATACTTCAGATTAAGATGAAGCTCAGGGCAGTGACGATGATGATGTTGATGTGTTGTTTTCTCTACTGTTCAGACAGATGAAGTTAAGATTTCTGACTCTCCTCTGGTTTGGTTTGGTTCTCTGAATATTTCCTGGACTAATGGAGGTACCACAGAGCTTCATATTAGGATATCTGAATTTTAAATGTGACAGCTCCAGCTGTTCCTGCTGAATTAACACCTGGAGACATCCTGAAGTCTCCATTTATCTCCTCCACATTTAGATTCCTGACCACTCTGTTTAGTGCACTATGTGTAATGTAGCTTACAGCGCCACCTGCTGACCACTCACCAGTTTACTCACTCCAGCCAACCAATGGAGATGAATGATGAACATTTTCTCTAAAAGAATGTGATGAAAAATTTGTTAGGAACAGGAGGAACTTCAGACTCACCTGCAGCCATCAACAGAGCTGTCAGCTTGATGGATCCCCGCCCTGCAGCGATGTGGAGGGGGGTGGAGCCGTTAAAGGTGCAGCAGTCCACCTTTGCGTTTCCCTGGCAATCGAAATAAACACAAGGAGATTTAAAATGACACAACCTAATAAGCTGTTTTTATCTTTGAAGATACAACGTTTTGGTGTTTCCCGTTACTCATCCACATTAACAAACAGAACAACAAATTAACATTTACTGCCTGATGTTTACCTCCAGCAGCAGGCAGCCGGCCAGCGACACGTTGTTGGTCTCCGTGGCGAGGTGGAGGGCGGTCCGTCCACAGCTGCGCTCCTGAGCCTCCACATTGGCCCCGCCATCCAGCAGCTCCCTGAGACAAGACAGCTGATTGGCCAAAACAGCCAGGTGGATCGCACACAGTCCTGTAACCATGGAAACAGAGACATTAAGCACTCAGCAGTCATCTGTGTGTGTGTTTACTCCTGTGTTTGTGTGTGTACCTGCTGTGTTGCTGTAGTCTAGCAATCCTTGGATCTCTCGGTGCTGCAGTAAAAACTGAACCATCCCACCTCCTTCCTGCTGGGCTGCCAGGTGCAGCACCGTGTTGCCATGACGATCTGTCAGTGTTGGGTCGACGCCGGCCAGCAGCAGCGCCTCCACAGCTGTCCTCTGCTGAGTGATCACTGCCAGGTGCAAAGGAGTCTGGGAAATGTAGTAAACGTTTAAATCACCTGCTACATGTTGTAAAACTGAGATCTGCTCATTCAATCAGCCAATATTTAATAATATTATGGAAAATATATATATATTCTAATATACACCTTCCAGTTGGGTCTTATACAACATTTAGTTAGAAAATGAACGAGTTAAGGATTATTGTGGGTTATTGTTGGAAATAGCACCTCCAAAAACATGTTTGATTTTTTCAGGTCCTGAAATGTGAACATTTCCTTTGTGTTATGACTGATGGGAGATTTAACAGTAAAGAATACAGGATATGACAAAAGCTACTGATGACGTCTGATAAAATCACTATGAAATGAACTTGAGCCAAAAACAATAAACTAAATAGAATCTATAAAAAAGACTAAAACATGAACTTCACCAGACAGGGACGACCTGCACACCAACAAAACCAGAAGATCTGTTCAAGACCTACAATGAAAACTCCAACCAACCAGGACACGACACGTCCATACATGAACCTGCTGACCTCAGATTATACATTTATTAATATTCTCTTGTCTGTAAATAAACATTCATTTACAAATGCAGGTTTTAACTGTATTTTAGAAAACCTTTTCTAGTAGGGGAGTTAGCATGATTTTTCACCTTGAATGTCGCTAAATTTAGTTTTTCTAAGACTTTTCCCTGCTGTAGAAGTCCGGTTTACTTTTCCCCTTGTTTGGGGATAAATGATAAACTGGAAATATTTTCGCACAGAAGCATTAAAACCGAGTCTTACCTGATACAGATGGTTCCTGGTGTTGAGGACTTCTTCTCCAGGCAGAGCTGACACCACCTGTGTCAGACTCTTCAGCGCCACCTGCTGGCTATGGAGAACAGCCAGATGCAGCCCTCTGAAGCAGAGAGGAGCGTTAGTAAAGAAGAGTGTGTGCTGTGTTAAAGCTGTGTGTGTGTATACTGACGTGTCTCCGTCCTCGTCCTGCGCCATCATCAGTGGGCGCTGTGGGGCCAGCAGGTACGCTGAATCACCTGTGACCGAGTACTGGAAGAGAGCCTCCAGCTGCATGTGGGTCACCTGAACCAGCTCTGCATCACACACACACACACACAGATGATGCTAAAGTAAATTCATTTATTACCCCACAGACCTTCATCACAGACAGGACTCATGAGTCGTACCTCTGTCTGCTTCTGGCTCCACACTGACCCCTCCATCCTCTATCCTCTCCCCCTCCTCCGGGCCTCCTGAAGCTCGCAGCACAGCGCCAGACGTGGAATCGTTATCTGGGTCGCTGTCATCGTCGCTGTCATCGGCATCGTTGCCCTGCGAAGCTTTAACACAAATACAAGCCTTTGATTTTCATCGCTTGGTTCGGACCTTTAGTCTGACATCTTTTAGTTTGCCCTCGTTATTCTCCAAACTGAACAAAGAGATTATAGGTCGTTGATTAGTATTGATTTCAGTTCCTTAAAAAGTTCACTTCAGCTGCAGCATCTCAGTTTACAGAGTAGAGTCAACCTTTCGCTGCTCTTTTACACCAGAAGCAGTCTTATTAAAAACACACATTCGTTCTTTATATTTACGTGTACAGAAATATTCCAGCGTTAGGCAGAATTAAACACCATCTTGAAAACAAGTTTCAGGAGCCTCATTTTCTTACATCTACAAACCAAGTGTGAATCAGTCAGAAAAAGTTTATTCTGATCAACTCCACAGAGATCAGGTAAGAACTGGATGTAAATCAACTTTTAGAATTTTATTGTTAAAATGTAGAGGATAAATATGATCATACCTTAGCTTATACAAGAATAAACACTTTTCTCACCTATTTAACTTATTATTAGGTATTTTGTTAAGTATTAACCCAAATTTAGAATAAAATTGTCCAAATTAACCAAAGTCCATTTAAAAACACCCTAATTTGGTGTCTGGACCTCATGTTCTGCATCTTCTTATGTTAAAGAAATTTCCAAACCTTGAATTTTGTTATTTTTTTTATATTTACATTTTACACAGCATCCCAGTTTTTGTAGTGAATATAAAACTGCCTGTCAAATCTTTTTCAGTTTGGTGCAAAGTAGTCTGAGCTTTATGCTGAACGCTCTCCGCAGATTCCAGATTTACAGATGTTTCTAAAAACAAGCTATGAACAGAAGAAAAGGGCCAACACATCTTTTCAGGGCACAAGTTTGTGGACAAACTACACTCAGGTTCTTTATGACAAGAAGATTTTATTCCTCACCATGTTTGATACCACTTCCTCCTCCTCCTCCTCCTCCCCCCAGACCAGCTGAGTATCCTGTGGAGAAACCTCCACCTCCACCTCCTCCTCCTCCATAGTTGTATGTGGGAAACTGGAAGTATCCTGAAGGACAGATGAAACAACATCAGCGTATAGGAAGGTTTTCCCTCAGCACAACTCAACCAACTCATATATGCATGTTTCAGAAAGGTTTTATGTTTCTGGTTTCACCTCCTCCTGTTGATCCAGGTCCACCTCCTGCAGCTGGACCTCCTCCTCCTCGGTACAGACCTCCTCCTACTCCTCCGTGACCACTGAAATCCTGGAAGTTTGGCAATGTCTTCTGCCTCTTCCTCTGAACTTCCTCTTTGTCTGTACACACAATGATTAATGATTTGTTAGGGTAATGCCCCTGAGCAAGGCATCAACCCTGAAACCTGATCTGAGGGCAGAGTCAGCTGACTTACCTATGATCTGAGGGTGGTAGGTGAAGGGTTTGGGCTCGCTGGTCTCGTTGTCAGATTTCCTCTTCAGCTGGACGAACACAGACGTCGGTTTCTGCAGGTTCTGGTCTCGATACTTCGGAGTTTTAAAGACGATGGCAAACTGTTGTCACGGCAACATGTTAACAGAAAAGATCCAGAAGAGTGTTACTAACCATGCAGACAAATAAGATTTAAATTTGTTGTAAAAATTAAAATTTTGGTATCAAAAATTTAGAAAAAACACAAAATGCAAACTAATACAGGAAGCTGACAGCAGCATGTTTTAAGACATCACCATGGTAACTCGATAAAGCCTGAGCTTTTATCCTGCTGGAGGTTACAGAATTACAATAAATGATCTTCCTGATTAGATTAAATTATTTATCCCCCCTCGTTTACAGTGACATGTCCAGAATGACACTAATATTGTTGAGAGCTGAAGGATCTCCTAACTTTCTAACTTTATTGTCCCGATCCTGGCAGTAGTCCTAAAAATTAATATGTCTTTGCTCTGGCAGCTCCTGCTGGCTGGATAAAAGGTTTTTTTTGTTTTACACCCTTTTATTCAACCAGCAGGAGCTGCCGGAGCAAAGACATATTAATGTGTCTTTTATGGAAGACTTGTTAGTGTCTCTCATGTCTGAATTAAGGATGTGGAACATTAAAACCACATTATAAATTAAAACTAAGTATAGTTATATTGTTATTACATATTTATCACAACCAGGTAAAAAATAAAAATTAAAACAAAGATCAGGTGATGCAGCTGTGTCACGGTTTAAAATAAAGGTTTAATTGAGTCTCTTTGCGTCCTCTTCTCATCTTCAACAGCTAGGATGTGAAGAAATGAGGCCTTCAAAACAAACGGAGAAGTGAAGGAACTGGAGATTTCTTGTTTTTTCTGATAAGAAAAGCTGATGTGGTACTGGGAAGTGTACTGGTTCATATCTTAAACCAGTTTTGATTTTTGCTGAGATGGGAATTTGTCTGTTGCCTGCTGGTACCGACCTGTCTGTGGACGTCTGTGGGGGAGAAGTCTCCCATAGCCTCCCAGGTCACCCTCGTTTCGTCTTCCTCGTAGAACCGAACCTGGATGTCGTCTGCAGACACAAACGCACATATCAGGGAGGTATTCCATGAAACAGGAACAGCCGACAGTACTTTGATAAGTCCAGCTCATGAATTTGAGAACTCTGTTCTATTATCATGGCTTAAATGAGTCCCAGCGGAGTTACCATGGTAACATTTTTTTTATCTTTTAATCTTTATTTTGTATAGTAAAAGTAAAATAAAGGACATAAAAGAAAGACAAAAAAATGGAAAACTTAAAGGGTGTAGGCGGAAGCTAAAGCTTATAATGCATGAAAACACAGGAGTAAATCTAAATAAAAGAAAAAGATCAACAAAAACTACAACAAAAAATGAAGCAGGCACTGTTCCTTACAAGACCAACTTACCATTAACTACTAACATCCACAACAAGATCCTTTCATTTCATTTGTCACCATAATTATTTAGTAGTTTCTGTACATTTTTAAAATTAATCTAAACTAAAGCTAATTTTTATGTGGTCAGAACATTTCCACAGTTTGACACCAGGTTCTTCTCATTTCTTAACCCTTTAAAAACTGTAATAGAAATGGTCATTTCTTGGAGTACTTCATATTTCTATGATCTGTACACCTTAAAATAAAAGATTATGAAAGTCAATGGGCAATAAAATTATAACATTATATATATATATATATATATATATATATATAGATAGATAGATAGATAGATAGATAGATAGATAGATAGATAGATAGATAGATAGATAGATAGATAGATAGATAGATAGATAGATAGATAGATAGATATAGTTTTGACTGATATGTTAGCTACTGTTTCATAAAAATTAATAAAAATCAAATTTAAAAAAAACTGACACCTTGAGTTAAAATAGTTGACACTATGATGGATTAATTTTTTAGTGATCCAAAAGGCTGTGGGATGACATTACCTGTACAAACTACATATATATGTCCAGCTGATCTGTCCTGTCTGGTTCTATCGGATTTAAAAGAATGGATGACAGATGAAGTTTTACACTGATGGTGAGCTCTTTCTGAGAGATAAAATCCATAAATATTTTAGTTTCTACTACATTTGTGCAGTAATTATTACACGTCAGGCGTAGTTCCGTCTCGCTCCTGTTAGGATACACAGTCACAGATCAGATGCAGTCAAAACACAGCTCTGATATAGGAAAACAACATCACCACAGCATCACTTTTCCTCCTCAGGGATTTGCATATTGGAGGGAAAATCCCTGAAGATGAACTTCCTCCAGTACAACAAAAACTCTGAAACCCCTCCCAACACGATAAACATTTTCGGTTTGTTAAGTGGAAAAGTGACGTCATGGACAGGTTTTAAATTCTGCCTCACCTTTCTGGACTTTGTCACAGAGCAGGTAGACCTCCTCTCCTCCAGTTACACAGCCGGCAGTGCGATCCATCCTCACAATCTTCAGGTTGGAAGCGTTCGGAGCCTCTGAGGAAACAAAGAGGAGAAGCTGGAGGTTAAACTTAGATCACCGGCTGGTTGATACAACACAATTCAGATTAAATGAATCCATCTTGTGTCTAAATATGGTTTAATCCAGGTCCCAGAAACAGAAAACCAACCATAAAACTGCAACTAATGTCAGGTTCACCGAAGACAGAAGAATCTATAAACTTGAAGCTTGAAACATTTCTGCTGTCCAGCCTCTGAGCAGACGTTATTACATCCATACATCTGGTATCAGGAAATACCCGAAAATTTCTGATTCTGTTCTTCAGGGGGATTTCAGAGTTGAGCTCAGTTGATTAGACGATTAATGGAACAATAATCTATAAATCAGTTCCCTTTCACAAAGAAATGTCAGGTTTTTAATTTTAGTAACTTATCCGAAAAGAAGCTGAAACTCAACAGTTTGTTGGACCTTTGGTCAAAGAAAGCTTTGAAGTCTTCAGTTGTTTTGTTTAAAGGTTGTTTTTTAATAAATAAAAATAGAAAAATAAACAAATCAGTGAGTGAAGTTTATTTACAGCAGCAGCGTCATCAAAAATCTGATCAGAAAACTAAAATTCTGGATGAAGAAAATGCCAGTTCCTCTCCGACTATCATATCTAGTTTCTGAGACCTACTTCATCATCATGTGGTAAAAACTGCTCAAATCCACACAGTATACCATCTGACGCTTGTCTTCTGCCCCCTGGTGGACAGGTTTTGCATAACAATAATTCTGACATCAAATAGTAATTTACATATACATATGACATGTATTCTTCTTCTTCTTCTTCTTCTTCTTCTTCTTCTTCTTATTATTATTATTACATTTTGTTAAAGGGCTAAACAAAGACTTCGGATGAAAAATAATCTGAAATTCTACCCATGGTTGCTTGGGTCAAAAGATAAATACAAGGACAGAAACTACGAAGCGTAAAGTTCTGGGTGCTCATGGTTAAGGTGGTAAAATGAAAGTGCAACAGAACTCAAAGCCGGTTTCGTTCCTCAAGAGGAAGCTGAAGCATTCAGAAACCAGGCCAGCAGGAAGAGAGAAATGAAACCAGGCAGCAAGAAAAAGAAACATGTACACAGAATGAAGAGTAAAAACAAATATGAGCTCCTCACTGTAAAGAGGAGGGAGGTTTCTGCTGTTAAAAGCTCTATGCTGTTACCAGATTCTGTAAAATGATCCAAACATGAAGAAGTGAACAAGTCCAAAAAAACCTGACTGGAAACCAGCCGGCCCACTTCTGGACCTTAAATTTATTGGCTGTACTTATAAACAGTATTACAGTATTGGTATTTAGTGTGTAATTACAATACAACCTAAAATACAAATGCTACACACACATCAGACCCAGAAACAGTCAAGCATGTAATGCAGCCTGCACTCTAACGTATCAGCTACCAGTTGTATCAGCTGTAGGTATAAAAGAACTCTTAGAGCTTTTTCTTTTTGCTAAAGGTGCTCTATAGTGCCGGCCTGAGGGGAGTAACTCAAACCCTCTGTGAAGGGGTGTGTTTTATCTCTAGTTATTGATGGCATGTTCCTTTAGATAGCATAGCTGTAAAGTTCATCTAAGGTTTTATGTTGACAGCCAACGATCTTTCCCGCTGTTTTCACCACCCTGTTTAATTTGTTCCTGTTTACTACAGTCAAATGTCTGAACCCCATTTAAAATAAGGATGCTCTGAATAAGAGGCACATACACCTTTTGTAAAACATCAGTAGTGACCTCAAACTCTTTTAGCCTCCTTAGTAAAAACAGTCTCTGGCTGGCTTTCTCACATATTTGATCTGTGTTGTTAGTGAAGCTTAGCTTATCATCTATGTGTGTAGCCAGATATTTAAAACCCTGGACTGTATTTACAGTCTGGTCACACAGTGTCAGTAAGGGGTGCTGTTTGATTTAAGATTAGCTACTTGGTTTAACCAACATTAATCAGCAGGGAGCTAGCTTGGCACCACTGCTCCAGTTTAGAGACATGAGCAACATATTCAGAGTTATCAACATCAGCATATTTAAAAACTATCATTCATTCTCATTAAGCTTGTTAAGACTGAAAATAAAAGTGGTGATATCACACAACCTTGTGGTGCTCCCGTTTTTAAAACAACCTCCTTGGACAGAACATCCTTAACTCGAACTCTTTGAGACTTTAATCCAGTGGATCAGTCCCCCCCATCAACCCCAAGTCCAGCAACCGCTGAAGAAGTACATGAATCTGCATAGAGTTAAAGGCTGAACTAAAATCAATAAATAAAATCATATGTACCAATCTAAATATAAGTGTAAATATAATCTACACAGAACCTGGTAGAAGAGAAACTGTCAGATGAGCTGGTGTGATTGGTGAGATCTGCTTCCCTACATCCTGTTAGAGTTCTGCTGGGATGTGGACCAGTGTTCCAGAGTCAGACTAACTGGACAGAAACTGTTCTGGTGAAGATCTCGGTGGGTTTCTGGTCTCTGACCGGAAGAAAGAGACAGGTCGGACATTTCCAAACATCACTGAACTGGATGAGAACATCTGTGTTGGCTGTCAGAATAAGTTTTGTTCCTCTGGACAAATCAGCACCAACACGAACAGGAAGAATCTGGAATGATGCCGGGAATGTGTTTGTTTAAAGATCTTTATTTCTACAGAATATTTAAAACCAATCAAGGCTAACCAAAGAGCCTCACAAGAGAACAACATCTAGAGGTGAACGTTTTCTTGGGTTCTAATGGATTCTACTGGTTCCGTCCCCTTATGTGCATTAAAACCAGCACACAAATAAAGGTTAACTGAACCTGAATGAGTGAACTGAACAGATGTTTGGTTCAAACTCAGCAGAAACTCATTCTCTTTTCCTCTCCATCACTTCAAGGAGGAACACAACCAGTTTCCAGGTGATTTTTAAACAGGTGTGTTGCTACCATATATGAGGACGTTTCTGGATGTAAGTGAGCAGGAATGTTCAGGAACATGAACATGCTGGATTTATGAACTGATCATTCTGACTGAGGTGTGAATGACTGGCCTGTTCATGGCTGATACACAATGATTTATCTCCATCCATCCATCAATTTTCTATACCACTTCAATTCAGGGTTGCAGGGAAGCTGGAGCCTATCCCAGCAATTAGCAGGCGAGAGGCAGGGTACGTCCTGGACAGGTCGCCAGTCCATGTCAGGGCCAACAGAGAGAGACAAACAACCATTCATGCTCACACTCACTCCTAGGGAGAATTTAGAGTGACCACTTAACCTAACATGTAAGTCTTTGGATGGTGGGAGGAACCCATGCATACACGGGTAGAACATGCAAACTACACGCAGCAAGGCCTGCTGAACGAGCGACCTTGTCGCGAGGTTAACCCCCACGCCACCATGCAGCATACCGATTAATCTGTTCTTACATATTTATACTTCTAATGGTTGGATGAAGTTTAGATCAGCTACTGTGAAAAGTTGATAATAGAGGGAACTAGAGTTGCAAGTGTTCATGAACTCCAGCTCTGATCAAACATGCTGCTGTCAGGGTAACGATGGAGGACTCAGCCCCGGTTTAAAACCAACAACAAACCCACGGATCCACTTCAGACTGTACAGGAGTGTGTGTTTTTGTGAGTGTGTAGACTCACTGCTGTCATAGATCGGCTCTGACACCACGGGCTCGAGTCGTCTGGAGAAACCGCCGTCGCTGTCGGGGAGGAACGCCGTGAACATGAGTCGAACCACACTGAGGTCCATCTCTTTAGCCTGATTGGCTGCTGCGCTGCTGATCAGGCTGCGCTGGTGGTCTGACGAGAAGAAACCAAAACATATTTAAAACTCTGGAAAAACAAGGAACAAGTTTTTAGACAGAACATTTAGCTTTTGTTCAGCAAATACTGAAACAGTGTCATTATGTCCTAATACATTCAACTTGAGAATTAAGAAGATGAAAACACAAAAAGGCGTGGCTCAATCAGGAGGCGTATACTAGGACTTTTGTGTTTACGAAAATAGCAAAAAAAAAAAAAAAAAAGATAAATTTCTCCCACTGAAAACTAATGAGATTCTGCTGAAATGAGAAAAAACAAACTCAGACTGGTTCATGTTTAAGAAGGACAATGTCCCAAAGCACACAGCCAAGCTATCTAAGGAGTTGCTTCAGGACGACTGGATGTCCTTGTGTGGCCCAGACTTGAACCTGACTGAACATCTCTGGAGAAATCTGAAAATGGCCGTGCACCAACCCTCCTTCTCCAACCTGATGGAGCTTGAGAGGTGCTGCAAGGAGCAATGGGCAATGCTTTCCAAAGATACAGCAGGTGTGCCTAGCTTATGGCATCACAATAAAAATTTGCTGTCATCACAGTTTTGTTATTATGGGTTATTCTACCTACTCCCATTCAGGCATGCTACCGTTTATTTTTATTAAGATTCTGTGTCACTAATCACAAAACATAATGTTTCTTGTTTAGTGTTTTATTCACTTGTTAAATATTGTGTGTGGAATCTTGGGAATAAAAAGAATTTATTCCATTTTGGAATAAGGATGTGATATAAAATGTGGAAAAAGTGAATACTTTCCAGATGCATTTATTATGTTATTCTGGCCGCACCCAGAACTCTCAATATGGAAGTATGTGTTACTTCACAGTAGCTGGTTCTGGTTCTTAATTAAAAAGAAAAAAAAACACCTTGGGGTGTAGGTGAACATAAGCCTGTGGTTATCTACAGGTCAGCTCTGGCCTGGAAGTATTCATTGACAGTTCTTCAGCTTGGACCACTCATGTTGACTACGTCTGTAGCAGACTGCAGCAGTGACTTCATGGCGTGAACAGAAGGGCCATGTTGATACAGAGTCACCGCTTGGTTCGGTAACCTCGCTGTGCAACAGGAAAATAAGCTGCTACGCTTATTAAAATTTGCATGGAAAATCACAGGCACTGAAGATCACGTGTCTATGCAGACCATCTATAAACAGGCCTTCACAGACAAGCCCATAAAATAATCAACAACATGACCCATGTTCTGCTCAGGGAGTACAAGCTGCTGCATCGAGGGTCTCTGCAGGTTAAATAGATTTAAACACTCATTTGTCCCTGTGTCAACTGGGCCTTCAAATACAAACAAAGGGGATGGATCAAGGATGCTGTTTTTATGACTATTGTTTATTATCTTTTTTTTTTTATTTTATTTACTTATGTGTACTCCTTTATTTAATCTGTTTTTATGCCCCTTCTTATCAATGGTTCTCAAAGATCATTTACAACGACCTGTGAACTGTTGGTTTTTGTTAAATGTCTGACATTGACGGTTGATTGAATGTTGTCCAGCACTTCATGGCTGCAGCTGGGGTGAAAGCCTAAGACAAATTTTCCGTACTGGGACAGATTACATTATTGGTTGCTACACACCTCTTTATACGACTTATCATTTTTTAATATCAACCCTCTGCTAGATGGATTCATTTCAAAGTTTCCTGTCTATGTCCCTGCACATCAGCCAGTTTTTTAGTTGAGTGGTGGACACACTCACTGACCGTTGAGCTCTCGGGGGACTCGGACCTCCCCTTGCATGGCGTCGATCTCCGGGTGGATGGTGACTCCACAGCTGTATCCCATCCTGAAGGCCTCGACCATCCTCTCCTCCAGAGTCTTTGCCACGTTCTTCTTTGTCACATGGAGGATCCCCAGGTTTGGAAAACTACCAGAACCAGAACCAGAACAGAACCACGGTGAGTGCCACATCTGAAGACTCTCCTGCTCGGACTGAGTGAGTGTGTGTGTGATACACACCTGATACTGGCATCTTTAGACTGCAGGTCAGCGATGCAGATGCCTTTATCACACTGTTTTCCCACCAGACTGTGAGCGTGCAGCTGAGGGCCAGAGGTCAGCGCCGTCACCAGCTGGACCACCACCCGAGCCTGACCCTGGTAGTTACAGATCTAAAAGACACACAACAGAAAACACAGCAACACACACACAAAGTTAACAACAAACTTCCCTCCAGAGTTAATTGGACAAATTTAATGCTGAATTTCTGGATAAACTTTGTCAGATGAGGTGAAGTTCTGGTTTTGGTTTCTGATGTCATTCTGAGCTCCACAGATAAGTCATGACAGCTTCAGCAGTGTGTGAGAGCTCCTTATTTCTCTGCTGTGGTTTAGAGAAACTTTCTACTGGTATAAATGAGTCATCGCTACACCACCAATGACAGGAGACACCAGCTTGCTGAGCTGCCACCATCACTTCGCTTTCTGATTACAAACAAAACTGTCTTTCAACAATCTCAGCTTACTGTTCGATTTTTGTTTTGTTCAATTTTAAAACAAACCAAGAAGTTCAGGCATCCAACAAGACCTGAGCTTGAGTTCTGATGAGTAAACCAATGCAAACTGGTTCAGACCGACTACCAGTTTTTATTTTTGTTTTGATCTGAATATGTAGGTTTAAATTAGTTGGATGGACTGAAAGACAGACAGAGAGTAGCAGCATGCCAACAGTGTCGTGTCTGCATCTCGTGTTCAGTGGCGTCTATTTTGTGTTTCAGTAGCCCATTTCTCACCATAATACCCTGGTTCCTCAGCACCTGACGCAGACCTTGTTTGACCATCAACATAAATAGATTATGTCCAACTGCACTCATGATGAGGTGGTTAGGCAGTGGTGTTAAGGATCTCGCCTGAGGACCCAACTGGAAAGTGTTAATATTTGCCCCATTGTCATATGTGCCCTGTAGGATTCGAACTCGAGTCTCCCGCATGAGAGATCCAGAGATCAGTGGTAAAAATGTTTGTTAGAGGAATTGACTCCTAACAAAACATGCACGAGGTGGATGGAGATAACCAACGCCATCACAACTCATATAGCCAAAGACCTGGTTCTGATAAGGTCTATGGAGGAAGACGTATTATGGTCGAAGAAAAAAACATGACCTTAACATGATGTTTTGTACAACTGTCATAACAAGACCTTTCTATTCTTACCCACTCTATTGCAGTTATTATTCTCTCGATCAGTGGAAAATGTGGTTAACACCCAGTCATGGATGGAAAAATAACAAGTACCATGACACTGTTTTGGTCAGCTCTCTGATAACTTCGTCCTCTCAGTTAAAAACAAGATGTTGAAATTCCTCAAACCTGCAGCTTCAAGAAATTATCAGGAGTGAAGTGTGGAAGAAGAACAGCAGACTGAACTGCTAGTTCAATTTTGTCAGTTTTTTTTAAATCAGAAGCTGTTTGACAGGAAAACACCTTCAGGATAATCGATAACACTCTGCAGCAAACACACCTACACCAACATCACCTGCATGAAGAGGAAACACTTCCTGCGTCTTCACCACAGAACTTCCTGTGGACCAACGTCACGCAAACCGAACATTCTGACAGCCATGTACGAAGTCCAAAAATCTTCAATTCTTCATATTTTTACCATGAAAACAGGAAACAGTTGATTTACTAACACATGTTACTACAAAACTAAAAATCCAGTATCTAAGTCAGAAGCAGAGTCTGTCTGGTTCTGAGGATCTTAAAGTGAAAATTTGGGCAGAGCAGCTTCATCACAGTCTGATCCTACTTAGAGAAGCTTTCTGTCGTTTCTTTAGTTAAGTCAAGTTCCTTTGATGTCAATTTGCCATATGTCAGTACATACAGAAAATCAAAATGGCTGTTCTCCAAGGCCACGGTGCTCAGAGACTGCTGGTAGAAGCAAAGTGAGAAAATAGATAAAAAATTCAAGCACAAGAACAAAAACAAGGTGATGATGATAAAGTAAAAGCTATAGTGCAAAAGAAGCAGACTGAGCTTAAAGTGTTCATTACATAAAGTGCCTGGTGCAACCTGAGTACAGGAAGGACTGACACTTTAAAAGTTTCAGGAATAGGAACTGACATCTGATATGTTCTTACATCGTGGTTCATTATGGTTTTTGAAATCTCTGATAAAGTTTCCACAATCAACAAGGTCAGTTTAAAATCAGCCACACATAAAAACCTGAGTCTGATTGTTAAAACATCACCTGCAGAAACAGGAGGTGATTAACTAATTAATTAACTGATTTCATAATCAGGGTTAAGGGAAGTTGTAATCAGAGTTCTGTGAGGGTACGAGGCTGGACCAGGGTTCTGTAAGGGTAAGGTGCTGGATCGGGAGTCTGTAAGGGTACAGAGCTGGATCAGAGTTCTGTGAGGGTACACAGCTGGATCGGGGTTCTGTGGCGGTGCGGGGCTGGATCAGGGTTCTGTGAGGGTACAGGGCTGGATCAGGGTTCTGTGAGGGTACACGGCTGGATCAGGGTTCTGTGAGGGTACAGGGCTGGGTCAGGGTTCTGTGAGGGTATAGGGCTGGATCAGGGTTCTGTGAGGGTATGGGGCTGGATCGGGGTTCTGTGAGGGTATAGGGCTGGATCGGGGTTCTGTGAGGGTACAGGGCTGGATCGGGGTTCTGTGAGGGTACAGGGCTGGATCAGGGTTCTGTGAGGGTATAGGGCTGGATCAGGGTTCTGTGAGGTTATAGGGCTGGATCAGGGTTCTGTGAGGGTACAGGGCTGGATCAGGGTTCTGTGAGGTTATAGGGCTGGATCAGGGTTCTGTGAGGGTACAGGGCTGGATCAGGGTTCTGTGAGGGTATAGGGCTGGATCAGGGTTCTGTGAGGTTATAGGGCTGGATCAGGGTTCTGTGAGGGTACAGGGCTGGATCAGGGTTCTGTGAGGGTACAGGGCTGGATCAGGGTTCTGTGAGGTTATAGGGCTGGATCAGGGTTCTGTGAGGGTACAGGGCTGGATCAGGGTTCTGTGAGGGTACAGGGCTGGATCAGGGTTCTGTGAGGGTATAGGGCTGGATCAGGGTTCTGTGAGGGTATAGGGCTGGATCAGGGTTCCCTGAGGGTATAGGGCTGGATCAGGGTTCTGTGAGGGTACAGAGCTGGATCAGGGTTCTGTGAGGGTATAGGGCTGGATCAGGGTTCTGTGAGGGTATAGGGCTGGATCGGGGTTCTGTGAGGGTATAGGGCTGGATCAGGGTTCTGTGAGGGTATAGGGCTGGATCAGGGTTCTGTGAGGGTATAGGGCTGGATCAGGGTTCTGTGAGGTTATAGGGCTGGATCAGGGTTCTGTGAGGGTATAGGGCTGGATCAGGGTTCTGTGAGGGTTTAGGGCTGGATCAGGGTTCTGTGAGGGTATAGGGTATTCATTTAAAACTAAAACCTGTAAAGTTCAAAAGATATAAAGTCTTTATTACTTTTCTAACTCTGAACAACTTTAACCCATAACTCTTCTTCTACTTTACATTTTCATGGTTTTGTTTTGCAGGTGTTTTCATGTTATCTCATCACGTCACTAAGGAATTTTACATTAAGGAAATTGAATGAAAAATACTCTGTTCCTGTTTCTACTCTGTGTGTGTGTGTCTGAGGATATTTGCCTGCAGCAGAGTTGCAACAGCTGCAATAAATAAACATGAGCCCACTTCCTCTTCCTTGTTCTGTCAGTCACTTGAAGCGTTCAGACAAACAACAAAGTTCCTAGAAACACAGCGTGGCTGCAGTTTGAGGGTTTCCTGGCTCAGAGGCACTTGGGTTTGGTGTTGTTGGTACCTGACATTCACTGCAAGGTGAAGTAGTCAGGTGAATGAGTCAGGAGGATGTAATAACAATATTACTTATAGTAATAATATCATTTAATGTAATTAACAGCATAAAAGGGCATAATAATAATATGAAATTAAATGAAAAATATTTTATTATTGTCATGGTCTCTGTGTTTTTTGTTTAGTTTTACTGTCCTGTGGGACTATTGACTTCTCTGGTTTCCTGTTTTATTTTGTAGTTCCTTTCCTGGTGTGATGCATTATTGTTTTATTTCCTGTTCATTTGTAAACCTGGTTTGATTGGCTCATTCACTTCACCTGCTCCATATTAGTTCACCTCTGTATTTATACCCCCTGGTTTCAGTTGTCCTTTGTCAGATCATCCGGTGCGTTTCCCTGTCACGTCTCCTTTGTTTTGTCCCTGCAAGATTTTACATGATTCTGGATTAAAACTTTTATTCCTGCATTCTATTCTATTCTATTCTACAGTCATTTAGCAGACGCTTTTATCCAAAGCGACTTACATTTGAGAGTAAGAACAACATTTTGTCTGCCTCCTCCTTTTTTGTCCTCTCCTCTGCTGCACCGTGCCAATTAATCTCATTAAGGAAATTATATGCCTTTTTATTTTAAAAGTTGTATCAATATAAAAGAAATAATAGTAAAATAAAAAATATAAAATAATCTCCCTATGAGGACTTGTTAATTTAATTTCTGCATGGTTTGTGTTGTGCACATTTTATATCGCTGCAGACTGAACAAACTGTTAAACACATCAGTATTTGTGGGTCAAAGTGGGCGCCGGCGCTGACATTAAAGCTCTGTATGGCAAACTTTCATCTTCAAGCTGAAACTTATTCCTCTTTGTGACGCAACTCTACTTCCTCGTAATTACATGTGGGTGTCATGACAGGAAATTCCCAAAAGACATGAAACATTGCAGAGGTGTGTGTGTGTGTGCTGGTGGTTTTTTATGAACATCTTAGACAGGTCCAGGCCAGCAGAAGATCCTTTTAGCCCCCCAAAGAAAAACACCTAACCTGATTAGAAGAATTTGCAGCAGCTTCAAGACTCTGAAAATCCACATGTGACACGTGACTGGAAATTCCACGATGTTGTGTTGTTTATCGAAAGAAAAACATGACATCATCCACTGATCCAATCAACAGCAACGACATTTAGAGAGACAAAAATAACAGACCCCCCAGCAATGAGGTCCCCCCAACAGACCTCATTGCTTTCATCCTGACAGACCCCCTTCGCTATTGTCCCAACAGACTCGACTTTAGTCATCTCGACAGACTGCATCATTGTCATTCCAACAGACCCTATTACTTTCATCCCGACAGGTTCGAGCACCTTCATCCGGAAAGACCCCATTGCTGTCATCCCAACAGACCCCATCGCCATCACCCCGATAGAGCCGGTCATCGTAGTCCCGACAGACTTGATCACTGCTGTCTCAACAGACTCAATCACCTCCGTCCCAAAAGACAGACCCCATCACCGTCATCCCAACAGACCCCATTGTTTTCATCCCGACAGATGCGATAACCATCATCCCAATTTTTTGCTCCTTCTCAGTTTACTCTTGTGCCTTTTTCAGTTTCAAATCAAGCGCCACTGGCTTTGCAGCGCTCTGCTGCAGACTCCTCCCACAGCCCCAACCGCTTTGGCTTTATTCAACGTGAATTTCCAACACCTCTCAAGTTAGACTGAAATGTCGCAACTAAATAATCCACCAGCTCCCAGAGACACAAAGCGATAACAAACGTTATAAACAAACAGAACTTTGCTTCTCGCCAAAGACCAGTACACAGTCAACACAGTGAACAACCCGGGATTTAAGAAACTCATCAACACTTTGGACAAACGGTATCACGGCCATCTGGCCACCATTTTAGTCGAGTGTCTCTCCTGCCCTGTTTGATGTGTGGTGAGGGTGTTGTGAGGGACGTGGCTACAGTCCAATGTTTCACCACTGCTATGGACCTGTGGCCAAACATACATTTTATTGACATGTGAAAATGAAATGTCTCCAGACTAACTTTTCCCAGATCACACCGGGCAGAACATGGCTGCTGGTCTGAGACAAACAGTAGCTACTGGGACCTGGATGGAAAGAAACTAGTCTGGATTACCGCAGATACACTGGCTTCCTCTCTCTCTCTTGATCGATTGATTGATCGACAGATAAAAATCCACATTATTAAAGTGAATAAATTGGTAATTGTGAAATGGTAAAATGTAAATGGTCTGTACTTATATAGCACTTTTATCCGCTTTCAAATGCGAGGCGTAAACACTAATAAAACACTTCTGACAACCACTTAGACACAGATTATACTGAACTATCAAATCCAACATCTGGAAATCATCTGGATTTCCGCCTGAGTGAAACCTGCAGAACGTGGTTGAAGTTCAGGACAAATGCGAACGCTCAAGCTCCTGGATGCTAACACCGCTAGCATAAACAACAACTAAGCAGACAATGACAGGGGGTCCGCACCTTTTACCTCCCAGGTGACACAGCGGCGAGATGGGTGGGCGGAGTTTTAACTCCATTTAAAGCGGGTGATCAACTGGGTCATCAGCCAGAGGACCCGCTCAGATCCGACGGCTTGTTCGGAGAGATCGTCCCGTTTAAACATGAGTGGAACAAACAAATCAGAGTCTGTCTGCAGATAAACTTAGAAAATGTTCCAACTTGATAAATAATGTTGATGTTTGGCTTTTATTTGTTCAGTGGCATTAATATAATTCTTAAGACAACTTCTGCTGATTTTATTCTGCTTTTCAGCTGCTTTAGGCAATCCAACTAATCGTCCTGATGTTTTAAGAAACCTCCAACCCAGGCTTAACCGCAGCTCAGAAAGGTCAAAGGTCATTACAGCATCAATGGTCTGGTTTATTATTTATTATTTATTTTGGACAAAAAAAGTTTTTATTTGTATGTTCGAACCAGAAGATAAAGCAAAATATTTTAAATCTGTCTTATACATCAGTGAACCCATTTACATAACCATCAAAATCTGGGAGTAATTAGATTACTGTAATGATCTGACACTTCTATATGCACTTTTGAAGTATGAAATTAAAAAAAATCTATGTCTACCTTTACTAGTCCATTATTGGATTTATTTTGGAGTACATCTGTGCGTGGTGACATCAAGCCCCGTTAGTTTTAAAACATTTGGTGTTTGCTGAACATTGCGGCATCTGTGGCAGGAGGCAGGTAGGTGCAGGAATCAAAGGTTTAATGAAAATAACAGCTAACAGGGATGGAAAACTAAAACAGACTTACTACAAGGAACGCAGGGAAATGAAGACGATCTGGCAGTGAATAAAAAAAACCAAGAGGTATATATACAGAGGTCAACTAACAAGGAACAGGTGAAGCAAATTAAATCAGGTGTACTGATGAACCGGAAGTGAAGCAAACAGAATACACAAGAGGAAAACTCTACAAAATATAACAGGAAACAAGACAGCTATTAGGCAACAGCAAAACTTACAAAAACCCAAACCAAAAACTCACAGACCATGACAGAAATCACCTCTATTTCATTTGTCTTGCCATATCAAATATCTGAATTTGGCGTATCTCAGTGAGAGAAGCTGATTTTGGACAGAAGAGATGCAGCTTTATGTACATGCGCAGATGTGAAAAGACTAAGTAAATCAGGAAGATTTCCATGCATGAAGACATAGGGGTATTGTTGAGAAAATCTACGTGTGTAAATCTGATTTCTCATAATCTCATAATGGTAGTTATGTGATAAAATATATCATATTTTTGCCGTCTGCATGACCACTTGAATTATCTGATTACTCCAGCAATCAGGTAATCATCAGATTTTTGGTGTGTATGTAAACAGCTTTAGTGCACCGGGGGGAATAAAGTCTGAGTTTACCATTCTGTTCTTCGCTGATCTGGAAAGGGTCCCAGACAAAATCCCATTTCTTAGTTTTTTAGATTTGCCAAAATCAGTTTCCCAGTTCCGATTATTTCCTGATGGATTGAGTAATGATTTATATAATTTTGATGAAATTCTAACGTTTTACATGGCAGTTTTTTAGCCTCATATGCAGCTTTAAACATAGCAAAAATTCAGGGAATAAAATGGGAATAATGCCTTTGTAATTCCAGGTATCACTGGAGAGTTGTCTTCTATACATTTAGAATTATTTCATACTGTGACACTAGAAGAGTCAGAAACATTTACTATATACTAAGACAGATTAAACACAGAGTTAAATGAGGTACAGCTTTGTTCTTTTCCATCAGAATACACGTTTATTTGCCAGAAACTTCCCACAGGTCTTTAAGACAAACAGGAACAAAAAGGTCAGACTAATAAAAGTAAAATTATTTCTGTAAAACCCGAAGCAGCAAAACTAGAAATAACATAATAACTGGGCTTTTCTGATGACATTAAATTCAATTTAGATATAACTTATTAATGATAAAAATAAAACAACATAGGTGAGTCAGACTCATCACCAGCCCACTGGTTGTCCTGGACCTGGAGGGGTTTTCCCACAACCATTAACCCTTACCCAGAAACCCAACACAGACACAACAAAGAACTGTTTCCAGGTCTGGTGTGCTCAATAACAACAAAACATGAAATTATGAAACTATCAGCCCTGATTCTCATGCATTACCTCACCATCTTCCAGATAAACCCTCAGGTGTATCAGAGGAGCATGAAGGGAGCGACTCACATCAATGTCACAAAGTTTGACTGAAAACTTTCAGACTTCTCTAACAGGACGTTTTTTCTGGCTCCTCAGTGAGAACAGGTGAATTCAAATTACTGAAAGATAAAATCATGTACGTTGTGGATCGCTCGGTCTTCCACCAGATAAGACAAACGCTTGTTGGAACATGTAAATCTGGACCACATTAATCTTGTATTTTTGAACAGTGTAGCAGAGAATGACACAAAGACCCAGCAGCAGGAATCTGGGGATTTCCCATCTGATCTGGTTTGGTTGGAACACGTGGGAGCTTCAGACTCCAAAGTAAACATCAACACAGACAAACATGAAATATAAGCTCCAGTACATCTGAAAAAGCCTTATAAGAGGCGGTAGAAACATAAACATCAGCGGTCCGAAAGCCAGCAATGGTTAGTCCTGACCACGACCGCAGAGAAACAAAGCCGCTCTGCAGATACTTCTGGACTGGGCTGACAGGTTCCCAAAACTGGCTCTGTTCGGGTCCAGAGAGTCAAAAAGCTGACAGCAATTTAGATGTCCATCAAATAGACACGCCCCTCCCATCATTTGTCAAAAAAACAGACATAGGCTATCCATTACCTGCCAATCAAACAGGCATGCCCCTCCCCATCCTCTGTCAATATATCCTTTTCGTCATTAATCAAACGTCACTCCCGCATGCTCGTAACTGCTTCTGCCGGTCAGAAAGCTAAGCAGTCAGTTAAAATAGGCTATGTGTTCGTCTTCACCGAGGAATTCACAGCGATTCCGGACAGTTTTTGTGTATTAGGCTGTTCAAATCATTTTGGAAAGAAGGCACGCGAAAATGTGTTTTTACTGGTTTCCCATGAAGGAACACCAGTGAACAGCCTGGATTTACGCAGGGCTGACTCAGTCTCCATTGTCCGTGTGATGTCACTAAAGACATGGACGGAGAAGTCGAGAGAAAATGGCCGGAATAGGAGGCAGCGTGAGTCCATCGCTGTGAAAAGTATGCTGTGGTACCTACCATGGTTACTGCATTTCTGTGAAAGCATCACGGACCCACTTATTACATCATTTCCTCCTCCAAGGCGGAGGTAATGTAATTGGCGCTGTTGTTTGTTAGCAACATAACTAAAAAAGTTATGGACTGATTTAGCCAAAATTTTCAGGAAATGACAGACATAGAAAAAGAACCAACTGATTAAATTTAGGGGGTTTTCTGGACCACCGGCAAATAAAAAAATGACAATGGTTTGGCGGAGTTCTGCACTGTCTGAGTGCTTCTACTTTAATAAATGCATTAATGCTACAGCTTAATGAATTAGCAATCATCAGCTATGTTTGTATGGACAAATATGTCATCTATCCAATTAAAATCAAACTGATCAGATTCCAGCTAACATGTTTAGCTATATGGATGCTTTTAAAATGTTGTGTGTTTATATGATGGAAAGATTTAATATGAACGTAATGTGAGACTGTTGTCATTCAGTGTTAGAAATACTAACGAAAGATCTCCTAATTCACTTGTAGACAGACAGTACAGATTCTGTCCAATCCAATCCACTTTAGGAATTTAGGAAGCACATTTAAAAACAAAAACATGTCTCCAAAGTGCTGCACATCAAAAATTACCAATATTGATGAAGAAAATAAAAACAATAACCAAGTGTTTCTCTGTTTAGCTCCACCAGCTCTTATTAAAACAATGACAACAAGTGAAAAGATAAAAAAATGAAGTGAAAAGACAAAATAAAAAGAAAAACACACAGAGAACCACACAACTCACGTGGTGTAAAAGCCTGAGAATAAAAGTGGGTCTAAGCACTCCACTGTGGGGGCAGATCGGACATCGGGGTCTGGGGCCGACTATGGAGAAAGCCCTTTCCCCTCTAGTTTTAAGTCTTATCATGAGCTGGGTCTGGCCCTCGGACCTCAGAGTGCATACTGGAGTGTAAATTTGGAGGCAGTTGGTAATGTATTGGGGGGTCAGTCCATTTAAAGCTTTAAATACAAACAATAAGATCTTAAAATTAATTATGGGGTGATATGTTTCCCCTACTTCATAGCATCTTGATTTACAGTGAAGCTGACTGCTTTGCTTAGCCGCAGATCCTGTGCCAGGCCATCGAATCCAGGCTGCTCATTAATGTTTCTTCACGGGAAAGCTGTAAAAACATCTTCTCTGTTTGCATGCCTTCTCACATTAACGATTTGAACAATCAAACTACAATAACTGTCCGTAATTGCTCCAGTTTCCTCTGTAAAGACAGACGCACTCCATATTTCCACTGACTGCTTAGCTTTCTGACCGACAGAAGCAGTTACGAGCATGTGTGACGTTTGCATAAATGATGAAAATCACCCATTACACAGACACGCCGCCCACCATCTGTCAATTACACAGACAAGCCCCTCCCACCATCTGTCAATCACTCCACCTCTCCCTCACCTGGCAATCAATCAGAGACGGACTGATCTAGCAGCTGTCAATCTGCAGCAGCTGTCAATTACACAGACATGCCCCTCCCACCATCCGTCAATTACACAGATAAGCCCCTCCCACCATCCGTCAATTACACAAATTAGCCCCTCCCACCATTCGTCAATTACACAGATAAGCCCCTCCATTGATCTTTCAATCAGACACAATCAGACAAGTCCCTCCATCAGTTGTTATACAAACCATCTCAACATTTTAGGTTTTTTTCAACGGGATATTTAAAAAGTTAAAAGATGTTTGTTGCCCCCCCCCAGAACTCACTATACAGGGAACAGGATGTTCAGAGTAGGATTTCACTCCGTCATCTGCACTAACTGCATGCAAAACATACCTGATAATTCCTAAATCCATGCAATATGGCACTGCACACCAGGTCAACAATTTTTGGAAAGAAACAACAGAATCTCTTTCTGTCACATCCCTCTGGACTCCTCACTCTGTCTGCTAGGTGACACATCAAACATCTCTCTGAATAAAGTTTTTCTTTTAGCACTTAAAGAAAACAAAACTAATGAACTGGAAATCAAAAAGCCAAACCAACGTCATACAATGGAAAAACTTAATTTCAGATCACATTAAAATCTACGCATATCCATTCATAATAAAATTGAAGAATCTTTTTTCTGTTTCTACTTGGTCTCTTTCATTTTCTGCAAACTTGATAATTCATTTATTCATTCACTTATTTTCTCCAACTCTTCCTCCCTGAGACCCAACATCCCACAAAACAGAAAGATTCTTAGGAAAATTTGCTAAAATTGTTATTATTATTGTAATTATTTTTTAACACTATTGTTAATTTTATTTGTATTTATTTATTTTTTCACCCTTCCTACTCTACCTAACACAAAACCACATATACTCACACGTTTTACCCGCTAACCAACATGTACCTGCTCCTCTATGTTTTTGTCTTTGTTGTCTTTTTCTGTGCCTATTATTGTTGCACCTTCTATCACAATAAAAAAAGAGAGAGAAAAAAAAAATCTTTGTACCCACAGAGTTTTTATAAACTGGCTTCAGGGCCGCTGCGTAGCTCAACAGGTGGAGCACAAACCAATGCCTCCTGTGTCTAATCATCATAAGTCCTGACCCGTTTGTTTACAGCTTGTCAGCAGCTTTTTCTGCCTGGACTTCCTGCTCAGTGAAGACCACTAAAGACAAAAAAGCAAACCAGACCTGTACCATGAATGAAAACAGTTGCCATTTAATAAAAACAGTTTCTTCTAAACATACTCCACCTGTTGCTGTAACAACTGACTTGTTTCACAGCACCCTCAGCTTTGTTAACATGTACTACAGAAAAAGGGAAATTACTCATTAAAACATGCATTTGTCTGTAGGATTTATTTAACACATCATAGAGTATCAAACAAACATGAATCTGCTCATATTTTCAGCTGATGGATGGTGATTTGTGCACAGTGCTGTGTGCCGCTCTGTGGACGAAGGAAAAGCTTCCTGATCTGTGGGGTTTTAGTTCTGGTTCAGCTTCTGTTGTTTCCTCATGTTGGTCTGTAATCCTCATAAATTAGTCTAACTTCTAAAGACTGAAGTCATCAACATATTAGAGATTTTCTATGTTCACACATACTTCTGTTGGCCGGTACTACGGTGAGGAACCTTGGGGTTATCGTTGACCTACCCTTTCTTCTGTGTACTATAAGGTATCTGGAAGAATTTTCTTTCTTTTAAGAAACAGTGAAAATCAGAAAAAAGCCCTGAGTGTGATGCCAAAAAACTCATTCATGCTTTTATCTCTTCAAGGCTGTATCATTGTAATACCATTTTAGCAGGTTGTCCAAATACTACTTTTAATCAGCAGATCCAGAACTCTGCAGCCAGAGGTCGGACCAGCACATCCAAGCCTCTCCTCACCAGCTACCCCTTAAATTTTAGAGTTCATCAGAAAATTCTTCTCGTTACTTACAAGGCCCTCAACAGTTCAGTCGTATCCTGCATAAAAAATCTCATAGGACCCCCTCAACCACGATGACATCAGCGTTCCCAGAACGCTTGTCTCCTTGTGGTTCCTAGGATTCCAAAGACCAGAATGGGAATCAGAGCTTTTTAGTTTTCAGGCCCCTCTTTTATGGATCCAGCTTCCAGTTTGTGTGCGGGACACAGAAACTCCTCCAGGTTTTAAAATAAGACTTAAAATGTATTTATTTGAAGGGGCTTTCTGCTCATTTATCTCTTTTTGGCCCTTCTGGTATTCTGATACATCAGCTACTTTATCTTTTTTATTCTGCATTATATTAATACTTACATGGTTGTTTTTACCTGTTTTATCTTTATTGTTTTCATTGTGTTCTTTTACTGCTTTTATTTAGTAAAGCACTTTGGATTGTTCTCATGTGCTTGATAAAGTGCTAAATAAATGAAGCTGAGTTGAGTTACTTCCTGTTTGATTTAGAGGTTTCTGACGTATGCGTTCTGTTGTGTTTACTTCCTTTACCTCTGTGACACCTTGGGCCTGTTTCACAAAAGTAGAGTTCCAGGATAAAAGAAGATCGTGGGGCTTGACCAAGACTTGTCAGAGCATCCTGGATTAACCGGTTTCATGAACGCCATGCCAGTCTGATGAGGAACTAAATAAAGCCAGGTGTAAGTAATCCTACTGAGTTCACGGCTGTCTTCAAAAGACCAGGAGGTCGATCCCAGATTAACTGATGCTGACATGGAAAAGTTGCTTAAAAACAACCTGATAAATTCACCTCAGTGGATTAATAAAGTATTCTTAATTTCATTTTACTTCATCCCAGATGAGCAACAACAAGTAACGAAGGCTTAGGAAGAATTAAATCATATGTCAAAGATAACACGTTAACTACAGTAACTAATTTAATTGTGTTCATATTTTTAAACACATTTAAAGCAATGAGACATGGAGGTGTTTCTAGAGGCAACATGGAACACGCTGGCTGGCTCTTTGGAAGCATTTGAGGACGTCACAATGGTGGGGGATGAGGATGTTTTAACACCCACACTTTCCTGCTGAGAGGGTTCAACATCTGCACTTTCCTGCATTTTTAAAAAAAGTTTCACACGCTTAGCACAAAAGTCAGCTGGACCTGGAAATTCAGAAACTGGAAACAGAAGTGAGTCGTTTCAATGCAGAATGTAGTTTCAGTTAAACAACGTCTATAATTTATTTTACTTTTGTCCACCCACGGGCCCAACGGACAACAGTGGACTGGAGGAAATAAATCCTATAAAAGTTTAAAAGTTCTCATTTTTAACTTGGAGAGAAAAAAAAAAAAAAAAAAAAAGGGAAAAAATCTTTTTTTTTTCTGCTTCTTTGGACCAGCAGCTTGTACAACACCAGTGCTGGTCATACTGTACACACAGCTGTCAGATCAAAAATCAGAAAACTCTTCTTCGGTATCAGAGCTTCCTCATCAATCACGTCTCCTGAAAACGGGCAGCCATGGTTCAGGTGAAACACCTTCTCACAACCTCGACCAGCTGTTCATTAAAAATTTCCGCTCAACAGGGGAAATATCGAAGCCACAACATTCCGCCTCATTTTTTTCCGTGATAACAACGCCCGCCTCCAATTGTCCGACCAATCACATAATACTTCTCAGAGCCCCACGAGAAGAAAGTTCTACTCAGCTGATGAGTCGGGAACTGTCCCCTTTTACGTCCGCGAGGGCAAAAGGATGTGACTTTGTTCTCGTGGCCTCAAGACCAAGAAAATAGTTCTCGCTTCTCGCAGAGTATTAACAGCCTTAACTGAGTCTAAGAAGAAACTCTGGGTTAACCCAGTCTGAGCGGAGTTTTGAGTTTTGGTTCCCGATCAGCTGCTTTGAGTGGGTTTTAACCAAAGTCGGGGAGGCGCACAAACCACAACACAGATCCACCATAAATGGAGCTCCGATGCCTTGATGTGGCCATTTCTACATCTAATAATTTAAACCCCCAACAATTTCTGTGTTAACGCATACATTATCTGTCCTCTCACCTCTTTTTTTTTTTTTTTTTAAATAAAAAACCATTCACATATTTTCTAACTCCCACAGTTAAGGACCATGTGCTGTAACTGAGCCTCCAGAGCAGAAACTCCTGCAGTTGTAAGTACCCGAAACTCACCTCAGGGTTAACATACCCAGAGTTTCTACATAACCTGACTTCTGGAACAGGCCCCTGCTCCCTCCATGTTTTCATGTGTTTATCACCAGATCCTCATCCATCTGGTCCCTTTGGTTCCAGTTCTTGTTCATGCTACCTATGCAGTGCTTTTAGTTTAATTAAATAAATTCCAGTTTCTGTTAAAATGGTCACAGCAGCCTTGTGGTTCTGAGGGTTAATATCAGTTCAGCTCAGCCCAGACCTCAGTGTTTTGTATTAATATCACCAAGCCTGTCAGTCTGGTTTCAGAATCCACCCGACAGCAATGAGATGTGAGGTACGATCAACCTGATTCCTCAACCAGAACAAACTGGGTGTTATTTACTCTGCAGGAAGCCTACTTCCTCCTGCTGCTGTCAAACCGAACACACCCGTCACACTGTGTCCATCACTTCCTCATCATCTCACACTGGAATGAGGTTAAACTGCCACCTGCTTCCCAGGTGGGCTTTTATCTCTACATTCAGCAGACTCAGTCCAACCAGAACGTGCATGTTTTCACCCAGCAAGCACCTACAGACAGGAACAGTTACCTTAACAGTTGGGTAGGTCTTCCTGTTCTTCTCACTGGAGGCTCCCGGCAGACCCCCGTGAGACGGACCTTCACAGCCGTATCTGAACCTGAAGCCACGCTGGAAAACAGACAGAAAACACACAATTGGAACAGAACACACACACCAAAGAATTTGTTTTATTTTTATTAGTTTAGCATTTTTAAACATTTTTAGCTTGTCTTTTCATCCATTTTTCCCTTTCCCATGACATTCCTCTCCACAGCAGCCTCCATGTACCAGGCTATTATACACATTAGATGTCATTTAGCGATTTCTAGCGACTTTTAGGACGCCAGTAGCTACTTTTCTCACTGAAGAGTTACTAACAGTGGGTGTATGAGTGTAACTGAAAGAGGAATGCTGATAGGATATGAGGCATTACCAGTAGTTTCATGCTGCTGGATGAATATTGAAATAAGATGCTCTTTTCAGTTCTTGCCTCACCAACCATAAACTTCACTGCACGTCACTGACATTTTTCAAGTTTTTTTTTTTTTACTGGAATCTGTGAAACAGGATTTTCCACCTCAGTTCTGAGTATAGCACACGTTCACTGTAACAGTTTGGATCAGCTTAATGCACAAGATTTAACTCAGTCCAGACTTGTATTCAGATCTTGTATTGATGATGGAAAACCGGATGACTGGCAGGGATCAGTAACTCCGGTCCTCTAGGGCAGCTATCCTAGACGTCTCCCTGCTGCAGCACACCTGATTCAAACGAATCATTTTCTAATTGCTTGTTGTCTAGTTCTACACATGTCTGTTAATGACTCGCTCATTTGAACCAACACACCTGACTGAAATTAATCAGTCATTGTGCGGAACTTCATAGGCTGTTGGATTCATTTAAACCCAGTCAGGTGTGTTGGAGCAGGGAACATTGAAAACCTGCAGGACAGCGGCCCTCAAGAACCAACTTTGGACACCTCTGTCTTAATGTCTCCTGTGTTTCTACGTAGCCTGAACACACTGTCCTACTGATCCTGGAGAAACATGGCTGCGTCCAGCAGACATGACTGGACTTTCCGCCTGAACAACCGTAAAGTTTTTGCCCTTCTATAACAATCCCACCTACAAAACTTAGAGAGGAGAGAATCTCCCGATGTGTCAAATTGAATGAAACTCAACAACAAGGAGGAAACAGAAGTGTCTCTCGTTTAGAAGTAGCCTGTTAATATGACCGACAAGCAGAGCATATTATCTCGTGAAAAACAGATTCAGAAAAACCAAGTGAATGCAATATGTGTCCAAACAATTGTGACTTGCAGATGTGATACTTAAAAATGTTTCCATGTACAGAGTCATTTTGTGGAACAAATATGTTTGGAGTTACTAAAAACCAGTTTTTATTTCAGGATTCCTGTAAATGTTCAGCGATATTAAAGGTCTCTTTCTTTGATAAGAAAGGTCTCGTGCTGTAAGCTGCTGGTTTTTAATTCATCACTGACAAAAATGTCTTTTTGTTTTATGACTCACATCTTTAAGATGTGCATTAACAGCAGGATGTTCAGAGCATTAAACCTGACTGAAGCTCAAAGAAACTTCCTGACATTAAAATGCAAAGCGAGGTTAAAAGAAATTATGTCTGCTGGAGAAAAAGCTGCAGACAGGAAGTTGATGGTGGGTTTGAGACTGCGTCACAATCCCTTTGAGGGTTACCTGTTTCGGCTGCTCCAGGATCTGCAAGTACGGTCCGTCCACTGAAACCACAGAAACACAAAGAGTCAGTTTGAGCCTCAGAAAAAAAAATAATAATTACGATCCTCAGAGTCAGTCTGATGTTTTTTCACTGATGAAAAACAACGCTGTCAGGCTGCAGAGTCGTGGTTGGAGTTCCCAGCCAATCCAGGTCTGAATCCTGGATCCCTTTCTGATCCCTTTCTTGAAATGATTAAAGTTGTTTCTGGACTTATTAGCATGTCCGAACTAAACTAAACAAATACGAATTAAAGTCAGTCATGGAGGGAAACACTTCCTGTTAGTGCTAAAACTGCTGATTCAGGTACAAGAAACACATATCTCCAGCTTCCAAGGCTCAGTTGGAGAAAAAGAACTTAAACCTAAAGATTCAACTAATTCTCTATGAGATGCTGAGCTGGTTTGTTTGGTATGTGCATGTAAATCTGAAACAACTGCAGCGGAAAATACAGTCGAGGCCCAGACAGAAGCTCTGTGAGCCCACAGCTCTGTGGTGGAGCTGGCTGGTTAATCAGGAGGGAGCTGACGGTAAAATCAACTCCACACAGCCTCGTTTTGGGTTTAATGTGAGGCCGTGCTGCTGTGATCTTCTGCAGAATCCTGTCTGCTGACGGCTGCACACACTTCCTCTTTCACCTCTGCACATCCACAGTGACGCTCTTCTTCATCACTCCTATTTATTAAACACCAACAAACACTGCAGAGCAGCCGCTGCTCGTCAACATCCTGATTTAATTCCCTCCAAATTGAGTTTCAGTTTGAAGACAAGAAACAGAAAAAACTCAGAACCCAAAACTAGAAAAGTTTGATCTCATATGTGTTCAAAGTGCAAAAATTTCCACACACGACCCACAAAACGACTGCAGACATTAGGAAACATTTACTAACTGTCCACTTTATCAGCTCCACCTGTTCTACTGCTTGTAATACAAATATCTAATCACCCAATCAAACGGCAGCAACATTTAGCCTACATCCACACGCAGAGAGAACCAATTTCATTTCAGAAGTTTTCCACGAAGACCAAACCATCTTAAGCAATGTGCATGTCCACACAAAACCACTGAAAACACTGTAGTATATCTGTCAGGCCTAAAAAAACAGAGAAGAAGACATGGAGCATAATTATGCATAAACTTATGTGATGAAAAACCTATGAAGAAGAAGCTACTGGACAGTTTAGCTAAGAGAGAGACGCGTGTGGATTTTGAATTTTTGTAAGATTTTGCTGGAAAAGCCAAATCATGTTCAGTAGTTTCTGCAGCACAAACGCACCACTGCAGTCCTCCGTTGTTGGAGCCGTCGGTGGGGTTTGTGCATGCAGCTTGAGGGACGGGTGGAGCTATGGCATCTTCAGTTCAGGAAAGATTTGGGTTGTAAACATGGCAACAGAAAATTTGGAGTTTTCACATTTATTAACCTTCAGATATGAATAAGTGTTTTCAGGTTCCCTAAATGATGTTTTTTTGTAGACAAAACATCCACACAATGAAAAACTCAGACCTAAACTCATCTCCATGTGGACATGGCCTTAGTCACGGAGACATGGTCAAGACGACTTGTGAAAGAAAAGAAATCCACCTGATCAAAAACCATCTTGGTGCTCTGGGCTCAGCTGTTAAAACCAGCCCCAGAAGCCCTGGGCTTGTGTTTGATCAAGGGTCATTCCTGACAGCTAACCAAAAAATAGTTTTTTCATTTGAGATCTGTCTCTAAAGTTAGGAGAATGTTGTCAAAATCAGACCTTTGAAATGATCATTCATGCTTTTATCCAGTCTTGTATTGATTATTGTAATTTTGGTTTCAATAAGGCGACTTGGAACAGACTTCAGTTAGTACAGAACTAGACTATTATTGGGTACGCCCAGAACGGCCCACATCACCCGTTTTATCAAAACTTCATTCGCTTCCAGTCAATTTTCGTATTGACTTTAAAATTTTAGTTTTCTCTTTCTGGGTGTTACATGGTCAGGTCCCCCCACTATTTTGCCAACTTGCTGTGTTCGAAATCCAAAATAAAATATAATAATAATACTAAAAACATGCAACAGCATCTCATGTGTTTCCATCCCAGGTTAGAGGAGACGAAGCCGTCGGTGTTTGTCATACGTTGTTAGAACAGCATACCACAGCCTCGTAGAAATAGATAGGCTACGATGACATTTCAATTTTTTAACAATAGTTATTTCAAAGTTAATTATTACATGTTCAATCTCATGCAGTTTAGGAGACAGCGCTGGATGCTAATGAGTTGATGCTACATTACATACTTAAACAACATTACAGCCTCACTTGCAGAAAGATTAACAGAAAAATACTTTAAGTACAGTTTACTAAACTTAATCTGGGGTTTTTTACGGGAGATTCTCATCATGGATGCAGCCGACAAACCTGCTTCAACTGTGTGATGCTGTCATGTTAATATGGAGAAAACCTCTGAGGAAGGTTTCCACCGTCTCGTTGAAGCTATCACACCAAGTACTAGCAAGGTGGACCTGATAAAGTGGCCAGTGAGAGTAAATTCATAATGGAGAAACAAAACAACCACAGACAGATACTGTGCATAGTGCATGCCATTTTAATTGTATTGTTTTGTTGTTTTTTTTCCTAAAGGTGCTGATAAGTTCAAGTTGTTGATCCAGAAAAGTCTGCGATGTAGGATGTCCAGATGCTGATGAATCACTCAAATTACTCACATATGATGTAAAACAGATACTTTCCTCTCTTCCTACACATTTATAACCACTGATTTCCTCCTAAACCTGATGTTTTATCTTTACTTCAGAGTGATCTTATGTGGACACAAAAAGGGAAATGAGAGCAGAGTTGCCGTCCCACAGGCACTGCATCATGAAACTCCTCTTTCACTTTGCCTCCATTTTTTCCCCCAGAACGAAATAGTATTTTTGAAACAAGAAAGTTGAGTTTCACCCCCCTCCAAACCAACCAACCACCCACCAACCTCAGCTTTCATCTGGTTAGCGTGTGAGATAAAGAAAAAATGTTTAAATATTTCTGAATAATTTCACACATTTAGCCTCCGTAAAGGTTGCAGCAGAAAAAAAGTCTTCATTCAAGCCTCTGCAGACCAAACACAGAGGCTCAAAGCCCAAACTGGAACACGCAACAGTTTTAAAATAGTGAATTAAAAATAAAATAGATCAATAAAAATAGTGATTTAAAATAAATTTCACTCTGATACATGTTGTTATTCCTTCTGTTAAACTGGACAAACATCTGAAGTCTTACTGAACTCTACAAAGTGATTCACAGACTTATTTCATGTTTTATCATCAGCTTCGTTTAATTTGTTCATTTCCTACAGTTTTCATCTCAGACCTGAAACATTTCAGAAAAAATAGGTTCTGTGAATCTTTTCCCGCTCTGTAACGTTCCCATTCCTTTTCCCAACACTTCCAAGAAGCTCTAACCTTAAGGATGCCAAGTGATGAAGAGTGTCAAGTGTTATTTTGTCTAAGTCTTCCCAGACTTAAGGTTATGCCTGTCGTGATAAGCAATAAGTCAATTAATTGCACGGCAAGAAAAAATGAGCGCGATAAGTTTGCCAGTGAGAGCCGGTAAACCACATTTGTTTTGCAGGGCTGCCAACACTCACTGACCGTGAGACTCGAGCATTTAAGTGGCTTCTCGCGCTAAACCTCCTATTCTTATGCTGAAATATGTAAATAAGTCAAATGGAGAAATAATAGCTGCGAGCACTTCCTCATTTATTGTTTCGCTGCTCCCCACAAGTAGGCAGAACACACACATGTAGCCTACAATGTCAGTACAAAGCCCCCCACTTCCTAGTCTACCCTAATAACCCCTGTAATGCGCAGGCACATTACACAAATACAGTCAGATATACTACCGTATATGACTAAATAAACATCAAGAGCAATGCCGGCTAATCGAGAGGTTCGAGAGGATTCCCAGTCAACCGCATTACTGTCCCGGAGTGTGTGAATTTTTTTATTTTTTTTTAATAGCCAGCTTTGCCGGTTTTCCCTGTCTGAGCCTCATGTTTAATATTTTTTTTTAAATATATATTTTTTAAAGGTAATTTTGTTTACAGAGCAGACTTTATTATCCATCATACTTATTGTGTTTAGTTTTCATTCATTGTTAATGAGACGGAGAGTCCATTCTATTTATGGTTTTTGTTTTATTTAAAATGTCTTCCAGTTCCAGTGTAAAATGTTTTTTAGAAATTAAAGTTTATTGATCTTTGAAAGGGTGTATTTACATTATTATGGCATTGTCATTATATTAGTTGAAAATGGTGTCAAAATGAGAACATTATCGTTTTGCGCAATATTATCGTTTATCGCGATAATTTCTGAGAGAATTTATCGCCCAGCAAAATTTGTTATTGTGACAGGCCTACTTAAGGTGTCCAAAGTTATGGGGTCTCATATAATCGCAGAACCCAGATTCAACCATGTACCTTCAGTGTTTTGGCCACAGATTGCATCATGTAGTTGGTAAGGGAAGCTGTTCATATTTTAACTTTATTTTAACTTTATGTCCTTGTTAAAATGTTTGTCTGATGCCATGTGATAATATTCCGTCTCATATATGAAATATATTAATGCATGAACAGAAGCTAGAATTTAAAGATTAAACGTAAACTAAATCACAATATTGGTCAGAAAAATTCGCAATAAAAAATAAAAAGAAACCCCTGATTGATTATGTTTAGTAGTAACAGCTACAATAAATGTATAGATATGACTTTGAAATCACTTTTATTTTAACTTATCACATTTAAATGTGCCACTTGAGGCAAAATAAATCCCAGCTAGAAATAACGTAATTATCTGTAACAGTAATTATATCATAATAATCTTCAACAACAATCAGGAAAGAGATGACTGACAGTTTTGATGCTAAACAACTTCCAACTATGTGAGATCAGAGTCGGGAATCACTTCCCAACAAAGTCAAACCAAACTGGTTGTTTATGTAACTTCTGAAACAAGAAATAAACATCACCAGATCCATTTAACGGCACGCGTGTAAAATCCGACAGATGATCCATCATGAATGAATCACAGACACATTTAAAACATGACGGTTCTCAGACGAGGAAACAAACAAGTTCATCACATGTGAACAGAAACTATTTTACAGAACTGGTCCAGGGTCTTGACCCAGAGTCCTGGTCCAGGTTAAACTGTTTAACCTCCTCCTCATTTAACCTGCATCTTGTTTTTTTCTCAGATTAGTTTTTGCAGATTAAACCGCCTGTAAATTCAGGTTGTTTTCTGCATTGTTTTTAGCTCCTCATGGGAATGTCCCAGGCCAGGAACTGTGGTCACAAGTGGATCTGGATGATCTATTAGAACATTTGATGTTAATGTCACAGAATTTATGTGTAGCTGATACTGACTACGTTCCTGGTATCATGACAAACACAAAACAGCTCTAAGACGAATAAAAAAAAGTTCAAAGTTCCTCATAAGTCTTACTCGTGTTGTCCAACAACAGACGAACAGTGTCAGAGGTATTGTGTTTGTTTAAAGTGCTCATTGTGGAGTCAATCATTAATAAAACTGAACAAACTCCAGTTCACTCAGGTGTGAATTATCAGCTCAACCCACTCTTCACACTGTTAATGTCCCAGTACCATCCTCCACAACATCTGAGGAGGAGCAGCATAATTAAATTTAAAAAAAAAGGTGAGAAAACCACACAAACCGTTTTTATAGATACAGGTTCACACACAGGTGTGATGCTGATATTTGATATTTAAAAAGCTGTTGGACTTAACATGTTAATGTTCTGTTAAAATTTATTGTCACCGCCACGTGAAAACTCCCGATTACTTCAAAAACCGTATCTGTTTACTACGTTTTTAAGGTCATCATTATTTTACCTGTGCAATGCATTCTGGGACAATGACATGCTTTTAAAACAAGAAGACAAAGACGGGAAGGTAAACGTGTCTCGCTTGTGCCTTTAACGGTGGATCTACAGAAACGATGCTGCACTGAGCTGCTTTTGGTTCCAGTTTCCAGTTAAGAGGAAACTGGAACCAGCAGCGATGTGAGTCCTCTGCTCTCTGAGAGACGGTGAGGACAGCTGAATGGAAGAAAGTCTGTGGATGGACACAGCTTCCTAAGGAGCCACGTTCATGTTCTTCTTACTTCTCTCATCCGAGTCATTTTGTCGACAACAGTTCCTAGAGGACTCAAATGAAGAGTCTTCTCTCACACGACGCCTAAACGCCTCATTTAGTCCTGCCATCTGGAAGTGTCCAGTTTTCTTCAACTATGACCGAAGCAGCAACTCAAACAGATGACAGCACATCGGGTACAGTGGTACAGTGGTACAGTGGCAGGTAGCTCCTGCACAACCTGCAGACACTTTGGTCCATTCTGTCCTCTTCATCTGTCTGATCATCCTCTTCATCCGTCTGACCATCCTCATCTTCATCCGTCTGATCGTCCCCATCTTCACCCGTCTGATAGTCCTCATCTTCATCCGTCTGATCGTCCCCGTCTTCATCCATCTGATAGTCCTCATCTTCATCCGTCTGATAGTCCTCATCTTCATCCGTCTGATCGTCCCCGTCTTCATCCGTCTGATCGTCCTCGTCTTCATCCGTCTGATCGTCCCCGTCTTCATCCGTCTGATTGTCCTCATCTTCATCCGTCTGATCGCCCTCATCTTCAGTGATTTCTTCACTGTTGCTCTGCACTCGGGTTCAAATTGAAAAGACTGAGTAGAAAATATTGAGACGATTTACTGCTATGTGGGACTGAGCCAGCAGCAACCACGTGACATTATTAACCAGAATGCATTGCAATGTAAACAAAAATGGCCGCGTTTGAGTGAAATACATTTTTTTGAGTTAATAACTAAACCCAGAGGAAAACTTTTAAGGTCAGGTTGAAGCACATGTTTATGAGATGAGGTCTGTCGGGTCTTCCTGGAAGGATAAGATCCATCCATCCATCCATTATCTTGACCGCTTATTCCATTTCGGGTCGCGGGTGAGCTGGAGCCTATCCCAGCATTTTAACAGGTGAGAGGCAGGGTACACCCTGGACAGGTCACCAGTCTGTCACAGGGCCAACACAGATAGAGACAAACAACCATTCACACACACACTCACTCCTACGGAGAATTTAGAGTGTCCAATTAACCTAACATGCATGTCTTTGGACGGTGGGAGGAAGCCGGAGAACCCGGAGAGAACCCACGCATACACGGGGAGAACATGCAAACTCCACACAGAAAGGCCACCACCCTCAAGGTTCGAACCTCCCCCCAGCCGAGATTCGAACCGGCGACCTTCTTGCTGTGAGGCTGCGGTGCTAACCACCACACCACCGTGCAGCCGGAAGGATAAGATGATAAAGTTTTTCTTTAAAGCTGGAAGGACTTGTCCAGGGACTCATGGCTGCTCTCAGTTTCTGACATTCCAACCACTTTAAAAACAGAAGGTAAGAACTTCTTCATAGAGACACATTCAGAGGTCTTTTCTACAACTAAACTTAACAAACAGCAGCGTGAAGGTGGAAGACACTCACCTGTCCGCAGAGACGTTGCTGGAGGCATCGCAGAGAAAGGGGGAAAGTCCCAGGTCGGATCAATCATCTCATATATCTGCAAGAGACACAAAGTTTAGAACAACCAGGAATTCAGTGCATCAGTGCAGATCTGAGGTGATGGTGAGGTGTATTAGAGGTGGACAGGAGTCAGGGGACCAAGAACTGCTGGACAAATGTGATTCTGTAGGAATCTTCTGTTCCTAAATATTAAAAACACCAAGCAGATGGTGGCTGATATCTGTGAACGCCACCATAAATGTAACTGGTGAGGCAGATTGGTTCAGCTGATGGCAGTTTGATCCCATCCCACCCCCTCCATGAAACAACTGGGTCATCCTCCCATCCATCATTCAATGGTGACTTTATCAGGTCCACCTTCTAGCACCAGGTTGGACCTCTTTTCCTTTCAGAACTGCATTAATTCTTGGCGTCATAGATTCAACAAGATGTTGGAAACATTCCTCAGAGGTTTTGCTCCACCACATCCCAAAGCTGCTCTACTGGACTGAGATGTGGTGGCTGTGGAGGCTGTTAAAGTCCAGCTGCTTTCCATGTTCTAGAAAGCAGGTGGAGATGATCTGAGCTTTGTGACGTGGTGCATTATCCTGCTGGAAGTAGCATCAGAAGATGCTCCACTGTGGTCATCGATGGACATGGTCAGGATGGATTTAAGTGCTCTCAGGAAGGTGACTAAACCCTGCCCTGATGTGTTTTTCACTTTGTATGTCTGTAAATGTAACATTAGCACAGCTCTGCAAAGACAAAACAGGTGTGACGAGCTGAAGGTGAGTTTACCTGGTTGGAAGGATGAAGGTAGTGGTCGTCTCCCGCCATTGTTTCTGCAGAGGTGAAACAACATCTCAGTTAGTCCCAAACACTGACTGCACCGAGCGCACCACCCTGCCACTTAAATTCAAATGTTATTCATTATTTATCTTTAAACAACTTATTAAAACTCAGTAGTTTAATGTTATATCAATGTTTAAAAAATAGATAAAAAGAAAAACATACAACTGAAAATTCTTCCAGATTTCATTTGGTTACAGCAATTATAATTAAACATCAAGAATATTTTTAAAGAACTTTTTATTATCTTTTCCCTTATTTTAAACTTGATGCATTAAAGATATAAATGAAATGAGGGACAATAACTCGGAAAATTGTTCATCTTCAACAGGATATCTTGTTTTCTAACAGTTTTATCGGCATCTGCTTAAAAAACAACAACAATAACTGATCACTCAAATATTTTAAGCCTCTAGTTTCAGCATTTCACATGATGATGAGAGGAATTTCCTGGATATTTTGGATAAAACTAAATTGTGATGTCATCTTTGTATACATGATGGGTTCCTTCTCACTGATGGTCAACAGATCAATCAGCTGTAGCTCAAATCACAGGCAATATTGTCACAAATAATTACTGGTTACTTATTATGATAAAAAATGATCTGTAAATTAAACCAAAACGTTCTTATGGCATCTTTAAACCTGTTTATCTTTGCAAATAAACAAAACACCTGATTTGCAAGAAACAGTTTGAAATGTGCTGTGAAATAAAAAAAAAAAAAAAACACCCAATAGAAAAAACAGGCTGATTAATTAATTGTGTTATATATTTTAGTATAGTTATGAATTTATGAATCTATATGTGAGATGACACATTGCTGCACTTTGTCCAACTTTGTGGTTTTAAAGTGTTATAAAGTTGCAGTATATTTCAACCCCAAATTTGATTGCTTTGTTTATTTGCTATTAAAAAAAACTGAAGTATCCCTACAATCATTTATAAATTACCTATTATATATATATAATATATATATATATATATATATATATATATATATATATATATATATATATATATATATATTAATCTTTTTCCTACTGTCCTGATAAAATGTATCTTTTGAATTCACAACTGATAACTAATAATATTTACTTATTATTAATATTTTGACACTTGATGCTTCTGAGAAACGCGCGTCTCCGCGCCGCTCTCTCATGAACGCGCCTTTGTGTAAGTTAGCGGTCTTGCTAACGGCTAATAAACAGCGCGAGACAGTTGTTTTTAAATGTAGTTAAAGTCACAAGCTGTGTCCCAATTCAGGGTCTGCACACTTCGAAGTGCGCAGACTACGTAGGCTACAGAGTGTCCTCCGTAGTCTACACACTTCGAAGTCTGCTTAACGTTCGTGAAATGGGACAGCCTACCTAGTCTACAAGAATTTCCCATAGCAACAACACAGGACGTTTAATCACTTAAACCTCAGAAATTACTCGTAGGAAACGTCAGTAGACGCTGAACACGGAGCGGCAACACCGACAGTTAAAAAAAAAAAAAAACGGTTTGAGGCTCTGTTGTTTTCCAGCCGGTACACACTTAATTAACCCCTTAAAAGTATCTGAATATCAAATATTACCGAATTTTAATGTCGCCATTTAACAAACATGCTTTAAATGTACTTGATTTTGTAACGTATATACTAAGGTGTAGTTAAATAAACGAACTTTTTTTAAATAAAACTTTATTTAAACTTAATAAGACTCTTGTGAGGTTGCTGATTCGCCACCGTCCTGTGCGCAACGAATTGTGGGAGAAAAGAGGCCGCGAAGGATGCATCACAAGCATCCTTCGTTTGAGGCCAAACGAAGTGCGGATTCGAAGGGTGGATTCGGAGGGTCCTTCAAATTCTGTGAATTGGGACAGTACTTCGCGCACCGCGATGACGTATGTGGCCGACGAATCCGCACTTCGAAGTGTGCAGACCCTGAATTGGGACACACCTACAGTTAATAACAACAGAGTATCGTTAGCCTGCGTCTGCTTAGCCGGGGGCAGCGGTGCAGCCTTGCCCGCCTTTCGGCTCCGGGTCTGAGGGTGCTGTCGGCGCCGCTAACCGCTACCTGTCCCCGCTGTCCCAGAACTAGCCTGTAGGTTCCTTGTGCGGGGACCGTAATAAACTCCGTTGAAAAAATGTGCCACTTAACGGCTCCTTCACGGTTCAGCTCATGACACGGCACTACATGAGAGATTGATAAAAACCTGCCATTCTGCTGAATGTAGCCGTGATTTCGGCGTCTGTAACGTTCATAAACCTTTTGTCGTTTTTTGTCACTTTATTTATCTTGTCATCCGTAACCACAAACACAAGCGGGTAAAGTTATATGAAGAGTTAACTGAATTAAATAAAGACTACATTTGGGATATAAACATTCCGAATTTGCTGTTAGATTCTATAAAATCAAAATTAATTTTTAAAAAAGCCATAAATTGTTGTGATTGCAGACAGGAAGGAAAGCTGAGTTTTGGTGGGGCGCTCTTAAAGTTACCTGGCTAATAAGGAAGTAAGTAACAAAACAAAGCAGCCAGCGGAGTGGCCGCGGGTCACGGTGAAGTTCGGCTGCCAGTAACCAGCTGCGAGGCTAGTCACTGTAGCTTTCAGGTTGTTACCTGGTTAGCTTGCTCAGGTGAAAGTCAGCTTCTCCGCATGAAATATGGGTGTCAGTCCTCGTTCCGCTTCACTCCGGCTGACTCGTGCACATCATTATTTCGCCATGCTGAACCAACAGACCCATTTTCTTACAGCACGACTTTAATCACAAAACGTCATGACGAGGCACGAGCGCGTCATTACCGTTCATAAACGCGATATTATTTCAGTCCGAGCAATTTAAGAAAGAAATGTCTTTCAGCGCGCGCAGCGGGGTTATGCAGGTGACTGAGTTTGTCTCTCAATTATAATAAAAGTGGCTTGATTTCCTTCCCCACTGGAAATTCCCTCTGACGTACAGAGCAGCCAGAGAAGAGAGGAAACGAAGAGGTCTCACTCTGAGCACAAACACGAATCTGTACAAGCATATTTACATAATTATTCAAATACTGCCCTCTGGTTTTCACTGCGCACTAGATGGTTGACTACTGGGCCCGCAGCCTGGTGGGGAGGATTGCCACAGTGGGCAACAACAACTCTACAATAAACTACTACTGTAAATAAATTAGAATTAGAAATAATTAACTGATCTCTGACTGGGAAATTGCAATGTTACAACAGCATTACAGAATATGAAGAAAATTAAATTAATTATATAATGCAAAAATACTAAACAAAACACACAACAAATGTCCAGAAATAGAAACAAAACAAAAAATACTGTTGTAAACTAAAATTATAATAATACTTATACAGGAAAATAGAAAAACACAAAACATGGAAAATATGGGATTTAAGATGTAAAAACAGGAAATAACTCATAACTTTCTCAATATGAGATTCTGAAAATAGTTCAGATGTGGACACGTGCATTTGGAAATGGATACAAATGTACTCGTGTCTTAATAAAACACAGAAGAAATACTTTTTTAAAATTTGTGAAACAAGAAGAAAATTAATGTGAAGATGCATCCATCCACTGTCAACACCCATTTATTCCATTACAGGGTTGTGGGGGTACTAGAGCCAGTCCCAGACGCTGTAAATGCGAGGCAGGGTTCCTGATGGCTCCTAGGATCTGTTGGAGCTATGCACTGTCCCTGTTTAGCATCTCTACGGTTTCATTCCTGATGTAAACATTCTGGATGTCTGAAATAAAACCACTGAGAAAAAAACTGAAGATATCTACAGGCCAGCTGTTACTGGTAATAATATTAATTTAAGATATCCAGATTAAAATATCACTCCAAATGTCACTTTTGTATGAAAACCAAGAGCGGCCAGATTTCTCGACATAACTAGATGAAGTAACTTATCTCATTAAATCAAACTCAGGAGAATCAAATAAAAAATAAAAAACTGCAGGATTAGCCGCTCTAAGCTATCATACTTTTGTGATTATGATTATTAAAATACAGTTTGAATGATTAAATATCTCTCCATGGCCATGAAGTTTCCTCTTCTGCAGCAGGTCATCCAACAGACTCCTACCCACTACAGAATAAATAAATCTATAATATACATACATGCATACAAGTTTTTCTCAGTGATATTTCATGAAGTATCATCCATCCATAGGCTGCATCAGCGACTGAAAGAGTCCAGAGAATCCCCCTGCCGGTCATTCTGGTATTTCTCATTCAAGCCAGAATGTCTATTCTATATAATAAGACACAAAACACCATGTTTAGTTCTGAGACGATCTTTATTTTATTAGGATTAATCACATATAAGAATCTGTTATCTAAACATATACATGTATTATATCCAGCTTTAGTTTTAACCACATTCATAATAACCTGAACATCACATCTAAAAGCATCTGTAAAACTATTAGTGCAATTTACAGTTAAAACTTTACAGATGAAACTAAAAACAGCTTCTGTCTGCAAAAATATACACGTCATCTATTCAGAGAAACAGTCGGTAAAAACTGAAGAGCTACAGCAGAAGAAACCCAACACCTGCAGCACATTCAGAGGCACATGAGCTCAGCACGTCAGAGGTGAACACAACACACACACGTCACGACGTCAACGCGCTGAGGGCGTCGCAGCGCGTCGACGAGGCCCCGAGGCTGCGGGCCGGACTTCGACAGCAGACGCCACGACGGAGGCACGAAAGCAGAAAAGTTACGTCGAAGCAGCAATGTTGAAAAAAACTTTACAGAATGGACGGCGGCCATGACGGGTTGCTGTGCGACTGGCAGTTTTTGGTGGGGGAGTTTCTCACGGCGTGGAGGAGGCGGTGGGCCCCTGGACGCAGATGTTCTATGTTCGCTCACTTTGAATCTTTCTATCTTGGTGGTAGGTTTTTCCATCACATGGTCGTGTACGGAACGGTTCGTCAGCATCTCACCCTCCACCACAGGCAGGAGGATCCGGATGAAGGTGATGGCTCAGCTGACATGACTGAACGGAGCTGCAAGTTTCCGCTAACACTGAAACATTGCTTTGATTTGGGAAGGGTTCTGGTACATTTCCAGTATGACCCGGGGTCTGTATCGTCACCGCCTGGTATCATTTCAGCCAAATCAGTTGTTTGGTACCAAATAGTAACATGCGAGTCCTGAATGAATCGTGTGAAACCTGAGGATCATTTTACTGACTCACGAGTCATGATTCGTCATCTCTGTTAACTCGTTCGATGACTCGTCCCTGCGTCCATCATATGTCACTATTGTGCAAGTGCTATTCTAACTGTATCAGTATGAATACATCGAGTTAATTTCCATATTAGAGGGAAAAGTAAAGTAACAGCTCTACTTTCTTGTTTCAAATCAACTCTCACTTTCTCTTCCAGCTATGAGCTGTGAACTAGTCACTCACATCCTCACTGCAGCTCAACTACCATTGTCTTTTTTTGTTTTGCCATATATGACTCATCAGATTTTTTAAGGACAGTCTGAACGTCACAAATCCAATTTTTTTTCAAAATACGATCTAGACTACTTTCATAAGTTGTCCTACATCAGATATGTATCCGATCTGCGTTGAAGCGAGCTCAGTCTGAACGGTCATGCCGCATTTAATCCGACTTCCATGTCATAGAAGTGAGAAAAACAGCACAATTCAGCACTGGTGGAAGGAGAACGCAGCAATATCAAATCATGTCATTCATCAATTGGGCATAATGTTGTTTCCGACCATCCAAGTACTTCCAAATTGATCCACAAACACATAAAACATCCTTTTTACCTTCCGTAAACAAAACGCACTTCGCACCTGCATGTGTGTCACTTCAAGGCCAAGTACCGTTCTCACTAAGGTGTGATGAAGGTCGCATTGATATTATAATGTAAACTTTCATGCAAAAAAAGAATAATAATAAAATAAAAAATCGTATTTTGGAAAAAATCAAACATAGCCTCGGTGACTCAGTGACTCAAACACCCGATTCTCCTTGGTGAGTGACTCCTGTAAACTCTATCAAATAAAGGAATCAAGGATCCAAACAGCAGTACCAGAGATGGAGGACATAAAATCAACAAGATCAAACGATGTTTTTTTTTTTTTAAAGAGCCGTGTGAAAACCTTTTTCCCACGGTTTCCCGGTCTGTGTCCAGGACATCAGCTGGCCAAATGGTATACAGAAAGAACACGTCTGATATTTTTCCTGAATCTAAAGTTGTTTCAACCAACATTGTTAAAGAAGTTTGGTTTTAAATTTGTAGAATTTCTTTGAAGCTATAATACACGTCTGTGTTCTGTATCCAGAATTTTTTCTGATCCTCTTTGGTGTTTCGTTTACAGTTTTATCTTTTCATTTATCGCCACGTCATCAGGACAGAAAGTCACAGGTATCCACCCGACAACGTCACACCTGCAGAAAATGATTCATCAGCTTGATCAGCTTCATCTATGGACTTAAAAAATATTTATAATCAGCTGCAGGAAAAATCTTGTGCTTCCAGGAATGTCAGGACTGAACCGGTTTTCCATCTTTAAGCTGAACCACTCTGCTTTATATTCCTGAAAATCTAACCATTCATTTAAAAAAAGTTAAACTTCCTGCAGACGTTTACCAAAACAGTTTTATAGGATGGCCTCTAAAACAACTTATTTAAAAAAAAAGGTTTTCTTTTAATTTTATATTGTCATCTCACAACATATTATTATAAAACAGATATTTCCATGTTTACCATCATGTTTGATGTGTTTCCCATCACATGTCAAACATTTATAGGTTACTGATGGATTTTCAAATAAATCACCGACAGGGAATATAAAGCAGATGGTTTTAGTTATTTAAACCGTTTAAAACAGCAGAGTCCTAGCAACGTACTGGGAAAACACTCTGCAGGAAAGCTGGTTTACAGTACGACACCAACAGCTAAACTTCTTACGTGTAATTTCCCACCATCAGCACGGAACTGTACAAAAACAACAAAAAAACATGACTGTGTTCAAACAGACGAAGCTTTGTGCTCCACAGTACATCAAAATGAACAATTAATGCTGCAGATCTCAGATCTGTTATATCAAAGCCTCAAACCTCATCGTTGGTGACCAGAGTGAGAGACGTTCATTTTGTCCTCTCTGCAGCGCCCCCTACTGGTGGAGGTGCTGTCACTTTTCCAAAAATCAAGTTTGAATATAAAATAACTTTTCTGAACGTATAGGAATATAGGAGTCTTAACAGCAGTTATTTATTGTGGATGCTTTTATCTCTAAAGGACAAGTCACTTTTACCGTTATCTCATTTTCACGTAATGTTTAAATTTATATTAAATTTTGTCTTTATCTCAAGAAATTGGCTTTTTCTTGAGAACGACGTACCATAACTGGTTACGAAGTTTGTTTTCTCAATATTATGAGTAATTTATTCTGTTATGATGAGCTCACAAAGTTTGTTTTCAAGTGAAGTTTAAATTTATGTTAAATTTTGTCTTTATCGCTGGCAATTTCAGACAGGGTTAACAAACTGGTCTTAGAAAGTTTTTTTTGTCAACCCTGTCACATTATATCCAGTCAAACTGGTCCCAACACTGTCCCCTACTGGTTACTGTTATATTGCAGCATATGAACGTGTAGCGGTAATTTCTGAGGACTTCCACAAACACTTCAAGCAAGCAAACAATATGAGCCAGCCATGATAAACATACATACAGGTATTTATAAGGATGTATACTCTCAGTCTTATCCATGAGATCAAACGCAGGAGATCAGTCAGGAGACTGGATTGGAGTGCCTCCTTTAAAATACCGTTTTCTCTAAATGTCCACCATGACAGCTCATTACTGCCATATTCAATGTACTTTTTAATGTTGAAAGGTCACGTGACAGGAAAATTGACAGCACTGGTGAACCAAAACCCACAGTTAGTTTGTGTGAGATGAAATAATAATAATAATAAACAATGCAGATTTCAGACAGTTTAGCATTTTATAACTACAAATATCTAAAATTTAGGAATGTAAAATCAAGTGGGTTAAAACCAGCTGCTGTAGGAAAGAGTTGAAAGAAGTCATTTTAAAATGAACTAATCAGAATTTAAGTTATTTCATGAGCCCGTCAATGAAACATTTAATGAACTTCAGTTTGAAGCTTTGGATAAAAACATGATCTGAATCTTAATTCAAGCACAGACACCTTACGCAACAGCATTTCTAGCACCAAAATTCAAAAATCAATCAGTTAATGCAGATGTAAGATTTTTTAAGGTGTAAATATTACAGCTGAAAAACAGTCAAGTACTGCTGAGGCTACATCAAGCTGGAAAATTCAGCATAATACCTCATTTGTGTCACAACTTTCCTTTAACAACGGCACCTCTTTACATTTGGCAACTCTGAAAACATGCCTCTTTCATGAAATCTTTCCATTCAAAGAGCATGAGTTCCAGCCAAGCCTGGAGCTCATCTTTGGGTCTTTTCCTTCAGTCTGGACTCTGCTGGGTCCGTTCTATGTTAATCCTGGCTGCGCTGATTTGTGTGAAAAGAGCTATGAATGGAGAAAAGGCTTAACGGATCATTTCATGCTGCTGTTAACCAATAAATGCAAATTCAAATTTTTAAAATGCCAGAATTATTTTGTTTCCAATTAACAATGATTTAAAAAAAAAAAAAAAAAAGTCAGATGTGCTAGCTATATGTTAGCTAGCTAGCAACGGCCTTTAGCTTCACAAGCTAATAATTAGCTAGTTTTCGGGCTACTTTTAGTCTTAGTTTGGTTGTTGTAAGATAGTCCATTTGTGTCAACCTTCAGTTCTTGAGTTTGCGAGAAGTTATGCGAGACTTTTCAAAAACCCCATGATATCCGACACAATGAACATCCCAGTTTGAATGTGCTGTTAGCAGCCTATTTGATGTATTAACTAAAAACTTAAACCCTCAAGTCTCTACAATTTGAGCCTTGTTTTTGCAATTATGCTTTGCAGTTTGCTTTAAAATGTGACATTGTTAGTTTATTTAACATGTAATGTAGATATTTTTTCTTCTTGCTAGTTTCTAAACTAAGAAGCTAGCTAGGTTTGTGTGCAACATGTAATTTCAGAAGGCGTAGTAACATATTAAACACAAAGTGGTTGCTTTATAGTTCTCAAATTACTGCTAACTGGGTTTATTTATACTAATTTAAATATTTTCTGTAAAACCAGAAGCTAGGATCTTGTTGGCTAGCTCAGCAGCAAGCTTTTTTAGATTTCAGAGGCACAAAATGATTTCAGATTGTAATGATTAAGTTTTGCCATTCTGGCTAACCGGCACAACTGCGATAATTTCAGTAAAAATACATAAAATAATTCTGAACTGTTTAATGGCTTGTTGTAACGGCTCTCTGAAAAGTCAGAAAGAAGGAAAAGTCAGTCACACATCGTCACAACGGAAAACACAGCCTGAAGCTGCAGCACGACACAAACTGCAGAGGGCATCTTTATCCAAAGTCTTCATCAAAACATGTCCATTTATAAATGTTAAAATCATCTTTATGTGAAAGGCAGAGCATCCTTCAGCATATCTTTGTCCCAAGTGGTAAAGATTCTCATCTTTATGTCATGAGATCCCAAATTTCCCTGAGGACTCTCCAAAGGGATTAATAAAGTATTTCTATTCTATTCTGATTAAAACCAAATAACTTAGAAATGTTTAAGCTCTTAATCGATTTTACAATTAGGTTCAAACCAATCTCAATAAATTGATGTATTCTTAAAATTACTATTATTCTAACAGAAAGTTTACCACTTTCTAAAGTACTTAAATTTCCTTCATATTCTAGGTTTTCCCATTTTTAGGGATTAAGTATTTCGATTCTTTACATTCATTCATAAAATTTGTGAATTTGTTAATGAAACAAGAAAATAACATGATTATGGTTGATGTGAACCAGTATCGTGCACACTCTTGGTATTCCAAGATTTTCAGTAGCTTGACACAGCTGAGACTGATCAAAGGTTTATTCTAATCAATATGTTGACTGGCATTGGGTTTCCAGTTCCACGTTCACGCTGTTCAGAGGTCGCTGAGCACTTATTAGCCTCCAGGAGGCTTCCATGCAACATAAAACTGTCCTTGAACGTCTGTACAGTTGAGTTTTCCAGGAGCTTTCTAGTTTAGATTAACAGCATCTGGTCGCAGCTTCCTAAGAACTGCCCGTCAGTCCGTTCCTTCCAGACTAAGTGACCAACACTGAGGCCATTATCATCTAATAGCTGCACATTATTTTAAATTACAACGTAAGAACAGACACTGAGTCTACCTCTACTTACGGCACATGTAAAGCCACGTCTGGAAGAGAATTTACAAACCTCAGTTAAATACTTATCTGAGTAATTTTGTTCCAACTCAGAGGTCATAAATACTTGGAAATGTATTTATAACTACAGCTCATTTGTGATCTGCTGAGATCTTGATTACTGGTTTAAATACAAAAGTTAAATTAAGAGCGGAATGTTAATGCTTATTATTCTGTCGCTGTTAAAGAGGCAGGAAGAAAATCCAAACTGCGCCAAACTCTTTCTCTTCCTTCCTCCATCCTTCTCCCAGCTGAAAGATGTTAAAGGTTTCACCTCCTTCTGTATTCAGGTTGATCTGCAGCCCATTAGCATTGCTACAAAGCTAGATGAGTGGATTCATGCCTGCTGAGACCAGAATGTCTTCCTGGGTGCAGCAGGAAGGAGGTTAGAGGCGGGACACCGGTGTCCAGGTGAGTCGGTCAGTGTCCTCCGTCTCTGGAGGAAGGACTCTCTGAGCGTCCGTCCCTCACGTTAGCTGAAGACTTCTTCTGCTTCTGCTTGGACTTCCTCAGCATCCGAACCTGCACACAGCAAAGGACAAATGGAGGGTAAGGCTAGTTAAACTAATCAGATACAATCAACTGGAAATCAGTGTATACATTAACATGTATACACAGAAAAACTACACTCCAGACTATTTTATTAGGTACACCTGTTTCAACTGCTTGTGAACACAAATATCTAATCAGCCAATCACAAGTCAACAACTCGATGCATTTAGTCATGTAGATATGGTGTGATGCAGGATTCTAGCTGCTCTACAGTCCTGGATTTCTGCTTCCACGATGCTCCAGATGTTGTGTATTGGGGAAAGGTCTGGACTGCAGGCAGGCCAGTTCAGCAGCCGGACTCTTCTCCTGTGAAGCCATGCTGCTGGGATGGATGCAGGATGTGGTTCAGCATCGTCTTGCTGAAACCTGCAAGGTCTTCTGCATGGCAGCAGATGTTGCTCTAAAACCTCCATGTACTTTTCAGCATTGATGGAGCTTCACAGATGTGGAAGCTGCCCACGCCATAGGCACTAATGCAGCCCCATCCCATCAGAGATGCAGCTTTTTACCTGTCCACTGATAACAAGCTGGATGCTCCCTCTCCTCTTTAGTTTGCAGGACACGCTGTCCATGCTTTCCAGAAAGAATTTTCACATTTTCTCCATCTGACCACAGAACAGTTTTCCACTTTGTCTCAGGCCATTTTATATGAGCTTTGGTCCAGAGAAGACGGAGCTGTTTCTGGATTCTGTTCACACATGGCTTCTTCTGTGCATAATAGAGCTTTAACCTGCATTTGTGGATTTCGTGGTGAACTTTGAAAGTGATTTCTGAAAGTCTTCCAGATTCCTCCTGATTCTCTTGGTCTTTTGATGATATTATACATTCCAGACGGCAGGATTTTCAGTCTTTCTAAAAATTCTATTAAAATTTTTAGTCAGTTCGTCTCAGATTGGTGAACCTCTGTCCATCATTACATCTGAGACACTCTGCCTCTCTGAAATGCTCCATTTATTCCCAGTTATGTTACTGACTTGTCTGTTTACATAATTATTTGTAAAATGCTCCTCCAGTTGTTTCTGATTTATACTTTACTTTTCCAGCCTTTTGTTGCACCGTTGCAGCTTTTTACAAACGTGTTGCTGCTAGATTCATGACCAAAATCTGAACTGCAGATTATTTTCACGGATCACAGAATAAACTCAAAGACTGAAGTTTTCTTCATTCAGCTGCAGAACAAAGCAAACATTAAAAATAGAGATAAACGCATAAAAGAAATAAGAAAGTATGGATGCCCTGCAGGGACAAACAGAACCTACCTTTGGTCCAGCAGCAGAGATGATGATGTGTCCTGGTGGTTGGATCCACGGTTCTCCGTCCACCTGCACAGGTATGGGTTTGCTTACCGTCAGCCTGATGTAGTTCCCTTGAGCAATACGAATCCCTGACCGCAGGCCGCTCTGCACCTGACCCTGCAGACACACACAGATGTGACGACAAGTGTGTGAGAGTTGTGTGTGTTTGGCGTGGCAGTGTTTCAGTAACTCGGCTTACCATGTGAACCACTCCGGTGACCCCAACCACCTCAAGCAGGCCGTCATCCATGCTGGGTTTCCCATGGCGGCCGTCAACCTCTGACCCCCACAGATCAGCACCAGAACCCCAACTACACACACAGCGAGGGGAATGAGTGCTGCATCAGGACTGTGATAACTCTGTGTGTGTGTGTGTGTGTGTGTGTTACCTGGGTATGTTGAGGAAGATCAGCCCCTCGATGTTTGGTAGCGGGACGTTCTGAGAGTCCACCTGAAGCTGCAGCTCTTTGTGGAGACTCCTGGTGTGACTGATTTTCTGCAGACCCACTTTCACATACACACCTTTGTTATGGAACCTGGTGGAGGGCAATAAGATAAGGGGCTGATGGGAAATGTAGTCTTCACAATCAGGAATTCCCTTTATCTAATAAGCCACCAAAACTTCGAAGATCATCTGGGTAAAGTTTGCCGTTTGGTTTTGTACTCCTAAAGTCTGAAACAAACTACCAGAAAACCTGAAGTCTGATCCAAACCTTCAAGTAAGTAAATGTTTATTTATATAGCACCTTTCAAGATAAAAATCACAAAGTGCTTAACAATAAAACAGAACACAAAATAATAACACAGAGAACATAAAAACAAATAAAACTAAGTAAAAACAAGTTTAAAAAGATGAGTTTTTAGCTGCTTTTAAAAGAGATCATGGAGTCCACAGATCTAAGGGGGGAGAGGAGGGAGTTCCAGAGGGAAGGAGCCACTGCTGCGAAGGCTTAACAACCAGCAGACCTTGATCACTAGATCTCAGGGACCTGCTGGGCATGTAGGTCTCTGATATAATCAAGTGTTTGGTCAAGTAGTGCTTGATAAGTTAAACCAGAATTTTAAAATCACTCTGTGATAAATGGGAAGCCAATGCAGCTGGATTAGTAATGGAGTGACATGAGTGAATTTGGAGGATTTTGTTATCAGCCTTGCAGCAGACAGTCAAGAGATTTTTTGCTTAAGCATGTGAAGATGGAATTACAGTAATCTAGTCTGGATGAGATGAAGGCATGGACAAACATCTCCATCTCAGATGGTGAAACAACTGGACTCAGCTTGGCAACGTTTTTGAGATGATAAAAACAAGAGCGAACAAGTGATTTTATACGAGCATCTAAAGACAGCGCAGGGTCAAGAGTTACACCAAGGTTTCTGACCGAGGGCTTAATAAATGCAGCAAGTGCACCCAGACTCTCAGCTATTTTAGGGAAAAATCTATCAGGGGCACAAACAAGGACCTCAGTTTTTGCATCATTAAGTTGAAGAAAGTTATCATTCATCCAACTCCAGACAGCATCCAAACAACCAAGCAAGCTCTGAATCTTCAAAACATCCTGAGGTTTAGAATAAATAAATAGCTGAATATCATCAGCATAACAATGGTAAGAAATATCTTTAAAAGAGGCTATAATGTGCTGCAGAGGCAGCAAATATAAAAAAAAAAATAAAGGACCAAAAACAGATCTCTGTGGAACACCATAATCAAGAGATGAAGAAGAGGGTTTGAACTTTGCGACAGCCACAGAAACTAATCTCCCAGAGAGATAAGAGGACTTCAGTTCTGTTAAATCGGGTCTTAACACTCTTATCTGCCACAGCTTTGAGTTTTTCTTTTTGTTTTTGGAATATACAGCATTTTCTTGCATATGTACATTCAGAGTGATGGTGATGATAATGATAATGTATCTCCTGTTGACATCTATTTGCATCATATGTATATTACTGAATTAAGATGATGGTCCAAGCTGTCTAAGAGGTGCTACTCAGTCTAGTGAACCTGGATCCGTGGGACAAAAGCAAATCTCCAACATATTCGCCCCGAGAAGGGAACGTGGGAATACAAACTAAGCAACTGTCTTATAGTCCCTGGAGAGGGCTGCTACAGCTGGCAACACCACCAGGTGTTGAAAATCAGTGGCTGAGGCCATCTCCAGTGCAGTAGCCAGCAATGAACAAATGTGCACCCAGAGGAAAATCTCTTTGGTCAGAGTTGGAGAAGAAACCAAGGCTGACACCATCAGGCAGTCTGCTCTCAACCACAACAGGCTGGAAGCTGCAGGTTGACTTGGGCAAGCAGCTGAAGTTCATGGTGCTAACATCTGCCTCCTCCAGTCAAGTCCTCTTGAATGAGCCAACAATTCCCTTGGAGGACCACATAGATGAGGCCAGTGAATGCAAACAGTTCAAGTATCAGTAACTGGTGGAGAAATCCCGGAAGAAGGCTGGAAAGGCCCGTCGGCCAGTGTTGCTGGGATGCAAGTCGGGGAGTGATCAACCCCCGCTGGGTCGCTTGAGTGAGGGTGTATGATGTTGCCAGATGATGACCTCAGGAATGATGATTTTAAAAAATTACTGATAAAAAAAAACAAATTTCTTTTTCTTTTGTCATTGTTGTTGATTTTAATTCTGGGCTGCTGTTAATCACTCTGTAACATTGTTTAAAAAACTGCTGTACAAATAAAGTTATATTATTATCAAAGTGAAGTGAAGGTATCATGTTACCTGCTGGTGAATTTATCAGGTTCGTCCTCTCTGGCCAGGTGGAAGTCCAGGCTGAGCTCGGCGTCGATGCCGAGACCGAAGTAGTTGTTCATCTGGACAATCTGAGAGGACGACGGATCATTGTGAGACACCAAAACTGCATCAAACTATTTCACCATGACAACAAAAGGAAAAAAAAAAACAAAACATAACTACCTTTGCATGCATCTGGTTTGGAAACCAGTGTAAACCTGAATCCATAAAACCCCCCAGCACTCTGATTTTCTAACTTGAGACCAGATATTTGACGTTCAGCCTGTGAATTCCTCGTCTGACTGGATGAACTTTCGGGTCATGAAGTGACCGAGTTTTTATACCCACCTTGGGCGGCTCCAGGAAGCCATTGTCCTTGCTGTCCTCTGAAATGTCCTGCGCATCCAGCAGGATTGTCCAGCGGTCCATGAGAACCTCGTCAGCCTCGTCCACAGAGATCAGGATGTGGTGGGGGTCCTCGCCGCTGTAACCCGCACCCCAGCGCAGGACTCGAGCCAAGTCATTTCCTGAGACAAACAGAACCTCATCAGTCTGTAAGAAAATCAAACATGATGCTCAACAGAAGAGAAAGGAGTCCTGCAACGTCCGTCTCACCTGTCCCCAGCGGTACAATGCCGATGGGCGGCTCCCGGCACACCAGTTTGTGCCTCACTGCTTCCAGTACTCCCAGCACCCAGCCCACTGTCCCGTCACCCCCACAGACCAGAACCCGGAACCTGGGGACCTCTCTGAAGGTGTGGAGGCTGCAGCAGAGAAGAAGGATGAGGCTTAACTTCTGATGATGTCAGAACAGAACCATCACTTTATTGTATTATTGTAAGAACGGAACAGTAGAAAACACAAACGGCAAGTTTATTCGAACATGTCTGCACTCAAATGTTCGTAAGAATACTCCTAAGTGCTTGTATGATCCAAGACATGAAAATGAATGTCACATTCTTCAGAAAAAGCTAAACAAAGAACAAAATTGTTTCTGAGAATGATGGTGCATGAGGCCGTCTGTTTTGCATTTTGTATCTTTTTTCCTGCAACAAGTTGCACGGAGGAGGTCAGAGAGCACTGCAACGTTTCTGTCTGCAGGAATACACACAGTCAAATTCTGAATAAGGAAATAAAAAACATGCCTTTTAGGAGGATGTGCAAAATGAAGCATAATTATCTAAAAAAAAAGAACTGTCCAACGCAGTATTAAAAACTGGTAGGATAGTGGGGAACCATCGTCTTCCAGGAGCAGTTGTGTAGCCATAAGAAAACCACTAATCAGTGAGGCTAACCAGACAAAAAGGCTTCAGTTTTCTAGGGAGCATGAAGACTGGACTCTGGAGCCATGGAAGAAGGTCATGTGGTTTGATAAGTTCAGATTTACTTTGTTCCAGAGTGATGGGAGCAACAGGGTAAGAAGAAGAAGCAGATGAAGTGATGCAGCCATCATGCCTAATGCTGCTGTACAAGCCAAGTCTATGATCTGGGGTTGCTGCAGTGGGTCAGGTCTAGGTTCAGGTGTAGCTTCAGCAACATTATGTGTCCAAAGAATGAGATCAGCTGATACCTGAATATACTGAATGAGCAGGTTATTCAATCTTCCCTGATCAGTCTATGTTTAAGGTGTTTTAAGGCTTCGTTTTTTACAAAGGGGGAAGCCTGAAGGAATAAACTGAGAACTAACGGAGGACAGATGAGAACAGACTGACTCCTTGGAGAATGAAGATCTGTTAGCATCTTATTGTTTGGTGTCAGTTTTTTCAGGATGAACCCAGTCAGACAAAATCAAACCAACAGCTGCAGGAAGACATGGTCTTTTAGCTCCTCCTCACCCAGCCAGTGGTCCTCCGTTAGAAATGTCAAAGACTTGGTGAGGGTTCAGGAGTTTCCTGAAGCTGTAGAGGAGCTCTCTGCCCTTCAGACCGCCGCTCTTCGGGTTGACGAACACCAGCAAGGGACAGACATCATCTCCCAGTTTGTTGTGCTGAAAGACAAAAAAACAGAAAACGTCAAAAAGGAGGATTTATCCTTGGGTTTTACAGGTGGAAGGATGTTTACTTTGTCAGTTTTGACCCATCAGAGCAGACAGTGTTATTCAGGAGGCGGGCTTAAACAGACAGGAGGTGTCGAAGCTGCTGAAGGAACAAAGACTACAGTGTGTGCAGAATTATTAGGCAAGTTGTATTTTTGAGGATTAATTTTATTATAGAACAACAACTATGTTCGCAATGAACACAAAAGACTCATAAATATCAAAGCTGAATATTTTTGGAAGTTGGAGTGGGGCTTTTTTAGTTTTAGTATCTTAGGAGGATATTTCTGTGTGTGCAGGTGACTATTACTGTGCATAATTATTAGGCAACTTAACAAAAACCAAATATATACCCATTTCACTTATTTATTTTCACCAGGGAAACCAATATAACAACTCAAAATTTACAAATATACATTGAAAAGGGTTAGCTTTTACAAGGATTTTTACATAAAAAATGGCTAATTAAAAAAATATATAAAAAAAAGACTTAGAGTTTTATGAGCTGATAACAGTCCTGAATGTGTGGTTTTTATCTGAAGACCAGGAGACCTTATGGATGCTCTGCCATTAAAACTGTGTCGGGAGAGGCTGAAACACCTTTTTTGTGGAGTGAATTGGGGGGTTGAGCAGCTGTTCTCTGTCTCGGTCGAGACCTTTCTTATAAAAAAAAATACCACAAAAACATTGTGATTAAAAGGAGAAACAGAGTTCTGTCACAGAGTGACGGTTACCTCGATCTGCGGTATGACCAGCGACGTCAGCATCTTGTTACTGATGGAAGTGTCTTTGGCCAACATGTAGATCCTCTCTGCTTCAGAGAAACAAGAGATCTGCAACGCCACCGCACCTGAACACACCGTAAACATACTGAGCATGAGTGGTGGTGTGTGTGTCCTGGGTCTGTTCTGTCAGTCAGTTCATTGTATTTCCTCATATCACATCTGATGTCTTTTCCATCAGATTGAACCGGTTTGTTCTGCGTCAGCTGGACGTTTAACATAAGCATAAAATTCACCACCGAACCTGAACAAGCCTGAGAGTTTGTGCTGGTCTGAACAACAAATAGTCCTAAATGCTTAATTCCTTTTCTTCCTGATGCAGGATAAACATGGGAGATTACAGAAGAGGGACAAAACATTTCCTGACAATCTGCCCTTTTAAAACTACCTAGCAGGCTGGTTACCATGACAACAGTCTCACCTTGACTGCCATAGATTTGGCTGATGGTGACCAGGTGACCTGCAGAGACAAACAGAGAGAGAAAAGGGAGGGAGAGGAGTTAAAGGTTTGTTCCTGCTGAGAGTCGACCTCAGTGTTTCCGTTTTCTCTCTAATGTCCCGTTTCACGCTGAGGAAACAAATATGTGCTGCAAAGTGGGAATAAAATGGATCAAATCAAATTATTTATGATGAGCAGCCGTACAAGTAAACAAATTTAGGTTACTTCATGACCACGGTGAACAGCGGGAAAATGCAGTTTTCTCCAACTCTGCAGAGACAAACTGAGAACATCAGCAAAAACAGAACAGAAGCAACACTGAAGATCATACATAATATATACTGCTGCACATGTCTGTGCAGTCGCTGATGCTCAACCTGACAAGTCATAAAAAATACAGAGATGAGATGTTGCATTTGTAATGATTTCCAGGGATCAGGGTTCTCTAAACCACATATGTCAAACTGGTCCAGCAAAGGGCCGTGTGGCTGCAGGTTTTTGTTCCAACCAAGCAGCAGCACACCAGATTTGACTGATTCAATCAACTGATCTCAGTCTTCAGACAGCTGATTGGTCAAACTGTGTGCTCTTGGCTGGCTGGAACAAAAACCTGCAGCCACACGGCCCTTTGCTGGACCAGTTTGACATGCCTGCTCTAAACTAAGGTTCTGTAATACAAAAGAAACCTGTAATCCATCAACAAGACTGAAAGTCAATAATTAACTAATGCTAATGAAAATAAAACAAATAAATGAATAAATAAACTTTAAATGAGGGCTTGATGTTATACACCACCCATCCAAAAAAATAATCTATAACAATAATCCATAAATAACAGCACATTTTTGCACATTTATAGTTATTAACTAATTTATTATTTAATGGTATTTTATTTTATTCCACATATTTTATCACATAAACGGGGACTTTAAAGCTCCAGTGTGGACACATCGCCACCTAGTGACACAAACTATGAACTGCAACCAAGTTAAAACCCCTCATCTGTAGTCCCACTCTAGAGTCAGCGTGTGATTTGTCCCTTCTGAGCTACTATTGTTGCTTTTAATTGGATTAACTGAATAAAACTTCCTAAATTTATTAGAGAATCATCTGCAGATAAAATTTTCTATTTTTATATGTTTTTATGAATCTGTTTTGTTTTTTTATGCACCATAATCATGGCACTTCAGTTTTTGTTGTCTGGTTTTCTGCACAATGACAATAAAAGTCTAACAAAATAAAACAAAAGAAAAAAGAAAAAAAACAACAAAAAAACAAACAAACAATGTACTAAATTAAATAAAACAAAACAAAACAAACAAGGGCGCCTTATGGCTGAAGTTGCTGGAACAGATCTGTTCTGTATCACTAGAAATAAAGGAATTTCCAGAGCTGGGGGACATTACAAAAAGTGGGTTTACTGGTTTAGCTGGCTATGTAACCTAGACTAAACGGTAATCTTGGGTTTTCCCGTTCCAAAAGAGCTAATCTAGGCAAGTTAATACAGAAAAATATGCTGCGAACAGCCTGTAGGAAGTAGCTCTACTCAGCTTATCTCCAGCATAATGATCTGAGGGAACGTCACCATGTGCGTGATCAAATCTGTCTAAACTACTTTGCTTTAAAGAAATGAACAGACAATTAAGTTTTCCATATTTATTTTATTTAAATTTTTTTCTGACGTCTCCATTGTATGCATCATTACCTGATACGAGTCAGAAGAATGTTTTTATAGTTTGCTTTCACTTGGACCTAGGTACACTTTGGGGAGGACGGGTCACATCTGCTTATAATATAATATAATATAATATAATATAATATAATATAATATAATATAATATAATATAATATAATATAAAAAGCTTATTAAGTTTAGTAATTAGATAACACATGCCAACTGTAGGCCACCATGCGTTGACTGCTGGAACTCCTCCACCAAGCGTTGCAGTGGGCGGCTGCAGCTGTTTTCCTTTATTGGTCGTTTTCATTGGGATTTGGGGGCTCAGTGTGTGATGTCTTTCATAGGTTTGGCTTCACCAACATGGGGCTGTGATAGCTACTTCATAGCCAGTGTTGTGGAACCGACAACGCAGGTGAAAGTGTAAAAGGATTTAGCAACGTCGAACACAAGCTTTATCACAGGATTAGTTAAACCTCCTTTCTGGAATACCCCCTGAACAAAATTCATCAGCTCTTTGTTTGTTGTGTTGTTTATGGTTTTCTCGTGGTTAACAAGTCTGAATCAGCTGCTTTATCTGCAGTGTTGTTAGGAAGTCACATCCATTCAACAAACTCTGCCTACGTCACGTGACAGATTCCCAGTGAAAAGATTTTTTTTTATTTGATTTGATTTTAATTACCGTTTACTTATTTATTCACATGCTTATCTTTTATTTATCACCATTGTGAAATTAATAAAAAAATGACGAGGCATCAGCTGATTGATGTGCAGGTGTGACTCACTCTTGATGGCCAGGTGCTCCTGGATGAGTTGGACGTACTCGTCTTTGGTCAGCAGGGGGGGCAGTCCTCCAATCAGCAGGCTCACCTGGACCCCTCGTTTCATCTTTTCCACCACGTAGAACCGGGTCTGGTTCATCTGCCGCAGAGACGCCTGCCGAACCACCCACAGCATCGTCATGACAACCACATCATGTGTCCACAAGGCACAACTTCATCTCTGACAGCTGAAACTAACCGTTACTTATAATGGTCATTGATCACTGAACTGATTTGATTTCTGGGTCCAGTGATTTATTTTTCTGTTTGTCATCAAAGAACTGAGTTGAAATGTTTAAGTTTGACGGAAGGAAAGGTTTGTATGGTGGCTCTGAGGGCCAAAATACAACAAAACTTTTTAAAGTTTCTGTTTATTTGTTGTGTGCATTTCAAAGAATGCTTTATTTTAAGTTTTGTCATGTTTCTACCTCAGGGCCACCGTACTTTCCTGCAGATTTTTCAGTGAATGATTCCAACAACAGACTCTGACGAAACCCATTTTTTTCTGCCTCCCGTCTAAAATGACACCCAAAGTAAATGAAGTTTATCTTAACAACTACAAGGGCTGTGTGTTTAATCTTGGTCTCTAAAGAAAGCTAAAGTGTCAGAATCAACATGTGTGTTATTGTGTCAGAGTAAATTCCCCTGGAACACAGCAGAAAATGTAAATGTTATCTCCTCATAAAAGAAAACCACATTACTTTCAGTAAAAACCAGAGGATAGCAGCCCAGCTCATCCAGGAAAGAGTAAAGTCATTTCTGATGAGGACCTGTGCTACAGTAGAACGTAAAAAAGCATGTTTAATAGAGGTGTTACGCAGGTAAATATCTCAGGACATTATCGGCTGATGACGATGATGGACACTTCTATCAATGGTCAGAGTCAGGAGGATCCAGGGATAGCCCCACATTCACCTTAAAAACACCATGAGGATCCAGAAAGAAGTAAAGCCCAAGATAGTCTATGATAGGAAGACTGAATCCTTCACTATAAAACCTTCTTCATCTCCATGGAAACCAGCAGGACTTTCATGATTTATTTCAAACAAAGGCAGTTACAGGAGAAACATTAGCAGAGTTTTTAGAGCTGGAATCAGACTTTTCACCACAAAACAGCAAAAGTAAGACATGATTTCCAGTTCTGGCTGCTAGCTCCAGAGTTTCTGTCCCAACCTGACAAGACAAACGTCTTTGTAATCATGCAGAGTCTCTGCTTTCATGTGACGTCTTGTGTGGTTTTGCTTGAAGTGGAGGAACTAGCAGAAGCTCTAAAGTGGACTCATGTTTTTCTTACGTTCTCATATAACTGTTTGAAGTTTGAACTGTTTGGTTTGGATGCCAACGCTTGGTTAGTCTTTAAGCTGAGTTTCTCCCCATCATGTTGCTATGCTACATGTTAGCATAGCTGCTTCCTGGTGTCTGCTAACATCTTCTGGGCTGTACAGGAAGCTGTCTTCAAGAGCAGGTTCAAGTGCGACTGGAGACATTCCCTAATTGATTGTTGAGTTATTATTAATTTGCTTTTAAGCTTTGAAGTGTGTTGGTTTTTATCTAACTAAAGGGATGAAGGAGATGTTTAAACTTTATCACATCCAGGTTGTGAATTCAACGTGTTCATTTAACCAGACCATCATCCTTGTCCCAGGTTACATGAACAGCCTCCTCTATAGGAGCTCATGGTCCATGGAAGTTCCTCAACAGAGATTTTTGTTCTAAAATCTGGATTTAATCAGAGCAGCTGCCATCAGAGGCCTCAGTGTCCTCTTACCTTCCGGATCTCCTGCAGTTTTTCCAGCATCTTCTCATCAGGACTCAGCGTCAGTCTTTGCACTGCAGACACAAACTTCAGTCAGCCTGAGACTTTCAGTGATGAAGTTGGTTTGTTTTTCATCATGTTTTTCTCACCTTGTTTGCTGCTCATAAAAATCTCCACCAGACTGAAGCCTGACACGTCTTCATCCTGACACACAACCATAAAACCAAGTCAATAAACAAACTTTTCCAGGAAATTCCAGGCTTCAGGAGCTGCTGTTTACCTGCCGGTCCAGCTGACCGAGGACCTCGCTGAGGACGGATGCGGCGGTGCTCTTCTCTGAGACGGAGACGGAAACAAATGCTGCGCCCGACCTGAAACACAAACAGGAGTCAGTAAACAACCAGGGTTCCAACTCATTTCCCATTCCCAAACTTTTCCAGGTTCACAATTCCACATTTCTTTGCTGATTTATTGAATCATCCAAACACCAAATATTTAGATTAAATCTAAAAAACAAGCCAAACCAAAGCTCTGGTCTTAAAAGGTTTAAATCTGGATTAAAGATTAAGAATAAACAAATTAACTATTAAATAAATACATTTTTCAATTAGATTAAAACAAAAATGGGAAAAAATGAAAATAAAATAAAGAACATCAGATTTTCGTGCATCTTCGCAAGACTAGAGTCAACAACGGTGGCCTGGAAGTGCAAAACAATATTACATCAAGTGAAACAGGTACATTTTCAAGCATTTACATCATAGAAACCATGTTTACATTTACAAAATGAAAATACAATGCTGAAACACTTCTACCAAGAGCTAAACAACTTTACGCTGACGCGAAACACTTTTACAAGTTTTACAAAGACATTTCCAACAGGAACCTCTCAACTGCTTATTGTTCTCTCTGTGGCAGCTTTAAAGAGGGGTTTAGTGGACGGCCCCTCCATGTCCTGAAAGATGATGACAAGGAGACAGCTGGACTGAGCAATCAGGGGGGCATGTGCTAAACCACGCAAGTGCCACATTTTCCATGACACTGGGTTTGCATGAGGCTGAAGCTACATGTGTGATCCTCAGCAATACATCGGTTTATAAATATTTAGATTTCCTCAAGCTGGTGTCTGGAGACCTTTCTGCCTTCAAGTCATTTTCTTCGCCTCATGTCGTTTTCTAAATGTCCATTTAATCGTAAACCTATGAAGTGCTTATCATTTTGAACACCAGTAAAATCTCAGCTGATTAAGCTGCTGCTCAATTGATTCAGTTTCCTGTTTGGACTGTCTTGTCCCCGACTGCACAACATCACTTCCGGGTCATATTGTCATTTGTAACTGTGTTTCCTGAACTTGTAAAATTGTTTCACGTCAACGTAAAGCTGGTAAAAAGTGTTCCAGAAATGTATTCAGAACTTTGTAGAAGTAAGCTTGCATCAAGGATTGTAAGAGGGTTTCATGTTTTGTGCAGCTGTTTGCTCTGAAATGTAAAGTTGTTTTGCCCTTGGTGAAAGAGTTTTGGTATTTTTGTTTTGTACATGTATGTAAACATGGTTTCTATGACATAAATGTGCGTTGCAACAACGTTAATGTGTTTTACTCTGTGTAATATTGTTTTGCACTTCTCGACCACCGGACGGAAGGCAGCCTCTCTGTGTGACTCGCACCCCACTGAGGCCTCACCTGGGCCAGCCGGCGTACACCTTAATGACATCAGCATCTCTCAGTCTGGCCCTCAGGAGCCAGGCGTCTCCTCCATCCTTCAGGGAGCTCCGGTTATCCGGACCGGCGCCGTTCCGGTTCAGGATGTCGTCACCGTGGAGACGCTGCAGACTGCCGAGCTCGTGCAGCTCAAAGTTGTGCGGCTCGTACGGCAGGTAGAAGGCCCTCAGCACCGCCTCCTGCAGGATAACACAGGTACTGCTCTGAGGCTTCGGTGAGAACTGAACTCTTCCAAATGGCTAAAAGTCAGAATCAGTCTGATGGTCCAGCAGCTTGTAGAAGCTCATTCAGCAGCAAAAAGTTGAAATAATGATTTTCTGCATATCAGTTTCTCACATGATTGTGGAGAAACTTTGCTCAGGCTGATTCAGCTCATTGAGGATTGCAGCATTGGTTTCTGCAGCTCTCTGAAGGGCCCCCACAGCATCTCAGTCAGGTTGGGGTCTGGACTTTGAATGAATCGTGTCATCACCTTGATTCTTTTTTTTCAGCCATTCTGTTGTAGATCTGCTGCATGAGACAGTTCAGCTAAGCTTCAGCTGTCAGACAGATGGTCTCACATCTTACTAGGGCTGAGCCATTAATCGATAAAATGTATAAATCGAATTTTCCATTTATGAGGGTGTATTTTTATGAAAATCAGGACTTTATTCCTCCTTTCCATGCACTTTTAACTCTATCCTTGGGCTTCCATAGTTAGCAGCACACTCAGCCCTCTGTCCCTCCACCGTCATTCACGCCTGGAATTTAGCTGTGTGTATAAATGCAGTGAAAACTGCAGAAGACAGCTTCAGCCCACAAACTCTGGTTAACAGACGACCTACTTCAGGTGAATTACTTCCACATGAATCTCGTATGATCAGGATCTAGATGCAGTACAGATGCAGATATGAAGCTGTTTATAATGTGGAAAAGTTATGACGTTATTCACTTTCTTTGCTGTCACTCATTCATATAAATTAATAAAACATAAACACATTTTATATGCAAATGCTTTAAGTTTAATATTGTTATGAAAAAGTTTAATATATTTTTAAGACAGAAAAGAAAAAAAAATCTAATAAAATCGGAAATCGGAATTGGTTTGAAAAGAAGAAGAGATTTTATTTTTAGGCCACATCACCCAGCCCTACATCTGACTCTAGAAAACTTTGATATCCAGAGAAGTTCATGGTCCACTCAGTGACTGCAAGAAGCCCAAATCATCATCCCTCCACCGCCATGCCGACAGCTGGTATGAGAACTCTGTGATATGCTGTGTTTGGGGTTTTTGTAACTTCTGACTAAACGTGTTGGTCTGGTCTGTCTAGAGGACATTGTTCCAGACACCTTGTGCTTTGTTCAGATGCAGCTTTGCAAACCAAATCCATGCTGCCATGTTCTTTTTAAAGAGAAGAGACTTTCTCCTGCAATCCTTCCAAACAAGCCAAACTGGTTCAGTCTTTTTCTAACTGGACTGTCATGAACTTTAACATTTAATATACAACTGAGGCCTGGAGAGTGTGAAATTGGGTTTATACAGTTTCTGTGATCATCACACAGTCTGACTTTGGGCTGAACTTGCTGGGACGCCGTCCTGGGAAGACTGGAAGCTGTATGGAACACTTGTTTCCGAGATTGATGGGCAGCAATAGCTGCTTCTCTGAATTCATTGCTGGTGTCTTTCTTTCTTGACAGCGTGTTAACACACACACACGGATTCTGACTTTAGTTTCTGTTCTGTGAATGACACGACAACTTAACTTCAATTATCACCCTCTATTTATAAAAATTCCTAAAGTTTTCCTGAACCAGAATTGCAGGTGAGAGAGGAAGTGTAGCGATTGTGTGGGTGTGTGTAGGTGTGTGTGTGTGTCTCACCACCACTTCCTCGTTTCTCGTGGCTCTGCTGATAGACACCAATCGGAAGAAGCCGCGCTTGACTGCATCATCTCCGTCGAACACCTTGAGGAACTGTTTACCTGAAAGTCAGAAACACACATCTGTGTCAGGTGAGTACTTTACTCTGCCGTTCCTGGTGGGATTTGATCCAGATCCAGAACCTGAGCTCAGGCTTTAACCTCACAGTCAGATTCTTCAGACGGTTTTAAACCTCATCATCATCATGGTGACACATAACCTGTCAGCTTATCGAAATAGAAATGTCTCAATTATTTTCCAAGATGGTGAGGAATATTCAAAGCTCCAGAGCACTGGTCTGAACTGGTGTGGACATCTCGCAGAAGAAGAAGAAAGATGAAGGACAGACCCACCTGACTCTGCAGCAGCCGGCTGGACATCTTTAGTTGCTGCAGCCGATGGATCAACTTCGTCAGAGTTATCTGGAGGAAACATGGAAGTGACACAGATCACGTCTGACGAATGTTCAGATTATTTTTAGTTAAATTAAAAGGTATAATGTGTAAGGTTTACTGACATCCAATTGTAAAGGTGGACATAAAAATGACTTCAAATATCAAGCATAGCTGTGAGTGTAGCCAGAATTCTTCCAGAGAGGACCCATTGGCCCTAGGTGCAGCAATGACCAAGGTTACATGATGTGTTTTAATTCGGAATTAATTATTCGGAATTAAAGAATTCTCGTTCAATTCCAAATTGAAGTTTACATGAAAAACTTGTTTAATTGCCTTTATTCAGTTCTGCTATCTGGGGCTTGGGAAGGGTTCTGATTGGACGGGGGTGCAGAGCTGACGTATTTACGTCTGCCGGAAGAAAACAAACTCTAGTTCGTGCTTTTCTTTTCGGCTATGTAGAAGACCACATAATAAGAACCATTTTCACTCTGATTTTGATTCTAGTTTCGAAGCAGCAGCTCGATACCAGCATGCTACTTCACTTTCATCAGCCGAGGAGGAGAAAGGAGAGAGCGTAGTGTATCATCGTGACAAGACAAGGGAACGAGCATGTGCAGAACGAGCGGAATTAATTTAAAGTGAAATGAACGCGTGAGAAAGGAATTATTCAATTCAGGTTAAAAATCCAAATAAACCAGCCACTTAACTCGGATTTAAGTTTAACTTGGAATGGCCATTTTCATTCAGAATTAGGTGTTTACAAGGTCATTTTTAAAGAGGATTTCATTTTTATTCTGAATTAAAGGAGATTTGAAACGCTCATGTAATTGTGGCCAATGACTGCACTACAGGTAACTACGTCAACATCATGTACATGTGTACTATCTTCTTCTATTGTCCTTTTAAGGTGTTATTTATCCCTAAAAGTGCTTTAACATCTATCAAACAAAGCTGGTATGGAAGTTTTAAAGCTCAGATAGTTCTCATTTCACACAGAATTGTTTGTCCAATCAGAGCCACCGTAGTAAAAATGGTGGCACCCCAGGGCAGCTGCCATGTATGTGGACCCAGGACAAGAAGATATTAATGGCTTATTTTAACAGAATAAAAACATAACAGTTATTTTAGTAAAGTGATTAGATACCAATAGAAAGACATTTTTTATGATATATTACATTTTTCAGTCACTGGCCTTTGATCTTATTACATGCTTTAAAGTCAATTATAAATACTTTATTAATGCATTTTCTTTTGTTTGTTTAGTTTGTCTTTTTTTGGGCTTTTTTCTTTTTGAGGGGTGGTCTGGTCACATATAAGAATATATAATATATTTGTATGTCCTATTTATTATTTATTTTACAAATAAATAAAAATACCTTGTCATCATTTACATAAATGTATAGAAACCTGTTTTTCATATGAACTTATCGTTTATTTGTGAGAAACATTCTGAGATAGTCTGAAGGTTTCACATCCTGAGGGTTTAGTTTCAGATCAGCAGCGATGCTGTCGGGAAACCAGACGAGCGTTTGAGGTTTCAGTTTGTGTGTCAGCAGCATCACAGGATGTGGGCAGGATGGCCGTGTGTGTGTGTTACATGTTGTGGGGTCCTCCTTTCTTTTTCGGGGAAAAACAATGTCATTCACTTCAGCTCAGGCTGAAGGTTTCTGTACATTTGTGCTGAGTGTGTGCCTACCCAGGTCTTGGCTGCAGCTCTCGGTGATGCGGTAGCAATGCATCTTGCTGAAGTTTCTGGAGTCCAGGAGAATGCAGGCTGGATGCAGAAACATGAAGCGCAGACGTCCCAGAATGCACTCTGGTGGTACGCTGGGATAACAGGCCGAGTGGGTCTGAGGACAAGATGGTGACATGTCAGCACACACAGCCAGTCTGAACTATGTTGAGTCTTAGAGAAATCTGAAGGATGAGACCTGAAATCATCCCTGAGGACTTTCTAAAAAAAAAACAACAACAAACAAACAAACAAAAGAAAAAAAACGTCAACTGAAAGACAAAACTGAGGGTAAAATATAGGCATTTACTCCTAGGTTGCAAAACTGAAGGGGAGATTTTTTTTTAATATCTCCCTTTATCTGGAATATGTTGAATCACATCACATGTAAAAATAAGCTTTGGTCCCTCAGAATAAATAACCCTGCAGAGTCAATAACAAAACCCAAAAACCAGCCCCAGGTTTGACAAACACGTTGGTAAAAAAAAAAATTATCCTGATTAACAGTCTGCAGTTACACACATAATTTATATTATCCAGTGTTTCACCTCCTTTTCTACGGAAGTGTGGAGCTGTCACCCAAACTAAAAAAAAGGGAGCTTATCACGTTATAACGTGATAGTTTTATTGTTAAAACATTAAACGTATCACGTTATAACGTGATAAGTTTATTGTAAAAACGTGAAACTTACGTTATAAGTTTATTAAGGACATAGCCTGTACAGTATGTAGATGTTGTTGTGACCTATATTGGAGCAAAATACATTTTATGTGAAATATGCTCACCAATGAGAAACATTTCAGTTCTTTTTTCCACTAATTAATTGTTCTACTCTGGTTTATTGTTGTACACACAGAAATGTGGGACAGTTATGAGCAACACGGTAGGTCACCTGCCTGCGCACAGTGAGATGGTGTGTGCATGTGTCTGATTTGCCATAGAGCAGGCATCACCAACTCAGGACCTCTTGAGCCAGTGTCCTGCAGGTTTTCAATATGTCCATACTGCAGCACACCTGACTCAAATAATGCGTCGTTACCAGGCTGGTGCAGACCTGGTTTATTATTGTACACAAGACAGTTATGAGCAACATGGTGCATCACCTGCCTGCAAGCAGTGAGACGATGCGTGTGTGTGTCTGAGTTGCTATTGAGTGTGTGCGCTGCTTTTAGTTAATAAGTACCACGGATTAGGCATATGGCTGTCTTCTGAAAAAAAAAATGAAAATTTTAAAGGCGATATGCACTGCTGGGACTGGGAGAAATACGTTGACGACACAAAGACGTAGTCCTGTCTGCTTTAAGGGTACGTTAACAATATCCCAGTGTCCTCCAAGTTTCACCAAATCTCTCCAGTGACCTACAACTTAATCCCATTTGGTAAATTAGGCATATCTCTGGACGTAGCAGTTTCCCTATATAACGACAAATGTGGTTCACAGTCCACACTTTCACCACAAAATGAATCACATTATAACATGATAGAGTGTGTGCAGAATTATTAGGCAAACGAGTATTTTGATCACATCATTCTCTTTATGCATGTTGTTCTACTCCAACCAGTACAGGCTTGAAAGCCTACTACCAATTAAGCATATCAGGTGATGTGCATCTCTGTAATGAGAAGGGGTGTGGTCTAATGACATCAACACCCTATATCAGGTGTGCATAATTATTAGGCAACTTCCATTCCTTTGGCAAAATGGGTCAGAAGAGAGATTTGACGGACTCTGAAAAGTCAAAAATAGTGAGATGTCTTGCAGAGGGATGCAGCACTCTTAAAATTGCCAAGCTTTTGAGGCATGATCATCGAACAATTAAGCGTTTCATTCAAAATAGTCAACAGGGTCGCAAGAAGCGTGTTGAAAAAACAAGGCGCAAAACAACTGCCAATGAACTGAGGAAAATCAAGCGTGAAGCTGCCAAAATGCCATTGGCCACCAGTTTTGCCATATTTCAGAGCTGCAATATCACTGGAGTGCCAAGAAGCACAAGGTGTGCAATACTCAGGGACATGGCCAAGGTAAGGAAGGCTGAAAAACTACCACCACTGAACAAGACACAAGATAAAACGTCAAGACTGGGCCAAGAAATATCATAAGACTGATTTTTCTAAGGTTTTATGGACTGATGAAATGAGAGTGAGTCTTGATGGGCCAGATGGATGGGCCCGTGGCTGGATCAGTACAGGGCAGAGAGCTCCACTCCGAGTCAGACGCCAGCAAGGTGGAGGTGGGATACTGGTATGGGCTGGTATCATCAAGGATGAGCTTGTGGGACCTTCTTGGCTTGAGGATGGAGTCAAGCTCAACTCCCAGTCCTACTGTTTTTGAATGCCAGAAATGTATATTGGAAATTTTGAGTTGTGATATTGGTTTCCCTGGTGAAAATAAATAAGTGAAATGGGTATATATTTGGTTTTTGTTAAGTTGCCTAATAATTATGCACAGTAATAGTCACCTGCACACACAGATATCCTCCTAAGATACTAAAACTAAAAAAGCCCCACTCCAACTTCCAAAAATATTCAGCTTTGATATTTATGAGTCTTTTGTGTTCATTGCGAACATAGTAGTAGTTCTATAATAAAATTAATCCTCAAAAATACAACTTGCCTAATAATTCTGCACACCCTGTACGTGTCACGTTTTTACATTGAAATTATCACGTGACAGCGTAATAGATTTCACATTTTTCCAAAAAATCTTATCACAATCTGTGATACATTTCACGTTTTTAAAAAGAACTATTACTTTTAACATGATACCTTTCGCGTTGTTGCAATGAACTATCATATTATGAGGTGATACGTCTCACTTTATGATGTATATATCTGTTGTGTCAAGTCACAATAGAAACCATTTAAAGCCAAACTGTAGTAATGTCACAATAAACAATCCACTTTAATCCATTAACTTATATGAAATGGCACCACATGGAATCAATGAAATCCTCCTTTAACCCAAGTGTTTTCATTCAAATGTGGGGTTTAGAATTAGGAGAAAGGACATTGGAACACGAACAATTAGCAACTGCTGAATAGCTGCTAGCATAACACATGTTTATTGTATTAATGCTTTTTGCTTTACTAATATCAAGTTAACTAAACACATTTAATAAGAACTTCTAAGAAAAGCCAAATATTTTGAAAATGAAAGGGATTCCATTTCAATTTACTTTTAAAAGATTAAGAAAAGGAGCTACATTAAGCTAGCTTAATAGAGCATAAAAGCTAGCAACAGCTTAAGAGTGGCTAGCATGATATATGCTTGTTTTATATATTGTCTTCCACCACTTGTTATTGTAGTAATGTCAGAATAACCATAAAACTTTAATCCATCAAATCACATGAAATGACACAACATGGAAACAATGAAATCCTCCTTTAACCCAAGTGTTTTCTTTCAAATGTGGGCTTTAGAATTCAGAGAAAGGACTTGGAACACGAACAATTAGCAACTGCTGAATGGCTGCTAGCATAACACATGTTTATTGTATTAATGCTTTTTGCTTTACTAATATCATGTTAACTGAACACATTTAATAAGAACTTCTAAGAAAAGCCAAATATTTTGAAAATGAAAGGGATTCCATTTCAATTTACTTTTAAAAGTTTAAGAACAGGAGCTACATTAAGCTAGCTTAATAGAGCATAAAAGCTAGCAACAGCTTAAGAGTGGCTAGCATGATATATGCTTGTTTTATATATTATCTTCCACCACTTGTTATTGTAGTAATGTCAGAATAACCATAAAACGTTTAATCCATCAACTCACATGAAATGGCACAACATGGAAACAATGAAATCCTCCTTTAACCCAAGTGTTTTCTTTCAAATGTGGGCTTTAGAATTCAGAGAAAGGACTTGGAACACGAACAATTAGCAACTGCTGAATGGCTGCTAGCATAACACATGTTTATTGTATTAATGCTTTTTGCTTTACTAATATCATGTTAACTGAACACATTTAATAAGAACTTCTAAGAAAAGCCAAATATTTTGAAAATGAAAGGGATTCCATTTCAATTTACTTTTAAAAGTTTAAGAACAGGAGCTACATTAAGCTAGCTTAATAGAGCATAAAAGCTAGCAACAGCTTAAGAGTGGCTAGCATGATATATGCTTGTTTTATATATTATCTTCCACCACTTGTTATTGTAGTAATGTCAGAATAACCATAAAACTTTAATCCATCAACTCACATGAAATGACACAACATGGAAACAATGAAATCCTCCTTTAACCCAAGTGTTTTCGTTTAAATGTGGGCTTTAGAATTCAGAGAAAGGACTTGGAACACGAACAATTAGCAACTGCTGAATGGCTGCTAGCATAACACATGTTTATTGTATTAATGCTTTTTGCTTTACTAATATCATGTTAACTGAACACATTTAATAAGAACTTCTAAGAAAAGCCAAATATTTTGAAAATGAAAGGGATTCCATTTCAATTTACTTTTAAAAGTTTAAGAAAAGGAGCTACATTAAGCTAGCTTAATAGAGCATAAAAGCTAGCAACAGCTTAAGAGTGGCTAGCATGATATATGCTTGTTTTATATATTATCTTCCACCACTTGTTATTGTAGTAATGTCAGAATAACCATAAAAGTTTAATCCATCAACTCACATGAAATGGCACAACATGGAAACAATGAAATCCTCCTTTAACCCAAGTGTTTTCTTTCAAATGTGGGCTTTAGAATTCAGAGAAAGGACTTGGAACACGAACAATTAGCAACTGCTGAATGGCTGCTAGCATAACACATGTTTATTGTATTAATGCTTTTTGCTTTACTAATATCAAGTTAACTGAACACATTTAATAAGAACTTCTAAGAAAAGCCAAATATTTTGAAAATGAAAGGGATTCCATTTCAATTTACTTTTAAAAGTTTAAGAAAAGGAGCTACATTAAGCTAGCTTAATAGAGCATAAAAGCTAGCAACAGCTTAAGAGTGGCTAGCATGATATATGCTTGTTTTATATATTATCTTCCACCACTTGTTATTGTAGTAATGTCAGAATAACCATAAAAGTTTAATCCATCAACTCACATGAAATGGCACAACATGGAAACAATGAAATCCTCCTTTAACCCAAGTGTTTTCTTTCAAATGTGGGCTTTAGAATTCAGAGAAAGGACTTGGAACACGAACAATTAGCAACTGCTGAATGGCTGCTAGCATAACACATGTTTATTGTATTAATGCTTTTTGCTTTACTAATATCATGTTAACTGAACACATTTAATAAGAACTTCTAAGAAAAGCCAAATATTTTGAAAATGAAAGGGATTCCATTTCAATTTACTTTTAAAAGTTTAAGAACAGGAGCTACATTAAGCTAGCTTAATAGAGCATAAAAGCTAGCAACAGCTTAAGAGTGGCTAGCATGATATATGCTTGTTTTATATATTATCTTCCAACACTTGTTATTGTAGTAATGTCAGAATAACCATAAAACTTTAATCCATCAACTCACATGAAATGACACAACATGGAAACAATGAAATCCTCCTTTAACCCAAGTGTTTTCTTTCAAATGTGGGCTTTAGAATTCAGAGAAAGGACATTGGAACACGAACAATTAGCAACTGCTGAATGGCTGCTAGCATAACACATGTTTATTGTATTAATGCTTTTTGCTTTACTAATATCATGTTAACTGAACACATTTAATAAGAACTTCTAAGAAAAGCCAAATATTTTGAAAATGAAAGGGATTCCATTTCAATTTACTTTTAAAAGTTTAAGAAAAGGAGCTACATTAAGCTAGCTTAATAGAGCATAAAAGCTAGCAACAGCTTAAGAGTGGCTAGCATGATATATGCTTGTTTTATATATTATCTTCCAACACTTGTTATTGTAGTAATGTCAGAATAACCATAAAACTTTAATCCATCAACTCACATGAAATGACACAACATGGAAACAATGAAATCCTCCTTTAACCCAAGTGTTTTCTTTCAAATGTGGGCTTTAGAATTCAGAGAAAGGACTTGGAACACGAACAATTAGCAACTGCTGAATGGCTGCTAGCATAACACATGTTTATTGTATTAATGCTTTTTGCTTTACTAATATCATGTTAACTGAACACATTTAATAAGAACTTCTAAGAAAAGCCAAATATTTTGAAAATGAAAGGGATTCCATTTCAATTTACTTTTAAAAGTTTAAGAAAAGGAGCTACATTAAGCTAGCTTAATAGAGCATAAAAGCTAGCAACAGCTTAAGAGTGGCTAGCATGATATATGCTTGTTTTATATATTATCTTCCACCACTTGTTATTGTAGTAATGTCAGAATAACCATAAAACTTTAATCCATCAACTCACATGAAATGGCACAACATGGAAACAATGAAATCCTCCTTTAACCCAAGTGTTTTCTTTCAAATGTGGGCTTTAGAATTCAGAGAAAGGACTTGGAACACGAACAATTAGCAACTACTGAATGGCTGCTAGCATAACACATGTTTATTGTATTAATGCTTCTTGCTTTACTAATATCAAGTTAACTGAACACATTTAATAAGAACTTCTAAGAAAAGCCAAATATTTTGAAAATGAAAGGGATTCCATTTCAATTTACTTTTAAAAGTTTAAGAACAGGAGCTACATTAAGCTAGCTTAATAGAGCATAAAAGCTAGCAACAGCTTAAGAGTGGCTAGCATGATATATGCTTGTTTTATATATTATCTTCCACCACTTGTTATTGTAGTAATGTCAGAATAACCATAAAACTTTAATCCATCAACTCACTAAAATTGGCACAACATGGAAACAATGAAATCCTCCTTTAACCCAAGTGTTTTCTTTCAAATGTGGGCTTTAGAATTCAGAGAAAGGACTTGGAACACGAACAATTAGCAACTGCTGAATGGCTGCTAGCATAACACGATTATTGTATTAATGCTTTTTGCTTTACTAATATCATGTTAACTGAACACATTTAATAAGAACTTCTAAGAAAAGCCAAATATTTTGAAAATGAAAGGGATTCCATTTCAATTTACTTTTAAAAGTTTAAGAACAGGAGCTACATTAAGCTAGCTTAATAGAGCATAAAAGCTAGCAACAGCTTAAGAGTGGCTAGCATGATATATGCTTGTTTTATATATTATCTTCCAACACTTGTTATTGTAGTAATGTCAGAATAACCATAAAACTTTAATCCATCAACTCACATGAAATGACACAACATGGAAACAATGAAATCCTCCTTTAACCCAAGTGTTTTCGTTTAAATGTGGGCTTTAGAATTCAGAGAAAAGACTTGGAACACGAACAATTAGCAACTGCTGAATGGCTGCTAGCATAACACATGTTTATTGTATTAATGCTTTTTGCTTTACTAATATCATGTTAACTGAACACATTTAATAAGAACTTCTAAGAAAAGCCAAATATTTTGAAAATGAAAGGGATTCCATTTCAATTTACTTTTAAAAGTTTAAGAACAGGAGCTACATTAAGCTAGCTTAATAGAGCATAAAAGCTAGCAACAGCTTAAGAGTGGCTAGCATGATATATGCTTGTTTTATATATTATCTTCCACCACTTGTTATTGTAGTAATGTCAGAATAACCATAAAACTTTAATCCATCAAATCACATGAAATGGCACAACATGGAAACAATGAAATCCTCCTTTAACCCAAGTGTTTTCTTTCAAATGTGGGCTTTAGAATTCAGAGAAAGGACATTGGAACACGAACAATTAGCAACTGCTGAATGGCTGCTAGCATAACACATGTTTATTGTATTAATGCTTTTTGCTTTACTAATATCATGTTAACTGAACACATTTAATAAGAACTTCTAAGAAAAGCCAAATATTTTGAAAATGAAAGGGATTCCATTTCAATTTACTTTTAAAAGTTTAAGAAAAGGAGCTACATTAAGCTAGCTTAATAGAGCATAAAAGCTAGCAACAGCTTAAGAGTGGCTAGCATGATATATGCTTGTTTTATATATTATCTTCCACCACTTGTTATTGTAGTAATGTCAGAATAACCATAAAACTTTAATCCATCAACTCACATGAAATGACACAACATGGAAACAATGAAATCCTCCTTTAACCCAAGTGTTTTCTTTCAAATGTGGGCTTTAGAATTCAGAGAAAGGACTTGGAACACGAACAATTAGCAACTGCTGAATGGCTGCTAGCATAACACATGTTTATTGTATTAATGCTTTTTGCTTTACTAATATCATGTTAACTGAACACATTTAATAAGAACTTCTAAGAAAAGCCAAATATTTTGAAAATGAAAGGGATTCCATTTCATTTTACTTTAAAAGTTTAAGAACAGGAGCTACATTAAGCTAGCTTAATAGAGCATAAAAGCTAGCAACAGCTTAAGAGTGGCTAGCATGATATATGCTTGTTTTATATATTATCTTCCACCACTTGTTATTGTAGTAATGTCAGAATAACCATAAAAGTTTAATCCATCAACTCACATGAAATGGCACAACATGGAAACAAAGAAATCCTCCTTTAACCCAAGTGTTTTCGTGTAAATGTGGGCTTTAGAATTCAGAGAAAGGACTTGGAACACGAACAATTAGCAACTACTGAATGGCTGCTAGCATAACACATGTTTATTGTATTAATGCTTCTTGCTTTACTAATATCAAGTTAACTGAACACATTTAATAAGAACTTCTAAGAAAAGCCAAATATTTTGAAAATGAAAGGGATTCCATTTCAATTTACTTTTAAAAGTTTAAGAAAAGGAGCTACATTAAGCTAGCTTAATAGAGCATAAAAGCTAGCAACAGCTTAAGAGTGGCTAGCATGATATATGCTTGTTTTATATATTATCTTCCAACACTTGTTATTGTAGTAATGTCAGAATAACCATAAAACTTTAATCCATCAAATCACATGAAATGACACAACATGGAAACAATGAAATCCTCCTTTAACCCAAGTGTTTTCTTTCAAATGTGGGCTTTAGAATTCAGAGAAAGGACTTGGAACACGAACAATTAGCAACTGCTGAATGGCTGCTAGCATAACACATGTTTATTGTATTAATGCTTTTTGCTTTACTAATATCATGTTAACTGAACACATTTAATAAGAACTTCTAAGAAAAGCCAAATATTTTGAAAATGAAAGGGATTCCATTTCAATTTACTTTTAAAAGTTTAAGAAAAGGAGCTACATTAAGCTAGCTTAATAGAGCATAAAAGCTAGCAACAGCTTAAGAGTGGCCAGCATGATATATGCTTGTTTTATATATTATCTTCCACCACTTGTTATTGTAGTAATGTCAGAATAACCATAAAACTTTAATCCATCAACTCACATGAAATGGCACAACATGGAAACAATGAAATCCTCCTTTAACCCAAGTGTTTTCGTTTAAATGTGGGCTTTAGAATTCAGAGAAAGGACTTGGAACACGAACAATTAGCAACTGCTGAATGGCTGCTAGCATAACACATGTTTATTGTATTAATGCTTTTTGCTTTACTAATATCAAGTTAACTGAACACATTTAATAAGAACTTCTAAGAAAAGCCAAATATTTTGAAAATGAAAGGGATTCCATTTCAATTTACTTTTAAAAGTTTAAGAAAAGGAGCTACATTAAGCTAGCTTAATAGAGCATAAAAGCTAGCAACAGCTTAAGAGTGGCTAGCATGATATATGCTTGTTTTATATATTATCTTCCACCACTTGTTATTGTAGTAATGTCAGAATAACCATAAAACTTTAATCCATCAACTCACTAAAATTGGCACAACATGGAAACAATGAAATCCTCCTTTAACCCAAGTGTTTTCTTTCAAATGTGGGCTTTAGAATTCAGAGAAAGGACTTGGAACACGAACAATTAGCAACTGCTGAATGGCTGCTAGCATAACACATGTTTATTGTATTAATGCTTTTTGCTTTACTAATATCAATGTTAACTGAACACATTTAATAAGAACTTCTAAGAAAAGCCAAATATTTTGAAAATGAAAGGGATTCCATTTCAATTTACTTTTAAAAGTTTAAGAAAAGGAGCTACATTAAGCTAGCTTAATAGAGCATAAAAGCTAGCAACAGCTTAAGAGTGGCTAGCATGATATATGCTTGTTTTATATATTATCTTCCAACACTTGTTATTGTAGTAATGTCAGAATAACCATAAAACTTTAATCCATCAAATCACATGAAATGACACAACATGGAAACAATGAAATCCTCCTTTAACCCAAGTGTTTTCTTTCAAATGTGGGCTTTAGAATTCAGAGAAAGGACTTGGAACACGAACAATTAGCAACTGCTGAATGGCTGCTAGCATAACACATGTTTATTGTATTAATGCTTTTTGCTTTACTAATATCATGTTAACTGAACACATTTAATAAGAACTTCTAAGAAAAGCCAAATATTTTGAAAATGAAAGGGATTCCATTTCAATTTACTTTTAAAAGTTTAAGAACAGGAGCTACATTAAGCTAGCTTAATAGAGCATAAAAGCTAGCAACAGCTTAAGAGTGGCTAGCATGATATATGCTTGTTTTATATATTATCTTCCAACACTTGTTATTGTAGTAATGTCAGAATAACCATAAAACTTTAATCCATCAACTCACATGAAATGACACAACATGGAAACAATGAAATCCTCCTTTAACCCAAGTGTTTTCGTTTAAATGTGGGCTTTAGAATTCAGAGAAAGGACTTGGAACACGAACAATTAGCAACTGCTGAATGGCTGCTAGCATAACACATGTTTATTGTATTAATGCTTTTTGCTTTACTAATATCATGTTAACTGAACACATTTAATAAGAACTTCTAAGAAAAGCCAAATATTTTGAAAATGAAAGGGATTCCATTTCAATTTACTTTTAAAAGTTTAAGAAAAGGAGCTACATTAAGCTAGCTTAATAGAGCATAAAAGCTAGCAACAGCTTAAGAGTGGCTAGCATGATATATGCTTGTTTTATATATTATCTTCCAACACTTGTTATTGTAGTAATGTCAGAATAACCATAAAACTTTAATCCATCAACTCACTAAAATTGGCACAACATGGAAACAATGAAATCCTCCTTTAACCCAAGTGTTTTCTTTCAAATGTGGGCTTTAGAATTCAGAGAAAGGACTTGGAACACGAACAATTAGCAACTGCTGAATGGCTGCTAGCATAACACATGTTTATTGTATTAATGCTTTTTGCTTTACTAATATCATGTTAACTGAACACATTTAATAAGAACTTCTAAGAAAAGCCAAATATTTTGAAAATGAAAGGGATTCCAGTTAATTTTACTTTAAAAGTTTAAGAACAGGAGCTACATTAAGCTAGCTTAATAGAGCATAAAAGCTAGCAACAGCTTAAGAGTGGCTAGCATGATATATGCTTGTTTTACATATTATCTTCCACCACTTGTTATTGTAGTAATGTCAGAATAACCATAAAACTTTAATCCATCAACTCACATGAAATGGCACAACATGGAAACAATGAAATCCTCCTTTAACCCAAGTGTTTTCTGTAAATGTGGGCTTTAGAATTCAGAGAAAGGACTTGGAACACGAACAATTAGCAACTAGCTGAATGGCTGCTAGCATAACACATGTTTATTGTATTAATGCTTTTTGCTTTACTAATATCATGTTAACTGAACACATTTAATAAGAACTTCTAAGAAAAGCCAAATATTTTGAAAATGAAAGGGATTCCATTTCAATTTACTTTTAAAAGTTTAAGAAAAGGAGCTACATTAAGCTAGCTTAATAGAGCATAAAAGCTAGCAACAGCTTAAGAGTGGCTAGCATGATATATGCTTGTTTTATATATTATCTTCCAACACTTGTTATTGTAGTAATGTCAGAATAACCATAAAACTTTAATCCATCAAATCACATGAAATGGACACAACATGGAAACAATGAAATCCTCCTTTAACCCAAGTGTTTTCTTTCAAATGTGGGCTTTAGAATTCAGAGAAAGGACTTGGAACACGAACAATTAGCAACTGCTGAATGGCTGCTAGCATAACACATGTTTATTGTATTAATGCTTTTTGCTTTACTAATATCATGTTAACTGAACACATTTAATAAGAACTTCTAAGAAAAGCCAAATATTTTGAAAATGAAAGGGATTCCATTTCAATTTACTTTTAAAAGTTTAAGAACAGGAGCTACATTAAGCTAGCTTAATAGAGCATAAAAGCTAGCAACAGCTTAAGAGTGGCTAGCATGATATATGCTTGTTTTATATATTATCTTCCAACACTTGTTATTGTAGTAATGTCAGAATAACCATAAAACTTTAATCCATCAACTCACATGAAATGACACAACATGGAAACAATGAAATCCTCCTTTAACCCAAGTGTTTTCGTTTAAATGTGGGCTTTAGAATTCAGAGAAAGGACTTGGAACACGAACAATTAGCAACTGCTGAATGGCTGCTAGCATAACACATGTTTATTGTATTAATGCTTTTTGCTTTACTAATATCATGTTAACTGAACACATTTAATAAGAACTTCTAAGAAAAGCCAAATATTTTGAAAATGAAAGGGATTCCATTTCAATTTACTTTTAAAAGTTTAAGAAAAGGAGCTACATTAAGCTAGCTTAATAGAGCATAAAAGCTAGCAACAGCTTAAGAGTGGCTAGCATGATATATGCTTGTTTTATATATTATCTTCCAACACATGTTATTGTAGTAATGTCAGAATAACCATAAAACTTTAATCCATTAACTGAAGTGAAATGGCACAACATGCAAACAAAGAAATCCTCCTTTAACCCAAGTGTTTTCGTTTAAATGTGGGCTTTAGAATTCAGAGAAAGGACTTGGAACACGAACAATTAGCAACTACTGAATGGCTGCTAGCATAACACATGTTTATTGTATTAATGCTTGTTGCTTTACTAATATCAAGTTAACTGAACACATTTAATAAGAACTTCTAAGAAAAGCCAAATATTTTGAAAATGAAAGGGATTCCATTTCAATTTACTTTTAAAAGTTTAAGAAAAGGAGCTACATTAAGCTAGCTTAACAGAGCATAAAAGCTAGCAACAGCTTAAGAGTGGCTAGCATGATATATGCTTGTTTTATATATTATCTTCCACCACTTGTTATTGTAGTAATGTCAGAATAACCATAAAACTTTAATCCATCAAATCACATGAAATGACACAACATGGAAACAATGAAATCCTCCTTTAACCCAAGTGTTTTCTTTCAAATGTGGGCTTTAGAATTCAGAGAAAGGACTTGGAACACGAACAATTAGCAACTGCTGAATGGCTGCTAGCATAACACATGTTTATTGTATTAATGCTTTTTGCTTTACTAATATCATGTTAACTGAACACATTTAATAAGAACTTCTAAGAAAAGCCAAATATTTTGAAAATGAAAGGGATTCCAGTTTCAATTTACTTTTAAAAGTTTAAGAACAGGAGCTACATTAAGCTAGCTTAATAGAGCATAAAAGCTAGCAACAGCTTAAGAGTGGCTAGCATGATATATGCTTGTTTTATATATTATCTTCCACCACTTGTTATTGTAGTAATGTCAGAATAACCATAAAACTTTAATCCATCAACTCACATGAAATGGCACAACATGGAAACAATGAAATCCTCCTTTAACCCAAGTGTTTTCTTTCAAATGTGGGCTTTAGAATTCAGAGAAAGGACTTGGAACACGAACAATTAGCAACTGCTGAATGGCTGCTAGCATAACACATGTTTATTGTATTAATGCTTTTTGCTTTACTAATATCAAGTTAACTGAACACATTTAATAAGAACTTCTAAGAAAAGCCAAATATTTTGAAAATGAAAGGGATTCCATTTCAATTTACTTTAAAAGTTTAAGAACAGGAGCTACATTAAGCTAGCTTAATAGAGCATAAAAGCTAGCAACAGCTTAAGAGTGGCTAGCATGATATATGCTTGTTTTATATATTATCTTCCACCACTTGTTATTGTAGTAATGTCAGAATAACCATAAAAGTTTAATCCATCAACTCACATGAAATGGCACAACATGGAAACAAAGAAATCCTCCTTTAACCCAAGTGTTTTCGTGTCAAATGTGGGCTTTAGAATTCAGAGAAAGGACTTGGAACACGAACAATTAGCAACTACTGAATGGCTGCTAGCATAACACATGTTTATTGTATTAATGCTTGTTGCTTTACTAATATCAAGTTAACTGAACACATTTAATAAGAACTTCTAAGAAAAGCCAAATATTTTGAAAATGAAAGGGATTCCATTTCAATTTACTTTTAAAAGTTTAAGAAAAGGAGCTACATTAAGCTAGCTTAATAGAGCATAAAAGCTAGCAACAGCTTAAGAGTGGCTAGCATGATATATGCTTGTTTTATATATTATCTTCCACCACTTGTTATTGTAGTAATGTCAGAATAACCATAAAACTTTAATCCATCAAATCACATGAAATGACACAACATGGAAACAATGAAATCCTCCTTTAACCCAAGTGTTTTCTTTCAAATGTGGGCTTTAGAATTCAGAGAAAGGACTTGGAACACGAACAATTAGCAACTGCTGAATGGCTGCTAGCATAACACATGTTTATTGTATTAATGCTTTTTGCTTTACTAATATCATGTTAACTGAACACATTTAATAAGAACTTCTAAGAAAAGCCAAATATTTTGAAAATGAAAGGGATTCCATTTCAATTTACTTTTAAAAGTTTAAGAAAAGGAGCTACATTAAGCTAGCTTAATAGAGCATAAAAGCTAGCAACAGCTTAAGAGTGGCTAGCATGATATATGCTTGTTTTATATATTATCTTCCACCACTTGTTATTGTAGTAATGTCAGAATAACCATAAAACTTTAATCCATCAACTCACATGAAATGGCACAACATGGAAACAATGAAATCCTCCTTTAACCCAAGTGTTTTCGTTTAAATGTGGGCTTTAGAATTCAGAGAAAGGACTTGGAACACGAACAATTAGCAACTGCTGAATGGCTGCTAGCATAACACATGTTTATTGTATTAATGCTTTTTGCTTTACTAATATCATGTTAACTGAACACATTTAATAAGAACTTCTAAGAAAAGCCAAATATTTTGAAAATGAAAGGGATTCCATTTCAATTTACTTTTAAAAGTTTAAGAAAAGGAGCTACATTAAGCTAGCTTAATAGAGCATAAAAGCTAGCAACAGCTTAAGAGTGGCTAGCATGATATATGCTTGTTTTATATATTATCTTCCACCACTTGTTATTGTAGTAATGTCAGAATAACCATAAAACTTTAATCCATCAACTCACATGAAATGGCACAACATGGAAACAATGAAATCCTCCTTTAACCCAAGTGTTTTCTTTCAAATGTGGGCTTTAGAATTCAGAGAAAGGACTTGGAACACGAACAATTAGCAACTGCTGAATGGCTGCTAGCATAACACATGTTTATTGTATTAATGCTTTTTGCTTTACTAATATCAATGTTAACTGAACACATTTAATAAGAACTTCTAAGAAAAGCCAAATATTTTGAAAATGAAAGGGATTCCTTTTCAATTTACTTTTAAAAGTTTAAGAACAGGAGCTACATTAAGCTAGCTTAATAGAGCATAAAAGCTAGCAACAGCTTATGAGTGGCTAGCATGATATATGCTTGTTTTATATATTATCTTCCAACACTTGTTATTGTAGTAATGTCAGAATAACCATAAAACTTTAATCCATCAACTCACATGAAATGGACACAACATGGAAACAATGAAATCCTCCTTTAACCCAAGTGTTTTCTTTCAAATGTGGGCTTTAGAATTCAGAGAAAGGACTTGGAACACGAACAATTAGCAACTGCTGAATGGCTGCTAGCATAACACATGTTTATTGTATTAATGCTTTTTGCTTTACTAATATCATGTTAACTGAACACATTTAATAAGAACTTCTAAGAAAAGCCAAATATTTTGAAAATGAAAGGGATTCCATTTCATTTTACTTTAAAAGTTTAAGAACAGGAGCTACATTAAGCTAGCTTAATAGAGCATAAAAGCTAGCAACAGCTTAAGAGTGGCTAGCATGATATATGCTTGTTTTATATATTATCTTCCACCACTTGTTATTGTAGTAATGTCAGAATAACCATAAAACTTTAATCCATCAACTCACATGAAATGGCACAACATGGAAACAAATGAAATCCTCCTTTAACCCAAGTGTTTTCGTGTAAATGTGGGCTTTAGAATTCAGAGAAAGGACTTGGAACACGAACAATTAGCAACTACTGAATGGCTGCTAGCATAACACATGTTTATTGTATTAATGCTTGTTGCTTTACTAATATCAAGTTAACTGAACACATTTAATAAGAACTTCTAAGAAAAGCCAAATATTTTGAAAATGAAAGGGATTCCATTTCAATTTACTTTTAAAAGTTTAAGAAAAGGAGCTACATTAAGCTAGCTTAATAGAGCATAAAAGCTAGCAACAGCTTAAGAGTGGCTAGCATGATATATGCTTGTTTTATATATTATCTTCCACCACTTGTTATTGTAGTAATGTCAGAATAACCATAAAACTTTAATCCATCAAATCACATGAAATGACACAACATGGAAACAATGAAATCCTCCTTTAACCCAAGTGTTTTCTTTCAAATGTGGGCTTTAGAATTCAGAGAAAGGACTTGGAACACGAACAATTAGCAACTGCTGAATGGCTGCTAGCATAACACATGTTTATTGTATTAATGCTTTTTGCTTTACTAATATCAAGTTAACTGAACACATTTAATAAGAACTTCTAAGAAAAGCCAAATATTTTGAAAATGAAAGGGATTCCATTTCAATTTACTTTTAAAAGTTTAAGAACAGGAGCTACATTAAGCTAGCTTAATAGAGCATAAAAGCTAGCAACAGCTTAAGAGTGGCTAGCATGATATATGCTTGTTTTATATATTATCTTCCACCACTTGTTATTGTAGTAATGTCAGAATAACCATAAAAGTTTAATCCATCAACTCACATGAAATGGCACAACATGGAAACAATGAAATCCTCCTTTAACCCAAGTGTTTTCGTTTAAATGTGGGCTTTAGAATTCAGAGAAAGGACTTGGAACACGAACAATTAGCAACTGCTGAATGGCTGCTAGCATAACACATGTTTATTGTATTAATGCTTTTTGCTTTACTAATATCAAGTTAACTGAACACATTTAATAAGAACTTCTAAGAAAAGCCAAATATTTTGAAAATGAAAGGGATTCCTTTTCAATTTACTTTTAAAAGTTTAAGAAAAGGAGCTACATTAAGCTAGCTTAATAGAGCATAAAAGCTAGCAACAGCTTAAGAGTGGCTAGCATGATATATGCTTGTTTTATATATTATCTTCCACCACTTGTTATTGTAGTAATGTCAGAATAACCATAAAACTTTAATCCATCAACTCACATGAAATGGCACAACATGGAAACAATGAAATCCTCCTTTAACCCAAGTGTTTTCTTTCAAATGTGGGCTTTAGAATTCAGAGAAAGGACTTGGAACACGAACAATTAGCAACTACTGAATGGCTGCTAGCATAACACATGTTTATTGTATTATTTGCTTTTTGCTTTACTAATATCAAGTTAACTGAACACATTTAATAAGAACTTCTAAGAAAAGCCAAATATTTTGAAAATGAAAGGGATTCCTTTTCAATTTACTTTTAAAAGTTTAAGAACAGGAGCTACATTAAGCTAGCTTAATAGAGCATAAAAGCTAGCAACAGCTTAAGAGTGGCTAGCATGATATATGCTTGTTTTATATATTATCTTCCAACACTTGTTATTGTAGTAATGTCAGAATAACCATAAAACTTTAATCCATCAAATCACATGAAATGACACAACATGGAAACAATGAAATCCTCCTTTAACCCAAGTGTTTTCTTTCAAATGTGGGCTTTAGAATTCAGAGAAAGGACTTGGAACACGAACAATTAGCAACTGCTGAATGGCTGCTAGCATAACACATGTTTATTGTATTAATGCTTTTTGCTTTACTAATATCATGTTAACTGAACACATTTAATAAGAACTTCTAAGAAAAGCCAAATATTTTGAAAATGAAAGGGATTCCATTTCATTTTACTTTAAAAGTTTAAGAACAGGAGCTACATTAAGCTAGCTTAATAGAGCATAAAAGCTAGCAACAGCTTAAGAGTGGCTAGCATGATATATGCTTGTTTTATATATTATCTTCCACCACTTGTTATTGTAGTAATGTCAGAATAACCATAAAACTTTAATCCATCAACTCACATGAAATGGCACAACATGGAAACAAAGAAATCCTCCTTTAACCCAAGTGTTTTCGTGTAAATGTGGGCTTTAGAATTCAGAGAAAGGACTTGGAACACGAACAATTAGCAACTACTGAATGGCTGCTAGCATAACACATGTTTATTGTATTAATGCTTGTTGCTTTACTAATATCAAGTTAACTGAACACATTTAATAAGAACTTCTAAGAAAAGCCAAATATTTTGAAAATGAAAGGGATTCCATTTCAATTTACTTTTAAAAGTTTAAGAAAAGGAGCTACATTAAGCTAGCTTAATAGAGCATAAAAGCTAGCAACAGCTTAAGAGTGGCTAGCATGATATATGCTTGTTTTATATATTATCTTCCACCACTTGTTATTGTAGTAATGTCAGAATAACCATAAAACTTTAATCCATCAAATCACATGAAATGACACAACATGGAAACAATGAAATCCTCCTTTAACCCAAGTGTTTTCTTTCAAATGTGGGCTTTAGAATTCAGAGAAAGGACTTGGAACACGAACAATTAGCAACTGCTGAATGGCTGCTAGCATAACACATGTTTATTGTATTAATGCTTTTTGCTTTACTAATATCATGTTAACTGAACACATTTAATAAGAACTTCTAAGAAAAGCCAAATATTTTGAAAATGAAAGGGATTCCATTTCAATTTACTTTTAAAAGTTTAAGAACAGGAGCTACATTAAGCTAGCTTAATAGAGCATAAAAGCTAGCAACAGCTTAAGAGTGGCTAGCATGATATATGCTTGTTTTATATATTATCTTCCACCACTTGTTATTGTAGTAATGTCAGAATAACCATAAAACTTTAATCCATCAACTCACATGAAATGGCACAACATGGAAACAATGAAATCCTCCTTTAACCCAAGTGTTTTCGTTTAAATGTGGGCTTTAGAATTCAGAGAAAGGACTTGGAACACGAACAATTAGCAACTGCTGAATGGCTGCTAGCATAACACATGTTTATTGTATTAATGCTTTTTGCTTTACTAATATCATGTTAACTGAACACATTTAATAAGAACTTCTAAGAAAAGCCAAATATTTTGAAAATGAAAGGGATTCCATTTCAATTTACTTTTAAAAGTTTAAGAACAGGAGCTACATTAAGCTAGCTTAATAGAGCATAAAAGCTAGCAACAGCTTAAGAGTGGCTAGCATGATATATGCTTGTTTTATATATTATCTTCCAACACTTGTTATTGTAGTAATGTCAGAATAACCATAAAACTTTAATCCATCAACTCACATGAAATGACACAACATGGAAACAATGAAATCCTCCTTTAACCCAAGTGTTTTCGTTTAAATGTGGGCTTTAGAATTCAGAGAAAGGACTTGGAACACGAACAATTAGCAACTGCTGAATGGCTGCTAGCATAACACATGTTTATTGTATTAATGCTTTTTGCTTTACTAATATCAAGTTAACTGAACACATTTAATAAGAACTTCTAAGAAAAGCCAAATATTTTGAAAATGAAAGGGATTCCATTTCAATTTACTTTTAAAAGTTTAAGAAAAGGAGCTACATTAAGCTAGCTTAATAGAGCATAAAAGCTAGCAACAGCTTAAGAGTGGCTAGCATGATATATGCTTGTTTTATATATTATCTTCCACCACTTGTTATTGTAGTAATGTCAGAATAACCATAAAACTTTAATCCATCAACTCACATGAAATGGCACAACATGGAAACAATGAAATCCTCCTTTAACCCAAGTGTTTTCTTTCAAATGTGGGCTTTAGAATTCAGAGAAAGGACTTGGAACACGAACAATTAGCAACTGCTGAATGGCTGCTAGCATAACACATGTTTATTGTATTAATGCTTTTTGCTTTACTAATATCAATGTTAACTGAACACATTTAATAAGAACTTCTAAGAAAAGCCAAATATTTTGAAAATGAAAGGGATTCCATTTTCAATTTACTTTTAAAAGTTTAAGAACAGGAGCTACATTAAGCTAGCTTAATAGAGCATAAAAGCTAGCAACAGCTTAAGAGTGGCTAGCATGATATATGCTTGTTTTATATATTATCTTCCAACACTTGTTATTGTAGTAATGTCAGAATAACCATAAAAGTTTAATCCATCAACTCACATGAAATGACACAACATGGAAACAATGAAATCCTCCTTTAACCCAAGTGTTTTCGTTTAAATGTGGGCTTTAGAATTCAGAGAAAGGACTTGGAACACAAACAATTAGCAACTGCTGAATGGCTGCTAGCATAACACATGTTTATTGTATTAATGCTTTTTGCTTTACTAATATCATGTTAACTGAACACATTTAATAAGAACTTCTAAGAAAAGCCAAATATTTTGAAAATGAAAGGGATTCCATTTCAATTTACTTTTAAAAGTTTAAGAACAGGAGCTACATTAAGCTAGCTTAATAGAGCATAAAAGCTAGCAACAGCTTAAGAGTGGCTAGCATGATATATGCTTGTTTTATATATTATCTTCCAACACTTGTTATTGTAGTAATGTCAGAATAACCATAAAACTTTAATCCATCAACTCACATGAAATGACACAACATGGAAACAATGAAATCCTCCTTTAACCCAAGTGTTTTCGTTTAAATGTGGGCTTTAGAATTCAGAGAAAGGACTTGGAACACGAACAATTAGCAACTGCTGAATGGCTGCTAGCATAACACATGTTTATTGTATTAATGCTTTTTGCTTTACTAATATCATGTTAACTGAACACATTTAATAAGAACTTCTAAGAAAAGCCAAATATTTTGAAAATGAAAGGGATTCCATTTCAATTTACTTTTAAAAGTTTAAGAAAAGGAGCTACATTAAGCTAGCTTAATAGAGCATAAAAGCTAGCAACAGCTTAAGAGTGGCTAGCATGATATATGCTTGTTTTATATATTATCTTCCACCACTTGTTATTGTAGTAATGTCAGAATAACCATAAAACTTTAATCCATCAAATCACATGAAATGACACAACATGGAAACAATGAAATCCTCCTTTAACCCAAGTGTTTTCTTTCAAATGTGGGCTTTAGAATTCAGAGAAAGGACTTGGAACACGAACAATTAGCAACTGCTGAATGGCTGCTAGCATAACACATGTTTATTGTATTAATGCTTTTTGCTTTACTAATATCATGTTAACTGAACACATTTAATAAGAACTTCTAAGAAAAGCCAAATATTTTGAAAATGAAAGGGATTCCATTTCAATTTACTTTTAAAAGTTTAAGAAAAGGAGCTACATTAAGCTAGCTTAATAGAGCATAAAAGCTAGCAACAGCTTAAGAGTGGCTAGCATGATATATGCTTGTTTTATATATTATCTTCCACCACTTGTTATTGTAGTAATGTCAGAATAACCATAAAACTTTAATCCATCAACTCACTAAAATTGGCACAACATGGAAACAATGAAATCCTCCTTTAACCCAAGTGTTTTCTTTTAAATGTGGGCTTTAGAATTCAGAGAAAGGACTTGGAACACGAACAATTAGCAACTGCTGAATGGCTGCTAGCATAACACATGTTTATTGTATTAATGCTTTTTGCTTTACTAATATCAAGTTAACTGAACACATTTAATAAGAACTTCTAAGAAAAGCCAAATATTTTGAAAATGAAAGGGATTCCATTTCAATTTACTTTTAAAAGTTTAAGAACAGGAGCTACATTAAGCTAGCTTAATAGAGCATAAAAGCTAGCAACAGCTTAAGAGTGGCTAGCATGATATATGCTTGTTTTATATATTATCTTCCACCACTTGTTATTGTAGTAATGTCAGAATAACCATAAAACTTTAATCCATCAAATCACATGAAATGGCACAACATGGAAACAATGAAATCCTCCTTTAACCCAAGTGTTTTCTTTCAAATGTGGGCTTTAGAATTCAGAGAAAGGACTTGGAACACGAACAATTAGCAACTGCTGAATGGCTGCTAGCATAACACATGTTTATTGTATTAATGCTTTTTGCTTTACTAATATCATGTTAACTGAACACATTTAATAAGAACTTCTAAGAAAAGCCAAATATTTTGAAAATGAAAGGGATTCCATTTCAATTTACTTTTAAAAGTTTAAGAAAAGGAGCTACATTAAGCTAGCTTAATAGAGCATAAAAGCTAGCAACAGCTTAAGAGTGGCTAGCATGATATATGCTTGTTTTATATATTATCTTCCAACACTTGTTATTGTAGTAATGTCAGAATAACCATAAAACTTTAATCCATCAACTCACATGAAATGACACAACATGGAAACAATGAAATCCTCCTTTAACCCAAGTGTTTTCTTTCAAATGTGGGCTTTAGAATTCAGAGAAAGGACTTGGAACACGAACAATTAGCAACTGCTGAATGGCTGCTAGCATAACACATGTTTATTGTATTAATGCTTTTTGCTTTACTAATATCATGTTAACTGAACACATTTAATAAGAACTTCTAAGAAAAGCCAAATATTTTGAAAATGAAAGGGATTCCATTTCAATTTACTTTTAAAAGTTTAAGAACAGGAGCTACATTAAGCTAGCTTAATAGAGCATAAAAGCTAGCAACAGCTTAAGAGTGGCTAGCATGATATATGCTTGTTTTATATATTATCTTCCAACACTTGTTATTGTAGTAATGTCAGAATAACAATAAAACTTTAATCCATTAACTGACGTGAAATGGCACAACATGGAAACAATGAAATCCTCCTTTAACCCAAGTGTTTTCGTTTAAATGTGGGCTTTAGAATTCAGAGAAAGGACTTGGAACACGAACAATTAGCAACTACTGAATGGCTGCTAGCATAACACATGTTTATTGTATTAATGCTTTTTGCTTTACTAATATCATGTTAACTGAACACATTTAATAAGAACTTCTAAGAAAAGCCAAATATTTTGAAAATGAAAGGGATTCCATTTCAATTTACTTTTAAAAGTTTAAGAAAAGGAGCTACATTAAGCTAGCTTAATAGAGCATAAAAGCTAGCAACAGCTTAAGAGTGGCTAGCATGATATATGCTTGTTTTATATATTATCTTCCACCACTTGTTATTGTAGTAATGTCAGAATAACCATAAAACTTTAATCCATCAAATCACATGAAATGGACACAACATGGAAACAATGAAATCCTCCTTTAACCCAAGTGTTTTCTTTCAAATGTGGGCTTTAGAATTCAGAGAAAGGACTTGGAACACGAACAATTAGCAACTGCTGAATGGCTGCTAGCATAACACATGTTTATTGTATTAATGCTTTTTGCTTTACTAATATCATGTTAACTGAACACATTTAATAAGAACTTCTAAGAAAAGCCAAATATTTTGAAAATGAAAGGGATTCCATTTCAATTTACTTTTAAAAGTTTAAGAAAAGGAGCTACATTAAGCTAGCTTAATAGAGCATAAAAGCTAGCAACAGCTTAAGAGTGGCTAGCATGATATATGCTTGTTTTATATATTATCTTCCAACACTTGTTATTGTAGTAATGTCAGAATAACCATAAAACTTTAATCCATTAAACTCACATGAAATGGACACAACATGGAAACAATGAAATCCTCCTTTAACCCAAGTGTTTTCTTTCAAATGTGGGCTTTAGAATTCAGAGAAAGGACTTGGAACACGAACAATTAGCAACTGCTGAATGGCTGCTAGCATAACACATGTTTATTGTATTAATGCTTTTTGCTTTACTAATATCAATGTTAACTGAAACACATTTAATAAGAACTTCTAAGAAAAGCCAAATATTTTGAAAATGAAAGGGATTCCATTTCAATTTACTTTTAAAAGTTTAAGAAAAGGAGCTACATTAAGCTAGCTTAATAGAGCATAAAAGCTAGCAACAGCTTAAGAGTGGCTAGCATGATATATGCTTGTTTTATATATTATCTTCCAACACATGTTATTGTAGTAATGTCAGAATAACCATAAAACTTTAATCCATTAACTGAAGTGAAATGGCACAACATGCAAACAAAGAAATCCTCCTTTAACCCAAGTGTTTTCTTTCAAATGTGGGCTTTAGAATTCAGAGAAAGGACTTGGAACACGAACAATTAGCAACTGCTGAATGGCTGCTAGCATAACACATGTTTATTGTATTAATGCTTTTTGCTTTACTAATATCATGTTAACTGAACACATTTAATAAGAACTTCTAAGAAAAGCCAAATATTTTGAAAATGAAAGGGATTCCATTTCAATTTACTTTTAAAAGTTTAAGAACAGGAGCTACATTAAGCTAGCTTAATAGAGCATAAAAGCTAGCAACAGCTTAAGAGTGGCTAGCATGATATATGCTTGTTTTATATATTATCTTCCAACACTTGTTATTGTAGTAATGTCAGAATAACAATAAAACTTTAATCCATTAACTGACGTGAAATGGCACAACATGGAAACAATGAAATCCTCCTTTAACCCAAGTGTTTTCGTTTAAATGTGGGCTTTAGAATTCAGAGAAAGGACTTGGAACACGAACAATTAGCAACTGCTGAATGGCTGCTAGCATAACACATGTTTATTGTATTAATGCTTTTTGCTTTACTAATATCAAGTTAACTAAACACATTTAATAAGAACTTCTAAGAAAAGCCAAATATTTTGAAAATGAAAGGGATTCCATTTCAATTTACTTTTAAAAGTTTAAGAACAGGAGCTACATTAAGCTAGCTTAATAGAGCCAAACAACTTTAACCGATGTACTCACTAAAATGTCACTAGAAGGGAGAAAAATTGTTTTTAATCTTGAGTGTTTTCTGTCAAACATAAGCTTCAGAATTCAGAGAAAGGACGTTTGAACACGAACAATTAGCAACTGCTCAACGGCTGTTAGACACATGCTTAAGAACAAGTTTACATATTTTTAACAGTCTGAAAAGATAGAAAAAGTTAGAATAGAAGGTAGAAAATAAACAACAAGTGCAATCAAAGCTAAACAGAGAATCTAAACAGCTGCTACACCTGGAAAGAACCAGGAAACATCTTAAAGGCTACTAACAGAACACAACAGGTCCTCTATAGGGCCTACCATGAGAAGAAAAACTGTAAAAACCATGAACAGCAACGACCACAACAGAACTAGTATGTGTGCGTGGGTGTATGTCTGCGTGTGTGTGTGCAAGGGTGTGGGTGTATGTGTATGTAGGTTTGTGTAATAGGCATTAGGGGTGAGTTGTGCTGAGTGATGCAGCTGTGCCCTCTCCAAGGATCAGAGGCAGACCGAGAGGCCCCAATCCCCGGGCAACCAGCCACCACCACAGAAAACAGAATCGAGACAGCCAACCACAGAAACGGCCTCGCATCCAGACAGAAAACTGCCCACAGGAGGAGAAGATGGAAACAGTCGCAGCAAGGAGCATCCGGAGTATTTCTCCTGCTCCAGTGTTACACGGAGAACTCATGACCATTGCAGGAACACACACAGCCAAACAAGTTGGATCTACCATCATTGTAGGCAGTTCTGAGGCATACTGTTTCTAGTGGATCCAATGTTTGTTTGTTTTTTTTTTAAATCAACATTTTTTTATTTTGTCTATTGTATAATGTCTTTTTTACTTTGTGTTTGAGCTGCTTTAACAGTGAAATTTCCCCACCGTAGGATCAATAAAAGATCTTATCTGAGATCTGTTACTTTAAAATATTTAGAGTGACTCTGCGGTCTTCATCAGGACATTTAAAAGGTTTATTTTTTCTGTCCTGAGTGTTTTTTATCACCACATTTCAGAAAATTTGTCTGTGATCAGGTTTGAAAATGTGAAACTACTTCCCAGCAGGTTGTAGCTGTCACATGATTAGGTCTGTCTCGATAAGCAATAAGTCAATTAATTGCACGGTAAGAAAAAATGAGCGCAATAAGTTTGCCGGCTGCGATCATTTTTATTAGTCCCCCCCCCTATGTTACTTTACCATAGACTGTGTATGACAACAGGTTTCACTATGGAGTATTTCGACTGAACGTTCTGGTTTCTTGCGGAGTGATCTCTCTATAGTCATACTTGACAGCAGCTTGTTGCAGCACAAGACCGTGGTGAAGCACCAGTGCAAGCCGGTATGTCGCATTTGTTTTGCAGGGCTGCTAACACACATTGGCCGTGAGACTCGTGCATTTAAGTGGCTTCTCACCCTCTCGTGCTAAACCTCTGATTCTAATGCTGAAATATGTAAATAAGTTGAATGGAGAAAAAATAGCTGAGAGCACTTCCTCATTTATTGTTTAGCTGCTCCCCATATGTAAGCCTACGACGTCAGTACAAAGCCCCCCACTTCCTAGTCTACCGTAATAACCCCTGTAATGCGCAGTCACATTACATAAATAGAGTCAGCCTATATACTACCGCATATGACAAAACACACATCAAGAGCAATGCCAGCTAATTGAGAGGATCGATAGGATTCCCAGTTGGCCGCATTACTTTAGGGCTGGTGTCCCGGCGTGTGCGAAAAAGTCGCAGTATCACGTCGCAGCAGCACGTCGCAGCAGCACGGTTCACTCACTGCTCATAGATCAGTTTCACACGCAGCGATGAGGGGAGACATTTCAGCTTTACAAACGATATGCAGTATATATATATATATATATATATATACATATATATATATATATATATATATATGTATATATATATATTTATACAATGATACTAACTGGCAGTTTTGCCGGTTTTCCCTGTCTGAGCCAAGGTTATTATTGTTAACAAAAACTAACGAAAACTAAAACAAAAAAAACAAAACATTCTCATTAACTGAAATAAAAATAAAAACGAGAGTTTAAAAAAATGTGCTTCGTTTTCGTTTCTTGTAAATTTATTTCATACATAAGCCCTCAGGGTTGATATGAAATCCATTTATTTTGCTTTGCCGGATTTACGCCAGGTGTCTGCATCGTACAGCACCCAAGGGTCCGTGAATTCATGTGTCAACAACGTGTCCGTCCGCGCTGGCTAATGTGATGCTACGGAGAAAGTTAGGAGAAAGCGGCAGAATCCTATTTGGGATTTCTTTCATTATGACCATGCCAAAGATAAAAGTGCCTTGTAGAAGAAGCATGTGGAAGGAAAAACCATGAATCTGAAAGTCCATTTGAAAAGCTGCACAAGTAAGGTAACCAGGAGTACCTGGACAAGGTAGCCTCTCTGCTCCCTCCCTGGAGAGAGAAGCTTCAGACAGGCTGAACAGCATGGGGAGGGAACAGGAGTCACAGGCACACTGTCAGTTACACACACACACAGTCTTGCACACGCACACACACACGCAAACACACACAGTCATACACAAAATCTTGAAAAGCTGAATTTGAGAAGCTTAAATTAATTTTTGTTTACAATGTTGGACAGCAGGTTATGCATGTTTAGCACAGAAGGCAAGGCAGTTTATTTGTATATGGATTTAAAAGTGTCTACATTTGGTGAAAATTTTATCTCCACTGGCAGTTTGTTCCACTTGTTTGCAGCATAACAGATAAATGCTGCTTCTCCATGTTTAGTCTGGACTCTGGTCTGGACTAGTTGACCAAAGTCTTTGGATCTAAAAGCTCTGCTAGGTTTATATTCTCTCAGATCACAGATGTATTCTGGGCCTAAACCATTGTGGGATTTGTAAATCGTCAGAAGGGTTTTAAAATTTATTCTGTGACTGACTGGAAGCCAGTGTAAAGGTTTCAAAACTGATGTGATGTGTTCAGATCGCTTAGTCCAGGTTAAAACTCTAGCAGCAGCGTTTTGGTGAGCTGCAGATGTTTAATGCTCTTTTTAGGAAGTCCTGTTAAAAGACCATTACAGTAATCCAGTCTACTGGAGATGGATTCATAGATGATTTTCTCTTGGTCTTTCTGGGAGACTAAACTTTTAATTCTGAAAAGAAAAGCACATCAGCATCCAGCTGAGATATATCAGTATCTTAACCAGCTGCTGGTTCTGTGTTCTACCAGACACGTTCACTTTCAGTGTCTAAAATATTCGCTGCTTTATTATGTCCAGTATAACGTGAGGTTCTGTTCTGTTAATCAGCTGCAGTGATTTGTACTAAAGTTGCTGCAACTCTAGTGCAATTCTTTATGCAGTTAATTATGAATTGTTTCATCTGAATGAATTAAACCTCTGGTCTAGAGTTTGTTGGGTTTTTCAGGTTGTTCATGATTAGTCAGATTGAGCTCCTTTAGACTCCTGGCTGCCAAGGTCTGTGGACTGTCTCTTGAATGGATTCATGTTATGTTGATGTGTGCCTTTAGCATATTGGTTATGTTGATTTTGACCTATCACACTATCTCAGAAGCAGCATTGCACACATTTTTTACTTAAGGCTGCTATCTTTTGGGCTGTTGTATTTGATTTGTCGACGGTTGTATCTAGTTAAGTTTATCATAGTTTATTATACGGTGCTTATTCTGATTATTTTGAATTTTGCACCTGACAAATACCCTAATTTAGAAAAAACAAACAAAATACTAAAACTAACACTAAAACTAATAAAAACTAAACTAAAACTGAGCATTTTTTAAAGAAGAAAACTAATAAAAACTAGAAGATTTGCTCTAAAAACTAATTAAAACTAAGTGAATTTGAAAATAAAAAGATCAGGGCTGTCCAAAGTCGGTCCTCGAAGGCCGCTGTCCCGCAGGTTTAGGATGTTTTCTACTGCAGCAACTGAATCAAATTAATGGATCAACATGCTTGGGCAGTATTTGACAACAAGCTGTTGAGGAGAGCTATTTAATTTCAATCAGGTGTGTTGTAGAAGGAAAACATTTAAAACATGCAGGCAGTGGTATTTGAGGACCGGAATTGAGATTTAGTCTTCATCTCACGTGTCATGTTCACACTGTAATGCTGTAGTGGGTATGGCGACCTGATGTAGTTGCAGGGTTTGTGGATACATGTATCAGCAGAGCTGATTTAAAGATTGATGAGATTTAAATCTTGTTTATTACATGCACATGTGATTTGCATGTACGAAGCTAATGAAGGTTGTAAAAAAGGAGGAAACGCTGTTATCTAACTGTAAAGAATAAACACATTCTTTAAAAACCTGTATGTTGACCAGTGTATGAGCTATCCTGTCTAACTCGATGATTTCAGGATGGTCTTCATTCCAACATCCTTCATCCCAACAGCTAAAAACTTTCAGGTTTGTCAGGAATTTTCATTTCTGTCGGTACATTTATTTCATCATTGTGGAGCTTTAACGTAAAAAGAAGATCAACCAAATGTTTTGTACCTCACTAGTTTACAGTCTCCTCGAGCTGACCTCACTGGTACAGTTTTAACTTGGTTCAAGTCTCCACAGGAATATTGATTTATCAGCTTTGAATAGACAAAAGCGGACTTACGGTGCTCCCCAAGGTTCAGTTTTAGGTTAATTTCTTTTTAATCTATACATGTTGCACCTTGGGAACATCATCAGAAGACACAGCATAAACTTCCAGAGTTATGTCGATGATATACAGCTTTATATTTCTGTGTCTCCTGATGACATTCGTCCTAATGATACACTTCTTATTTTAGATATCAATACATGGATGGCATACAAGTTTTTTCTGGACAGACTGAAGTTTTAGTAAATGGCCCTGAAGCATGCAGAGGAACTGTCTTTAAAGCTTAAATAACTTTATTTTAAATCATCATAAGTAGTAATTAGTAGTAATAGTTATTTTTTAGTTAATTTACATTTTATAGCTCATATAATACTAAAGACAGGGTTCTTTTACCCAAAGAATATTGCCAGCTTTTAAAGTTCTTTCTGCTTTCAGTTTATGAAGCTGCCAGAGTCCTCAGGTCCTCAGCAGCTCATCTTTTGGGACTAAACCATATGGAGAAGCATCATTTAGTTATTACATGCACATCCTTTTTTTATCGAACCACCTTCCTGGGGAACTGAGGGCAGCTGGGAGTGTGTTGACATTTTTAAAGTCTTAAGACTTACCTTTTTATTAAAGCTTAAATTAAATACTGTTATTATTAAATATCATTAGTGTAGTGATAGCGGTTTCAGTTAACTCCATTGTGTGGATCCCAAGCATCTGTTTGGATGTTATTTAATCTTGAAATTCGGCATAATTAGGGGCGTGTCCTTTTGATTGACAGGTATCCAATATCCACGGAAAGAAGGGAGAGTGCAGCACAAACGCGGTTTTTAGCCGGCTAACAGCGTACCTTAGCTTAAGCCCGCCTATCTCTGTTAGCTGGTTATCTACCGTTGCTCGGGGTTAGCTCGGTTAGCTCTTAGCTACAGGCAGCTCGGAGTTTGATGGCTGTCAATCATCCACCCCCACCTTCACAGTCCTCCTCTCAGTTCCACCTCTTTGCCCATTTTTCGAATTTTCCGGGACTAACGACACGTGTGACGCTACCGGGATGGTGACGGTGGGAACACCCAACGAGCTTCACTTCTGCTCTTCAGAAACCTATGGGTGACGTCACGGAGGCTCCGTCCATCTTTTATATACGGCCTATGGTGGATCCTTGTGTCTGTGTGTGTATGACTCGCGGGTTTGTGGTTGGTGGATTTGGATAAGTAAAGTGATGTGGCTACGATGTGGCTTTATTTTTCATCCTTTTTTATGTTTATTGTTCCTTTTTTTATTTTTACTGTCTTTATGGACGATGGAAACAATTTTGTTACAAATTTTTGGTCCAGTTTCCTCAATTTTTTTCATGATACCACTGCACACCATGCTGAGCTTTGTCAGGTTTTCAGCTAGCAGCTCTTTGGGAATCACCTCATTGCTGCTAAAATGTTGTCTTTGCTGTTTTTTTTTTTCAGAGATGAAACTAAAGAAATTAAAACAACTTGTACCTTTGTGAAAGGCTGCTAATATTAAATATCCAGTTTAGAACTGGCTCTTCGCTAAGTTGTCTGTTATGTGTTGATGCAACCGTGGGTCTGCACACTTCGAAGTGCGGATTCGTCGGCCACATACGTCATCGCGGTGCGCGAAGTACTGTCCCAATTCACAGAATTTGAAGGACCCTCCGAATCCACCCTTCGAATCCGCACTTCGTTTGGCCTCAAACGAAGGATGCTTGTGATGCATCCTTCGCGGCCTCTTTTCTCCCACAATTCGTTGCGCACAGGACGGTGGCGAATCAGCAACCTCACAAGAGTCTTATTAAGTTTAAATAAAGTTTTATTTAAAAAAAGTTCGTTTATTTAACTACACCTTAGTATATACGTTACAAAATCAAGTACATTTAAAGCATGTTTGTTAAATGGCGACATTAAAATTCGGTAATATTTGATATTCAGATACTTTTAAGGGGTTAATTAAGTGTGTACCGGCTGGAAAACAACAGAGCCTCAAACCGTTTTTTTTTTTTTTTAACTGTCGGTGTTGCCGCTCCGTGTTCAGCGTCTACTGACGTTTCCTACGAGTAATTTCTGAGGTTTAAGTGATTAAACGTCCTGTGTTGTTGCTATGGGAAATTCTTGTAGACTAGGTAGGCTGTCCCATTTCACGAACGTTAAGCAGACTTCGAAGTGTGTAGACTACGGAGGACACTCTGTAGCCTACGTAGTCTGCGCACTTCGAAGTGTGCAGACCCTGAATTGGGACACAGCTCGTTTCACCTCTTGACTTAGGAGTCTCTTTTTTCTGCCTGAATGAATCAAATGTCAGAGTTAAGTTCCTCTGAAAATGTTCAGGTACAAAAACTGAGCTGAAAATTTGGGGGAAAGCTGAAAATGTTCAAAGATCAAAACCACTTTAGAAGATTACAACAAAGTCAGAGATGAAGATTTGAGGATCAGGACTGTTAATAAATTGCTAAATTACAGCATTTGTCACAACTGGACTAAGCAAGAAGAAACAATTTCAACTTTCCAAAGAATGTTGAATAATTCATAATTAATTCTTTTTCATGAATTATAGGCTAAATGTTTGCTTTAAAAAGTGGGATGTCTCTTTATTCTTCCTTATTCTAATGTTAAATTTCCCATAAAACAATGTGTTTGAACCTACTAGATGCTATAAGAAGCAGAAATTCTGTGAACGAGAAGCTCTAACTGGAGGAAAAACCAGTCAGAAGCTGCTTTTCCTTTAGAACACTGCTGATCGTCCATCGTCAGCTGATACTCACCGTGATGCCGCACCACTCGCACCTCATCCCCGCCAGGACGTCAGACGACCCGCACGAACGCCGACAAACATCACACCTTGCCGCCGACAGCAGGTTCCCCTCCCTCCAGTGATGGTGGAACGTGCCCTGCAGGAAGACGGCTCTGTTCATTAGATCCTGGTTCATTTAATGGAGGAAATAAATATAATGAAAAGCATCTCGGTTTGAGTTTTAGGATTTATTTTCTCATATCCTTAAAACATTCAGCTACAATTCCATAAAAGCTGGGAAGCTGGATGGACGCAGGAAGCCTGATTTAAAATCATTTCAGCAGTATGTGTAACAAACATCTCGGTCAGTGTGAACCCGATGGATCAGGCATCAACTGAACTGTGCTGCTTCCTATTGGTTCTGAGTGACAGTCTAACCCAGTCTGGGAGCTTTCAGCTGCTGGTTTCCTGTCACTCATGCTGCTGCTGAACTGGTTTTCTCCCCGACTGCCATCATCAGCTCTGCTGGAGCTCCCAGCTGCAGGCCATTGATTTTAATCGATGACTGTGACCGATCAATCAGCAGCATCTGAGCCATACGCAGCAAACAGACAGACGTCTTTATTCAGAGCTCACAGGGAGTCTTTGATCAGCTGATCAGTCAGACAGAACCAATCAATAACACTCACATGCGTCATTAACCTGAAAGCACAAACACAACAGTCTGCTGAACAAAGAATGAATCAACTCCAGGAAGGAGATATTCTTCAAGTAGGGTCCTACGAAATCTGTCTTATTTTTTCCAAAAAACTGCGTTTTACTCTAAACTCATGTTTTCACGAGGCATGTGTCTAATCATGTGGTGGATGTATAATTTCTACAGTTCAATAGAAAACTATAACAAAATATTTCTATTTCAGCTCCAGAGGCCTTCTAGCTCTAGAGAGGAAAGGGGCTCAGAAACAGAAGACTTGACCTGAAAAAGTTCTCGAGACTGGGATTCGAACCGATGCCAGCGGCATGGAGGAGCTGTGGTCAGCCTATACGAGTCGTCTGCTCAACCAGATGAGATTAGAACCATAAATATCTTTTTTTCCAAATGCACCAGGCTCATCCAGGCTCTCCTCCTCTACTACACCACTGATTGACTGTTTGTAAATCTGTTGTTAAAGACCCACTCCATAACTTTTAGACCTTAAAACTCAGCCTCCCACGGCTGAGAAACCGAACTATGCAACTTTTTCATCCGGGGTGTTTCAGCTGAGTTTCGCTTTGCGCACTAGTTACACTCCAGCAAGCAGATGTAAACGAACCGGCCGTTTTGAAAACACTGTGGCTGATTCAGCAAAGGAAGAAAGGAAAAGAGAGCCAGAGACAGAATAAGAGATAAGATAGCATAAGAGCTCACAGTACAGGTATAATGCAAAATGGATGCCGAATTAGCCGTTGATAGGAGGCACGTCACTGAAAAACTGGCAAAAGTTAAGTCGTGCATCTTTAAGATCCCCCTCTTTAGATTAGCTTTCCATCCAGTGTGAGCTGTTGATTCTATGCTGATATTTTTTTTATCTTGTCTTTCGTTTTAAAGCTTTTATGTGTTTTTTAGAGTTCAGAACTTGTTTCATTTTTACTTTTTAGATATCTGATTCATTTGACTTATTACTAAAGCATTATCTGTGTTCCTATTTTCTGCACTTTGGTCAGTGGTAGCCACTGTTTTTAAAGTGATATATAAATAAAGTTTATTTAGATGAGTAGTTTTGTGGACATGGACTGATATTTTTCCCACGGATCTTCTTCAGCCTCCAGCTGTGCCTCAAACAACTGAGTCTGATAGAAGCTGTTTTCGTTTTCTGGCGTGTCTTGTTGTCATGCTTCATCATAAACATAGGTAGTTTTCCCATTCTTTTCTAGATACAAGCATTTCTTCATTTCTTGGACAACTTTTGAGTTTCTGTTGGTCTCCACCATCGCTGACTTACTGGGAAAGACGTGAGGTATGTTGAGTTCAAACTGTCAGAAATTAAATGTATGTTTTTTGAAAAGAAATGGCACTTTGACTCAGTAATCCACACCTACATCTGCACTCAGCTGGATTACTGTGATTTATTGTATTGGGGGTGTATTTAGGGGTCCTTGGCTCATTTCCAGATGGTACAAAATGCTGCTGCGCATCTTTACACTGGTAGTATTGCTTCAACGTGACCCAAACCCTGGCAGATTTTCTCAGCGAGTCATCCCCTAACAACAGCTAATCCAGAATCCATCTTGCATCCTGCCTGTACTCTGAGATCTCTCCAGCCAGCAACAGTCTGACGTTGACTCTTGTCTTATCTCTTGCTCTGTCGCTTTCTCTCTTTCTTCAGTTCTCTTCTTTCAATAGTGTCCACTTGCGTTTCTGGGTGTTCATTTAAAATGACAGATGTGTTGATATCCAGTTGCTAGAATGTGAATTGGTGCGTAAAGTGAAACTCAGCTGTAGCGTCATGCAGCATTCTGGAACAAAAGTTATGAAGTGTGGTTTCTCAGCCTCGAGATGCTGCTGCGCAACAACAGCTTTAGATACGTAAATAATAAATGTCACTGTGCTACAAAGGAAAGTCAGAAATGCATGTTTTTAAAGATAGTGCTACTTCAAATTTTTTCATTTCATTTTAAAGGCATCCATTTTCTTTACCACTTAGTCCAGTTAAGGGTCACGGGGAAGCTGGAGCCTATCCCAGCAATTAACAGGCGAGGGGCAGGTACACCTGGACAGGTCTCCAGTCCATCGCAGGGCCAACACAGAGAGAAAAACAACCATTCACACCCACTCCTAGACAGAATTTATAGTGACCAATTAACCCAACATGCATGTCTTTGGATGGTGGGAGGAGGCCGGTGTACCCATTTAGAACCCACGCATACACGGGTAGACCATGCAAACTCCACACAGAAAGGCCCCTGTTCAAACCTCCCCCAGCCAAGGCTCAAACCAGCAACCAGTGGGCTTGCTGTGAGGTCGCGATGATAACCACCACACCACCGTGCAGCCCTATATTTTCAGAACATGACAGAACCCTCTGATCTGGACTGAACCTGAAAACAGTTTCACCCTGTCAGAACCAGACAAACTTCCTTTAACAGCTTGAGGTTTAACTCACCTGCTGCAGAGTCCCGTCCAGGTGACAGCTGCGACAGTCGGCACAGCTGAAGGCAGCGCAGTCGGCGTGGACGTGAAGCTCGCACACTGAAACACACACACACACACACCCGCGGTGGTGATGACATGCAACATGAGCCGACCACATCAGAACACAGAGCTGTAACTACAGCTCAGGTAAAGCCTGTCACGTGTTTCCTGTCTCTGTTTTCCTGCAGCTGTTTTTTTTAATGCATTTATTAACAACAAGTGTCACTTTATCCGTTTCTCTGAGTGAAAAAAATCTGACATCTGATTTCCTTCCTGTCTGATCAGTTCTGTAAGCTGATCCAGTTACTCAGAGATTAGAGCTGAAAATGTGATGTTAAAGTGAATTTAACAGGTTGAAGTGAAGATAGTGAACAAGCAGGAGCTTTTTAACTGATTTCTGACTCTTTTCAGGGATTTTTTTGTGTTTCTGTTTCTTTTATAGTTTCTGCATCTGAGGACGTCCACCAGTCCGGACTAGATCTGCTGAACTCTGACTTTAACCATGGAAGAAACGACTTATGTCTTCAGTTACAGTAAAGGTTTGATGATGACAGCAGTGGAGCTTCTTACTCCTCAAACAACCGACCTAAACTGTGTGAACCACCAGACTCAGAGAACAAATCATCCTCAGTTCCTCTGACGTTACAAGGAAAAAGTTCACTTCATTTCAAGGAAAGAAGATGAAGGAAAATCTTTGTTCTTGTGTCAGAGTTGGTTAATTTCAGCAGGTCTGGATCCTCCATCCCGTCAGCATCCCTGACACCCCCCCGACTAAAATGTATTCACAGTTATAGAAAAATAACATAAATGCGCTAAAAAATTAGAGAAAAAAACAACAAAAAGAAAAGGGATGGAATAAAATAAAATCCAATTAAATATTAAGTAAATTAATACCAGTAAATACCTTTAAAAATATATAAATAAACAAAATACAGTAAATAAATAAAAAATAAGATTAAATAAACATAAAATGTAAAGAACTAAAAGCAGCTTGTTGCAAATTTGCGACCATAGACATCAAGTGGTTAAAGTGCAGTGACTGGCGGTAATATAGAAGATGATGAAGGTCACACCTTCGCAGCGCAGAGCCGTGCTTCCTTCCGTCTGCTTCCTGCAGACGCTGCAGAATCGTTTCTTCTGACCGGCCGGACCGAAGCAGTGCGCCACCGGCACCTGCAGGGAGCAGCACACACACACGGAAACACACAGGTTGACAAAAGTCAACGCTGAGTGTTTGCTCAAAAACACAAAGAAAACATGATGATGATGCCGTCGCATGAAAACAGTCCAAACAATCTTTTCGTTTATAAATGAGCACTTCAGGTCAAACCCAAACTAAAAACCCACATTTTAAACCTGGGTTTTATTTTAATTAACATACATTTCTGTCTTAATTCTGCTTTTTAAAGTATTTTAACTAGCACTGTATTCTATTTTTAGTAGCATTTTATTTATTTTAGTACACACACACAAACACACATATATATACATTATATATATATATATGTGTGTGTGAAATAATAGAAATATTAAATGAAAAAAAACAATGTCTAAATGAGGTGAAATATTAAAACATTGTGGAAAATATATTTATTGCAAAACTGTAGGGTGTTCACAATGTTTTATAAAATGATGGTTTAATAAATGTAAACATATTGATGATGAATTGGAAGTTTCATTACTTCCATGTTATTGTGATGTTATTTTACTGGTTCACAGTTCAGCTGGTTATCTCAGTTGGCAGAGCATCTGCAGAGTTCGATTAGCCCAGGGGACAAATATTAACACCTTGGGTCCTTAGGCAAGACCCTTAACACTACTGCCACTAACCGCTGTAAGTCTCTTTGGATAAAAGTGTCTGCTAACGACTGTAATGTAAACTGATGTGCATGTAGCCGCTGAATTACAATGACTTTGACAACCCTGGTCTAAACAGAAAAATAAACAAGAAAAATTCTCCAAAAGGGAAAAAACTGCTTTAAAAATAACAAAATAATCCAATTAAAAAGAAATATTTCTCCAGCTTCAACAGATGTGTTCAGCTTTACCTGAGTCTAACTTTGCATTTCACACTGAAGGAAATTTGACTTCCTGCTGAACCTGGGATCAACTGGACTTTTTTTTTTTTTACCATTTTGGACCAGCTATAGTTACTTCACTCAGTTTTAAATGTACATTTTACACATCAAACTGTCAAACACCAAACATTTACATCACCACTGAACTGAGCAGACAGCTGAGGTGGCTTTCAGGAAACATAATCATGATGTTCCAATTCGCTGCAGGATGATTTTAATATTTAAATTTAGATAAAACATCTCTGAGCTGCAGCACCAACTTCTTTCATTCACACCATCTACTTCCTGTTCTGAGTGATTCAGACCAAAAACAAAGTGATGGAAGTTTATAAAACATTTGGTTGATTTAATCCACATAGCAAGGAAGTGTACTGGACTCAGCTCTGACACGTTCAGGGTCTGTAGCTGTTGTCACGACAACAGTGCTGTTGAGTTCAGCTGAGCAGCACCATCAGTCCGGCCCATTTGGGACTCACCTGCACCAGCGATGGAGTCATGCAGGAACAAACCGTCCGCAGCGTCTTCAGACATTTCTCGTGACACATGAAATTGCACACTGAGGAGGAGACAGAGAAGATGGTCAGGAGCCTCTGAGCAAGGCCCTGTTAGGGTGGAGGGTTAACCTCCCAACGTGTACGACACTCACATCATCAAACAGATTGTTAATAATCCTAAAGTCATTCCATGAAAATGCAGAACTCTGTGATCAAACTGAGGTTGAACTGCTTGTTAACACAAATATCCAATCAGCCAATCACACGGCAGCAAAGCAACACTTGTAGTCACTTGGACACGGTGAAGACGACTTGCTGAAGTTCAATCTGAGCATCAGAATGAGAGAGAAAGGAATTTAAGGGACTTTGAATGTGGCATGGTTGATAGTCTGAGTATTTACTGGGATTTTCACACACGCCCATCTCTAGATTTTACAGAGAATGGTCTGAAGAAGAGAAAATATCCAGTAAACAAGAATGGGCAGACTGGTTGGAAATGATAGAAAGACAACAGGAAGTCCAATAATCACTGGATCCAACTAAAGTCTGCAGAACAGCATCTCTGAACACACAACACGTCCAACCTTGAAGCAGATGGACCACAGCAGCAGAAGACCACACCGGGTGCCTCCTGTCAGCTAAGAACAGGAAACCGAGGCTACAATTCACACACACTCACCAACACTGGACAATAGAAGATGGAGAAACGTTGCTGGTCTGATGAGTCTCTATTTCAGCTCCACATTCAGACGTAGGCTCACAATTTGGAGGAAATATGAAAACATGGATCCATCCTGCCTTGGATCAACAGTTCAGGCTGCTGGTGGTGTAACAGTGTGGGGGTATTTTCTTGTCACACTTTGGTCCTCTTAGTACCAACGTGGCCTGGTTTAACCACCACAGCCTACCTGAGTATTGTTACTGACCATGTCCATCCCTTTATGACCACAGTGGAGCATCTTCTGATGCTACTTCCAGCAGGATAATGCACCATGTCACAAAGCTCATTTCATCTGCAGCTGCCTTCTAGAACATGACATTTAGGATGTGGTGAAACGGGAGATTCTCATCATGGATGCAGCCGACAAACCTGCAGCAACTGTGTGATGCTGTCATGTCAATATGGAGCAAAACCTCTTAGGAAGGTTTCCAACACCTTGTTGAATCTATGACACCAAGAATTAAAGCCGTTCTGGAGGAAAATGGGTCCAACCCGGTACCAGCAAGGTGGGCCTGATAAAGTGGATGCTGAGTGTGAATTACACATAATGTAATGAAGGTTTTTAGCAGCATATTTCAATGAGGAACCTCATGAAAGGAACTTCTCTACAAAACATCTCAGCAGAGCTCAGGTCTGAGAGGCCTGGTGTTGTAATATTGTGTAACAGAAGGCTGAAGATGCTGGAGGATGAGGCAAGACAACAAAAGCCGCTTCCACCTCAACCGTTTGCCCCTGGCGAGATGCTAAACACAGCCGGTTTCAGTTTTGTGGTAAACCTGCGCTCAGTTTCCGACACACAGCTCATCACTAAGCCACACACACTCCTGCTCAGAGTTGAGAAACCAGACCAGGCTGGAGGAAGCCAGGCAGGTTTTTCACGTCCAGGAGCTTGAACACAACATTAAAGAGTTGTGATGAAGGCAGCTCCTCAACAACGACTCAGCTGGCATTTTTCATGATCACGTCTTCTTCACAACGAGGCGTTCAAGTCATTCAGTTGTGTCTGCTGCTTCAGTCTGAGGATGTTCTCATATCTTTGTTTTCCAAGACATTAAAGGCATCATCCTGCAGCCTGACTGATTCAGCAGTTATCAAAAAATAACCCAAACTGCTTCATTAGGACGGATTTGTTGTCATTCGGTTAAAGTCTTGTCAGTTTTTGCAAACGGAGCTGGTAAATCAGCTGTTGCTCAACTACTTGCTACGTTTTCTTTATCAGCAGCCGGTTTCCTGCAGATGAAAATCTAACTCAGAATTTATTTGAAACGCAGACAGATGGCTGCATTCAGGCCGAAAGGAATGCAGAATTTACAGAAGAAAAATAAAAAACATAAACTGTAATTAATGAGTCCAAACTTCGACCTGTTTAAGTGGGAGAACTACTCACTGTTGTAAAAATAGTTAACAGGCTCTGGCGAGGGATCAGTGCAGTCAGTTTAACCACTTTAAACCTTGTGATGTGCATCCTCCTCAGTAAACAAGGTTCTCTGGATCATGTATGGCCTCCTCCGAGCGTACTCATCAGGTTGGTGGGATTGAACCATGAAGATCAGAGATAAGCCAATCACAGGCAGAATCTTCTCCCGCTGATTTCCTCACAGTTCAACAATTCAGTTGCCAAGACGACGACCAGACTGCTGACAGGAAAGCCGGTCTCATCGCCTTTATTTACATTTACTTCCTGAAGTCTTACAGCAAAGGTGAAAATGTGTAAATAAATTACAGAAATCTTTGATGAATCATGATTTGGTCAAAAATCAGCATCCATGAAAGTCTGAGGAACAAAGATGTTCAGAGGATCTCCAGAAATCATCAAACTGTTTAAAAACAAAGCTCATCAAAGAAAGATTGAAGGATTTCCATATTTCTCACTTTACAGTCAGAAGATCATCAATCTGGAGGAATTTCAAGGGAGCAAGTCTAAGCCTGACACCGTGATCTCTGATCCCTCCTACAGACCTGCATCCAGAACCATCATCCGTCATCAGCTGATAGAAGAACAAGGATTATTGTGAAGTAACAGATGTAACTTCAGACTTCACTAAACAGAAAGGAAGCCGCATGTTAACCTGGTCCAAAGTTCCAGAGGCAGCGTTGACTTCTCTGGACTCGGAGTGGAAACTGTGTCACAGCAACATCTGCTGTCTTCATGTCTTTCAGGGACGTTCATGCAATTTTGTGCAAGACAATGAAGAACCACATTCTGGTACATTACAGCAGCATGGCTGAGGAAGAGGAGGGTACTGGTCCTGGGCTGCAGTCCTGACCAGAAACAACCACCACCTTGTAATGAGCATTTTATAGATAATAAAAGATTCATAATTTTGTGATTTTCTGTAAAAATGCTGAGTTTCCATCAGGTTGTTCAGTTTGTTCAAACTTACTATTTCCAGTCTGTTTTCCTCCAAACTGGAAAATGTTCCAGTTTAACCATTAACATGGAGAGGAGGGTTAATGAAACATCTTTCTGCTGAGACACCAACATGCTGTCTGACATGACGGCAGCACATGAAGCACTGTGATGACATCACAGGCTTGAGTTAATCCAAGGGACGGCTTAAAGGAGAAACATTACGTAACCTTTTCAGGATGTCACGTCGGGTCGTTCTGCAGATTTTAATACAGCTGCTGGTGATGAAGAGGACGACAACGATGAAGGCAGTCACATCTACAACACACACATACACAAAAAGCACACATTCCTCCAGCATCCCTGCCAGTTTCCTGTTGCCATGCCAACCAGGGGAAGTAAATCACGACTTGACTGCAAATCTGAACAGACACTTTACACCTCCTCAAACACACACACACACACACACACACACACACAAGCAGTGGGTTACTGGGCAGACTGGAGTGTGTTTGTGTGTTAGCATGGTGGATGTAGTCTTCAGTCTGCATGCTGAATTCATGATGGATGGTAATGAAATGAAAAGAGAGGAAAGGACAGGTAACAAAACTAAACAGGTGAAACCAAGGAAACGAACTGACAGGAAAGAGTTAAAGGAAAGGAAAGAAAAGGAAAGGAAAGGAAAGGAAAGGGTGATGAGGAAAATAAATTAGCATAAATCAAAGGAAAGGGAGGAATAAAAAATAAATAAATAAGGTCCTCTGAAAGTTTTCTAGCTGGAGATGCTGCAGTCAGACACTTTCCCTCACATGTTTCTGACTGAGCCTGAGTCAGAACCAGTGGAGTAAGAATCAGTGGAGTAAGAACCAGTGGAGTAAGAATCAGTGGAGTCAGAACCAGTGGCGTAAGAATCAGTGGAGTAAGAATCAGTGGAGTAAGAATCAGTGGAGTCAGAACCAGTGGAGTAAGAATCAGTGGAGTCAGAACCAGTGGCGTAAGAATCAGTGGAGTAAGAACCAGTGGAGTAAGAATCAGTGGAGTCAGAACCAGTGGAGTAAGAATCAGTGGAGTCAGAACCAGTGGCGTAAGAATCAGTGGAGTAAGAACCAGTGGAGTAAGAATCAGTGGAGTCAGAACCAGTGGCGTAAGAATCAGTGGAGTCAGAACCAGTGGCGTAAGAATCAGTGGAGTCAGAACCAGTGGCGTAAGAATCAGTGGAGTCAGAACCAGTGGAGTAAGAACCAGTGGAGTAAGAATCAGTGGAGTCAGAACCAGTGGCGTAAGAATCAGTGGAGTCAGAACCAGTGGCGTAAGAATCAGTGGAGTCAGAACCAGTGGAGTAAGAATCAGTGAAGTAAGAGTTCGGCATGTGTGTGTTGTTTTGGAGCTAGAAGACAGACTCACACTCTCTAAGGTCCCGTTCCTGCTGTATGCACGTGTTCATGTTTGTGCTGTAAATAAATGATCATGTTGTAGACAAATTTATTTACCACCGCGCGCGCGCGTGTGTGTGTGTGTGTGTAGTCGTACCCTCACACAGGAAACCGATGAGCCCCCAGATGAAGTCGCTGCAGCTGTGGCAGAACGTCGGCTTGGTCAGGGTGACTTTCTTGAAGCAGTGTCCCGGCGCGGAGCTCTGGTACTTGGGCCGGAGCCCGGGAGACTGCTGCGCCCTCTTCTTTACCGTCAGCGGGCTCCCTGTCCGGCTGTCCGCGGAGTCAGGGTCCGCCGAGCTGGGCCGGCCCGAGTCGGCCATGTCCTCCTACCGGAGCTCTCTCACAAACCCCCGACAGCGCAGCGTCGACACGGGTTACAGTCAGACTAAGTTCCGAGACAGAAAAGCCTGAATTTCTAGCAAATATCCCAACCTCAATGGAAAGACATCCCACCGGGCCGGACACAGCGGCGCTGCCCGGCGATTGTGCGCTGTGCTCGGCGAGTATCCCAGAGTTTCCCCCTACAGTCGGAAACTGAAAACCCAGGTCCAATACAAAGCAAGCCACCAGCTGAGGTTGTGTTATACAAACAAGATCGGGTTTATGGTAGATGTGACGTCGTTGTGGAGTGTCATACCACCAGCTGGAGCCAGCGGTGCTGCCCGGCGGAGAGGGCGCCGAGGTCGGTGTGACTCTTGGACGATCCCGCCAAACCACCTAGCTGACGATGTCACCCCTGAAGTAGTACTTGAGTAAACCCAGACACAGAGCTGGGGTGCGGGGAGGTTATCGTTGGAGCTTTTCGGGCTCTTTCGACGCCGTCTTCTCACGATCGCTCCCCACGCAAACCAGAGCCTCTTTACCGGGAGACAGCGGTGCCACCCAGCGGCGCCGCGCGGAGGAGATTCCCGGAGCTTCCTGCTCAGGAGGCTGGATGAATAACAGATGACTTATCGATCCAGAAAAGCTGAAAAGAGAGTGTGTCCGCGGCCGGTATGACGGCTGTTGAAGGGATGGCTGAAGATGTTTCCAGTCAGAGCAATCAGTCAGTCAGTCAGTCAGTCAGCCATGCAGTGGAAAAACCTGGCGGTCCAGACCCGGGAGAAAGACGTGTAAAAACCGGACGGGAAGAAGCTGAAAAGCCGCCGACAGAGCTGGAGATGAACGCCGATCAACAAGTGTGATGTTCGCCTGATGGGGACTGCTTTCATTCACAGTTTCTTCTTCCTTTTCAGTCTGATTCTTCTTCCGCGTCAGAGTCTCCAACACAGATTTACTCCTCCCTCCCCTTCATCCACTTCCCTCGCTTCCTTTCCTCCCTCCTCCCCCTCTCTTTTCCTTCCTCCCTTCCTTCCTTCCCTCCTGATCACAGAGGATCCTCTGACCGAACACCATCATATTTCCTCCTGTTGCTTCCTTCCTTCTTCTTTCTCTGGACTTTTTCTTCAGCTTTTCATGTTATCGTGGTTTTCTGTGAACAAAATTCTGACTTCCTTCAAAATAAACTTGCTTCATGCAGATGTCTATAGAGGAAGACAAGTACCACGATTCAATAAATAAATACAACTTTACATAATTAATTATATGTTTCATTAATTGATTAAATGTGACAATAAATACATTAAATAATTTTATGTATTTAACAATTAGCCTGTAGTGCAGTTTCTCAGCAAGTTTCCCTGCTTAGAGTTCTGCTGCTTGTTGACCTTCTTTCTGGTTCTGGTTTTTCTGGAGGTTTTCCATCCTGGTTCTGGTTCTGATGGAGGTTTTCCATCCTGGTTCTGGTTCTGATGGAGGTTTTCCTTTTGGTTCTTGGATTGAAAAGTAAAGAAGAAGGGAAGCATCCTCTCGCATCCCTTATGAAGTTCCAGCAGAAAAATTTCAATATTTTATCTTTTAAATGTTTCAGTCCAGATATAGATGTTTGTGTATTTATTTAAATTTATTTTCTCCATCTTTTTAATAAAAAACAGCTTCAACTGAAGTGAAATTCTTTGACAACACAAGAACAATATCACATCATGGTGGATTATTGGGTCTGAATACACTCCCTGTGTCATATCATCATGAGGTCCTTTGTTATTAAAATGAACCTTTTATTCGTTCTAGGTCCTTACAGGTGAGATGAGCCACTGTTGCGTGGCCATTTTTTACGGTAGAAGAACATTATCATGCAGACTGATAACCCCTCACATTCCAGCCTTCAGGAAACAGACTCTCTGGCTTCAAGAAACAGACACTCTCTCTCTTTCGTTCTTCAAACTTTCCTTTTAGATAAATCTTATCTTTAATGCTGACCTGTTGATCCTTATCCCTCTTTTTAGTTCCAAGAGTGCAGGGAGAAGTCCCATGATGCACTGGGCTCTTTCATTTATCGTCTATTTTCTCTCAAAGGCAAAGGCAAATTTATTTGTATAGCACATTTCATGTACAAGACAATTCAAAGAGCTTTACATAAAACATTACAGCAGGGTGCAGAAAGCAATACAAGTGCATTAAAAACAGATTAAAAGAAACAAAGTTAATTGAATAAGAACAGAAAGAAAAGGCTAAAACAGAATAGATAAAATGCAAGAAATAAATTTCCAATGTGGAAATGATCATTGAAACATGATCAAGTAAAATAATTTGTAAATAATTTATATTGCACCTTCTTGCTGTGATGCATGTTCACCTTATTCTGTCTATCTGCACTTTATTCTATAACAAGAGCTGCTGTAACAAGTGAATTTCTCCACTGTGAGATAATAAAGTCTAATCTAATCTAATCTAATCTAATCTAATCTAATCTAATCTAATCTAATCTAAAAAATAATCCAGCTTAGAGGAACCAGATGCAGATTTGGACTTTTAAATAAAAACTATTGAAATGCAGCAGAGAACAGGTGGGTCTTTAACCTGGATTTAAATAAACTGAGTGTTTCAGCTGATCTGAGGCTTTCTGGGAGTTTGTTCTGGACATGTGGAGCAGCTTCTCCATGTCTGGTTCCGACTCTGGGAACTGATAAGAAACTGGAACCAGATAACCTGAGGGTTCTGGTAGGTTCATACTGGGTCAAGAGGTAACTGATGTATTTTGGTCCTAAACCATTCAGAGCTTTATAGACCAACAGCAGAACTTTAAAGTCTATTCTCTGACGAACAGGCAGCCAGTGTAAAGACCTCAGAGCTGGACTGATGTGGTCCACTTCGTAACAGATCCGGCTCCAGAGTCTTTGAGACCTTTTTGAAGAAACCTGTGGGCAGGATGTCCAAGCAGCAAAAGGAGGAGTTCAGCTGAAGGTGTCCACCCGATCTTTGCTTTTAATGGGAATAAACTGTCATGGTGTTTAAACTGGTTTTCAATGGACACAGTATGTCTGTTGAACCTGCTGTTGATGTCTGATATTCTGGATTTTCTCTGTGAAGAATTTGGCGAACTCATTGCAGCCTTGGTGAAATAAAATTCAGGTGCTACTGACACAAGAGGGTTTGTTATCCTGTCGACAACAGTGAATAAGACCCGAGCATTATGACAGTTTTTGCTAATAATGTCAGAGAACAGGACTTTCTTGCAGTCCTCAGTTGTAAATTATAAGAGTGAAGTTTCTCTTTAGACATGTCATAATGAACCTGTAGATTTATTTTTCTCTATCTGCACTCGGCTTTCCGACCCTCTTTTTTCATTTTTCACCAGTGTGGAATTTCCCTACCTTTTTTTTGTTGTCATTGTGTTTTAGGAGCAAAAATCACAACCAATTTTAGGAATTCTCTGCGAGTTAGACGCTGGGAATATCCCCTCATGCGTTTCCAGCTCAGTAGAAATGTTGAATTTTATGAAGAACCAACCTCCAAGATTAAATCTAAATACAGAAATATAAAAATGGCTCAATAAACTACTTAATGTGGCAATAAATTTTCAAAAACATTAGTAAAAATGGTTTTTCTATTAAGTAATTTATGCTTTGTATGAATATTTATTTACTTAAACTGAATTTCTGTTTGATGCATAGATGGAAACAACCGAGAAATGAGAGTCACAAGTTGAAAAGTTAAAAACACAAGCCATGCCTGATGGTTTCACATAGTTTATCATTCAAGAACAAAGAACAAAAGAACAAAAAGCTCACAGTTTACGCAACTCAAGTCATTTTGTAGTCCGTTCCAAGCTGATGGGCTAGAATTACATGCACTTTTCCTGAGCTCGGCATGCACAGAAGGGACAATAAAATTGTAAAAATCAGTATATAAGGCAAAATGGCTTTTAATTATTCAACAAATACACAAAAATCCACACACTAATATGTTGGATCTCCTTTTAGCTTTGATTCCAGCAACATTCTTTGTAGCAGTTTCCATAAGTTTCTGCAATGTCACAACAGTTATTTCAGTCCAAAGTTTGATTAAATCTTCACCAGATCTTGTATTGATGACGGGAGAATCCATCCACTGAGCAAAGCCTTCACCAGCACATCGCAAAAATTCTCCCCGGGGCTCAGGTATGGCCTCTGTGGTGGCCAATCCATGTGTGAAAATGATGTCTCCTGTTCCCTGAACCACTCTTTCACAATCTGAGCCCCATGAATCCCGGTGTTATCATCACGGAATATGGCCGTGCCATCAGGGAAGATGGAATAACCTGCTCATTCACAAATTCAGGTACGTTCTTAGGACACATAATGTTGCTATGATGTTGAAATGATGCTAGAAACTGTAGATAAAATCAATTAAATGGAATTATTTTACTTAATCTTTTTTTTTTTTTAACTTTTACCCGTAAGTTTTCAAACGACACTGTTTCCATCACAGTTTAGTCTCTTCTGATGTGAGCCGTGTTAAATCAGACCTAAAGCTTTATTGATCTTTTTTGATTAATCTGTGAGTTTTCTGGGATGTGCTCATTTAGACAGACTAAAAATAAACATTTATTCAATAAAATGATCTTGATCATGTCATCTGATGATGATGATGTTGGAGTCACAGGTCAGAACTTTGCATCTTCTGCATATGACCACTAGATGTCAGTATGAACATGTAAATTTAGAATAAAGATCTGGATAAGAAACTAAAAATATCCATCCATCCATCCATCCATCCATCCATCCACCCATCCATCCATCCATCCACCCATCCATCCATCCATCCATCCATCCATCACTGGTTGATGTAAACTAGAACTAAAAGCTTGTAGTGAAGACTAAAGGAATCATCATCTGTTAAAAACTTCCAGCAGAAAAAACTTTATCATTTCAATTCTTCAGTTCAGACTGAGATGTTTATCTTAATATATTGATCCCCTTTCTCTATATTTTGAATCAATAATCAGGCTTGAATGAAGTGGGAAACAACCACTGTAACAGCTCGTGATGGATTATCCGGACTGGACTCGCTCCCTGCTGCATTTCCAGTCTGTTAGGAATCACTGTGTGACTGGGCCAAGCTGTCTGCCTGCTTCCTGTCTTTTTTAAATAAAGGGATGTTGTGATATTTGGAGATGCAGAAAACTAAATGGGATTTAGATCAGAGTTTTTTTAAATGGGGTACAACTATCCTTTAAGTTATTGTTAAATAAGGGGGGAAAAGGGGATAACTTGTTCTATTTTTTCTATCTTTCTGACTTAATAAATCTAAATTCAGTTTGTATTAAGAGGCCAGTCAGTTCAGGTGATCAGGATTACTACACACATGTAGAAATGTACATGGGTGTGTATTTAAAATAACTTGTAGATCTTGAAAATCTACACTGATCATAATGTAAAATACTGCATCTTTCAGTTTCAGATACCTGCGATTAATTTTTTGGTGATTTTTTTTAGATCCTTGTCATCTGGAAATTATGTGTATAAATATAAAATAAAAAAAAAAAAAGTATATTGATACAAATTTATTTAATTAACATTATATATATATATATATATATATATATATATATATATATATATATGTATATAATCGAAAACTAATAAAAGATTTCTAACTAAATAAAACAAGTAAATTATATAAAACTGAAGAAAAATATTGTTGAAACTGTATTTATTTTACAAACTTTAGTTTGTTTGCAATTTTTTCTAAAAAATATGTTTTATTAAATTAAAACATTTTGATAATGTACTTGTACTTATTTGTACTATTTTAAAATGTGTGAAAACAGTTTTCTTTATTTCTAAGTTATTATGTAACATCCTCATAGACTGGTCGGCGAACGTCAGCGGGCTGGATGGAGAGCGAGGTGCCTTCCAGTGGGAGTGGGTTTCAGACGTTTTGCAGCCTGTTCTTTAGCCAGAGCCGTCAACAACCTCAGAATTGAGGGAGAGAGGAAGAGGAGAGCTATCTGTAAAACTACCAAAGTGGCAGGGAGGGCCTTAAGATGGAGAGAGGAGAGCCCTGGAGAAAGCTGGACACAAGCCGAGGTCAGATCAGCCTCGGCTGGGTCACCTGGATGAAGGTGTACGATGTTAAAAGACCCAAAATATCCAATTATTCCAGGAACAAGACTTAAGACGTGTCCATGGGCATCAGCAGATGTATTTTCACAGTAGTTATTTTACTGGTCAGATTGTGCTGAATGTGGACCCTGAACTAAAATGTAAACTGTCACCCCTGAGTTAGAGGGTATACCGGGCTGAAAAAATGATCGTTGAAACCCACTTATCTAAACAACAGCACGTTTTAAAATGTCTGCAGCCACATCGTTTCATATTTAGAATTATAAAAGAAGACAGACTGGAAGTTTTCATCAGTGCCAGTCAGCGTGATTCCAGCTCCAAAGTCATTTCAAGGTTATACAAGTTAACTAAAATGATAAATTCATCCTATAACAGGCAGAAATGGGAAAGACAATGTAACAGCTATATCTCAGAGGAAATATGGATGAAATACTGTGCATCTCAATAAAAAATGACTAATTCAAACTAATTCGGCTGGAAGACTCTTTGTATATTTTTCATTACTCCAGTTCAAGAAGCGTATATATATATATAAGTATCTCAGGTGCCTCTGGTTGCTGGAGAAACTGTGGCTCACAGAAAGCAAAGCATTTTCATTTAGATTCAAGATTCAACTCAAGATTCAAGATCTTTATTGTCATTATGCAAGCATAACGAAACAGATTTTCTCGGCATAAACACATAAATAAGTAAAAATTAAAGAAATAAAATGCAGAAAAGATATAAGAACGCCTCTTTATTTACAGAAAATGAGAGAATTCCCAGCAGACAGTAATATTTACAGGCTGGATAAAGTTCATCCTGGTGGCGGATGGAGGTCTGTGTGTGTGGGTGTGTGTCTGAGAAGGTGTGAATCTTTAATGTGTGTGGAGATGGAGGGTTAGTGCATGTGTGTGCGAGTACTGTGTGTGTGTGTGTGTGTGTGTGTGTGTGTGTGTGTGTGTGTGTGTGTGTGTGTGAGGGGGGCTATTGCTTTCACAGCTGCAAAGCGTCGTCTGGACTCGGGTGGTGTAGATGGAGTCCAGTTTTGTTAAATTTTTTTTGGATCAGTCCAAAAGTAGCATTTTTTTTAAAGCAATAGTTTATGCAGAACTATCTGATATATTTAACGATTATGTTTCACTGGGAGGAACTGCTTTTAGGGTTTCTGTACTCTCAGCTTCTGCAAATAATAAAGATGAATATTTGTTTGGGATGCTGAGCATCGCAGTAAAGAAAACAATTACATAGAAATGACTAAAACCCCGACTGTAGAAGATGATCTAGAATAATATTTGAAATTTTTGTTCCCTTCGAGGCAAAATTCAAAGGAGTTTGGGAGAGCTGGGAAATGTATATAAAACCAAGATGTCCCTTATTTAGAATTGATTGTTGAATGTCTCTGTATATTTTACACTTTTTATTTGCTTTGGTTGTTTTGTGTTCTGTTCTTCTCTTTTGGTTAGTTTTTTCCCTCACAAATATGTTCGATGGCCTGATTTATTGTAAATAATTTGTAAACAAGAACTGATGAAGAGAATCTTGGCGTTGTATTTAATGAGGCAGTGCTGTTGTATAAATCTGCAATGTGAAAAAAATAAGAATAAAAACTCCTGTTATTTCGCTGCAATGCACCAAAATGTATATAAAAAACTTTAACATTGTAAATGCCCATATTGTAAATTTATTTTTTTACTACTACTGCTACTACTACTACTACTACTACTACTACTAATAATAATAGTAATAATAATAATATATGTTAAAAATCATACAAGTAAGGACTTATCAATTAAGCTCATTTCTTTTTATTCTCCCCTCATTGATGTTTTTTTGTTTTTGTTACTACATTTTTAAATACTGGGATTACCTTTAAACATATAGATTAAAAAAAGGATTTATTTTTTGATGCTGGTCTTGATATTAAATGTTACTGTCTCCTGTCTCTTAGGATGGATGATGGATGTTGAGCTGTGTGGGTCGAGATCCACGTGTTGATCCTCCGTTCCTGGTAAACCTGATCCTGACCAGCAGGTGGCGCTGCAGACCAACACAGACCAGCAGCCTTCAGCTGATCCCAGCCACAGAAACTGGATTAAACCACTGATCATGAATTCTGAATGATGTAAAATTATAATTAATAATGTGAATTAAGCTGTGATTAAAATACTTGTATTATATTTTATGGCATCTGCTTTATTTCAGTGTTTGGATTCTTTTCGTTGCTCATATGAATCTGAGTTTGTGGAATTGTGACTAAATTCACATGGAGTACAATTTATTCTGTTTTCATTTTATTTTAAGGTGGTAAAAATAAATAAAATTCATTATTATTTGTCTTTTATAGTTAGTATTTACAGGACAAAACTGGTTGAATAATTAATAGAAAATAAATGTTATTAAATGATGGCATTCAGCATCTGTAGGTTTGCTTGTTGGTTATTTTGTTGTGGGAGCACAAAGTTTGTAATCTAATTATATTCCCTTCTGGGACCCATTCTTAACTTATTTCAACTTAAACCAAATGCCTGTGGCTCATGCACATTCCCGCAAACCCTAGCATGGAAAAATAGATTATTATTATTATTATTATTATTATTATTATTATTATTATTATTGCTAATAGTGTTATAGTTAATAATATTGATGTTTATATTATTATACATTTATAGTGAATGAAATATTCAAATACTACTAAAATTAAGTATCTGTGATGCTGAGGTGTTCTAGGGGCCCTTCAAATTAAACTCTGCTTGGGGCCCCATAGAGGTTCAGGCCGGCCCTGCATGTGATGACTGCAGTCTGATCCTGATCTTGGATTTCTGCATTAATCACAATGAGGTGATTCCTGGTCGTTGTGCTGCGGAATAATTAAACTGATTGTGTTTACTTAAACAAATCTGGATCCTCCACCCCTCTCTCTCTCGTGCTCTCTCTCTCCTCCTGTTCTCCAATGTCTCTCTACCTGTTTGTCTCCGCCCTCCCGGCTGATTTCGCATCTCGCGCGCTCCCTCTTCAGTCTGGCTGCTGCCGCTCTCGCGCTCACAGCTCCGCCCGCCGCTTCGTTTCTCTGCGCGTCTCCACTTCTCTCCGTCTACCTGTCTCTCTACCTGCCTCCTCCATCCTTCCGTCCATCCATCCGTCCATCCACCTCCCCTCCTCCGCCCCCCCTCCTCCCCACTCTCGGTGCGGACATGCTCCCGGGGCTCCGGAGATGAGGCTCCGAAATGTCTCATTCCTGACGGTCTTGTTGTTCGGGCTGTGCGGGCTGGTCTCCCTGTCCTGGTACACCGCCTTCAGCAGCTCCAGAGGTAAGACCTGGTCCCGGTGTGTCCCGCTGTGAGTCTGGTGGTGTGTGTGAATGTGTGTGTGTCAGTGTGTGTGGGGTTGAGGTGTTATATTTATGTGGTGGGGGGCTCGTTAGAAAGAGCTGCTGCTTTTGTTGTGTTTTGGATGTTGCAGATGTTGATGTGAGCCTGCAGGCTTTAAGAGGGGCTGAAGGTAAATGGGGCGCTTGGTTTGTGATGCACCATGCTCCGGCTGCGTGGAGGGGAGGGTCTACAGGACAGGGAGGAAAGGTGGTGTTGCTGAGGGTGGAGGAGGGGAGCGCTTCGTTTGTGGTCTTTAACAGGACAGGGTGCAGCTGGTGGTGATGATGAAGAGGAAGAGGAGGAAGGCTGATTTTTGTTGCAGGAAAATACAGGGGGCTCGTGCCTAGAGAAACAAGCTCTAGTAGTGAGGTAATGTAGGGTGCGCTTGATTTGCGATGCTTTGCAGTCGAGCAGAAGAGGAGACAGGTCAAGTTTCAGGTTTTAATTAATTAATAAACAGTTGTAGTAATAATTAAAATGGATTAGGGTGTGCTTGTTTTGAGATTTAAGACATGCCTTCTAATGGGGCGTTTTAATACAATAAACAGTTTCAAAGAAGTTGAGAAACTGTGTAAAATGTAAATAAAAAGAGAATGCAATGATTTCCACATCTCATCAACCCATAATTTATTTCCAACAGAACATAAACAGCACATCAGATGTTGATGTTCTGTGGAAAAAATGAGCACATTTTGAATCAGATGGCAGCAACACATCTGTAAAAAGTTGGAACAGAAGCAACAAAAGGCTGGAAAAGGAACTGGGACAAATAAAAAAACAACTGGAGCTTTGACAAGTAATTGGGTTAATTGGGAACAGGTCCGTAACATGACTGGGGGCATTTTAGAGAGGCAGAGTCTTACTGGGTTTTACAAGGTTTACTAATCTGAGTCAGTCATCAGTCCAGATCGATCCAGAACGGTTCAGATAGGTGCAATTAACTTAAGTTTAGAATAGTTAATTTTTTGAGAAAATAAGTTTGAAAACTTTTCGGTTGGCTTGATCTCTCCACAGCCAGATCCTGTTCTTAAGAATAAAACCCGATGTGTAGTGTTGGAAGTGCTTCAGGATGGAGATGAAGAAGAAGTTGTGTGATTTAGTTGCAGCTTCTCTGACCTTCATGGATGTGACATAGGGCCCATCATATTATGCTACGTTTATCTGAAATATCCAACATTAGCGCAGCAGGAGACTGTGATTCATCAGTCAGGTGTTAAAGTACTGTTGTCTTCGTTAAAGAACGTAGATAAACTGGAAAAACATTTTGTGGGTGGTTTAAATGAGAAGTGAAACACGGTGGTGGGGGAGTGATGGTTTGGGCCTGTTAAGTTGTGTCTGAGCCAGAACAGCTCAGAACTGGGAAAGAAAATGTCAGGACTGAATCTGTCCAGTGTCTTCAGGGAAAATACTGAGCGTGGATGTCCTGAACTTCTCAGATGGAGGAGTCACGGGGTCCTGGACCCTGGAGGGGTGGGGTGAGCACTTGTTTTGTGTTGAGGCTTGTGCCAGGTGAGGGGTTTGCCGAAACTGGAACGCTTGTTTTGGTTAAAAGAAATTCTGCTATAGGAAGTTTAGTTAGTTAAGGCTGAGGTTAAAGGAGCGCTTGGTTTGTGATGTGCCAGAAGACTGGAGACAGGGTTGTTTAGGTTGGATGGAAAGGTTCTGGTGTAAGATAGAGCTGTGTGCGGGGGCAGTCCCGAGTCGTAAGGTGTTCATAAAGAAGGCAACGGTTGGTTGGTTTTAATCACCTCAGCCTCTGCGACCCCTGATGTGGACGTAGTTTACTTCAGGATTTAGGGAGCGCTTGGTTTATAGTTCTGGGAGGGGTGGAGGTGTTAAGCTGTTTTGGATGAGCTCGAGATATAGTGATGACATCAGGGTGTTTACGCTCCACAGTGCTCCTGTCAGCTATGGGAGCACTTGGTTTGGGAGTCTTTGCAGCCTGAGGGAGGTGGTGGTTTGTGATTCTGTGACAGAATCTATCAGGAATGATTTTCCCCTCGCACCAGGAATGGGTGAAGGGGCTGGGGGGGTGCACAGCTGTTGTGGAATGGATGACAGATGCAGCTTCAGTGCAGGGAGCGCTTCATTTGTGACACTGTTTGGTGATATGGGTGGTGCCGCTGGAATCAAGTTCTGCTGTGAGGCTCAGCATCTGTATTGGGGGGGTGTGCCTGATTTTAAACACAGCCTACCCCAGGGAGGTGGAGGCAGGTGGATGAACAAATTTTGAGGAAAATTTGACTTTAAACTGAGATTCAGCCATCAGACTCCTGCAGGACGAATCAAATCAGATCAGCTGATGTCATCTATTGATCACATCAGCTGATAAAGTCCTACAAATAGATATTTGGCATAACGAAGACGTCTCCATGGAAACTCTTTTAAGGCGACTTTTTTAAATGGTGGGTTTATGGACAGTCTTACAGGTTGAAAATGTGTTGTGTGACTGAACTCTGAAGAGGAAGCGACTCAGTCGTATCTGTAACTTCATCTCTTCCTCTTTTCTTCTTCAACAGTTTCACTTTCTACTTTTTTTTCTCACGAAAGTACAAAAGCGACAGGGAGGAACCGTTTGTCTGATCAAAAGATATTGTGATCCTGACTGGTTTTTAGATAGTTTCACATGAGTTAGACGTTTATGTCATTCAGCAGAGATGATGCAGGTACAAGTGGAGGAGCTGATCAGCTGATTGATCTGCAGAGCTTCCACAAAGAGGTTCATGTGAAATTTTTCTTTAGGGCCACATTGTAAACGTTTTGGGTATAAATGTGCCTCTTTTATAAATATATCGATACTCACACTCACAAAAAGTTAGGTATATTTAGCTTTATGTGTGACTTCAGAATGAACCTAAAATGCTCTAAAAGTTTTACAGGAGAACTTAATTCGACTTTTTGAAACTTCTGATGCACATTTACAGCTTTTCAATGTCTAAGTTTTTATTGCACAACATGCTGTTTTCTAACAAATGCAAAAAAAATAAATAGATAAAAAGCGTGTCTGAACCATTATTAAATGTTCACCATGGATTTATGACGTCTTGGTGCAGAGCAGTGCATATGTTGCATAAACGCATCCCAGAGAACAGTGAACTTCTGCAGAAGCTTTTCCAGGTGATGGACATAAAGGACAGTTTGGGCTTTATGTGAGCAAAAGTAAAGATGGCTGCATTTACGTGTCAGCTATGATCGGGAAGGTGAGAGTTACTGGCTACAGATGCAATAAGTACGTGATTTTAAATGCAGTAATAACGATCTGGATGAAAACACCACTTTCCTCCACCTGGTGGAGTGTCAAGATGTAATCCTGTATATTTAGACATGACTTTTCCTTTTATAACGACCAGAATATATTAATTTATTATAAATGAATCCACACAGATGAACAGTTCATATATTTGATTTCAGAAGCATAATAAGAGAACAATAAATATTTAACATATAAATGATCAGTGCGATGGTGAAGTTGCAGCCGACAGTTTGTAGACTTGCAGGTTTTAATCCATCTGTGTGTAAAATGGCTGCGTTAACATTTAATGATCAGCAGTTTTTAAAATCATGACAGGTGTAGCAACCTCCACCAAACACCAGAATAATCCAGTACTTCATTCAAAGTTATTAACAGTTAGTGTTTTTGGATCATAACTACTCTTAATTCTTTTTTAACATAATTTACTTGTGAGAAACCTGAAAATATCAATAGAAACAGCAGGTTCCCCAAAAATGGCAGCGAAAGCCGCAATGATGTCACGTGCACGTTCTCTCTCCATGTATATATACTGCTACTCACAAAAATAGCTTTTCATGTATTAGCTGTTGTCTTGGTCAATAGGCCAATAGCATTATAACATATTACATTATTGGCACTTTATTAAGTTTTTGGTTTTATTACTAGATGATCCATCAGCTGCTGAGTTTCTGGAATGTTGGCTAGAAACCAAAGAAGCAAGAGATCTGAAGCAGTTCAGCTTCAGTCGTCTCATTTCTGCTTCCTGTCCGTCAGACTGAAGACAAAAGTATAAATGATCCATGGAACGTTTGTAGGGAACTTTATGACGTTCCTGGCGTTGTGTGACCGCTGAGCTCCATGAATCCCAAAGACAGAGGTGGCCGGCGAGTTAGCCGTGTGAGTCGTCTGTTTTCCTGCAGCTGTGTTTTGATCCAGGCCCCAGTCAGTCAGACGTGTTCAGACCTGCTCGGCTTTAACTTTTCATTTGTTTACTGCTTCACTTTGTTCAAGCTTCATCCTCCACAGTCTGACGGAGGAAACCAGAGGACAGAATAAAAAAGGACAAACTCTGAGGGTTTGCTTTCTGCTCCTCCATCCTCTCAGCTTGAGGCAGCTTCTTCTGTTCAAATAAAATCTGGATGTTTGGAGGGTGGATGTTTTTATCTGGGCATTTTCAGCTTGTTAACCAGGTGGAACCAGGTGCTCAGTGGGCAGGACGTGACAAATAAATATGTAGTTTACTCTGTCTCCCTTCCAAGTACATCACTGGAAAGCTGAGATTCTTGAAATGTGAATGATTTAAACCATTACAGGCTACAATAATAACTTTAGATTAAGTAAACACTTTTTTCTGACCAGTCGCTGAAGCCACACTGTGGGAGATGATACTGCAACAAAAAGTTCCTGTTAAATCAGCAAGGGTCCAGTAAAAGTAACCCGGTAAAACAGTTGGTCCAAGTCGTTCATCCATAAAAACCTGTTTTAGGGGAAAATTGAAACAGATTGAAGGATTTTAAGGGGTTAATAAGGAAAATCTTCTCTGCTGCTGTCACTAAAAATACAGCATGAGTCAACAAGGAAAACTTAAGTTCATGTACTTGGATTTATTCTTCTAAACATCTGCACATGTTCTAATCTATGAACCAGCATTTTTCTTCACAACCATCGCTGTGGGAAATGTTTGTGTTTATTCCAGTTGGAATCAGGACTGATTCAGCATCACATCCGTCACATCTTCTCTGACATGAAAGAAAACCCACGCTCACATGTTCGTGTTGGTTAAAGACCGATCAAAGGGAATAAAAATGTCAGAATTTCAGATTTTCTTTGTCAGATTGAGAATATTCGGAATATTCTTAAGAAACAAAGAAATCGTCTTCACTCTGGACTAAAACAGAGAGCATCCCTTCATGTTTGTCTGAAGATCGTTGCACATGAAAAGCTCATATTTCTCTTTATTGTCTTCTGGTTATCATGGGTTATCAAACTTCATCCTCTTGATATCACTAGAGGAGGATTTTAAACTGTACCTGGGAGCTGGTTTTAATGTTATGACTTTTTTATCTCGTTCAGCTCTGATGAAGATGATTAACCTTCATCGAAGTTTGTGTTGATTCATCAGCAGCTGCAGATAAACGTTTGTTTTAATCATAAACAGCTGATTGTTCATCTGATCTGAGTCACTACCAAGGTCCAATTAAAGTTCAGATTTATAGGTGAACCCCTACTCTGTTATTACAGAGTACTGCAGAGTACTACAGTGTACTGCAGAGTACTACAGAGTACTAAAAACTGCTGTATTACCAGATTTCTGCAGGAATCTGAAAGTAGCTGATTTTCTATTTGGATGTAAAAACTTCAGCAAAAATTCAAGAAAAATCACACAAGACTGTAACTAAACACTCCCTGATGTGATGCACACACACATACATGCACACCTACACACACACACACACACACACACACACACACACACACACACACACACACACACACACACACACACAGTATTTGGTGAGCATTCAGTCCCATCCTCCTCCTCCTCGTCCTTTCTGGATGGAGTGTTTCTGCAGCAGAGATTGATTCACACAGAGATGGTAGATAACCAGTGTGTGTGTGTGTGTTTGTGTGTGTTGCAGCACTCAGATAAATGAGTTCAGTGATGTCATGCTGGCAGCAGTGAGGTCAAAGGTCAGCAACACCTTTAAATGCAGTTCTCTGATTGGCCAACTGTCTGTTTCCTCTGTTGGATTAAAGGAGCATTTTCATCTTTTCTCCATTAAATTTGTTTCTGAAATATATTAAAGCTGGAAAATCACCTTTTTATAAAACAAGCACAGACTTTTATTGTAAAAGTGTATGTGTTTCACGTGCACAGTGAACACACAAACGCATGTGCATGCAGACTTTTCAAACAGAAACAGACTCATAGCGATTACATGACGCATCGGCCTTTTTCAGTCTGGAAGTGAACATGCTTAGTCTTGTCCTGCCATGTCTCTCTCTCTCTCTCTCTCTCTCTCACACACACACACACACACACATATGCATGTGCACACACACACACACACACGTGCACACACACCCTGTCAGACATTGTTCAGTGGTGATAAACTTGTTTAACTTTCCTTTTTGCTGTTTGGCTTTCAAAGCGGAAAACTGATCCATCAACTCTGTTTTGTCTGGTTTAATCAGAACAAGTGTGTGTGTGTGTGTGTGTGTGTGTGTGTGTGTGTGTGTGTGTGTGTGTGTGTGTGTGAGAGAGAGAGAGAGAGAGCATGTTTATAAGAAATTTCCCAACTTTTTTATTATTTTTCCTTTTAATAGTTTTTTGTCTTTTTTCTTCTTTTATTTAGCAAAACATTAAACATTTATTTTTAGATAAGTTTTTATTATCATTGTCACTTTTATCAGAGAAACAATAAACTGAAAGTACAGTGGACTCATTTCAAGCCACAAACAACAAAAAGGCTCCAAATGAAACCTTGATAAAACATTATAAATAGTAAAAACACTGGGAGTGTCACAATCACAGATTTTCATGGTATGATTATTCCCAAAGGAAAAATCACAGTTTTACTTTTTCCTGATTATTACGCCTAAATTAATTTCCCAACACTGTAAATATGTAAAATCACATCGTTCCGGTTTAATTAGGGCTGTGATCATTTAGGTTTTAATGCAAAGAGATTAAGCTGTGGAATTAACAAAATTTTCTTTTATATTAATGCATAAAGTTATGACTCGCATCATATTAAAATTGTGAATTTGGCATCATCTTGATGAGAGAAGCTGACTTTGGACTTTTTGCTTTGAACCGAATCCACCAAAAAACACTTTATCTTCCTTATTTATGAAAATTTGGATAGTTTTGGTAGCCTGATTTCCAAGCCTAACTTTTAGAGGATGGACCAGGACGACCCATTTGATTGATCAAATAACTTTGTTTTCATTACATCTGCAAGTTGAGCTGATCTGCTGTTATGGTTCAGATACGATCTTAACGATCGTGAGGAATATTTGCAAATAATTACCCATTTGATTGTGAAATTAAATATTCATGACATCTCTACTCCGGACATGTTTCACTTGGAAAAGTACGGAGCTACTTCCATTCTGTCACCAAAACCACCACGTTAGCTGGAAATCAGTTTTTCCTGGATTTTTGTTTTTAAATGCTTTTAAATGAGGCTCTGTTGTTCTCACCATCATCAAGGAATTTTCTTTTGTGAGGGGCTTGTCACCATGGTAACCAAGCAGACAGGTCTGAGTGATGGACATGAAATCTGTATTTCAGGGCAACGATGAACATTTTTAATTGGGATTAATCACGTAGGTTTTCTCTGATTAACTGCATCATTATGTGCAACATTGAGTAATGCATTTAAAAGTAGTGCAATAGACACTTTTTTTTTAATAATGTACTGCAATAAGAATAAAAGTTCAATAACTTGCAAACACATTGATAAACTTAATTAGGAGCAGTGTTCCCTTCGCATAAACATTAATGTAATATATTTAAATATATATGACAAAAAAGGGATTTATTTATTAAAACGTATCAAGTCAGCATAAATGGGCACTTCCAGTGATTCTACGGCTGGTTTCCAGCTAATACCCGACTGAGGCTTCGTTCACACAGCAGCTCAACTCCAGTTTTTTTGCCATATGTTGCAATTTATTTTTACGACTGTCTGAACGGCACAAATCCGATTTCTTTACATTTGTCCCAGGCCACTTAAGTAAGTGCTCCTAGGTTGGATACATATCTGATACGTGTTGAAGCCACCTCTGCCTGAACAGTCATGCTGCATTTCATCCGACTTTGACGTCATAGAAGTGATAGAAATGGTACAAGTTTGCACTGGTGGAAGGAGAATGCAGCAATATCAAGTCATTTCATTCATCAAGGGGGCATAATTTAGTTGTTTCCGACCCTGCACGTACTTCTACACTGATACACAAAGACGTGAATCATCCATATTAACTTAAATAAATACAATACATACAACATACCGCTTGACATTGTGCTTTTCTCTGCACATCCCTGTCAATTCGCAACCACGTACCTCTCACATTAAACTGTGATGAAGGTTGCATTATTATGATAATGTGAATGACCACGCATAAAAAAAATAAAAATAAATAAACACAAAAAGATTTGACCTGCAGTGTGAATGTAGTGTAAGCTGAGAATCCTCCGGAGGATTTTTCATCATTTCTGGTGTTATGTTGGGGATATGTTCAGTGTTTATAGTTGTTATTCATATGGAAAAAAGCTCCAGAAACTCTGGTGTAAAACTGAAATATACTTTTAAAGACTGAATGCTACAGACGCTTAAACACTTAGTGTGATGATACCTTTCATAAAACAGACGGGATCTAACACAGGCCCCAAAAAAGAAAAACCCAAAAACTGCTGTCCCACCACAGCCCACAGTGGCTTTGATCAGGAAGATGTGCAGAAGCTCTGACGGAAGCAGCGTTTAATGAGGCGGGATGAAACCCGCTCTAGGTGTGAGCGTGAACGTGAGTGTGCACGATGACTGCGAACAGCGTAATGAAGTGACGACCTGTCAGCTTCAGTGGGTTTGATAGACAGATGACATCATTAACCAGAGTCATTAACCAGAGTCACGTGATGTTGCTGTTGGTCAGGAAACCAGAGAAGAAGAAGAAAAAGAAGAGTAGGGGGAACTCCTCACCGACAGAGATGGAGAGAAACATTGATCTCCTCCCTGCTTTCACTCCTCCCTTCTCCTCTTTATCTGCTCTGACTCAGGTTTCAGTCTTTTGTCTTCTCGTGGTTCCTCATCTCATTTTGTTCCTTCTGTTCATCCTCTCTCCTTTGTGTGATTTCTTCTTCCTGAGGGGCATGTCCAGGAAATTTATAACAGGGTGGCCGAGATAAAACAGAAGTTAGGGTGGGGTGGCTGATCGATAAGCCCCGTTTCCACCCACAGGCTCAGGTCATTACAGGATCAGTCAGTACTCTTTTTTTGTGTTTTCACGGGAAAAAACTGGTTTGGGTGCCAGAATAATCTATCAGAGCTGTCCTACGTTTTTGGGACTCTTCCGTTGGGGTCCCAGTCTTACCAGTTCGATCCTAAAGAGTGAAGCTTGACTCACTGCAATCCGCTGATTGTTAAAGAGAGTCAACACTTCCTGTGTGAGCACCATGTTTAAATATAAGGTTGGATTTTTGTTGTTTAAAGCCAAGAAGAAAGAACACAAACTGCTGGATGTCCACCATTTTCCTCCTTTGTTTCTGTGTCTTTTTTTTTCTCAATACCATTCAAGGAAGCCGCAGCACCACTGTGAAATCACACTATTACGTTGTTGACACATCTATTGTTGTCTGTCTGATACGCTGCCTACCAGGTGAAGGTATGGTTGCGGAACTGTAACCAAGGTGAAAATTGACTGAACGAAACCCCACCAAACGTCCCATATCTACCCGGACCCCTTGGTGGAAACAGTAACTACAGTATCCAGCAGGATCATTGGTGACATTGGTTAGAATCAGTGTGTGAAAGACAGGGCTTCTTCCAATGTAAAAAACAAAACTCTGCTACAGATTTTAAATATTATACAAGATATAATATCTGAAAAGCAAAAATTTGTATTGCAAAAATCCTTTATCTGGCAGAGGAAGAAAGACTTTAAATATTACTTTAAGCATATTAAGGGTAGCAGAGGGTTACCCACAAAACCCTCAAATCCCACTACACCTCGTCCCTTGTCCGTCCTTTTACTGGTAGGCCACATTTATAATGTTACTGTAGATCTATGGAACAAATATATCTGTCACCTTCTGTTATTAATTCAGTTCACACACATTTATATTTCATGATAATATTCAACTCAACTTTATTTATAGCTCTTTATAAAATGCATAAGAGCAACCTAAAGTGATAAACAGAGAAAAAGGACATGGAATTAAAATAATTGGAATAAAACACTTAAATGTATATAGATTAAAAATTTACAATTACAAAACAAGATTCAAACAATAAGAAATAATATATAAGCAAGCAGACAAGTGTTTATACTGGTTTAACTTATGTTTCGGTTTAACCAATCAGAATAAGGACGACCACAGGGGTGGTCATGGTCCCCTTCTTCCCCATCCTTTATTCTGTTTCAGACTTTTCTTCCTCTTCATTTCCATCTCAAGGCTTCTTTCTTGTCCTCCTCCTCATCTTCCTCTCTCCTGGGATCGGAGGGGTAAGAGGAGAGGGCCTCGGACAGTTTGGTCACTATGAAGGAAACTGAGAGTCTGTGTGTGATGTGAGCTCCGGATTAACTCTGTGATCTGTGTTACAGAAGCTGCAGATGGAGGTGTCGGTCACACTGCTAGCTGTGTGTGTGTAATTTCAGTCTTCTGGAAACACAAATCTCAATAATTTAAAAGCTCGTTTTATTTTCCGGCTCAAAGTAAACACTATTTTACACTCCTGTGTTTATAATCTGCAGATAAAAACCATCAAACATCAGATCATAATGAGTCCTTGTATTTAACCTTTTTAAATGTCAGCAGCATCCAACAGTGGACACGAGCTCATCACCATAAAAGGCCCCAGAAAACGAAGTGCGGCTCAGTCTGCTGCTGAAAATAGTCCCAATAAATGCTTCATTTGACAGAAATAAATCTTCTGCTGCAGGACGTCATTGAGCCTTTTTAATAACCCTGAAACTGTGTGTGAAGATGGATAATAGAAGCATAACAGGCTGTTGGAGTGTGACCTGCACATTTCACAGAAACCAGACGTTTAGATTCAGGTTATTCAGATTATTTCCAGCAGCAGCGGCTGAGTGAAACGTCCAGGCCATGATCACAGAAACTGAGATTCTCAAAAATAAGCATTTAAATTGAGATTTCTGGTGAATCGACGGCATTAACAGAGGAAAAAATTTATACTCATCAACACTTTTTTAGGTCTACCGTACTGCTACCAGGTTTCCTTCAGAACTGCCTTAATTGGAAACCTTTTAACTCCATATTGACATGACAGCATCACACAGTTGCTCCAGGTTTGTCGACTGCATCCATGATGAGAATCTCCTGTTCCACCACATCCCAAAGCTGCTCTGTAGACTGAGATCTGGTGGCTGTGGAGGCCGTTGGAGTCCAGTGAATCATTGTCATGTTCTAGAAAGCAGGTGGAGATGATCTGAGCTTTGTGACATGGTGCATTATCCTCCTGGAAGTAGCATCAGAAGATGCTCCACTGTGGTCATAAAGGGATGGACATGGTCAGTAACAATACTCAGGTAGGCTGTGGTGGTTAAACCAGGCCACGTTGGTTCTGAGGGGCCTAAAGTGGGCCAAGAAAATGTCCCCCACACTGTTACACCACCAGCAGCTTGAACTGTTGATCCAAGGCAGGATGGATCCATGTTTTTTGATATTTCCTCCAAATTCTGAGCCTACGTCTCAATGTGGAACTGAAACAGAGACTCATCAGACCAGCAACGTTTCTCCATCTTCTAATGTCCAGTGTTGGTGAGTCTGTGTGAATTGTAGCCTCAGTTTCCTGTTCTCAGCTGACAGGAGGCACCCGGTGTGGTCTTCTGCTGCTGGAGCCCATCTGCTTCAAGGTTGTTGTGTGTTCAGAGATGCTGTTCTGCAGACCTTGGTTGGAACCAATGGTTACTGGACTTACTTGCCTTTCTATCATCTCCAACCAGTCTGCCCATTCTCCTCTGATTTCTGTGCGAAAATCCCAGTAAATCAGCAGCCTCAGACCAACAACCATGCCACATTCAAAGTTACTTACATCCCCTATCTTCCTCATTCTGATGCTCTGAAATTCAGCAAGTCGACTTCACCATGTCTTCATGACTACATGCGTTGTGATTGGCTGGCTAATTTGTGTTAACAAGCAGTTGGACCTGATAATTTGATAGATGAGTGTAAATATGAGTGTAACTGTCACATGGGGCTGTGTTCAGTAGGAAAACATGTGGAGCATTTGTTCAGTGCTGAGTCTGAATCCTCCTTCCCCTGCTGACACATTATGATTTAACATCATGAAGCGAACTGAGTGCAGCTGCAGAGATTTTCACTCAGTTTGCTGACTGATACGCCCAGAGACTCCATGGACATGCTGCAGACTCTAAACTCAAAGACTGAAGCAGAGCATGTTCCTCAGAGTTCAGAAAACTCAACGATTCTGGTTGTTTACATTAACGTGCACTGAAAGTAAAGAAACCTATCAAATCTGCTAATGTTTGGTTTTTTAAATTATGCGTGACAGTGCTTTATCCCAATGTAGTTCTTAAATGTCACAGGTTTTTATTGGCCAGCATGGATGGAAACACAACATCTGGGTGTACACACTGATTTATACTGAATGTGCTGCACTCTAGGCTGTAAGAGGGAAAACAGCTCAGTTTGTCTTTTGAGAAACACGTTTACAGACTGTAATGTCTGTCATAGAGGATCTAAAGCTGGCAGCAACAACACACAAACACAAAGACGAGACTTATATTTTACTGATTTTTTAACCTTTATTTAACCAGATTAAAGTTCCATCGAGATCAAGATATTTTTTCAAGGGTGACCTGGTCAAGCGATACATTACCAATAAACATAATTAAAAATGAGGTCAGAAACAATTAAGAACACAGTAATGTTAATGGTAATGTTCATGAGCTTCTCGCTGTCTGGAAAGTAAAAAAAAGAGTGAAAGGTATGAAATGAAAAGAGTTCAGACAGTTTCAGATTGTAATGAGTTCCAGGCTGTAGGGGCTTAAAGCTTGTTTCTCAAATTTGGTCAATTCAGGAATATTAAGACAGAAAATATTACTTATATAAGATATTACTTATTATAAGAAAGCTAAGAGCTTGACCTCTTAGTCCTGCTGTGCAGTTCTGATGATCTCTATTGAACTTTATTCATTTATCTCATAAAGTTCTTTAAAAGATCAGAAACTGGTTCAACATGGACTACAGCAGGCTTTCCCAAACTGGGGTCTTGACCCCCGGGGGGGTCCTTAAATAATTACAGGGGTCCCCAGATCCTTGTAAAAAAATATATAGCCTTCATTTATCAAATTATTATAGGGTTTTTATGAACACGTTTATTCAAAGTGATTAAACTGAGAAATTAACAGTAATTTTTTTAAGGCATTAATGCATAAACAAAGTCATTCGTTCGTTCGTTCGTTCGTTCATTCATTCATTATCTGTACCACTTTGTCCATCACGGGGAACAAAGCTATTATTATTAAAAAGGCATTATTTAGGCGAGAGAAGCTGATTTTGGGGATGTAAGCGCTTTGTCAAAGCAGTGAACCAAATCCACCAAAAAACACTTTAACCTTCTTATTTATGACATTTTGGATATTTTTCAAGAATTACATTTAGTATTTTTTATCTTCAGGTGAGACAAAGTTATTACAGGTGCTACTGTAAAAATCTGAATTTAGCCCTGTCTCAGCCAGAGATGCTGATTTTCTGCATATGGGTGCCATGTCACAGCTTTTAACATAATTCACTAAAACCACTTTTTCCTCCTTATTTATGGTTGTGAACACTGACGTATGTTATCTTGGGGGTTGTGGCTCAAAAAGTTTGGAAAACACTGGACTACAGGTTTTGTCATACTTAGAAGCTTGCCTCCTGGGGGGTGCTGGTTGGTACTGGACTGGTTCTGATTGTATTGCAGCCCTCAGAGGATATGGACATGACCTCTGGCTCTGGGAAAGACTGATCAGCTTGTTTCAGCATGTGCCCCAACGTTTCAAAAACCTGTTAAACCCTTTAAATTCGACCATGTTGCCAGCAATAAGAAGTGTGGTTTTCTGGTCCTGCTTGCTTCCCCCATCAGGCAAGCCCGCGATATTAAAAGGAAGTTTTACTTCTCAGCTTTCAGAATCTGGTAGTAGCGTGATCTCTCGCCAGACTCGCTAAAGACGTAGCTTTTGGTGTAAAACACTTCATTTGAGCAAACTGCAGCACCCAGAACTGTAACAGGCAGGTGAAGTTTGAATCTCTGTTTGTTGGAGGTTTTTTTACTAGTTAATATTTCAACTGATCACTGCCTCAGCTGATTTTTATTAAACTACCTTTGATCATTAATATTCTGCAGAAAAGCAATGGCAGATCTGTAAGTACTAGATATTGTGCCTCATGTGGAAACAAGTGATGAAATGAGTCAGCTGATCAGTGGATGGAGTGTCAGACTCCAGCAGCTGGAGGATCACAAGCTCAGAAGAAATAAACTAGAGTGAATTTCACTGAATTAAACATCCTTCCATCTGTCTGTCCATTTCCTGCTGCTCATCTGAAACTTTAATGACAGAATGAGATGGTTCTGTCATGGGCAGCGAGGTCGGAGATGTTTCAGATCGCTGCTTCAGGTGATCCTGCAGAAAAGTAATGAAACGGATGGTGTGGCAGGAAATTTAATGATTAACAAGTTTAAGAGAGAAAAATTCTTCAGACTCAAGCAGGATGTTCAGGATTTTCCATGCTGTGTGTGTTTTCTGCATCCTCGACCGCTGCCCTTGCCTCAGAGGTCGGGTAGCCTCAAACACCCCCAGTTGTTCCCATTTAACAAACACAGACACACTCCTGCAGGCAGTTGTCATGGTACGAGCTGTTAATGCTGCCCTGTGGGTGGTTTTCAGCTTGAGCCAGCTCTGTGTGGTGAGTGTGTGATACTTAATACAACTGCTATCATGTAAAGTTAATCCTCACTCCTCTTCCTCCTCCTTCCTCTGTTTCAGCTTAGTGTTGCAGTAAAAACACCAACCCTGGTCACAACGGCAGCTTTTAACTCAGCTTACGCCTGAGTTAACAGGTGATCTGTGACTTAATTCAGGTGTAAACACACACACACACACACACACAGCTGTTTTTTCTATATAGAGCCACAACTTTGAGCTGAACTGAGCTGGTCTAAAAGAAAATAATCAAACTGTCTGGTGACATCAGTAGAAAATATGTTAAATGATGGGCACGTGTTAGGCGAGGCAAATTTATGTGTGTAGTTCATTTCATGTACAAGACAATTCAAAGTGCTTTACATAAAACATTAAAAAGCATTACAGCGGGGTGTAGAAGCAATAACAAGTGCATTAAAAACTCATTTTAAAAGAAAATAAAGAAATTAAATCAAACAGAAAGATAAAAAAGCTAAAATAGAATAGATAAAATACTAGAAATAAAGTTCCAGTGTGGGAAATTATCACTTGTTTTGATAAAAGGCAGCAAATAGAAAAGTTTTTAACTCCGATGTAAAACTGCTGAGAGTTCCAGCAGACCTGCAATTTTCTGGGAGTTTGTTCCACATGTGAGGAGCATAAAAGCTGAACGCTGCCTCTGCATGTTTACTTCTGAGTCTGGAACAGAAAGTAGACCTGACCCTGATGACCTGAGGGATCTGGTTGCTTCATAAGAAACCAGTAGCTCCTGAATGTATTCTGGTCCCTTTGGTCCATTAGTTATATGTAGAAATGTATGGCATTAAGACACATGTAACATTGATCATTTAGATTTAATTTAATTTTTCTACTGGAATAAATTATTATGATGAAACAGCTCTTACTGGGTTCACCTAACTGAACAGTTAAACAAAAGTTAAACAAAAAAACTAACACAGACAGGCGCCATTCAATGAAGACAACTCTCACTTTATTGCTCCCCAAAAACTACAAAAATGGGCAACAGTCTGCATACTCGTAGCCTTCACACACATCCAATCTGATGAAGCAAGTTGTTAGGTATTATCTAATGGACAAGGCAGATGTAACCCTGTCAGCATAGAGATGTCACTGCATTGTGCGAATGTTCATGAGTTTGAAGGTGTTTATTTTTTTTTTTACAGTATTGTGTTCTAGAAAAGTGTTTAAATGTGATGTTGCTGTGTGAAACAGCTGTTTAGAGTGAAGTGTAACAGAAGAGCTGACTTTTCCAAGTGCACAGTGAACGTGCATGGAGGCAAATGAGCAGTTCTGGCTTTTCCGAGCATGCAGTGAAGTGCACAGAGAAAACTGGAGATTTCCAGTTCTTTCTTGTTCCGGACGGAGAGAGATATATATCGAGTCCAGCAGTAAACTTTCACCTGTTGCTGTTATTTGTTTCCCACATGGCACCGTGCAGTAGAGATCCCACAGAGCCCTGTATTTGGTTGCTCTTGGTCAGCTTTCTTTTCTTCTTCAGTTTCAACTTTGATGAGCTTTCCCGATAAGGATGCGGGGGTGGCGAGCCCCGGCTAGGATTCCTCGTTCCAAGTCATGAAGATAACTTGATCTGGCCTGGATGGTTGATGCAATTGGTAGGACACATTTTCAGAAAGTAGCTTCCTGCACACCCTGCAGGGGAAGAGGAACTTAAAACACGTCTCTTTTGGTGAATCTTGACACCATACATGCCTTTAAAGGTCCCCGGAGAGCCTTTTGAATATTCTTTTATAAGATTTTGTTTTGGGCCCATTTTTCTTTCTGTATATTATCTTGTTGTTTTCTGTGACTGTATGTAATTATTATAAATCCCGTTTCTAATACATACAGTACTTAACTGCATCTATTGTGTTTGTGTCATAAGTCATTCATTTTGCTCCAGCAGAGGAGTCTTAGATCTGGCCCAGCATTACACATAGCCTGATTATATGAGTTTCATTATTTGAAGTGGGTGTTACACAAGGTAAGTTTATTTGTATAGCACAATTCAGTAACAGGGTGATTCAAAGTGCTTCACAGAGACAATGAAGCATCAGAAAAAAGCATAATTTTCATAAAATTAAAAGAGAAATGAAAAAGAATGAACATTAAATAAAAACAGTATTAAAAACATGATCAAGCTTAAAAGAACCAGATGCAGATCTGGACTCTAAATAAAAACTAATGAAATGCAGCAGAGAACCTGGATTTAAATAAACTGAGTGTTTAAGCTGATCTGAGGCTTTCTGGGAGTTTGTTCCAGACATGTGGAGCATAGAAGCTGAATGCAGCTTCTCCATGTCTGGTTCTGAATCTGGGAACTGATAAGAAACTGGAACCAGATGACCTGAGGGTTCAGGCAGGTTCATACTGGGTCAAGAGGTCTCTGATGTATTTTAGTCCTAAACCATTCAGAGCTTTATAGACCAGCAGCAGAACTTTAAAATCTATTCTCTGACGAACAGGCAGCCAGTGTAAAGACCTCAGATCTGGTCTGATGTAGTCCACTTTCTTGGTCTTAGTGAGGACTTGAGCAGCAGAGTTCTGAATAAGCTGCAGGTGTCTAATTGATATTTTAGATAGAACCTTTAAAACAATGTTACAATAATCAAGCCAACTAAAGATGAAAGCATGGACCAGTTTGTCCAGGTCCTGCTGAGACATCAGATCTTTTACCCTTGATATATTCTTAAGCTGATAGTAGGCTGATTTTGTAATTCCCTTAATGTGTGTCTCAAAGTTAAGGTCTGAGTCCATCAGTACACCCAGGTTTCTGGCCTGGTTGGTGGTTTTAAGGTGTATAGACTGAAACTCTGTGGGGACCTTCAGTCGTTTCTCTTTGACTCCAAATACAATCACCTCAGTTTTGTTTTTGTTTAACTGAAGAAAGTTAAACATTAAACAGTCATTAATCTCCTCAATGCATTTACCAAGAGCCTGTATGGAGCCTCGGTCTCCTGGTGACATTGTAATATATATCTGTGTGTCATCTGCATAGCTATGGTAACTAATTTTGTTGTTCTTTATGACCTGTGCTTTGTGGATGTTAAATAGAAGAGGCCCCAAGATGGAACTTGGGAACCTCCACATGTAATTCTTGTCTGCTCAGATGTAAAGTTTGACACAAATTACTTCCTGTTCTTTTCCTCTTTTGAACCAGTGCAGAGCCAGAGAGGTCCACCCAGTTCTCCAGTCGTTTGATAATGTCTGTAATGTGCCTTGACATGACCTTGTTGTGAATTAATTAAAAAAAACTGAATTGAATTGATGTTGAACTAATATCAAACTTACTTCATCTGGTAACCAAGGTAACCACTGACTGCTGATTTGTGGATGCACCTTTTGTTGGATGTTTCTTTCAGATGACTGTTCATAGTTGTGGTAGATTGAAATGGCAGCTTTGCCTTCAGAGGCTGAACTGGTTCTTAGTTTTGTTTAATTTTTTGAAGTGGTTCCACATGGATCTTCTTGTTGCTTGGTGTCTTTGTCCCTGCATGTTTCATATTTCGGTCCTCCATTAGTGTCTCACAGATACACACACTTTGCACCAAAACTGAGCAAAAGTGAAGCATTTTTCTTTTATTTTTTCCTGGTAGTTGGTAAACAGTTTCTAGCCGGTGCAAGAAAGTCACATAATGAGATCATATATTTAACTTCTTACATTATTTGAAAATATAAAAACCATGACTCGACCAAAAATATACTTGTATGCGTGGTTATCATGGCTTCCTTGCATCATTTACGTTTGTTTTAAGCAACATTTGTGCGTGTTCACAAAAGTTAAAGCTATGTGTTTGCAAGCTGCAGTATACAAGTAACCCCTATGCGCACCAATTAAATCGGATGCAAGGTCACAAAGTCGACAGCGATAAAAATTATTAAATGTTTCTATGACCAGACACGGCATACTTGGTTAATACTTCCTTAATACAACCTTCCTTACACCTTTAATGCACCCGCCACTAACAAGTGTATCAAACAAGCTACTACATGAACAAATACACTTCCAACTAAGCTGGTTGCATTTGTGAACACATAGCATGGTCTTTGGTTCTGTTTTGGGGTTTCTGGGTTATTTGGGAAGGTATGAATGTGCAATTGAGCTCTAATGCACATCAAAGAAGCAATCTTCGGTCCCCCTGAAAAGTTAATAGTGACTTTAATAGTTCTGAATTCACTTCAAGGAAACCAAATACAGAAAGAGGGCTTCAACCTCTCTGATGGAAACAGAAGCTGTCGTGCATTAACTAACAGATAAGTGAGTTTTCTTCTTTGTTTGTCCTCTTCGTTAGTAAATCTTGATGCAGCGCCACTTTAGGCAAGGAGGGGAATATGTTGTTTTGTTGGACTAAGTTAGTCCATGCAGATGTTATCCGGCTGTTGCAGAATCTTTTGGTTGTCAAAAATAATAAGTAAGAATTCCTGAGTGTGCCTGCCTCCTGCCTCGTCCTGCATTTGGGACTTTCTTCCTCACCACCACAGTGACAGTAAAATGCATGTACCATTCTTAGCTGTTCAGCAAAGTATTTTTGAACATCATCTGAGCTGAGTAAACAAAATAACTGCTCAATCTTCACTGCAACGTTGTATCGTGCTGCAGTTCTCCTCATACAGAACAAAGATGAGGGCTAAGACGCTCTCCTTTGGATGTTGTCACAGTCCTGATTCGAGGGAAAAATTGTGTTTCTCAGCTGATAGCAGTCACACTTTTTACTGTACATGCAATACAACTTTCTACATGATAAATGTCACAGTTTCTTTTGCAGAACCACAGCGCTTACAGGATGATCTGAAGTGTAACTGTCTCTGTGATGAATCTTTATCATCACCAGTGCATGAATGACCGAATAATGTTGCTTTAACAGACTGATGAAGTCATTAACGTTACATAGCGAATGAATGAAAATGGCGTAAATGGCATCAATCCTCGAAATTAGACACAAATCCAGGATGAAAACAGTGTCATTTACATTGCAGCTTTACAGTAATGAGTGGTCAGTGTCCTGTTCTCTGTGAGCTTTAATCTCCTTTAATCATCATATTGGGGCCAATGCCCCCCCCCCCCGCATCAGTTTCTATTTATGAGATTTCTTCTAGCAAGTCAGCGTATGCCTGCAGATTATTATGACTTCTGTCTTTCTTTTATAAATGACAGAAACATCTAATATAAGATAAGTTTCTTTGTTATATTGACATGAATGTGTAGTTAGAAAATGTATAATAAAGCACAAGTTCAGTAATAAATGACCTGACTCCAAGGCAGAAAGATGAGGCAGATGAGTTTTACAGATTGTTGGGCTCTGATTGATCCTGTCCTTACCCCGTCATCTTTCACATCCTACCCACCCTCAGGTGACTCCTCTTCGGCTTAATAACTATTAGACATAAAGACACTGAGCTCTGATCAGCCTGACCTGACAATATGGCAAAACATTGTGATATGATTCAGATTAGTTGTCATTCATTGTTTATTCTTGGTTTCCCAGCAGTTGTGTTCAGTGACGATGACTGTGTTCTGGTACTAAATAAACACCTAATCTTTTAAACACTAATGCCTTACAGGTTAACATTAAAGTTAAGATTACGTGAGATTCTGGATCAATAACACTGAAAATCAACTATAGCTTTGGTCAGAGCTGGAGCAGATTTAGAAATATTTACATGGATGGCCATGCAAGGGTCTAAACTGGGAAGGTGGTGGCACATAAATTAGTAAATGAAAAATGAAACTCTAGGTTTTCAATGTTTACAAGTAAGACTTTGTTCCAAATCACAGGTTTTAACAGCGTTATTCACTATCATTGGCTGTTTAACCTCCATCTGGTGGGTTTATCACTTTTACATCCTCTTCATAAAATATAAATAGTTTGGACAGACAGCTTGTTACCCAAGTATGTAGTTGGTGAAATGATGCTGTATAAATTCTGCATTATGATCAAGAACATAGTAGTGTTGATGCAGAACACCATATATGTAAAACAACTGAAACAACTAAACTAAACTGCAGCTAAACTGTTATTGTTAAAATAGTATGTAAATTGTAGTTAGTGTACATACAAAGTCCCCCCACTCCCCGATCAGAGCCCCCACACAGTAAATCCTAATTTAACCTCTGGACATAAGGAGCTGCCAAGCAGGCGTGACCCATTTTTCTCCACTACAAATTTAAAGAGAGTCTGACCTGCAGCTGATTGTTAGTTCCTCTAACATCAGTAGTTTGTTTGTTTGTTATCTCCCATTAGTGATGCATTATTTTATCATTCATGAGAGAACATAATGAGATAATCAAGTGTTTCAGAGACAGATGATGTAAACCTTAATGCTGCACATACTGTTTGGGTTGGCGTGTTTTCTGGAGGGTTGAAGATGCTGTGAAAGGAGCTGATGAATATTTAATGAGAGCTCCTGCAGGTCGGGTTGCACTCAGCGTCTGAAGGATTTCAGAGTTTTGGTCCTCGTCAGTGTGGAACCCATGTAAATTCTCATGTAAACCCATGGTTATGTTCTACTTGTTAGAATAATATAAAACGTGCTATGACCATACAAAACTGCGTGTGTTTCACATGTTATTGCCATGAATATGTTTCAAACCACATAGATGTGTTTCACATGTACAAACCCACGTGGGGTCACATGTGAAACCCATACATGAAGGTAATGAGCTGCTATGGTGGAGTCACATGGACCTGAAATGTATTTATTTATTATTTGCTTAAAAACTCAGCCGAAACCTGAAATTTATTCGTTTATTAGTTATTTTAACAAACACCGAGTCAGAAAAATGCAGTTAAAGCTCAATGTAATCAGAAAATGAATATATGGCAACCTATCAGCTGTGCTCATTTTTCTGCTTATTTTAAGACATAACGTTACTGATCAAAACTTCAATTTCTCCCCTTAATGATTAAAAACGTCTATGTGGAACTTCCCCACCCCTCAGTTGAGCTGGTTCTTGGAGCCACTGAGTCAGTTAACTGATCTAGGATCAGCTTTAGGGTCCTCTGAATTTCCAGCTGATGAATACGAGTTATTTAAAGGAGAGAGATCATGAAACAAGTGCTGTTTGTGTCACAGAATAATGAGACAGCTCCATGTAACTTCAGGTTGAAATATTTGTTGACTTTCTTTCACCTGTGCATTAAAAATATGAAAACTGATTCAACGTGGAGAATGTTTCTTTTTCCGTCTGTAGCTGTAGATACCAAACAGCTGGGTTGATAGTCTTTGGTTGGACAGCAGTTTCCTCCATCTGTGGACGCTCGCTGCTCTTTAAAATGAGTTAATGATGAGTTGATGGAGCCTGCGAAGCTTGGATTCCTCGAATATATACACACCCTCAGACTGTGTGTAAATGTGTTGTGTTTGCTGTGAGGCAATGAACTGAAGCTGTAATCTGTTGACTAAGCTCTGAGTGTGTGCTTGGGAGTGTTTCAGGGGTATCAGGAGGACAGCATGTGACCCAGAGCCTTCAGCATGTGACAGAGTGGATGTGTGTGGGGTTTTCTGTTTTGGACCAGACCTTTGACCTGATGTTCAGAGGGGTTTTTTTTAAAGACATCCAGCCTTTGTTTGTTGGTCAGTTGGAGCTCTGATTCTGACGGCGCAGATGATCATGAATGATTCTTCTTTGTTTCAGTTCTGAGCTCTCCGTCAGGTTCTTGTTAAACTGGTGGTTCAGATTCAGGAGACCCAAAAGGTTACGTTTACCTTTTTTACATGTAGTTTGTTGTTGGCTTTTTTCACACTTACAGTGAAGAGTTCAGACAAATGTTGTGATAACCGTACAAAAATAAAAAATTAAAAAAGGAAAAGAAAGGAAAGAAACAGCTGCAGGAACTCTAACTCTTGCACTTCATCAGACCTCGTAGTGAGCCCAGCGGTGTATAGCATCTGATGATGTAATAACAGCCAATAATGTAATAATTTGACCATTTTAAATAAAAAGCCAAAAAACGTAAGAACTCACTAAGAATGTAAAAGTTTTTGAGGTAATAACGTAATAACATTTAGCCAATAATGTAATTAATTATTACATTATTGACTGTTACTGATCTAGCAATAATACAAAATTCTTTCAAAATGTAAAAACTTCTGATAATTAACATTTAAATTATCATTTAACTGATAATTAAATGATAAATAAACAGAACTGCATTTCTTAGAAATAAATGATTTTTTGCAGTTTTTGTGCCGTTTGCTCATTCAAGCCAATTCCTAAATTATTTGTTGTACAAAATCTTTATAAAAATTTGAGTACATAATTTTGTGCCACGTGTCTCTGTTAGATCTTGCATTGTAAATTAATTTACATTTTTCAAACATGTAATTAAAACTTCTTTCAAATATTTCTTAAGGATATAGTTAACGCTAGTAGGAGTAATGGATTCATCGTGATGCGGCACGAGCTAATTCGTAAATATTCAAAATCAATCATTTTTCATAATAAATAAATGACAGGAACACAGCTATACAGTTCAGCAGGAACATAAATGTTGCATATGCCACCCGGACACTTTAAGGGAACGGACCGGTCCATCCCACTTAAGTGTCCGAGTGGCAAACAGTAAATAGGCAGCAGCTAGCTTTTAAGCCACTGGGGTTTGGAGGCTGGCGTTTTGGAAACATTTTGGTTTTTATGGACATTAGAATAAACAAGCCCTGTACAAGATTTACTCCATATGTAAGTTGTTTAAAGCCAAAATAAAAATATAATAATAATACTAAAAATATGCAGCAGCATCTCATGTGTTTCCTTCCCAGGTTAGAGGAGGAGAAGAAGCCGCCGGTGTTCTGCCGGGTTGACTTACGTTGTTAGAATAGCACACCACAGCCTTATATGCCAGTTTAGACTACTTTATCAAAATGGCATAGCTAAGTTTTCTTTTTTAATAGACAAACTTTTTATTTGACAGTAGTTATTTTAAAGTTAATCATTCCATGTTCAGTCTCGGGCAGATTGGGAGACGTCGCTGGATGCTAATGAGTTGATGCCACAATGCGTATTTTAATGACATTACAGCCTCACTAAAAGAAAGATTAACAGAAAAATACCATTTCGTTTCATACACGTCATCTGGGTTTTTAAGTGCATTTCCCCTCAAGTTTTGTCATACAAGAGATGCACTTGAGTAATGTGCAGTTAATATTCAATAAAATACATTAAACTAGCTTCATAGTTGACCATATGCAGACTAGGGCTGCAATGATTAGTCGACAATAGTCGACAATAAAAATAGTCGACAACGAATTTAGCCGTCGACTATTGTCGGCAAAAAAAAACAAAAAAAACTACAGAGTGAGACATCGTCTTCTAATCCTATCTCTGCTAAGAGTTATACAATGCACAAGCGCAAAGAGGGGGGAAAAAATACAGAGTGAGACATCGTCTTCTTTTTTAATCTCTGCTGAGAGTTGCACATGCGCAGTAAAGTCCGCCAGGGGAAAATATGGCTGCGGACTGGGGAAGAGAACGGTGGCGGAGAACGTTAAAAGTCTGGGATAACTTCATGCTAAACTTACAAAATAAATTAAATACATGTGAGATTTGTAAAGTGGACCTTGTGTACCACGGAAATACGTCTGCAATGCTCGAACATTTAAAGAGGAGGAATGTCGGACCAAATTTCAAAGCTGAAAAGGAAATAAGATCCATTTAAAAGTTATGATACATAATCTGATTGGTCGACTAGTCGTTTTAATAGTCGGTGACTAATCGACCATCAGAATAGTCATTAGTTGCAGCCCTAATGCAGACGCAATTTCTGAGCAGTAAGTGGTGCTGCAATGATGGGTCATTTGCAGTTTTCTGTGCTACACATGCACATTTACCAAGCGTAGCTATTCTGACAACGTATGCCAAACCAGCAGAACACCTGCTGTTGCTCCTAACTATTGATAACACATCTATTCTTTAGACATAAATAAAAAAAATGGAGCATTACATAAATAGAGTGGGTATAAGTTTGTTTGGTTACTTGAATTAATAGATAGGGAATGGTTTTAAATATATGAAGTAGCCACAGAGTGAGGAAAAAATCCTGAATGGGGAAAAAGTTGCATCGAAAATTTTTAACTAATCGAATCGAAGACCCCTGAATTGTAATCGAACTGAATGGTGAGGTACTTAAGATGGCACACCCTTAAACACGATTTCACCCCGTAACTAACTGGAATGAGTGTTAAGGTGTTATTGAGTGGTGCTAATTTCACTGCTCCAAATCTGCAATAACACAGCTGCTTTGCTGTGTTTAGTGGTGCAGCAGTGAAACGGGTCCCCCCCGCAAACAGTTTCCTGTTGCATTAAGTTCCCAACGTTGTTTGGGCTGTTTTAAAGCAACACATTCAAAACATAACAAAAGTAAAAACCAGTTTTCAGTTTGAACTGTATGCTGACTAGTAAGATCCGCTGTGATCCAGTTAGATTTAGGATCCAAGGATCAGTGTGAGACGTGCAGAATTGTGATAGTGATAGTCTCAACAAAGCAAATTCCTAGAAGGACGAATAATGAAGAGGGTGAAGGAAACACAAGACTCGACCTGGAGAACAATTTGGACCACAAAGCTTTTATTAATTTTGTTGTGATTAGCTTTATAAAATCTGATGGAGCTCCAGCTCAGTGATGAGCAGGAATTTAAATGACAAGTTTGATCATTGTACAATAAATCGATTCACAGATTCAACCTTTGTGACATGATTGTGTTGGATTGAGGATCCAGAAATCCATGTGAGATAAAATCACAGCTGATACACCACATCTCTGGATATCCATATTTCCCTCATCAGATTACAATTCGATATTTTGGTTGTAAGAATCCCACATGTTCATCTGACAGATGATTACTGAATCCATGATCTTCTGTAGGATCAGTTATATCACTGAATTGATGTAGATTGACTGTTATTTCTCAGGTTCATGTGTGCCAACGGTTTATTTTGGGATTATTTTACAGCAGACCTGCCTTAAAGATGTTCTTTAACCCGAAAAGGTCCCAAATGTTTGTGAGGTTTGCTCTGAAAGTTGGAAATAATATTTTAATTCAAATAACAGCTCAAATAGCAAAGGAGAAAGATTTTGTGTTTTTTGCTTGAAACATCCAGAAACACATTAAAATGTCTAATTTCTCTGTAATAAGGAAGAAAACTGATCTGGGACTCGTTAAACTGGTCCACAGAGGGAGAAGAAATCTGTGGCGTAATTAAGACGCAGCAGCAGAAAATCTCTGTAAACACAAAGAAACAGAAACGAGATGAGAGCAGAAGATGCAGCGTGGAGGGTATTTAGAGAGGAGGATGAAGAGGAGGAGGAGGAGGTGACAGGGAGTCTGTACTGAATCAGATCAGCTTCCTCACACAGAGTGAGCCATCTGTCTACCAGAAACAGTGTGTGTGCGCATGTGTGTGTCTGCACACTCTTTTACTGTAAATGAGTAATGTGAGCGTCCGGGGAAAAAGCAGCTTGTGTGTGTGAGAGCGATTCGCTTTCATAGATTAGCTGTTTAAATCTCTCTGTCAGCCCGACCTCGCTTGGCTTTATTGGCACGAGTGCTCAGATTTTAACAGAGCTGCATGAACAATGACGTTATAGTTTCAGATGCTCACAAAAAAGTCATTTCATGGAAAGTTGCATGAAAGTGGCCGATCAGTTTAAACATCAGGTCCAAGCTGCAGAATATCAGGAAAGCGTGTAACATCTTTGTTGTATATTTTAATAACAACACGACACACACTCACCAGCTGTGTTTTAAGTTAATTGAGGTTTTAGGTCAGCCAAGAGGCGGGTGATTCCTCTGTGCTGCAGACTTCTTCCTGGACTACTCTAGATCCATCTCCACTATTCGGATGGTCTGAATGAGGCGTAAGTTTTTCAGGCTACAGACTGATTTGTCAGTTTACTGGTGAGTTATTAGTTTCGGCTCTGAGTTGTGGGCAACGAGCAAAAGAGTAAATAAAAGGAGCTGAGAGGGGCTCACAGTAATATAACCAGTTGAAGTGATTCATGCTATCTGGTCACAATGCCTCGCTGGTGACCAGACCATGAAGAGATCCCGAACACGCTGGAGATGACGCCACCGGTTGGTTCGGGAACTCTTTGTTGTTTCTGTGCCAACCTTCTCAATTCCACCTCGAGGTGGAAATGGGAAGGAGGTCTGGATTATCCCACATCTGAACCAAGACAAGATGTAAAATTAGACTCACCGTCCACTTTATCAGGTCCATCTTGCTAGTACCGGGTTGAACCCCTTTTTCCTGCTGTCTTGCCTTAATTCTTGGTGTGATAGATTCAACAAGGTGTTGGAAACATTCCTCAGAGGTTTTGCTCCATATTGACACGACTCCCGTTCCACCACATCCTAAAGCTGCTCTACTGGACTGAGATCTGGTGGCTGTGGAGGCCGTTGGAGTCCAGTGAACTCATTTCTCATGTTCTAGAAAGCAGGTGGAGATGATCTGAGCTTTGTGACATGGTGCATTATCCTGCTGGAAGAAGCATCAGAAGATGCTCCACTGTGGTCATAAAGGGATGGACATGGTCAGCAACAATACTCAGGTAGGCTGTGGTGGTTAAACCAGGCCACGCTGGTACTACGGGACCCAGAATGTGTCAAGAAAATATTCTCCTTTGGCCTTCCAAGTTATTCCAAATTTACGTTGACAGGTTCAAAATATAAATATTTAATCCATTTTTCTCCAAAAAAGTTTAACCAAAATAAATGAATAATTTCAATAATAATAAATAATAATTGAACAAATGGCCACCAGACCCTTGTTCCATCTTTTCAGGTGTGTTTTTGTCATTAAATTCAAAATGAACTAATTTTCTATGAATTGGTAAAATGTCTCAGTCTCAACATCAGATATGTTGTCGTTGCTTTATTAGGAATAAAATATTATTTTATGAGATTAGAAAATCATTGCATTTCATACAACCTCCCAACTTTTTTGGATGCATGTTGGTAAATGATGACGAAACATGAAAAATCTGAGGTCTGCAGGTAACTGAAGGGGAAACGTAAAAGTAAAAATGTGTGTATTATTTAAAAAATATTTTTTTACTGTTCCAACAACAAAATAAGAAATATTTTATTTTACAAGATGGGGTGTTAATATTTATCTGACCCCCCCCCCCCCCCCCAAAAAAAAACATTGAAGCATGTTGACTTAAATTAAAGAGAAAAGATTGAACGTTTTATTTTTGTTTATAATCTGAAATCTTTCAAAAGATGAACTGAAACAGTTTTAATAGCAAGAATAAAGAAATGAAGCCCGATAAGAAACCTGGAGGTGAAGAAAGCCCTGAAACCAGATCCTGAAACAGTCAAATTAAGAGTGAAAGTTCAGCGTGCAGCAGTGAAACCTGATGATGCCCCCCCCCCCCCCGTTCAGGATAAGGTGTTGTGGTTAATTGGCTACTATTTCAGCCTCCCTCCAGATGTGGCCCTTCGCTCTCTAAATGCCCTCTTTGTGTTGGAGGCTGCTCAAGTCTTTTTCCACAGACTCTTTTTCACAAGCTGCTACCTGACTCTGTTCACCTCCACCTCCCAGACAGGGGAGGGGCTGGCGGCGGTAGTGGCGAGGCCTCAGAGTCCTGCATCCATGTGCAGCTGGGTTCAAGCTGCCAAAACAAAAACCATCAAAATGTATTTTTCTGGTCGTTTTCAGACAGATTTTCTGTGTTTTGTCATCACAGCAGACCTCAAACTGACCGATCAAAGTTCAGATTTCCACTTGGCCTTGGCCTCGCCCTCGGCGGTGTGGGCTGACAGAGCGGATGTGCACATGCAGCAAATCCTGTTTTAATCATTTACATTCCCTTTTACCAGCCTGGACACAGAAATCTGTTCCCATAATGGGTTTCTGTTCAGCTACTCAGGAAATAAAACCCATAATCACAACAGAACTCCCTCATTACACTCACATCAAACCTAATTAGACCATATTAGATTGAGGGGGGGATGTTTATTACATTTATACAGCTGATCTGCTCCAACAGACAGATCTGATTATCAGTCAGGCAACAGGATGAAACCAGCTGGACTTTCCACAGTTCAGGTCTGAATCTGGATTAGATCTAAATCTGGGTTTGTCCGGATCACCTTCTCAAGGTTCTGTTTCCAGATCAGGAACCTGGAACACTTAAAGATTCCTTGAATCTTGTAAAGATGAACCATCGTGATGAATCTTTCATCTTCACTTCTCTCAGAGTCTCCTAACCTTCCTCAATAATCTCTCTTAGGTTCTGGAAATGTCTTTTGTAGGACAGCTGCCTGTATCTGAAGATCATTTAGATCTTTGTTAAAGAATCCATGAACTTTCTAACAGACTGATGAGGACGATGTTTAAATCTCCAAAAACAAACAAACAAAATGCTTTTCAGAATCCATCAAAGATCTTCCAGATCTCTAGAAAAATCTGTCTGCAGAGGTTTTCTAAAGTCAGACCTCCGGATCCTCCTGCTCTGGATGTTAAAGGTCTTCTATGTTTTGAGCCCTTAAATCTCCATATTACCAGAAAAAGACATTCCCAAAGTAAAATGAAGAATGTCTCCACTATAGTCACATTCACATTCATGTTCATGTTTTTAGTGTCGGGGATGTGAGAGGACGTATTTCAGTTGTCAGAAATGTTGCGTCTCGTGCTACGCCTGAGTAAATCACAGTAAAACAGGACTTTCTGTTCTCACCTGTTTATGTTTATCTGACAGAGAATAACAGCATGAAACACAGATGTCCTTGATCACTTTCAGCAGCTAAATCATTTCTAAACATTAATGTTTGAGCTAAAATAAACTTTCAGTCTTGTTCTGGGAACATTAGGATGTAGACTTTGAGCTACAGTTAAAAATAAGTGATTATTTCCATAATTGGTGCGTCTGTAAGATTTTTAAGGCTGAATCGGGTGTATGAAAATGAAGCTTCCATCATCAGGACTTTCTGATTGAAGGTCTTAAAAATGATCAAATCATCTATAAAAAATCTTTTAAAAAGTTTTTTTTTTTTTTTTTAAGAACATTTAGGAATAAGACCCATAAGCATGTGATCCAGACCTGTAGGACCTTCCTGGGGAAACAATTAACCCGACAACAGCCAAGACGGTCGTATTTGCAGCTTTGAAATTTGCACATTCAGTTACTTTATATATAAAATAATGAAACCTTGCTGGTTCCTAACTGTTCCTAACATCACACAAATTTTAATTAAAACTAGTGTTAATATTTAATACATCAAGAGCAGATGAACTATGATCGTCTCTACACACAGGTGGCCGTTCGGACCACACTGGATTCTTTTTTGAGTTTCTTGACGTTCTGGATCAGATCATGTGGAAGTTTTCTGTAAAGGGTGGTATGCAGAGATGGTTTTACGACATACTGGACCTTGTAGGAATAAATATCCACATCATCATCAAGAAGTGCAACCCAGTAAGCTTGAGGGGGTTTCTGCAGCAGCTGGCAGAGGAACTTCCAGCAGAGTTTATGAAGGGAAAGCCAGCAAGGCAGGTGGACCAACGTGGACTGCAGCGCAAACCAAAGCTGCACCAGAGTCCCGAAAAGAGGCGTTGCCAGGTACGGAGAGGCTAGACAACAAAACAAACAAACTAAACAAACAAACAGCAGGAGCAGAGACGCGATCTGAGCTGCTGCCACTTCTAAGTAGTTGTTTTAGCCTCTTGGTAAAACATGTAAACTGTCATTACAGTATAAATATTCTTGCTGTTATATAGCCTCACTCTTACTTTTGTCATGTTGTCTGTGTTTTCTGTATCATTTCAGGTTTATCCATCCCCGCTCCATGTTTTTAAAACAAATATTCAGGCTGTGCAAATTGAAATTTAGATATTATTTATGTGGCAAGGCTACAATTCTTGCTTTATATTTTGATTTGTAAAACATTATTTGATTATTATTAATATTATTTTAGCTGTAAACTTTATTCATTCATTTTTCTGTAACGAATACAGGAAGCTGGAGTCTAACCCAGCAATCAGCAGGCGAGAGGCAGGTACACCCTGGACCGGTCGCCGGTCCGTTGAAGGCTGTAAACTGATTAGGGATCTATTGAAGTTAAAATGTAGGGGCCCAAAACCGCCGGTGGCCGTCTAGACCATCCTGGCTCTTCTATTGTTAATGGGGTGTTTTCTGAACCCACGTTCAGAACTGAACCTGGAACTGAACCAAGAAGAAACGGGGTCTTTATGTTGTTCCATGTAGGAAAGTTCTGCATAGACTCCCCCGGGAAGGAAGCTGATTGGCTGACAGAGATAAGAATCTTGTTACCATGCCAACAGTTGAGTGCCATGTCTGTCAAGCATCTGTTCCCACGGTAACAAAAGCACCCTTTTCCCCTGTCAGACCCCATGCCCCTAAACACACACACACACATTTCAAAGAGATGGAAAGTTTCCATTCAGTGGCGATGGGAAAAGTGTGTGTGTGTCCCTGTATTTCTGTTCTTGTGAGGACCCTGAGTTTCAGATACTTTTGGGATATTTTTGGAAAGTTTTTGGAGCGTTTGTCCTCCCGTCTCCCCTGCTTTGTTTAAGTCGTCTTTCCCGTGTTAACTTTTTGATTATTGTCAGGTTCATTTGGTGAATTCTGTCGGTGAGAATTCTCAGAAGTTAACCAACAATCTGCTGAGTTCTCATTGTTTTTATCCAGAGGGCAGGAAGACCGAGGTAGGCTGAACTGATCCTATTAGAGCAAAAACACACACTCCCCCAACTAATGAATGTTTTTAAAATGTTGTTGGCAAAACTTTTAATCTTTAGGATATAATCTGGGCCAAATATCAGATCTTTTTGGTGGAGGCAAAACTTAGATGTTTATAGGGGAGTTAAATCTCTTAGTGGAAAATGACTAAAAACAGAATCATTTAAACATTTTTATTCAAATCTGAAAGAAAAGAACAAATTTTCAAGTGAATACATGCACACCTCTTCTGTGGAGCGAGAGCAGAGGGATCAAAAAGTTCAACCTCTCACTTCACAGGATTTCCATGTCAGGATAGAAAAATATTCTTATGATCAGGTCTTAAAATTGAGTAACTCCAACTCTAAAACAGTTGTGATGTTGTCTAAAATGTAAATAAAAACAGAATGCAATGATTTACAAATCTCATCAACCCATATTTTATTCCCAATAAACAACATATCAGACGCTGAAACCGAGACATTTTACCATTTCATGGAAAATATGAGCAACAAAAGGCTGGAAAAGTAACCGGTACCAATCACAAACAGGTCAGCTGACTGGGCCCGGGACCAGATAATATTAGATGGGCGCAGATCTCTCCTTTTCCCTTCCTCTCCTCTCCTCTTCCTCTTCCTCTCCTCTCCTCTCCTCTCATCTTCCTCTCTCTCCTTTTCCCTTCCTCTCCTCTCCTCTTCCTCTTCCTCTCTCTCCTCTCCTCTCCTCTCCTCTCATCTTCCTCTCTCTCCTTTTCCCTTCCTCTCCTCTCCTCTTCCTCTTCCTCTCTCTCCTCTCCTCTCCTCTCCTCCTCCTCTCCTCCTCCTCTATCTCCTTTCCTCTTCCTCTCTCTCCTCTCCTCTCCTCTCCTCTTCCTCTCTCTCCTCTCCTCTCCTCTTCCTCTTCCTCTCTCTCCTCTCCTCCTCCTCTCCTCCTCCTCTCTCTCCTTTCCTCTTCCTCTCTCTCCTCTCCTCTCCTCTCCTCTTCCTCTCTCTCCTCTCCTCTCCTCTCCTCTCCTCCTCCTCTCGTCTTCCTTTCTCTCCTTTCCTCTTCCTCTCTCTCCTCTCCTCTCCTCTCCTCTCCTCCTCCTCTCCTCCTCCTCTCTCTCCTTTCCTCTTCCTCTCTCTCCTCTCCTCTTCTTCTCTCTCCTCTCCTCTCCTCTTCTTCTCTCTCCTCTCCTCTCCTCTTCCTCTTCCTCTCCTCTCCTCTTCCTCCTCCTCTCCTCTCCTCTCCTCTCCTCTCCTCTTCTCTTCTCTTCTTCTCTCTCCTCTCCTCTCCTCTCCTCTCCTCTCCTCTTCTTCTCCTCTCCTCTCACAGGTTCATGACCACTATTTCAAGGACAGTTAGGAAGAAAAAACATTAAAAGGCTTTTATGTAAATCAAATATTACATTTTTTCCCACAAATAGTCCTGTTTTGAAAAATTTTGAGTATTTATTTCACAATTTAGTTGGGGCCAAGGTTCAGGTCTGTTGAGCAGCATTTTAAGATGTGTTTAGTTTCAAGATGAGCTCATATTTTCCATGAATTAGTAAAATGTTTCAGTCTCAACACTTGATATGTTGTTTATGTTCTACTGGGAATAAAATACGGGTTCATGAGATTTGTAAATCATTGCTTTGTGTTTTCATTTACATTTTACAAAGCGTCCCAGTTATTTTTGTACAATTAAACAGAAACTACAAGTCAGTGTGTGAAAAACTGCGTCCACCCTTACTGCGTAAACAGGAATTAAGAAGGTCAGTAGTAACCAGCTGCAATACCCAATGAGAAGCAGGAACGACATCAGCAATGATTTCAGAGAAGTAACTGTTGCTGAAAAGTTCATTTCCAAACTATCTGGACTTACCAAAGGAAAGATTATTCACAAGAGAAAAGCTTTAAATTAAGCTGCCAATCTTCCCAGGAGTGGCTTTCCCAGCAAGTTGAGTCCAAGGTCAAACTGTTGGAAAAAAAACAAAAACAAACAAATAAAAAACAAGAGCTACATCTCAGACTCTCCAGGCCTCGGCTGGCATGTTAAATGCAAAAAGACTGGACCAGTATGGCCTTTTAGGAAGGGTTGGAGGAGAAAGCCTCTTCTCTCTAAAAGGAACATGGCAGCACTACTTAGGTTTGCAAGGCTGCATCTGAACAAACCACCAGACCTCTGGAACAATGTCCTTCAGACAGACCAGACCAAACCTCATTTAGCTCTTTTTAGGACCTGATAAGGACCAGAAAATTTAGTCTTAAGTTTCTTGTTTACAGAATCAGTGATGTTCATCTGATTCACAGATCAGGGAGGTTTGATATAAAAGGTTCTGGACTCTGCCATTTCTAACATCTGGTAGCAGCTGGCGGTTAAAGTGTGTGAAAGAAGTGAGAGGTTAAAGAAAGCACACATTCATGCTTGCACACACATTCAGAGCTGCAGGGCGGGAGGAAACACTGCTGCCTTGTTTAAAGAGAAGTGATACTTGAGCTCGACAAGTGTGTGTGTGTGTGTTTGTGTACAGAGTCCACTTACTGAGGCTGAAGGCTGCCACACACACACTCCTAAACACACACACCTCATGCTCTTCTATCTCTGTGAGGGCCATTAGTGACGTGGAGCATCCCTCGTTCTCCAGCTGTATCCTCCAACCATCTCGTTCATGAAACATCCTCATCCAGATCATTTCCTGTAGAGTTTAGTGACTTTATTGGAAATCCTTTGAGCCTGCTGCAGACCTGTGGACATATTGTGACAGTGTGGGTGTGGAGCAGTTAAAGAGCAAAGCATCAACCCTCTGCTGTTTGCAGTCATATTGTTTCTGTTTGGATGTCTTCACAGTTTTTCTTTGATCTGTTTACAGTTGTTTTGTAAATGTCTTTTAATAGTTTTGCATGTCTTTATTTTCCATTTTTCTATGTTCCTTAGCACTAGTTTAGTTAATGTGTATTCATTTTCTTTCCATTTACAGTTATTTTACAGCTGTTTTATGTCTGTTGCATCTCTGTGGCTGTTAATTTTGCATCTCTTTTCGGCTGATTTCTTTCATGCTGCGTAATGTTTGCATTTATTTTCTGTCTTCTTGCTTTTGTTTTGTGCCTTTGCAGCAGTTCTGTGTCAAGTTGCAGTCATTAGATGCTCCTTGGTGCATTTTAAACCTGTGAAATTGCTTTTTATGTAACAGTGTTGATGATTTACGTCCCTTTCTGCCATCATTGTTTTTTTGTGCACCTTGTTGGTCATTTAATATATTTTTTGCCACAGATTTCTTTGTTTGTGGTAAGAGAAATGTTTTATAGATCTGTTTGAACCTTTTCTGGTTGTTGTATCTGAGGCTTCAATCTGTGTGTTAGCAGTCAGTGGGACCAGGACTTGTTCACACCCACACAGGCTTTTTTGACATCGCAGAGTTTTCTGTGCATGTGTGTGTCCCGTCTACACTCAAACACAGTTTTGGACAATCAAACCGAACATTTTGGAAAACGCTTTCCTGGATGAAGATGTTTTGCTAGCGGAACATTTCTGGTTTTGGGTTGTAACATCTGACTGTGAACTGCTTTCTCCTAAGTTTAACATCACAAATATGCATTAATCTTCCCTCTTTTTCTGTGGCAACAGCAGCTTTAGCCATGTGGGTGCTGGTGCTAACGTTGCTAACAGAAATGTTTACATATTTGTACATAAATGTCCATTTAGAAGGCCTAACAACACTCAGACAACACTGAACCCACTGAACCTGATTGGACCATAACGTTAGATCAGGGATGAGATCTCAAAGAAGTCGCATATGTAAATAATCTGGACAAAGGTTTTCTATACATGGTTCAGTGTGGATGGGACTTTTTTTTTACCTTTTTTTTTAAAAGGGGAGAGAAAAAAAGTTTGTTTTGTAAAAAAGAGACATGCTCGTGTGTGCTAAATATCAAACTTAACATGAATTACCAGCACAAGAAGCAACGAACAGACAAACTCCAAACCAAACTCTAACATAAACACTCAAATACTGACTCGACTTAAAGTTTCGAACTTGTGTGATGACTTTCACCAGTAATTCCCCAGTTTGTAGAGGCACATAAAGCTTCGACACCCTTTTAACGAATCTGCATGAGCATCGCTCCTGTCCTGTTCTTGCTTTTGTAATGGCGGGGCTGAAACTCTGGACCTCTCTGTCCCTGGAGTTACTCTCCATCATGGACCTGCTCCTGTTTAAGGCTGAAACATTTTTATTCAGATCAGACTCTGACACTTGAGATTGCTGTCACTTGTGAAACAAGCCGATATGCATAATTTACAAGTACAGTATATTTTTATTCTTGTTTTTAATCTCTGACTTTGATCAACTGTGGTTGTTGCAAGGCGCTTTATAAATAAAACTTGATTGATTGATTGTTTAACTTGATGTAGAAAAGGCTGATAAAACTTCAGTTACAAACTGTGGAATAATTTATGAGGATAATTTGAGCTTCGAGCTGTGAAGCAGCCAAAACAACCTCTCATTCAATAAAATATCCTCACGCTCAAGGTCCAGACTGGTTCTCACAAACACACCGACACATAGTCTGTTTACTTTCTCTGGAAAAAAACTCCATGAGCAGAAATTTAAGGCAGAGTTTCCAGTAAACTGAAAGATTTCAATCAAAGACGTCTGTGTTGATCCAGTAAAAGGCCAGAGTAATCCCTGTTAGGGTTTTTGGACTCTGAGAGATAGAATATCTGACTCATTTTAGAGTTTTGCAGCAAAAAGTTAAATGAAAATACAGATTAGGTTTACTCTTCACAGCAATAGAACATTTTCCTGATTGACAGAAATAAATTTCATTTTATAATTCACGTGTAAATAGTGAGCTGAATTTGGATTAACTCGGCTGAAATGAGTCCATTTTCTGGACAGAGTTGAAACTCCAAGTTTCAAACTTGTGATGTTGTGCAAAATGTAAATTAAAACAGAATGTATTGATTTACAAATCCCATCAACTCATATTTTATTCCCAGTAGAACATAAACAACATGTTACATGGTGAAACTGAGACATTTTACCATTAAATGGAAAATATGGGGTGATTGTGAATCTGATGGCACCAACACCTCAGTAAAATGTTGGAACAGGAGCAACAAAAGGCTGGAAAACTAACCAGTACAAATCAGAAACAACTGGAGGAGCATTTGACAACCAAATAGGTTAATTGGCAATAAGAAGGTAACATGACTGGATATAAAATAAAAATAAATTAAACATATGTTATTAATCCCAAGGAAAATTCCAGGAGTATTTCAGAGAGGCAGAGCCTCACACAATTCACCCTGAAATCCACAAATGCAGGTTAAAGCTCCATCATGCAAAGAAGAAGCCAGATGTGAACAGATCCAGATACAGCGCCATCTTCTCTGGACCAAAGCTCATTTCAAATGGTCTGAGGCAAAGTGGAAACCTGTTCTGTGGTTAGATGGGTTAAATGTGAAATTCTTTCTGGAAAGCATGGACGGCGTGTCTTGCAGACTAAAGAGGAGAGGGAGAATCCGGCTTGTTATTATTGTTTATGAATATTCTACAGTCATTTAGCAGACGCTTTTACTGTTTTTATTTACATTTTACACGGCGTTCTGACTTCTTTGGAATTGGGTTTATAGCTTTTTCTGTTTTTTAGTTTCAGTCATCAGGGTTGCTTCTTACAGAATCTGTGTGTGTGTATGTGTGTGTGTGTGTGTTAGTATTCTGAGAGCATTACATTGTCCATGGCTGCACACACACATGCACATTTCTGAGGTGTGATAAATTAAGGTGTGTGTGTGTGTGTTATCCCAGGCTGCAGCAGACGATGAGGTGGATAAGGACACGCTTCACAGTCTAGAGGACATCTTCCCTCATCTGTGTGTGCATGTGTGTGTGTGTGTGATGAGTGATTGGAGATGAGTTGGCCTTCCCACACGCACACACATACAATCCTGGTTGTCGTGGTAACAGCAGTTCCAGCAGCAGGCTGATGACAGGCTAACAGACTGCATGCTAACAGGCATTCAGTCGCTCTGAACGTGACGTTTCAGATTTTCAGTCAAATGTCAGAAACTGGCAGCCGGTCTGAGTCTGTGATTTCCTCCAGCTGTCTGAACCTGAACGCCTCACTGCCTCTTCCTCTCCTCCTCCTCTTCTCCCTCAGACTTTGCTGCTCGGCTGAATGCTTTGTTTCTCACTCGCTCACTCTCATACGGCGGCAATGACTCTGAGAGGAGCTGAGTGTTGGTGATAAAACACTAAATCTGAATTCTGTTCTGCTGTTATGAAATGTAAATGTTAGAATAAATAATTATTGCTGGATTTCTAAACTATTATCACATCTGAGAGACTGCTGGGAGAAGCTGAAAATCTAGCAGATATTTTGTGGTTACATCCAGAGATGTTTCAGTTTCTGTGACCAACAGTCCAAAACATCAGAACATCACAAAGTCAACTGAAAATCCTTGTTCTTCCAACCTCACATAGCACAAGATGTAGTTCCACTGGACTGGGAGACCAGGGTGGTAGTCCCCCATCTTTAAGAAGGTTGTGTTCCAACGAAAGGGATCACACTCCTCAGCCTCCTTCATAAGGTCTATTTGAGGGTCCTGGAGGGGAGGGGCCATCAAGATAGTCGAACCTCAGATTGAAGAGAAACAGTGTGAGTTTTTGTGCACTGAGCCAGTTCTACACTCTCAGCATGGTCCTGAAGGGTTAGGGTTAGTTCGCCCAACCAGTGTACATATAATTTGTGGACTTGGTGAACGCATTCATCTGTATCACATGGGGAGTCCCACGGGGACAGAGAGGTCCCAGAGCCTCTGATAAAGGCTGTTTGGTCCCTGTGTGACTAGCGTTGGAGGCTGATCCATATTTCTAAGGGTGCATTCACACCAGGATAGTTCAGGGGACTTGGTCCATCTGGGCAGGGAATTAGCAAAACTTTACACATTCCTCTGGTCTGGTTTGGCTTCACACTGAACTTTACTCAAGTGGACTGAATAATGTCATGGAGTTACAACAACTGCTCGCTAGGGAATGATATTCCATAAAATGTCCACTAACCAATAAAGAAGAAGATTTGATGCATTGTACGTCACTTCCTCTGGTTCACTGGATGGTCCGTTTGCTTTCACACTGCAAGAAAACTACACCAGGGTTCACGTGGTGGTGGACCGTGACCCCCAGTTTTCAAGTAGACCGGAGTTTGCTTCTTTAGTCTGCCCCGGAATCAGAATGTACGCTCACGCTGCTCCAGACCCTTTCTGTGGAAGTAAACTAGGGTTGGACCAACAGCAGCAGTGTGAATGCATCTGTTTCTAGTGAGGGTTGGACTCCACCAGGGCTCCCCTTTGTCAACAATTCTGTTCAGAACTTTTATGGACAGAATTTCTAGGTGCAGCCGAGGGGGTCCGGTTTTTTGTTCTCAGGATTGGGTTTCTGTTTACTTCATCAGGCTGTGATCTCCAACTCTCACAGCCAAGTGTAAAGTGGTTAAGATGAAGATCAGCAGCTATAAATCTGAGGCCATGGTTCTCAAACGGAATAGGGTGTTGTACCTTCTTCAGGTTCGGAATGAGGTCCTGTCCCGAGTGGAGGAGTTCAAGTATCTGGGGGTCTTGTCCATGAGAGAGGAAGGAATAGAGCGGGAGATCAACATGAGGAACGGGGTGATATCTGCAGTGATGCAGACTCTGCATCAGTCTGTCTTACTGGTTGATTTATGTTCTTATCCTCATCTGTGGTCACAAGCTTTGGGTAGTGACCAGAAGAACAAAATCAAGGATAGAAGTAACCTAAACAAGTTTCCTCCAGAGGAGCAAGATGAGGTGTCTTGGGCATATGGTTAAGATGCATCCTGGACATCTCCCTGGAGAGGTGTTCCAGGCATGTACCAGTAGGAGGAGGCCCCAGAAAAGACCCAGGACACACTGGAGGGACAATGCCTCTTGGCTGGCCTGTGAACATCTCAGGGTTCCCTTAGACGAGCTGAAAGAAGTGGCTGAGGAAAGGTAAACCTAGGCTTCTCTGCCTAAGATGCTGCCCTGTGAACTGACCTTGGATAAGTGGTAGAAGATGGATGGATGAAAGTTATTTAGATCCACACCAATATTCAGTTGTAAATCCATACAGAAAGAAACCTGATCTTGCCTGTGAAGACACCAACTAAGCGCGGTGAAATATGTCATTCTGCATTTTTACAAAATACCTAGAAAAAGCTAACAGAAAAAATTAGACACGGAAGGTGAGGAATGCAACGCTCCAACAAGAAACAAAAGAAACCAGGGCGGTTATATACGAAGGAGTTAATTACTAATAAGCAGTTTTGACCATCAGCAACAGCGGACCAGTACAAGAAGAAAATGCAACAAAATACTGATCCTGAACTAAAAACCCAACAACAAACTTAAGAAATGACACCAGAAACAGAAATCCAACATGAACTAAACCAGAGACATAGCTAACCCTGCAGATTATGACAGGAAACATCTAAAACCTGCAGGGTGGTGGCCCTCGAGGACAGACATGGACATCTCTGATGTAGATCGATAGATTGTTACATCTCTGGTAAGAAAGCAGAATCATGTTTGACTGTATTTTATGGTTTAGTTTGCTCCTCAAACCAACAGTTACACAGTAAACTTTATTCTGGGTGGTGTGGCTGACCTCCTTTTTGGACTCCCTACAAAGGTGGATGCTGGGGGCCTGCGGGGCCGCCTTGGGGCAGCAGGTGTTTCTGACTGCAGACTAATGAGGAGGCAGGAGGTCACATGTAGCATAATGACAGGGAGGAATGCATAAACACGGGGAGAGGGTTTTATTTTCTGGGTGGGTGTGACTCAGCGTGGGAGCAGAGCTGAGGAAGAAATGTACGAAGTGCTTATAGACAGGAAGCTGTTATCACACAGACAGGAAGCAGCAGGAAACCTATCAGCTGCTGATCTATTCATGTTTCAATAATGAGCCTTAGGGCAGAAATGGAGCCGAATGTCCCTTCAAGATGGCTGATGAGACTTTGTCCCCTGGGAACATAAGAGACCCCCACCTCTCCAGAAAAAGAAGCTGGAAGCTGTTTAAGTCATTTTGGAGTAGATCTCTATTAATGATTATATTTAGTGTCATTCTTCCACATAGGAGGAGCTGATATTCAGGCGTCTGCTTTACGGAAGGCGGACATTACCAGAGAGAAGAAGAAAATAAAGTTTCCCACCCTCATATGTTTTTCTATCTATTCATCCTATTTGAACATTTTTTACTATTTGTAACTGAAAATAAAGCTTAACCAGAGACAGGGGTTGAAAATGAGTCACTGGCTACACACCTAAATCCACAACATTGATTTTGTATTTCATATGAAAAAACGTTTAATGCATTAGTCCCTGCTCAATAAATAAAAACTAAACCCTTTAACACCCAGTCCTACGGCAGGAATTTAGGAGTGATTTTTGATAGCTGCATAAAATTTGACAAACAAATAGATAATGTTGTCAAGAGAAGCTTTTTTCAGATACAGTACATCTTCTGACCAAAGTTAAAATGTTTTTAAAAAGTCATGACCTTGAAAAATTAGCTCTAATTAGCTCTAGATTAGATTACTGTAATGCACTGAATGTTGGTGTCTCCCAGTTTTCCCTTAGCTGGCTTCAACTGGCACCAAGAGAAGGGAGCACATCACTCCTATCCTTAACTCCTTTGGCTTCCAGTCCATTTTGGAATTGATTTTAACTTTTAATGTTTGTTATTAAAGCTCCTAATGGCCTCCCCCATCTTATTTATCTGTGATGCTAACTGTTCGTGAGTGTGACAGGGCTCTGAGGTCGTCTAACCAGCTACTGCTGGAAGTGCCCAGGTCCAAATTTATAAAATCAGGGTGACTGAGCCTTTTCAGTTGCTGCATCCAGGCTCTGGAATAAAATCCCCACTGACATGCATCTCATCACAGACCTGGCTTTTTTAAATCTAAACTTAAAACTTATTTATTTAGGGTGGCTTTTAACACCCAGTTGTGTGGTGACACTTCTATTTTTATTTTTTGCTTTTATCCTTTTATTTTTTGTGCTCTTATTATTCATCTTACTTTTACTTTTGTACTTGTTTTCTGGTGTGTTTTTAAATTGTTGTTTTAATCTTTTGTAAAGCACTTTGGTTCACCAGTGGGTTGTTGTAAAGTGCTATATAAATAAAGTGCATTTATATTTTAAAAATTATCTTTATTAGATGATTGATCAGCTCACTGCACCTAACGGCACACCACATCAACACTTCGTGTCTCGATGTCGTCAACACAACATGCACTACTTAACTTCTGTCATTTTCTCCGTGCCCCTTATCAACAGCCAATTCGGCATCCATCTTGCTACCTGTACTGTGAGTTCCCTCCAGATAGTAAAAAACAGTCTCATGCTGACTCTTGTCTTCTCCTTTGCTTTGTCCCTAACTGTCTTTTGTTTCCTCTCTTCCTCTGATAATGTCTTCTAACGTTAAATAGCTGAATCAGCCACAGTGTGTTCAGAAATAACTGGTTTCCTTACAGCTACTTGCTAGTGTGTGACGCGTGTGCAAAATTTAAGTCATCTGCAACGTTATGCAACATCCCTGATGAAAAAGTTGCATAGTGCGGTTTCTCAGCCATGGGACTCTGCTGGACACCAGCCCACCACAGAGAAACAAAAACCCACAAACACTTGCAGTCACATCTAGAGAGAATTTAGAAACACAAATTAACCAAACAAGCATGTGTGTAGACTGTGGAAGGAAGCCAGAAAGAACCCAGGGGCAGAGCTATAGAGGTGTCCAGGGTGGCATTAGAATCCTCCGAAATTTGTTTGGACGCCTCAGGTGAGTCACAGGTTTCGGGAGGAGTAGGACAGAAACCTCTATAGCTCTGTCCCTGCTGACAGTGTTTGTGAACGCTGTTCTTTCACAGTTGAACTTCCTTCAACAGAGTGCCAGATTTCCATGGAGCCTTCCAGGCAAAATTCCGGCTAAAACACATCGTAAACAGGCCGTAATATTTAGGTGAAAAACACCAAATCTGGCAACACCAGCCACCACAGAGCTGCACCGCGCATGTGTCATCAAACTGCAAAACATGGAGGCAAAATTCAATGAAGGCAGCATCACCTCTGCCTCAATGATCACTACAGCATCTTCGTATTATCACTTAAAATAAGTTTTTTGAAAAGATCAGTGATGGTCCAGGAGGCAGAAATCTTGCCTTTTTGTGTAAACTTCGGCCGCCAAGTGTCAAGAAGCAACTCCAGACGTCAACAACATCAACATCAAACCTGAAACGGCAGACTGAAATAAAGCACCCAGCTAGCCTTTGAAGGTATGTGAACTAAATGTCACTAAAAACAGTCTAAAGACTTGGCAATGGCGTGCTAAAGCAGATCCTCTACCACCCAAAACTAAATAACGGGTGTAGTAGCAGCAGCTCCTAGTCTTCATCTCCAGCCGCAGCTGGAAAGCCTTTTGCAGTATGCTGTCAGAGACCTGCAGCCTTTGAGGAAAGAGGATCCCTCAGCTTTCATTAACTTGACAAAAGACATATGGTTTTGAATGTCTTTCTTTGTTCTGTTTTTTTACTTATACTGTACATTTAGGCTGAATTTTGCACTTTTATGACCCAAGTTCTAGAACTTTTCTTTCTTTCAGAAAAAAATACATTCACAAAAAATTGAAAAACGACTCAATGAAAAGATAAATAATGTTGAAATGTTTTGCACTTTAGTTTTTGCACTTTGAGGTACATCCTTTGTTTCCTACCTCAGCCTGGTTCCTATCGTAGTTTAATAATTCCTCATTAAAAAAATCATTCAAGCAAGTTTTCCCTCGTGTTTTTATACTGTAGCTGGCCATGAGCGTGGACTGAATGGGTGGCAGCAACAGGAAAATACAGGGAAAAAGACTAAGAACTAGTTCATTTTTAGAACTGTGAACTTAGTTAGAAAATTTGAATTATGAACTGAACTAGTTCATTTTAAAATGTGTGAACTGAACTTTAAACTAGTTCATGTAGAAGTGGAACTTTCCAGCACTGGCTACATGATCCAGGTTCAGACTGCTATTTGATGTTAAAGTAGCTACAACGTGGAAATGTGAATTAATATATCCTGTAACCAGCCTGATTTAGTATAAGGTCATTTAAAAAAGAAGCTAGAGAGAGGAACATGATCATTTCCTTTCTTACTATATCTCCTTCCTGATAAAGTCTTGCCCACCCTCTGGTAACCCCAAGTGTAAAAGTCTAGCTCAGCTACTGGTCACACAGACAGAACATGGTATGGTACAAATCATCACACCACCAGAAACCACAACATCAGTGTCTGAGAAGTTAAAGAAAAGAATTTCATTGCAGGAACAACATAAACAAAGTGTTTTATTTTCACGTGTTTTCAAAATGACCAGGCAGAGAAAAACTGTAGCATTTTAATAAACATCATTATGCTTCACGTGCACATGAACTATGGACGCTCCCTCTTCCTTCCTCTTCTCTAATGAACAGTCAGTGCTGCAAACAGCTGAACAGTAATACTCTATCATGATGGATGCACTCTGCAGCCAACCAGAGACCATTAAGAATCAGTTGTTAGCAGCGCTCATAAACAAGCACTTCAGCTCCGGCCTGTTAAAGCTGCAGCTGGAGAATACACCCAGAGGAGCCAATCAAACTCAGAGGAGACCAGTCAGTACAACAGTAGAGCTAATTCATGGGTGAACCACCCAACAACCACAGTTACATGATGGTCAGAAGATGTATGTAAAGTATGTTTACATACTGTAAATGTAATAGAAAGTATGTTTTTATTCACCCATTAGTCTTTTCTCTCTTATCTTAGCCTCCAAATGATGGAGACACAAACGAGAATGAGAACAGGATAAAAACCAGACATGACTTTATTTTCAACCCCATGTCCGCAGCTGGTACACTGGACACCTGAAACACACAGCCGTACCCCATCAGGAGTTACTGGTTTTCTCAGAATGTCAGCAGTTTGAGAAAATTCTGTGAATTTTCAGGGAGGATGCTGCACCTAACATCACCATGGCAACATCAGCTGCCACTCAGAGCTCACAGCTGAGGGACGTCAGCTGCTCTTATCTCTACCGTGTTTACACACACTTTGACAGATCCAGATTAAACTGTTCAGCAACCAGAAAGACACGACGAGTCTGTTATTCTGTCACAATTTCTGCAACACGTTCTGCTCCACGTTATTTTAGTTTCTGTCTTTGCATCATTCACTGTAACGGCATCCAGAGGGTGTTACACAGGTTGACGTTAACCCTGAAAACTGCTAGATTGCAGGTGCCCTCGAGTGCTATCATGTTATCAACAGTTTCTCAGGAATGGTGTGTCATTTTGCGGGGTAAACTGAAAATATTAGCTTACCCTTTATATTCCATCCAGGACGTTTACAAACCAGTCCCAAAGTGTAGTGTTTATTCATAAACTGTGGAAAACCACAATGAGTCATGATAACACCATTATTTATCACATTTTCATGATAAAAAAAAATACTATCACTACTAAGTTGCTAAGAAACCTCTATTTAGACCTGATAATTATGATGAAACCACTTCCTGTCAAACTTTTCACCAATCAGAGAGCTTAAATTGACAGAAATGTCTAATAAGCAGCAGTTTAATGATGAGCAGAAAGTTCTATGTTTGTCTGAAAAGAAGAAAAATAATGCTCCTCTATGGCTGGAATAAAGCTAGAAGATGTTTTTGATGCACAGTGGCACCAAAATGCAGCTGAGCTGGAGTTGGTTTAGTGAGGATAGCAGGTAAATAGTAGCAGGAATAACTGGAAATGAGGAAAAAGTGTAAATATGTAAATAGTTTCTGTTGTGTGTTTGTTTCAATAACAATATTTTTCTCCTGAAAGCCAAGACTTGAGAGATTGATGAGATGAGAAAAGGCTTGGTCACTGTTGATCTGTGTGTTATTTCTACAAAGTTCTGTTAGTAATAAATTCTGCTTTCTTCTTCTGGTCGGCCTTTATGCTGCTAAATCTATTCATACATTCATTTTACATCATTTTAGCCTCATAATCTGAAAACTGAGGCTGTCCTGAAAACATGGTGTCAGCATGCTGACTGGGATTAAAGGGATCTGCTTCTACATGTAGTTTTACTTTAAAAAAGTCATTCAGAAAATGACTTGGAATTTTAAAGGTTAAATTTAAATTCAACCTTTATTTAAAGGAAACAAAAGAATTTCTTTTAAAAGCAGAATTGTGTTCATGTTTCAATCCATGGCTGACAGGTCTGCATTTAATGTTTTATTTCTCAACATATAATTAATTCATGTTGAACATGTTTCCTGATCAGTAGACAAACAGCTTTAACCAGCCGTTCGCTGCATGTTCTTTTGGTGTAATACGTGCACATGCATGTGCACAACACGCTGAGACAAGGTCTGGTTAGGCTCTTATTGACACTTTTCTGAAATGCAGAGTGAGCAGAGCGTGCTGCAGTGAATACTGAGTTAATACTCTCAGTAAATAATTAATGCCACACAATGCGTTCAGCAGCTGTCAGCACAAACTGCTGAGCTGATGAGGTTTTAAAGCAACTTTCAATGTTTTCATTGGTGTAGATGTTCAGAAACATCATGTACAGGCAGTTGTGTTAAAACTCAAACTTAATGGACACTTGAAGCTCATTTACTTCCTGTGCTACAACACAAGAAGCTGAAACCTGCAGCCTGTTGGTCTGCAGCATATTTTCATCCATCGCAGTGCTGTTGCTGACATGCAGCAGTGTGTGGACATAAAGTACAAACACACACACACAACCTGTCAGTAGAGAGCTGCTTAAGGCCAAAGGTTGCAGCTTGTGGTTTGTCGACACTCCAAACCACTTGACCCATTCCCGACCCAGCAGCCAGTCGGTCAATGTGCTGCAGTTGCCACGGTGATGCTTTTACCCTACCCCACTTTTCACCTCCTCCATCACAACCATGTCACTTTCACATGTTCTAATTAAAACCACATCTAATTACCTCAAGTTCAAATTAAACACATGAACTCTGGATGTATTAATAACACTGGGACCGGTCTAATATCTGGGCTTGAGTGGAGTTAGATATACAACCGTAATTCTGATACAGTTGTGACGCTGTGTAAAATATAAATAAAATAAAAACAGAATTCATTGATTTCCAGATCTCATCAACCCAAATTTTATTCCCAGTAGAACATAAACAACACATCAGATGTTGAAACTGAGACATTTTAACATTTTCATGGAAAATATTAGCTGATTGTGAATCTGATTGTAGCAACACGTCTGTAAAAAGTAGTTCCAGGGTGATGTTTAGCATTGTGTAGCATCCCCTCTTCTTTGAAATTACTTGGAGAGGAATGTTGTCCCATTCTGGTCTGATGCAGGATTCTAGCTGATCTACATTCCTGGACCTTGGTTGCTGGATTTCTGCTTCCGTGATGTTCCAGATGTTGTGTATTGGTGAAAGGTCTGGACTGCAGGCAGGCCAGTTCAGCAACCGGACTCTTCTCCTGTGAAGCCATGCTGCTGTGATGGATGCAGGATGTGGTTCAGCATTGTCAGTCTGCACATTCTTGTAAGCAAAGAATTTTAGATTTGTTTATACAAAAAATGGGTAAGCATGTAGGAAGCACCATGATGGTCTGCCATCTTGAAATTAAAGTAAGGGACAAATAGCCAGTCAGCGCACAGTGAGACGCAGGAGGAGAAGATAAACGAGAGCCGCTTACAGCCCCTGCAAGTTGGGAAATGTGTTAAATTGTCATTCACAAAAATGCAGGACCATGCAAATGCAGCAGCAGATCAGGAGCCATTTTACCATAACCAAAAAAGTGCAAGATAGGACTTTAAAGGCAGTGTGACCAGATGATACAAAAAGGAAAAACATGGGGCTAGCCTTCCCCAGGTAGAACGAGCTCAAGAAGGAGAAAGATTTAAAAGGGAAGCTGATCTTGCAGCTTTCTCCTCGACTAGTAAGTCAGCGGTACTGGCTAAATTAGCCTAAAGCTAATTTATTTCATTCAGTTTTGTTAGACGATGTTTCTCATTAGTGTTGGGGTAATTACTCAAAAAAAGTAATTAGTTACTTACTCGTTACTTCTGTAAATTGTAATGAGATTAATTTCTAGTTACTGCATTTGAAAAGTAACTTGACTACCTTTTACTTTACTTTTCTGTTTCTGTTTTTCTGGCTGCTCATTGACTCCTTCAAATGACTGGTGAGCAGGATCTTTCACCAAAGTCTGGTATTGCCATGCTGTGCTGACAAAGGCTTAGACAGGTTGCTCATTGACTTGGTACTAGTAGAAAGACACCTGTCGCCTGCACATAGAGTGCTTTTCACACGAATATTTTTGTCCTTTCGAGCTATAAAGTAAAAGTAATGAGAGTATTGCCACTGGCTGAAACCCCCCATCTCTGTCTCCATTTCCCTCTCTCCTTCTTTGGCACAAGCAACTACATCACTCAAATCAATCTCTATGGCAACGTGCCCAGGCAAGCACACACACACAGGCAGACACAGCTTGGGTAACGAAGGAAAATGCGTTCCTGTAGTCTAGTAAATTAGTTTCCTTATCAATATTTTAAGTGTAATGCGTTACTTCATTACCCAAAAGAGCGATATAGTTACTTTACTCTGTTACTTTGTAAGGAGTTACTCCAATAACGGCTCGTTACCATGGTAGCATAACAGTAGATCCTGCTAAAATACACCAGGCTCGTTGGTACAGAAGTGTATGTTTATGTGGTTACAGTCGCCTTCATAGTCACGGTAAATGCCAGCTTTCGGTGGCGGTAAGGCCGGACTAAAAGCCGGTGGGAAGGCTTTAAAAGCTGCTTTTACTGTGATAAGCTGGAGCTGTGTGGAGGCTGGTTTCCACGTCAAGATCCATTCCCCCTGTGAGAACCATTCTCCCTTCTAAACACGGAGGAACCATATCTGACAGTAAATTTCCATCCACCAGATGTTTCCCCCTGACCAGTTATAATCCAGAGGGAACTTCTTCACTCTGTTAAAGGCTGAATAATTAGGATTTTTTTCTGTAAAAATAATTTAAAATGTTCTCATTTGTTGCGAGGGATCAAAGGAAGCTAAACAATCTGTCTCCTACATCATCAATGTCTTTGTCAAGTTTTTCTCCTTTCAAAGTAAGGGTTACGTGACAGAATAACTTCTTTCCTACTTCCTGGTTCCTTAACCAATCATATGCGACTCCCCACGATTGCCAAACAACAACAAGACAGCGTTTGTTATTTTATGTCAGCAAAAGAGCAGCAGCGTGCAGGTATGGAAGCTAGTAAAAGAAGCGGACCCGAAATAGTTTCAGAAAAACCTAAAAAGCCTCGGCATCCTGCTAAAAAAGCACCGCATGCCATGCCCCCCAGGTGTTGTTTGTGTGTTGTTTCTTGTGTTTTGGTGTCTTGGTGCAATTAAAACTGAGAGGCAAGTCACCACGGGGTGCATCCAAGGAGACCACTGAATGGTCTCCTCCTTTCCACCCCGCATGGGGATGTACGTTTCCAGCCTTTTGTTGCCCCGTTACAACTTTACGTTACGTGTTGCTGTCTTCAGATTCATAATGAGCTCATATTTTCCATAAATGGTAAAATGTCTCAGTTTCAACATCTGATGTGTTGTTTATGTTCTACTGGGAATAAAATATAGGTTGATGAGATTTTGGAAATCATTAATTCTGTTTTTAATCTACATTTTACGCCTTTAAATTGAACTTTTTTGTAATTGAAGTTGTATTTTCATGCAGCAAGTTGTAAAATGACCACAAAAGTTCAATTCAGTCAGAAGAAGTGATTTTAGTTGTTAGCTAGTTCTGGGTCTAATGGGTAAAAATAAACCAAACTGATGCAGCTTAACAACTTTTAGTGATTTTTACGATCAGGACAGAGACATTTTTCATCACCAGATGTGATCAGAAAAGAAAGGTTCAGGGTGATGTTCGGACTGAGCTCTGGGCTCTGACAGATGCTAGGTTTTTCCTCTTGCCATCTTTTTGTTTCTGCTCCAATCGGATGTGACAGCTGATTTTGAGAGGAAGCGGCATGTGAATATATGTGAGTGCTGCCAGGCTGGCCTGCTCACACTCACACTGAATGTGTGTGTGTGTGATAATGACTTGGTAAGCTGGGTTTCATCTCAGCACACACACTCAGACAAACAGCAGTATCGACTAAAGGCTCAAATAAACACAAATCCACTCGACACATCGACTGAAACAAGAGCTCAGACGGGTTGTATCCACACACACACTGAGTGTTAAATAACACTGGGCTGCTTGGAGACAATCCGGGTCTGTACAGAATCGATCACAGGTGACCACCGAGCAGTGCTGCTCCTGATCCAGACTCACTGTTGTCATGGCAACTTAAACAGAACAAAGCGGCTCAGATTTACTGAACTGGGCATTTTCGGGCTCTGGTTATGTTTTATTCTTTCATTGGATTTCTGAACGCAGAAGGCAGAACGCCATCAGAAACATGATCAGAAGCATCCGGTTTCTTCTCTCTTCTGACTTCTGTAATAATCTCACATCTCAGCTTTCTATGGAGACCAAGATTATACATACAGCCCTTGTAGTTGTGCAGATATACTTAATTTATTTTGGGTATAATTTCAGACAGGAGGCAGAAAAAATGGCCTCACGAAGAAGAAGTTAATGTTGTAATTGTTCTAAAGAGAACTTTGCTTTCAGGCTCAGCTTCAGCCTGAATGTGGACATTTTTTTATATATTTGAATGTTGTGACGGTACTGATGCTATATGTGATGTTATGGATTTATCTACCTTTCTCACACGTTTGTTTTAAGTCTGTGTCTTCGTCATGTGTAAATAAAGACTAAGCTGTACAAGATGTTATCACTAGTAGAAATAATCACCCTGGCTGGAAAACCTTTCCACACATGGCAACGTAATGCCTACATCAGTAGCACGTGACAAAGGATGGATCTGTATGTCAGTTAGTGGAGTGTTTAGTGGTTCATAAAACTCTCCAGCTCAGAAGGAACATCGATACTGCCATGTCGAGGTGGTGTAACGTCCTCAGGAGGAAGCATCTTTTAAAAGTCAGCTCTGCCTGACCTCCTTTGTAGACCTGAGATAGAATTTGTTCATCTTCCTTATTTTTTTTGGAAAAATGTTTATATGTAAACATGTTTTTGTCTTTGAAACCTCCTTTTCTCTTTTTATAAGTCAAATTAAAGGAGCTCACCCTAAGACACGCCTTGTAAGACCGCCCCCTCATTTACATAATGAAGCAGAAATGGGTACAGAAATGTGAAGAGGAGACGCACGATTAAACAGGCTTGGAGAAATAAAAAGAGGAAGAAAAGACTGAAAATAATGAGGACATAAATATGACTGAATAAAGAAAAACGAATAAGTAAAAATTTCAGTTGAAAATAAAATACAGAAATTTATGATTTGAGGATAAGAAAACATGAAAGGAAAATAATAAAGAAATAAATACAGGCGTACAAATAAAGGAGGGAATGTAAAAAAAAATCACCAAACAAATAATTAATTTGAACAAGAACGATGTGAAAAAGTAAATTAATTAGAATATTAATACAAATTAAAATAATTGAAAAAGAAATTAGCTTTTTTTGTCATATCTTATATGTTTCTTAATGGAAAAAATGTTTTTAATTTATTTATTGGCATATCAATTTGTTAATCGGCTCAATTTTATATTTCTGTATTTATTTCTTATTTTGGCAGTTTCAGACCAGCCACCCACCCCTTAATTCTTTTATAAATTAATTCTCAAATTAATTAATCAGGGCCAGGAATTCTCTCAAATGAAAAGAGCATTAAAATTATTAAATATTATAAAAAAACATATATCTTATTAAATTTATATTCACTGTGTAGAACTATATATATTTTTTTCCCCATTGTATTTTATATAATTAATAATTTTGCACATGTATTTTGTTTTAAAAATAATTTTAAAATGGAAAATTTTAAAACCAAAACTTTCATAGACCTCTGACTTTTCCAAAATTAGCATCTTGCTACGTAGACAGGATTTTATTGTGTTTAATATTTCAGAATGATTTTTCTCATATAGAAATCACAGACAAACTTCTCCCTGAAATAATGGGTTGATTCTAAAATGGAAACTTCTCAGACTGTGAACAAAGTCAACTGGAATAACCTGAGCTCAGTCGGAGAAGAAGGAGCCTCAAACGTCCGGGAGGAGCTGCTGCTCCTCTGTTTGACTTCTCAGCCTCCGGATTAGGATTGGCTCCTCCCAAGCACATTCAGCTGGGAGTTTCCCAGCGTGGACCAAGAAGTCAGATGAGGGAATATTTGTGTTATCTGGCCTCATTGGAGGAACTGGAAAGCATTGCTGAGGAGGGGGATGTCAGGAATTCCCTGCTTAGTCCGTTGCCACGGTGACCTGACCTTGGATAAAGACAAAAGTAATAGATGGACGGATTAACTTTTCTTCCAGTTCTTAAAGGGTCACCAAGAAGAAGCTCTGCAGTAATCAGTTTCTTATCTCAATAACCTGTGAACCCCTTTGACAATAAAATCCTGAATCTCAGACACTAATCCTGCTTCCTGGTTCTGACTTGTTCACATGATGTTTTTATTCCCAAGTCCACTTCCAATAAAACCTGCTTAAGCGGTCTGATGATCCAGCTTGTCTCCAGGACTGAGAGGCAGGTGGAGGATTTATCCTTCATGAAGCTGCTGCATCAGCTGGACATGGAATCCTTCACTCTGACTCATCTCTCAGCTCAGCACGTGACAATCAGAACAAACTTCTGTCTGATAAGAAAGGCTGATCTGGACTCTGCAGATTGTCTGATTATGAATCTGCCTTAAAAATTAAAAGCTGTTAAAGAAGCTGAATGGAAACCTGAACCAGTTCTGGACTCTTTGCATTTGCTATCACTGCAGTACAGGATAAATGATAAAATTCTGCTGATAACACACACTTTCCATTCACTTTATCAGGGCCTCCTTGCTGGTACCAGGTTGGATGATAACGGATAATTCTTGGTGTGATAGCTTCAACGAGGTGTTGGAAACTTTCCTCAGAGGTTCTACTGGACTAAGATCTAGTGACTGTGGAGGCCGTTGGAGTCCAGTGAATCATTGTCATGTTCTTGAAGGCAGGTGGAGATGATCTGAGCTTTGTGACATGGTGCATTATCCTGCTGGAAGTAGCATCAGAAGATGCTCCACTGTGGTCATAAAGGGATGAACATGGTCAGCAACAATACTCAGGTAGACTGTGCTGGTTAAACCAGGCCACGTTGGTACTAAGGGACCAAAGTGGGACAAGAAAATATCTCCCACACCATTACACCAGCAGCAGCCTGAGGCGTTGATGCAAGTCAGGATGGATCCATATTTTCATGATGTTTCCACCAGATTCTGAGCCTACATCTGAAAGTGGATCTGAAACAGAGACTCATCAGACCAGCAACGTTTCTCCATCTTCTATTGTCCAGTGTTGGTGAGTGTGTGTAAATTGTAGCCTCAGTTTCCTGTTCTTAGCTGACAGAAGGCACCCGGTGTGGTCTTCTGCTGCTGTAGTCCATCTGCTTCAAGGTTGGACATGTTGTGTGTTCAGAGATGCTGTTCTGCAGACCTTGGTTGGAACCAGTGCTTATTTGACTTCCTGTTGCCTTTCTATCATCTCCGACCATCTGTCCATTCTCCTCTCACTGCTCACTGGATATTTTCTCTTCTTCAGACCATTCTCTGTATTCTGACGCTCAGATTGAACTTCAGCAAGTTGTCGTCACCATGTCTTCATAACTAAATACAGTAGATAAAATGACCCTAGTCTTGTCCAGAGAACCAGATTTTTTAATTTGTGTATTTTTAAAGTTTAGTGTTTGTTGATTTTAAATGTGTTAAATGAATAAGCTGAGCTGCCAGAGCTTGACTTGGTCCAGCATTTTGAGAAAAGCAACATAATTCAGTTCATGTGTGAGTGTTTTAAAAAGTCCTACTAGCCGGTGCCTGAGTGGTTTTCCTGGCAGTGGCTTAAATATCAAACCATACACTGACTCCATCACTGCAGTCACATTTTCCACATCCAGCAGCAGCATCTCAGTAAGCACTGAAACAGACACCTGATCAGAACCCTGAGTTTTCCTTTTCAGAGCAGACAGATGCTTTTCCAGCTGTCCGTCTTTTGTTTTGTCTGTTTTCGGCTGTTTTTGTCTTTGCCAGTTTGGCTTTTTGTTTCTTCTCCACTATTGTTGCTGCAGTTGGTTTTCTTGGCCGTCCTGCTGTTTCACTCCATCTGGCTCAGATGCTAATGTTCCTACCAGCTCACGGCTCGGATCCGTGTGAATTAAAGGAGGAGAAGAAGAATGGAGCTTTGTGTTGGTTTGTCGTGCTGCTCAAACCTCCATCATGCAGATGCAGTTTGCAGTTTTTCAAAGGTGCAGATAAGATGCAGAATCCTGGTTTGTTTCCACACAAAGTTAACGGAGGACGGCGAGGCAGCTTTCACGCCATATGAATCGGTACTAACAGCAGAGGAGGATTGTGGGAAGGTGGGAAACATCACAGGCGAGGTGTGAACATTTCAAACTTCCAGAGAAAATTCATCTTTAAAAGAGAACAGAAGACGTTTGAAGAGGAGGACAGGAGGATAAAGTGGTGAAGAAGTCGAGTCTGACAGCAAAGCTTAGGTGACCAGAGAAATGATCACAGACCGTCTTTAGAAGCTAACGCTGGAGGCTTTACGCACGTCAGTCGACTCTGATCGTACTGAGGCATCGCATCAAGCAGGTCCTCAGGTCTCACCGAGAAGAAGCAGAATCCAGACCAGATCCATAAAGATGCTTGTACACAATAACCACGTTCACCACTTTCATCAGTTCTAGTAACCTGATGTGGTGAGGTGAGAAAGAGGAGACTCTTTATTCCTGGTTGGTGTAGCCAAAATCATACATTGCAGTATTTTTCACAATTATCCCAGTTTCATAGTGTTTTGTTTATTTTTCCATGCATGACTGGGTGTCAACCACAGTTCCTCTGATTAAGAGAAGAATTGCTGCAGCAGATAGACTAAGAATAGACTATTCTATTATGATGATGTTTGTACAAAAGAACATTTTAATTTATACAGTTTTGATCGTGGCTCTGAATCTTTTTCCACAGAACTTATCAGAACCAGGTCTTTGGCTGTGTAGATTGTGATGGTGGTTATCTTCATCCACCTGTTCCTGTTTTCTTTTGTTTTTGTAGTCAGTAGCAAACACATCTACAAGTGACTTCTGACTCAAGTGTTCTCCATCTCCAGGATGTGGAGGGGGCTGATCTCAGGACACATTCACACCAGGATAGTGCGGGGGACTCTGTTCGAGGGCAGGGAATGTTGAAAAATTTGCACCTTTGGTTCACCTGATCAACTTGTAGCAGTTACAACAACTGCTTAAAGGACGGTTTTCCCCGGAACAGCTGTTAACCAAGAAGAAAGAAGAAGAAAATCCAGCTCATTGATTGACCTGGAACAAGTATGTCTCACTCACAGGAACTAAACAATGGAGCAACACCAAGTTTATGCACCTTGGGGTTTCTGCTTTTGCTTTTGGTAATCAAACCTACTTCAGTTTTCACCAGAATCTGTCGAGTATAAACAGAAGAAGCAGTGAGATATCCAGCATGTTGCTCTGTGATGCATTCTACATCTCTTCCTCTCTTTCATTCACTGGATGGTCCATTTGCTTTCACACTGTCAGTGAAATGCACCAGGGTTCACTCGCAAGTGGACCAAACATGGATTTGTTTAAAACGGACCTAACAGTGCCAGTGTGAATGCACCCTCAGACATTCTTGGTTCTCCAAAGCGTGTTTGCAGCTAAGGTGGTGCAGCAGATTACTGGCAACGACAACTTTATTTGGACTTCATCATTTCCAGTAACTGGCTGTTTAGTTTACGTCCGGCCGTTTAAAACCAAAGTATCTCTAGACAACAGATCATGTTCAACTTCACCGTCTGCTACAGCTTCACTTTCTGAACTTTCTCTGCACATTTTCAAAGATCGACATCTCCAATAACACAGCCACTCTGCTGCTTGTTTAATGGTTCAGCAGTGAAAAAGGTCCCCCCTCAAGCAGTTTCCCACTGCAGCACATTCCCACAAATTCAGATCAGAACAAAAATAAAAACTGGTTTTTAGTATAAACTGGTTTGAACAGGTGTAAACCATTAATGCTCAAGACGATAATTTTTTTCTGATCTTCTTTGTTGCAAGATTGTATAATTATTCATTTAATTGTCAGTTTTGTAAATAACTGCAACTGCTCTACAGTTTCTTTAAAAAGAAAAAATAATGGTTCATGTGCTGCTTTAGGTTAATAAAAAGTTGTTTAAGAGAACATCCAACATGACATGATGTCTGTGAACTGCTGTGTTTCCATCGATCACACATTAAGTTACCAGTCCTTCTCTTGTACTCACAGTGTTGTGTTTATGTGAGCTGACTGGTGTGAGCTTCTTGGCTGTGATACGATCATCTCTTTCTTTTTTAGTTTTACTCTGCTGTTTTTTTGTTGTTGTTGTTGTTGTTTTTTTCATCTCAATAATGAGGCACCGCTTCTGCAATGAGTGGTCTCTTCATGTAATTCAATCAGCAGTGTCTCAGTTTCAGTTAGTAAAACTTTATTGTTCCTTATTACTTTTATCAGCCAGGTTTCTGTTCATCAGTGAAGCTAATCTGAAGTGATATTTTTAAAAAAGTCACGTCTCGTTTCCATAGACTGGTCTGAAGTAAATAAACTTGGCCGTGTAGAACCACCACAGGGCAGTACCGGTTACACTGCTGCTGGTTGTAATTCAGTAGAAGAAGTAGTTATATCAGGAAAGGAACCTGGAGGAGGAAACAGCTGCGTCAGGTCAGATTCTCAGTCTTCTTCAGATAAAAAAGCCTGAAGACAAGAAACTTTTTTTAAAAATGAAGGTGTTAGCTACTCAAAATGTGTCTTAACAATAATAAAACAGGCTGTTGTCATCAGGCTGCACTTTTTTATACGCCAGTGAAACAACATAATTACAGATTAATATAAAACAACAACAAATAGATGCAAAACAAACACAAAGAAATGCAAAATGACAACAAATGTAGCGAAAAAGGAAACAGAAACAAATATGTTAGATAACCAATAAATGTGAAAAATACACATAAAATCACTGATGGCTGATGTTTAATGACCAGAATGAGGCACAAAAAATACAGAGACAAAAAAAATTATAACTTTAAACTGACAAAAAAAAAAGAACAAAAAGCTGAAAAAAAACCCAACAAGAGGACAAAACAAAACAAAACTATGTCATCCACAGTTTAACCAACAGTTTGGTTAATCTGTCTGGTAAACCGTGACCACAGCCTGGAGTATCAGTGCTGTTGCTATGGTTACCAGTGGGTTCAGTTGCTGTATATTGGACTGTTTCTATATTTCTGGGAGGAAGAGGTTTCTGTCTGTCAGTGGTATTAAAAAAGAGCTGGCCATCCTATCTAACACACACACACACACACACACACACACAAACATACACACACTTTGCTGCTGCTGGAAGTTGGATGATGCCTTTAATCTGACGCTCCAGCCTTGACTTGTCAAGTGTGTTTACACTCCTCACACACCTTCCTGTGTGTGCGTGTGACTCCAGCAGATTGAAAATCACAGGTTGTCATCTGGATATTTTCTCACACACATCTGTTTCCTTTACGATTCATCCAGTCAGAGATGTTACAAAGAAGGAGGTCAGGAGTAGGGATGTCCCAGTGACTTCATTGTACTATTAATCTCAGTTTTAAAGGTGCAGCATGTAACAAATTTAAAGGTCAATGACAGAAAACATGAATATATCATTAAAAACTGTGTTTCTGTTGGTATCTATTCACTTTACTAAAATAACTGTTATGTTTTTATTATCTTAAAATAAGCCATTTACATCTACTAGTCGTGGGTCCACATACATGGCAGCTGTTTGTGCCACCATTACTACGGTGTCTCTGAATGGACAAACAACTCTGTGTGCAGTATAGTTCCAGCTTTGTTTGCTAGAAACTAGAGAACCGTTTAGGATAAGTAACGCCTTTAAAAGGCACCTGTAGTGCCACATGACATTTGAAGTAATATCTATGCCCACTAGATGTCAGTAACTTCTCAGTGCAACTACCGCATAAAACGAAAATACAGCTACATCCGTGTGTTGCAGGTTGGTTAATTTGTTTTTGTTACATGCGAGCTGCAGAAGAGGCGTCTTGCATGAACAGACTCAGTCGTCCCAGTTGGATTTTTTGGTTATAGGAAAAAAAAATACCACCAAGGTGTCATTGTGGAGAACGGCTCACCAGCCTGTAAGACACAACATAAAAAAGTTGTTTTTAAAGGAGGAAATACATCCAATATTATTCACCGCATGCAGGATAACCTCCAACTTTTTACTCTAAAGTAAACAAATATTTAGTAGTTTTGTTTAACAATGCTAATGTTTACCTAATGTAACGTTGAAATCAAAGTTTATTGTGTCATTTGCAGTTTAATAATGTGTACGACTCATCAATTCATGTTTTCACCTCAGATTCAGAAATCATTTAGTGTTTGTTTTTATGCATTTTCAAACATAAAAATGAGACAAAAACCCAGATTAAATAAATGTTAAACACATGCAAGATGCAGATATTATGACCAGGACCAAGCTTCCTCTTCTTCTGCAGCATCATCAGCCAACGTCACAACATGGCTGATTTTGAACACAGACGATGTCCCATCAACTATCTTTAATTTGCTCCAAAACTAAAGATGCTTCCACATTTCCTTCATCACTGTCCGTGCTCTGAGCTGAATTCTCTTCTTCGTTTCAAGGCTCCGATGCTGAGCCGTTAGGATATAAATCAACAGCAGCGCTGAGAGAGCAGTGAGCAGTGAAATAAGAAGCATCACTTTCATGTGAGCGTTCACAGCCTGAAGAAGAAAACCGCTGTCATGGTTCTCATTATCGCCGGGATAAGCAGCTCATGCTTCACAGAACTGTTCTCTGAATGGACCCGACCGGACAGACGGGGTATCATCACTTCACTTCTTACAGCTTTGAAGCACATAAAAACATGTCAGCCTCTCCAGCTCTGAATTCTGCCCTGCAGCATTAATGTTGTTTTTATCAGCTGGATCAGGTTAGATTTTTCTCGGTTCTGTTCGGGAAGTTCTGGCTGAACACTGAGCTGAATTCAGTCCAGGTTCTGAATCATTTGAAGGTGAATCTTGGCAGAACTGCTTTGTTTTCATGTGATGCTGCTACTGTGAAGTTGTTTTTTCCTTTGTTGGCTCATTGGTTCTCATGATGATGCCCTAACTTAATGCCCCTTTGGGACCAAAACTGTAGTGTCATGTTCTGCTGACTCAGGAACTTTATTTCCTTCCCTCTTCTTGCTCTAATAAACACATCTCTCAGACCCTGCAGGCGAAGCACAGAGCACCACTTTCTTGTCGCTTTGACATCCTGTTGGCCATGCTTCTGCTCCCACTCTGTGTCAGGGTGTTATTTAGAGGTTTTACAGTTTTAGAGTTCGCTCTGCTCATTTTTACAGGCTTCTTGCAGGTAAAATGTGAGACATGTCAACTGCAGGTCTGTGTTAATGTTCCGCAGCTCCTGTAATCACGTCTCATAACTGTTAATTTGGTTCAAATGGCAGAAAGTGCAGTGAGAGCAACCTGTTGTCATGTCCTCATTTATCTCTCTCTGATTAAACACCATCTGCCGGAGGGAAGGAGGGAGAAAGAAGGGGGCCGGAGAGTGGGGAGAGCCCTTGTTAAGGACCTCGTTAGGGAGCTCGTTAGAATGCCAGACCAATCGGCCAGTGATGCTCAGCCATGCAAAGAGGAGCCAAACACACACCAAACACACTCCATCCATCCATCCATCCATCCATCCATCCATCCATTCATCCATCCATCCATCCATCCATCCATCCATCATGGATTCCAGATTCCAGCCAGTTTCCATCCATCCATGGATTTTAAAAAAGCTTTTTTAAAAAGCTTTTCTTTAGTTTTTGCTTAAACACACCTGCATCCACCACCTTTCAGCTTTGGGGCTTTCTGCTCAGTTGTTTTTTGTGTCAGTTGGGATTGTTTCAGTCTAATGCCTAATGTGATTGGTTGTCTGAAAAGTAGCAGCAATTACCACACCAAATGACTTTCTGAAAAGGTCAGAGACTGTTATCTCTACTTGGAGTGGATTTTACAAATGGGTGGAGCTCTAAAGACATGATGGCGGACCTTCAATGGTGTCAGGGGGAGAAGACTCAGGAAGTATGAAGTTTTAGATTTAATCTTTAAAACAAACAGAAAGCCCTGCATGAACCAGAAACTAAATAGAACGAAAAGCTAAAACAAAGACATGTAATATAACTGATAAACCTGAAGACAGAAAAAGTGAGAAACAGAAGAAAGGATACCATGCAGGTTAAACACTGAGGGATGGACAACAAATGAGGAGAAGGTGTGGTACTCAGGGACCAGGTGTAGCAGGGGAACATGAAGTAAACACAACAGAAAACACAAGGGGATAAACTCTGCTGATTAAAAACAGAAGGCAAGTCGAACACAGAAAACCCAACCAGAGCTTTAGACGGCCTGAACTGAAAATCTGAGAACAGACAGGAAATATACAAGACCTGAAACAGAAAGCTAAAACCTGGATCTAACAGAACCAAAAACCAACAGACCACAACCTGAGCTGCATGAGGAGACAGTGGAGAGAAAAACTCCCATCAGGACCAAAACCAGGAAGGAAAACCTTCATCAGGACCGGAACCAGGAAGGAAAACCATCATCAGGACCAAAACCAGGAAGGAAAACTTCCATCAGGACCACAACCAGGAAGGAAAACCATCATCAGGACCAAAACCAGGAAGGAAAACTCCCATCAGGACCAAAACCAGGAAGGAAAACCTTCATCAGGACCGGAACCAGGAAGGAAAACCTTCATCAGGACCAAAACCAGGAAGGAAAACTTCCATCAGGACCACAACCAGGAAGGAAAACCTCCATCAGTACTTTAAGAACCTCTAGGAGCCACAAGTAGACCTGCAGACTGAGAGTGGTTGTCGTACTACCAGTCAGCACAGGTGGACGTGCTCATCCTGCCTCTGAAAAGCTCCACATGGTAACAGTAACACTGACCTCCGACCAGGCTGTAAGGCGACACATACATATATATACCGACATCAACTCACACACCGACATGATGTAAAACTGAAAATATCATGGAGGCAGGTTAAAGTACTCTGGCTACAACATAATCTGAATTTCAGTTTCAGAAATAAAACTTTATGATGTCTGGAGATGAAACATGAGATAAATGGAACCATGGGAGTGAACAGAAATCTTTACAACATCCTGATGTGCTGCTGAAAGACTCACAGAGAAGCTTATTGCTAACAGTCCATTAAAATCCTTCATACATTAGAGTGCGATCAGAATGATGATTGTTATCTGAAATATTTATTGATCAGAGAGGAAGAACCAAACTTATTTACACACTGGCACCTCCTCTTCCTCTACACTGAAAAACCACAAGACCATTAACTGAGTCATCCTTTGGTAATGTGTGTGCATGTGTGTGTGTGAGATGGGCAATCACATTACTGGTGATGGCTGGCCCTTATATTATTATATTCACACACACACACACACACACAGAGTACTATAGTATGACTCAACCTGGCAGCCCTTGCTGCTCTGCTTTATATGTGTGTGTGTGTGTTATTGTATTACAGTGCAGGATTACAGTGTATTGGTGTTTGTCTATGTTCACCTATTGATCTAAGCTGGGCTGTGTGTGTATGTTTTGTATTACTGCTCTTGTGGGGACATGCATGTCCACTCGGCTGTGTTGTGGGAAGACTTCTGGTCCTCACTTCTGGTCATTTGATTTCTGGTTAGGACTTTCAAGTTAGGCTGGGGTTATATTTAAGTTAGAGATCATACTCCTGTGTGTGACAGCTGCCAGTCTACATGAGACCCAGCCATAGGTTTAGACCTTCAGTGAGGATGTTTTACAAGACAAACTGTGGTTTCAGAGTTCAGGTTAGTGTTATGATGAGAATCTCCCGTTCCACCACATCCCAAGGCTGCTCTATTGGACTGAGATCTGGTGACTGTGGAGGGCATTGGAGCAGAGTGAACGCATTGCCATGTTCAAAAAAGAAGCTGGAGATGTTCTAAGCTTTGTGACATGGTGCATTATCCTGCTGGAAGTAGCATCAGAAGATGCTACACTGTGGTCGTCAACATCTGGACCAACATCAGCACCAGACGAGCGCGCATGTACAGATTATATCCATCATTTTACTCAGACTGAGGAAAATATGACCTCCAGGGAAGGCTTGGATGCTAATTCAGACTCCAAATGTGAAGTTTTAGAGAAATAAAAAAAATAGTGACACAAATTGACCTTCTTCATAAAGGGAAAGACATAGTCAGCAACAATGCTCAGGCTGTGGTGGTTAAACCAGGACTCGTTGGAACTACGGGGCCAAAGTTGGCCAAGAAAATATCCCACATACCATGACACCATCAGCACCAGCAGCCTGAAATGTTCATGCCTTCATGTCTTTCTATCACCTCCAACCAGTCTGCCTATTCTCCTCTGACCTCTGACATCAACCAGACATGGTCCAGACAACTGCTGCTCACTGGATATTGTCTCTTATTCAGACCATTCTCTGTAAACCCTAGAGATGGTTGTGTGTGAAAATCCAAGTAGATCAGCAGCCTCAGACTAACAACCATGCCACGTTCAGAGTCACTTAAATCCCCTTTCTGCCTCATTCTATTGCTCAGATTGAACTTCAGCAAGTGATCTTGATAAGGTCTACATGACTTGAAAGTTTCTGCCATGTGATTGGCTGATTGGATATTTGTATTAACAGTTGAACCGGGGGACCAGATGAAGTGGATGGTGAGTGTATATTTTTCCAAATTTCATCTCTAAAACTCCAGATGTGCTTTTCAAAATGAGCAAATGAAGCTGATGGTTTCAGACTAAGCATCAGTTTCCAATATGACGGGTGAACGTTATGTTTAATTGTCAGAGTTACTGGAATAACCAGATCAAATTAAATGATTTTTCCTCAACTTAACTAAATTGTGAATGAGTCATTGTGGTTCATGTTTTTAGACCCTGAAAGTTTCCTTAATGTCGCCTCCCACCTCATAGCCTCTTCATCCATAGCACAATGTTTGCATCGTTTGCTTCTGGCATTTTAAATCACTCGGAATGTGATTAGCATTTTTTCCTGTCACATTAAAGGAAAGCAACATCTCCCGTGTCACCACTGTGCAAACCTTTGTGGCAGTTCTGTCTTTATTCAAAAAGTTTAGTTCTTAGTATCATTGATCCACATATGTGAAGAAAACAGCAGGTTGTACAGAATGAAAGAGCTTCTTTTTCAGCTAAAACAGACACAGATAAAGTGTCTGAGGTGGGAGCATGTTGATAGATAAGTTTCCTGTCAGACACTTAAAAAATGCACTGTTTGTTTCAGTGGTCCTGGTTTAGGTTGGTGATCCAGTACAGAGCAGCTTGGCGTTGAAAGTGTTCATGTTTCCTCTGTCAGTATGTTGACTCGCTGACTGAAAGCAGGCTGCTAATGTCGGTGCACTGAAGCAACATCTGTTTTTAGCTATCAGCTGATCTCAATGCAGTTTGAAGTGTCAGGGTAATTTCCACATAAGTTTTAAAATGGAACCACCCTGAATGAACGCAAATACACTGTATATAAATACACTCTTGGATGTAGGGGGATTTTAATTCTTTGTGTCTTATGAAAGCCTGTTTTATTCCACTTTGGTGTCGTCTGCTCAGATAAAGACTCACCTGCCGTTTGGCCACTGCAGTGCTGAAGTCCTCCAGCAGAACAATGCATCAGTAAGGCAAACAAGCATCACTGTGAATAATTTATTTTAATTACACCAGTATCAAAACACAGCTTTCCCTTTCAATACAAAAAGTGAGTGAAACCCTAAACCAGGAAAACATGGGATAATAACGACAATTACAAAAAATGAGCAAACTAACAAATTTTTCCATTAACTTTTATTTCCTTTCAGACAGTTTCAACTCAAAATATTTCATCATCAGCTTAATTTAATTTGTTGATTTTCCTCTACTTTCCATCTCAGACCTGAAACATTCCAGAAAAAGTTGGTTCAGTGAATCTTTTCCCTCTCTGTAAGTTTCCCATTCCTTTCCCCAAAACTAAAAGATTCTCTGTTATTAAGGAAACCAAGTGATGTAGAGTTTCAGGTGTTATTTCCCGTTCTCCCTGCCAACATGTCCTCAGGTGTCCAACATTACAAGGTTGTGGTTGTTCCAGGTCAGGACTGTGGTCCAGTACCCATACCCTCCTCTTCCTTAGCCATGCTGCTGTAATGTAGTAGAATCTTGTTCTTTATTGTCTTGCAGAAAACTGAATGAACATCCCTGGAAAAGATGAAGGCAACAGATGTTGCTGTAAAAGCTCAGTGAACGTTTTTACATTAATGCTGCAGAACCCTGACCCAACCCCACACCACCACAGAACCCTGATCCAACCCAACACCACCACAGAACCATGATCCAGCCCCACACCACCACAAAACCCTGATCCAACCCCACACCACCACAGAACCCTGATCCAACCCCACACCACACAGAACCCTGATCCAACCACACAGGACCCTGATCCAACTCCATACCACACAGAACCCTGATCCAACCCCACACCACACAGAACCCTGATCCAACCCCGTACCACAACAGAACCCTGATCCAACCCCACGCCACCACAGAACCTTGATCCAATCCCGTACCACACAGAACCCTGATCCAACCCCACACCACCACAGAACCCTGATCCAACCCCATATCACACAGAACCCTGATCCAACCCCACACCACACAGAACCCTGATCCAACCCCACACCACAACAGAACCCTGATCCAACCCCACGCCACCACAGAACCTTGATCCAATCCCGTACCACACAGAACCCTGATCCAACCCCACACCACCACAGAACCCTGATCCAACCCCATATCACACGGAACCCTGATCCAACCCCACACCACACAGAACCCTGATCCAATCCCATACCATCCCAGAACCCTGATCCAACACCACACCACAACAGAACCGTGATCCAATCCCACACCACCACAGAACCGTGATCCAACCCCACCCACCACAAAACCCTGATCCAAACCCACACCACCACAGAACCCTGATCCAACCCCATATCACACAGATCCCTGATCCAACCCCACACCACACACAGAACCCTGATCCAACCCCACACACCACAGAACTGTGATCCAACCCCGTACCACACAGAACCCTGATCCAACCCCACACCACCACAGAACTCTGATCTAACCCCACACCACACAGAACCCTGATCCAACCCCACACCACCACAGAACCCTGATCCAACCCCATACCACACAGAACCCTGATCCAACCCCACACCACACAGAACCCTGATCCAACCCTGTACCACAACAGAACCCTGATCCAACCCCACACCACCACAAACCTTGATCCAACCCCGTACCACAAAACCCTGATCCAACCCCACACCACCACAGAACCTTGATCCAATCCCGTACCACACAGAACCCTGATCCAACCCCACACCACCACAGAACCCTGATCCAATCCCATACCACACAGAACCCTGATCCAACCCCACACCACCACAGAACCCTGATACAACCCCATACCATCCCAGAACCCTGATCCAACCCCACACCACAACAGAACCGTGATCCAACCCCACACCACCACAGAACCGTGATCCAACCCCACACCACCACAAAACCCTGATCCAAACCCACACCACCACAGAACCCTGATCCAAACCCACACCACCACAGAACTGTGATCCAATCCCGTACCACACAGAACCCTGATCCAACCCCACACCACCACAGAACCCTGATCCAACCCCACACCACACAGAACCCTGATTCAACCCCGTACCACAACAGAACCCTGATCCAACCCCACGCCACCACAGAACCTTGATCCAATCCCGTACCACACAGAACCCTGATCCAACCCCACACCACCACAGAACCCTGATCCAACCCCATATCACACGGAACCCTGATCTAACCCCACACCACACAGAACCCTGATCCAATCCCATTCCATCCCAGAACCCTGATCCAACCCCACACCACACAGAACCCTGATCCAACCCTGTACCACAACAGAACCCTGATCCAACCCCACACCACCACAAACCTTGATCCAACCCCGTACCACAACAGAACCCTGATCCAACCCCACACCACCACAGAACCTTGATCCAATCCTGTACCACACAGAACCCTGAGCCAACCCCGTACCACAACAGAACCCTGATCCAACCCCACGCCACCACAGAACCTTGATCCAATCCCGTACCACACAGAACCCTGATCCAACCCCACACCACCACAGAACCCTGATCCGACCCCATATCACACGGAACCCTGATCCAACCCCACACCACACAGAACCCTGATCCAAACCCACACCACCACAAAACCCTGATCCAAACCCACACCACCACAGAACCCTGATCCAACCCCATACCACACAGAACCCTGATCCAACCCCACACCACACAGAACCCTGATCCAACCCCACACCACCACAGAACTGTGATCCAATCCCGTACCACACAGAACCCTGATCCAACCCCACACCACCACAGAACCCTGATCCAACCCCACACTACACAGAACCCTTATCCAACCCCACACCACACAGAACCCTGATTCAACCCCACACCACTACAGAAACCTGATCCAAACCTATACCATCACAGAACCGGGCTTTTTCACTTGCTGCTGACAACAGCCTGGATGCCCTTTTTGCTCTTTGCTCCATTTCTTTCAACAAAGATATGGAATAAAGACTGGTCTGATCACCATCCAGGTGTGATGGTCCATCACTGATGGCTCCGAGCCAAGAGAAGTTGACAGCACCTCTGGAACTCTGGACTAGGTTAACAGGTGGCTTCAAACTCTCTACAGATGTGTTAATGTTACTTTTATGCAAAAAATTTGGTAAAATTCAGCTGTTTAGAATATTTTTATTTCTTTTTCACACAGTTTTAACCATGAATTCAGTCACTGTGCTTGTGTTCGTTTATTTGCATTTTCCACACCACCCCAAGTCTGTCTGATTCGTTGTCATATTTTCATTTATTTCGTAATGATTCACACACAACATTGTGTTGTCAAGTTTGGACTTAGCTGAGAGTCGTGGTTTTAGTAAGAACCTCTGTTCAACCCTGAACTAGAGTTTACACATTTGCATACTGTGCAAAGCACCTAAGCTTCAGATGGTATTTTAAACTCAAGTTTCTTCATATTTCTGGTCTTTATCCCTACTCATCATTCATTCCTACTGTAGCCAAGCCTGAATACTACTCTAAATATGGAACTAGCCCTTTAAATTGCATCCCAGTGTAATTGGTAAATTATTTTAAACAATAGCAGCAAATTTTACTTCGTTACGCAGAGTTCACTGTTAAACAGAGCGACTGTTGCAACAAGGACATTATTTCATCAAAGCAGATAAATAATTGGGCAACAGCATCATTAAAAACTCATCAGTGAGGAGTGTGTGTGTGTGTGTGTGTGGGGGGGGGGGGGGGGGTTATAAATTCACTTCGGTTATCAGACCAGCAGATGTGACTATTGTGCTCCATTAATGAGGGTTTAGAGGAATTATTATGGCTAAATGGGAGCGTTTCCAGCTTTGAAGGTTCAGCTGGTGGATAAAATCAGGTCATGTTGGATTTCCTTCCGCCTGAACAACAAGCTGAAAGTTTTACCTGCTCAGGTGTGAAAACAGAAGTACATAGATCTTCCTATGTTTCATATCTCTCACTATCTGTGGTCGTATCATCTATCGTATTTTTTATTTTTTTTTAACTTGTCCTATCCAGCATCATAGCAAGCAAAATGATAATCTGGCTGCTGTATCGTGCTGAACAAATTTGCTCTGCCAAGGGGAGGCCTATGGGTAAGGCTCCTCTTGATAATCTGATTCATTTATTTATTTATTTATTTACTTTGAATCACGAAATCTATGTAATCTTGCTGGACCTGACCGGAGGGGACAGAAAAAGATGGAAAATAGCAAAAAGATGCAAAAGGGAAAGAAGAAAGGAGACAAAAACATCACAGACAGAAGGAAACGATCCTTCAATCCACACCATCACCAAACAACAAACTGTTACACCTGTACATGAACACACCAGAAAATTTCCTACAACTTTTACAAAAACAAACAAACAAAAAAAAAACAGAGCTGCTAGTCATTAAGAGTTTTTAAATAATAAGCAAATCAAAAAGACATAACATGAAAGTAGCATAACAGGAACCAGATACTAACTCACAGGAAAAATAAAAAGAAGGATTATCTCTTACTATATAAACCCACTGGACAACTCAGTGACTGTGTCAGCATGCAGAGCATGAGGAATAAGAAGTGATCAGGGATGAAGAGTGCTGAGTGAGATCATGTAAATGCGACCACGCCTCTACGGAGGTCAGAGGCAGACCAAGGCAGCCCAGAAACCCGGGCCCTCAGCAGCAGCTCCAGAGCACCAACCCACCCCACCCCACCACGAAGACAACTCCGGCCCCACCTGAGAGGCAGCAGAGGAGAGCCCCAGCAAGAGCCCCCCACGGTCTTGGGGCTCAAGTCCCAGTGAGCCAAGATCGGCAACCGCCGGCCCCGCCAGGGACCGGCCACCCAGGACAGCCCAAGCGAAGGGCCCAGGGCCCCAGGAGCCCAGAGGCGGCCGCCCCACCCCCCAAAGGAAAAGGGCCCGCACCATGCCTAGGAGGACCCCCCCAGACAACCACCCGGCGTAGGCCAGCACACCCCCCGATGTTCCAGCCGCACACCTTAGGAACCAGGGCGCCATCGACCCCCTCCCCCCACTCCCCACCTACTCCAATCTGTACCGCATAGATGTCATAACAGTAAAATAATGTAACAGTGATATGATGTAATAAAATGTGAATATAAAGAATAAGTATGTCAGAGCAGACAGAAACTGTGAAAGCATTTAAGATTTAGAGTCTCTGAGCTCAGACTGAAGAGTTCAGGCCGCGACGCTTGTGCTGTCATTTCTTATTTTCCAGCCTTCAGTCGTGATGTTTCACCGTCAGCAGACTGAATACAGTAAATGGAGATATCTGCGTGTGAATCCAGCAGGGATTACCGGAGATTTACCTTCACATAACATTAACTCAGTGAGCAGTGATGAACGGGTGGAGGATGTTTGCTGCAGCGTATGAAGGATTTAGCTTTTTATTTCCATGTTTTTCTCAGATTATGACTTCTTTTTACCTGTCGATGTTGACGAGCTGGCGTTGCCTCAAATGCTGCCCCTGCAGTAATCCTACAAAGCACCAATCTGTCTGCTTGGCATTTTAGTACATGAGGAGTGAGAATAATAAATCTGTAACATGCTCCAGTTATTAAATGTGCATTAACGTCTCACTGCAGAGATTTAACAAAAATTAATAGAAAAGTCTCTGAAAATCTATTGGATATTAAGTGTAAAAGAAAAAATAACCCGTGGCTGGTAAATCTTCATGAACATGAAGCCTGAACCATGTTTTGACCTGTTGGTTTAATGATGGCAGACCCTGAAAGACGGATGTTTAAATGTCTTTTGTGTCCAGAGCCAGAGGTTCTGTTTACCCAACTGGTCAGACTTTCTGTTTCTGAATCAAACTGCTGCTCTTCTTTTCTGCAGGAGATGTGGTCGACATCTACCAGAGGGAGTTTCTGGCGCTGAGGGAGCGCCTCCACTCGGCTGAGCAGGAGAACCTGAGGCGGTCCAAAGAACTGAACCTGGTCTTGGAGGAAATCAAGAGGGCCATTGCTGAGAAACAGGCGCTTCGAGACATAAACCGCACCTGGAGCAGCCTTTCCGGTGAGTTTCACCCGCACTGCAAGAATAATCTGCAAGATATATATAAATGTTATTGCATAACAAAACGATTTTTAAAAAGCAGTTTTCTGCAGTACACGTCATTTAGACTCATTTTTAAATCCTGTATTTTTGCAGTTTTTGACCATATTTATAATTACCCCAGCTGCAAAAATAATGCCAAAATTTTTCTCAGTGTGGACTCACAGAACTGAGAATCAGCTGATCTGTAAAAACACACTGTGTTTAATAGAAAGATGTAGAGGTTGTGTCAGTTTGTAAAGAGTTTGTCTGATGAAGGAAGAGCAGAGCTGCAGCTCCCACCACCACCATCACGCTCTGCACACTGGTTAACTCTGTAAACACAGCTGAGAAGTTTCAGTTTTCTCTTTTGACCCAAAAGTTTAATTTCAATTTGTTTCATCTGATTTAAAGAGTTCACATTAGCATTACCTGAACAAACACTTTGATTATTTTAGGTACGTTCATATTTATCATGAAGCAAATATTGCATGAAATCTATATTTTTACTTGACAAAGTCTTTGCATGAACATTGAACCCTGGGGAGATAATCATCACTGTTTTTAAATCAGGTAAAAATCTGCAGCTGAACTTGAACAGAGCAGAATCTTTGTGTTTTAAAGAGAAGTTAAATTCTCCAACTCTTTACGTCTTCCCAAAATTCCTGGAGAATCAGATGTGATGTGATTATTGTGGTGTAACAAGGTTTTACTTGACTGGGCTCCTCACACCCCCTTATCCAACAATATGACCCCATCTATCCAGTTTTATATAGTCTCTTCTGGACCTCCTGGTCCTGTCTGACCCGGTCTCTTTGTATGTCTTTAGAGGAGACGAGGCTGAAGCTGTGGAACGTGAGCAGCAGTAAAAACGTGTTGCAGCTTCCCTCCATCTTCCATCATCTTCCTCACCTGCTGAACAGAGAGGACAGCCTGCAGCCCGCCGTGCATGTGGGACAAGGACGGACTGGAGGTAAGGCCCATCAGACGTCACAAAGACAGGGAAGTGCTGTGTACTCTGAATACTACTTCCTGTCTGCAGGGGCAGTTTTGGCCTAAGTTGTGCTTTCTATGTTAACTTCTGGTGGAAACATCATACAGATAAATTTCAAAAACTCAAACTACTGCATACAAAATATTTATACTGTTACAGTTTTGATTATTTCTGCAAAAATATTAGACACAGTAAATACAACAAACAAACAGATCAATAAGACTGGTAAACAGATGATTACACGCTTCATAAAGCAGCATTTGTTGTTGCTTGTTGACAAAGGAAGCAAAATAAACTCTGTTCAGCAATATTTCTAACATTCAGTCATGTGACTTTTACAGACTCTGCAAAGCTCTCCAGTAAATAGACAAAGCCAGAGTCAAGTTCAGCATTTACAAATTTATGATCCAGAAAATATCTGGGATCACTTGCATTATATCCTGTACATATAGCCAGAATCCAGATGTTCTCTGTAAATATTGCAGCCAGGAAGACAAACGAACATGTGAGATCAAGAAACTTTTCCCAGGAAATAGATGGAACCAGTGGCTTATTTAGGGCAATTTGCTAGCAATTATTAGAACAACAATGAACTGGTGAGCGTTATAAAACAGCAAGTTTCTTCCAAATACACAAGCCAAAGTTTACTTTTATAGTTTTAGATTTATGATGCAGAAAATATATCGAGCCTGATCTGGCTTTATGTGCATCAGCCCCATTTCCACTGTTTAGATATGAGTTCATCTCACAAGCGTTGTGTAGATCGTTCTGTGTTATCCAAGGAAAATTTAATTTTTTAATTGGAGAAATACCCATCAGTTCAGTTCCTGATATCTGGAACTATCTGCTGCTTCAGTCGAGCCTCTACTCAACCAAGAAGATGAAAACATGGAAAACCTTGGAAGTCAAGAGTTTCTTAGTGTGTGGACGGGTGAAGGCAGTTTGAATTAAGACCCCTCATGATACATTGTTTTTGCTCCTCGAAGTACACATTTAGATGTTTTATATACGCATATCCCAGTTATATATGAGTGAAAAGTATTTTGTGTAAAAACTCTGATAGTTATTTTTATTTTTAGGTGCTGGAACAAGGAAAATATACAAAAGCAGAACAATGGTGCATTAAGTGTAATAAGAATGTAAACTTGGGACATTTATTATTATTTATTTATTTGGAGAGAAATGCTTTTTCACCAAACAGTAACATGGCTTGTAAAATGTTAAATTATGCACCGAGAACAATCTGAAAGTGGTTATAATCATGATGATGAGCTCACAGATGATGAGTGAGTATCAGACTGTGTACAACAGGGTTTTGAGCCAAGTTTGTACATAAATGATGCAAAAGAAACTGTATGTCTCGAATATGATAGATATGGCATTATGGGGTTAAGGATCCAAGGATTTTTATTGTCATTTTTGTTGTGCGTTTACATACACAAGAGAATGAAATTTTGTTTCTCAATCAGTGACTGCAATGCAATAGGAAAATTAGTAAACATAATTAAAGATAAGCATCATAATAAATTAACAAATAGTAATAAAATTAGATAAATTCTCTACTTTGAGTTACAAGCAGATTTTCCACTATTCAGCTTTTGAAGTGGAAAATAATTCAGATTATAAAAGCAACTAAATCATTAAATCATACACGTTTCTTTAAATTCTTTTTATTGATGTTTTTCCTTAAAAAGCTAAACAAGAGCAGCAAACACATTTTCTAGATGTTTTCTTTTCCAGCAAGTAATTTACTAACCAGCCTAGTTGTTTACATGTCCAGCCACCACCACATTTTTGTTTTTTTTGTTTAAATTTTTCTCCTCATTTAGTTGCACTTTGTTTAGGCAGTAGCTCGTAAACAAGAAGCCAATGGATGTAGGATATGTCATGGAATAGTGATCATGGGAAATGTACTATATTTTCATTTAGCACTCATAATAGTTTGGGGGTTGATCAGCAATTTGTAACTTGTGTTTTCGTAAAAGCCATATTTTATACATTTTTGTTACAAGACAATAGTTTCTATTGTTTCACATTTTATTCCTACCTTAAAGTAAGAACTGAACACAGAATCACAGCAAACAAACCAAATAAAGGCCAAAGTTTGAACATGATGACACTACATAAAGTGACAGATATTTTAATTTTAGAAATTGTCAGCTTATTTTACTGAAATGCTTTCAGATGCTGCTTCCTTTTCGGTTTTTAGCTCATTTTTACATTGAAATCTAGCTCCTTCATCTCTTCTCATTTGCTTTGTCATGCTGATCTGTGCAGCTACACTTGCTGAGTTCAGAGCATCTGCACCACTTTCTTTCTGTCACATAATAGAATAGTATAATCCTAGCATGTGGGTGGCCATATAGTGTGCCCATCAAGCTAAAGTCCTGCCCCCTGCCTGCTAAAGCTGTACAGTCTATAGAATCAATTCTCCTCGTTTATTATAACGATGTCACTAATTCATCACCCACCAAAGTGGCTGTGAGGTTTAATTTATACCTGCCAAATGAAATTTCAACCCACATGTGGCAGGTTGGCAGGAGTTAACTTAGAGTCCTGGTTATAATTGTCTGAGCTGATTTGCTCTCAGTGCTTCTGGGTAAATTCAGGTTGATTACTAACTGCTTCTGGCTCTGTCACTGCAGCAGTAATTTTACAGAGAAAATTCAGTCAAGATTAGGCTAAAAATTTCAAAATGACAGATTATGAGGTGTAGTTAGCTATCATTTTTCAGGACTGACTGTTAGCATAGAAGCACTTCTTTTTCATGGCTAGCCCAGGGGTCAGTGGCTGAGGGTCCAGACTTAAAAAACATTTCTTATTTGTGTGACACTGTGCAAAGACTTGAACCCATTACAAGACAAACGTTGGACTTGTGTAACACGAAACACCAATCTGAATTGATTATGTGAAGTCAGCCCCAGGGTGTCCACAGAAGAAGAGAGGAACAAGCCAAAAAGTCATTAATCACACCTGTGGTTTCACCATTCACAGCCCAGGGCTCCTGGCTGAACCAGCAGCCCAGGAACAGTTCACCATTCACGGGGTAACAACTCAGTCAGGCCCCCATAATGCACCCGACATCCCCCGGAGAATTAAATAAACAGCTCCAACAAACCAGGCTGAGCAAGGTCACTGTGTGTGTGTGTGTTTGTGTGTATGTCAAGTCTAATTTATTTCTAAAGTGTTTTTTTCTGCCCAGTAAACCATTTTCTGACAACCCTACTTCACACAGAGGGCATAAATACAGAGACAACAAACACATCAAGAAATGGGAATCAGTATCCGTGCATGTCTGCAGATGTGTGTGCACGTGTAAGTGCAGTCAAACACATTTATGATGCCCTTTTAGTGAAGCAGGTTAGTCACGCTGTATGATGCAGTAAAACACGGACAGATAAGAACAGAGAAAATGCACAGAAAGTCAATTATATATGTTTTGTGTGTGTGTGTGTGTGAGAGAGAGAGAGAGAGAGAGAGAGAGAAAGAGAGAGAGAGAGCAAAATCAGATTAATTTGTTCAACTTTGAAACAAAACAGGCTCAGCACAAAATGTTTCTTTTTCAGGAGCATCTAGAAGAGAAAAATATGTGAAATCAAAGCAGAGAGACCCGAGGCTGAGAGTGTGTGTGAGTCTGTGTGTTATATACTTGTACAGCTTCATTTTGAGGACCGTATGCAGGAAACATGTTGTAAGTATGAGGACACTTTGGTTTCTGAAACCAGATGCGATTCAGTTAACAGAACAACAACCAACTGTAAACTGTCCGGTTGTTTGTGTGTATGATGTCACGCCAACTATATCACTGCTGGATAACAGGAAGTATTGGTCACCATTGTAGACCAGTGTGTGTGTGTGTGTGTGTGGTGAATGTATTCTTGATGTCTGGGAAATTCTTTATGTTTGTGTTTTTCTTTTTTGGTTGTTCCATTCATTCAAAACATGGATTGGCCAGGGACAGCAGGCATGTGTCCCTACCAATGCCTAGCAAGTCCTTATTTGTCTTATCATTTTCCGTCACACAAATAGCAGAGAGCTCAGTAGTCTCTATACTCAAACTGCAGCAGGAGATTGCTGTTCTAAGTCCTGCCTATTAACTCCTTTCCACTGATATGACTGGCTCTGCTCTTTTGTTTCTTGCTAATGTTATTAGCTGTACCCGCTATTGCTCACCCTGTAGAAAGAACTGTCACTAGCTAGCGCCAGAGAGCAGCATTAACATGGTTGTGTCTGTCAGAATGTCAGGAGTAAAGAAAGGACATCAGCAGTTATTTTAGGGTGAGTCATCACAAATGTTTATATCTCAAATAAATTATTTTTCTTACTTCTACTGAGTCATTAATTATGATGATAATAATAGCCAGTAATTAAAAATCTTTAAATTGAATCCATGTTTTATTTTCTCAGGTGACGAAATCAAAGCTGCCAGGCAGTTCAGGGAGAGGAGGACATGCTGAGAACAACAGAGAGAGACAGAGAAGAGACAGGGAGAGAGACAGGAGGAGAGACAGGTTGTGAGGCAGGAGGAGAGACAGGTTGTGAGGCAGGACAAGAGACAGGTGGAGAGACAGGAGGAGAAACAGGTTGAGAAGCAGGAGAAGAGACGGGAGAGACAGGTGGAGAGACAGAGGAAGAGGCAGGAGAAGAGACAGGTGGAGACAGGTGGAGAGACAGGGAAAGACAGGAGGAGAGACAAGTTGAGAAGCAGGAAAAGAGACGGGAGTAACAGGAGGAGAGAAAGGGAAAGACAGGTTGAGAGGCAGTAGAAGAGACGGGAGAGACAGAGGAAGAGACAGATGGAGAGACAGGTGGAGAGACAGAGGAAGAGACAGATGGAGAGACAGGTGGAGAGACAGAGGAAGAGGCATGAAAAGAGACACGTAGAGACAGGAGGAGGGAGAGGAAGGAAGTGAGACAGGTAGAGAGACAGGTGGAGAAGCAGGAGAAGAGACAGAGGAAGAGTCAGAAGGAGAGACAGGTTGAGAGGCAGTAGAAGAGACGGGAGAGACAAAGGGAGAGACAGGTGGAGAGACAGAGGAAGAGACAGATGGAGAAACAGGTTGAGAAGCAGGAGAAGAGACGGGAGAGACAGGGGGAGAGACAGAGGAAGAGACAGATGGAGAGACAGGTGGAGAGACAGAGGAAGAGACAGATGGAGAGACAGGTGGAGAGACAGAGGAAGAGGCATGAAAAGAGACACGTAGAGACAGGAGGAGGGAGAGGAAGGAAGTGAGACAGGTAGAGAGACAGGTGGAGAAGCAGGAGAAGAGACAGAGGAAGAGTCAGAAGGAGAGACAGGTTGAGAGGCAGTAGAAGAGACGGGAGAGACAGAGGGAGAGACAGGTGGAGAGACAGAGGAAGAGACAGATGGAGAAACAGGTTGAGAAGCAGGAGAAGAGATGGGAGAGACAGGTGGAGAGACAGGTGGAGAGACAGAGGAAGAGACAGATGGAGAAACAGGTTGAGAAGCAGGAGAAGAGACGGGAGAGACAGGTGGAAAGACAGAGGAAGAGGCAGGCGAAGAGACAGGTGGAGAAACAGGGAAAGACAGGGGGAGAGACAAGTTGAGAAGCAGGAAAAGAGACGGGAGAGACAGCGGGAGAGAAAGGTGGAGAGACAGAGGAAGAGACAGATGGAGAGACAGATGGAGAGACAGGTGGAGAGACAGAGGAAGAGACAGATGGAGAGACAGGTGGAGACAGGAGGAGGGAGAGGAAGGAAGCGAGACAGGTAGAGAGACAGGTGGAGAAGCAGGAGAAGAGACAGAGGAAGAGTCAGAAGGAGAGACAGGTTGAAGGGCATGAGAAGAGACGAGCACCAGGGGGAGAGACAGGTGGAGAGACAGGGAAAGACAGGGGGAGAGACAGGAGGAGAAACAGCTTGAGAAGCAGGAGAAGAGACGGGAGGGACAGAGGGAGAGACAGGTGGTGAGACAGAGGAAGAGACAGGGAGAGACAGGTGGAGAGACAGGGAAAGATGGGGGAGAGACAAGAGGAAAGACAGGTTGAGAAGCAGGAAAAGAGATGGGAGAGACAGGTGGAGCGACACTAGGAGAGACACATCGGGAAGCAACTTGGGAGTTAGTATCTTGTCCTTCAGCATGTAATCAGGGAAATCCTGGAAATGATCACCTGACTTTCCACTTGGTAGATGACTGATCTTCCTCTTGAGCTACAGCCCCCTTAGTAGGGGCCACAAGGGTGCGCATAGAGAACTCAGACATGGTAGAGCCTGATTTTGAAGGGTGTAAACAAGGCAGTAAAGATGGTGACAATAAGAGATGTTAGTATTTGGTTAACTTGAATTCACAGCAGTAAAAGAAAACTACAGCAGTGGTATAGAAAATGTTATTAAGCCCCTAAAACAAGCACAATGTATCTACAGAACATTTTTTTGTTATTACTGCTGGCGATCCTGTAACCTCACTTCTGGTGAAACTGGCAGTGATGGTGCCCATAGTGGTTTCTTGCAAATTACAGTTTGTAAACGTGTAGTGTCTGAGAATGCACACAAACGTTTCAAACAAACAAAACACGTGAGGCAGCCATGATAAACACTTGTATGTGTAATTGCAAGCACGTGTATTCTTGGCCTAAAACTGCAGAACTAGACTCTGGTCTTGAGTATTTGCTGGAAACTTTCTCATCAACATTGTTGACATTCCAAGAATTGTTACCAAACCCTTGAATAAATCACTGGTTCCATATATTGCCTTTTTAAAACCAGTACGTTCATTAGTTTGTCGTTCTGACACACATCTTGGCTCTGCATATGTACTGGATATGTTGCATGGTCCCAGATCCTCTTATTGAACCATTGGCTCTGTGTATTTACTGAAAGGCTACCAGGTGTATTTCTTTGAATAAATCCCTTAAACCCCTGGCTCAGTGTATTTGCTGGGTTTTACCGGTGTGTTCTCATCTGTATTGTGTGTGTGTTTGCAGTTTCCATAGTTATGGGGGTTCCCAGTGTGAAGAGGGAGGTCCACTCCTACCTGACTGACACGCTGAGCTCTCTGATGTCAGAGCTGAGCCCAGTGGAGAAGGACGACTGCGTCATCGTTGTCCTTATTGCAGAGGTCAGTGTGGAACTGCATGATCAGTATGATGTATCACTGCAGCTGCACTAAAACCAGTTAGAAACCAGTCAGAGGAATGCTGTGAACACTTACTTTCATGATGCAGTGTGTGGTTAGAACTCAAGTTTCCCTGAGGCCTTTTTTAACTTCAGGTAGTTTGGGTACCAGGTTTTATTTCTGATTGACATTGTTATTAACCTTCAGAGACCAAGCCTATTTTGGTCATCAAATACTTTTGATTTTCCCTTTTATACCACATTAAAAAAAATTTTCCATCTCCATGGTGTCATATTTTCAGAAAACAGCAACACTCCAGGTGACCAAGATTTTCTGAAAAGCAAAATTATCTAGCCATCATAGACTCTTACAGTTTAATGTGACTATTCCTGTTTTTATACATTGTTTTATTTTGATTTCGTCTAATGAAATCTGAAACAGAAACACTTATTTTCCCTTCCAGAATAAAAAAACATTTAATTAATTTTTGCTGTTTCAGAGAAAGACTGCACCATGTGGCAGAAAAGGTGGATTTGTTAGCATACAAGCTAACAAATTGCTAACTACTGAATGCTAATTTGACATCAGCTTAACATTGTATAAAATTAACTTTTACCAACGCCTGGCTTTTGAGTTAAATTAGAAGATGTTTCGTCTGCTTCAAGGTCTGTACATACTTTGCAAGAACGTAGGAATTTTATTGTTTTTTTGAGGTCACACAACAAAAACAAAGTCTTTTCTGGCCCAGTTATTTCATACTGCTGTGTGGTGCCAGGTGCAGGTTTGTCCATGTCTATCTGTCTTAACTGATGTGTTGTAACTTTGTACTTCCTCACCGCCTTGACCAACTGTTCCTCAAGACTATCACTCAACCTTGTTAAACCTTTCACATCAATGGAAAAGAAAAAAGACAACTTCCCCTTTTTTACATTAAATCTTCAAATTTCCACCCTTGACACAATAACTGTCAGACACCACTAAAGAAAAAAGTTCTGCCCAGATGTGACAACAACTAGCTGCAAAATGTCCCAAACCGGGACTGAAAGAAAAAATGACATTATAAAAATTATTTGAATATTATTTAATATATTTGTCATCACAATATAAATTTATCAAACCTTAAATGCTAATATTACAACAGCAAGCACAAATAAATTAAATAAAAAAAATCTGGATTTTCTAACCTCCATCATGAATTTGCATTGACAGTTGCAACTCATAAAAGTTGATGAATTCCTTTTTGCATTAATGAAAACACAACATCCAGGAACATGCATGTTTTGTCCCAGCATGTGGACATAGTTTACTTTTAGTCTTTTTGCAAAGAAATATTTACTTAACATGTCAACATTACATGACGTCAATATTGCTGTTACATCAGCCAATAACTCAGTTTACCTCCTGTGCATGTTAACTAAGACAGAGGTTGAGTTAAATGAGCAGGTTGAACTCTGAAACTCAACTTAGCTGTTCATGGAATCGTAATGACTGAAATGTCCTCTGAAGTCATGAAAACACTGTGTGTGTGTCTGTGTGTGTGTGTGTGTGTGTGAATAATTGACCATCAGAATAAATGTGTGTTGATGCGTGTGCTTCCTTGCATGCTTTATAAAGGCCACTGGTTTAGCTAATGAACCTTAAAACACACACATACACACACAGATAATGTCACCAACTCTGTGTTTAGCTTCCATGCTAACACTAACCTCAAACTGCTGCAGGCAGCCTGAAGAATAATGGAAAGTGTGTGTGTGTGTGTGTGTGTGTGTGTGTGTGTGTGTGTGTGTGTGTGTGTGTGTGTGTGTGTGTGTGTGTGTGTGTGTGTGTGTGTGTTTGTGTGTGTGTTTTCAGTAGAAATGAAGGTCACATTCAAAGCTGCGTGTGTGTGGCTTTGCATCTGTTCTTGTTTTAGGTGTTCTTTTCTCATTATGTCAGGAAATCTCATAAACGCATCCAAACTGATCTAAACTTCATAACTTCAGTAAATGTGTTTGTGCATTTGAAATATATTTTAATGTCACACAGCTGACTGATGTGATCACATGACTAGAAGCACCCGACTGGAGACTAGAAGCACTCAGAAAACGCAGACCTCTGCCAAGCCATATTGTCACTCACCTGAGAAAAGCCGTAGAAAGCCCAACAGCCCACCCAGTACTCCCTATATTTTGAACTTTCTGGATCACCAGACCCAGAATATCAACATGATCTGGATCAAACATTTTTTTGCCAGTGATTCTGGCCTTTATCTAATGAGTTAGAAGCTATAATGGTAAAATTATCATTATCTCCCAAAAGTAAAGAATTCTCAGCCCTTTTGGCTGACTGCATCAGCCCCAGCTCTACAGCTATCTTTTTTCATTTTTCCCCCCAGGCTGATCTCCTATTTGAAATCTTCTGTGGGTTTTTGTTCTTTTTACTCTCTAATTTCCATAGTTTGTATCTGTTTTTACTCTGAATCGTCTCGTGTCAAGGTTCAGATCTTTGTGGACTAGAAGAAGTGGAAACTGGTCACGTGGTGACTCAGCAGATCTTGTTTGTGCAAATGAACAATGAGTAGCAAAAGCACTCACTTAAAGCTTTTAAAGTGAAGAGATGTACAGCATTAATATTACATTACTGAAGCATGTTACAGAGAAACACGTGAAACGCACAAATCTACACACACACGAGCACACACACGAGATTAGTTCTTCTGTTACCTGAGCTGGATTTTTTAAAAGACCATATTTTTACAGTTTTCATGTCTAAATAAAGTAAATTTAGAGGTTTGCATCGAAGGACATGACACAAACTTAAAACACATCACAAACCTAAAAACTAGAGTTTTGCATCAACTCTCTGCTCAGGGATTTTAAAATCACAGCTCCGTGATGCAGTAGCGTGATCACTCAGAACGACCCCACCTTTAACCACTACAGTGTTATAAATTCTTCAACTTCAATGCTTTAGCACCAAACCACCAAACATGCCAATTAGCGGTGTAGCTAACAGTTAGCAGGCTCTACCTTCATCATCGAAGTGAATCTATCTTGGATGTCAGAATTTGAGCTACATACTTAGATCAAAAATGAAAAAGAAACTGATTAAATTTGCTGTTACAGATGGTGTAGTAGTATAGAAAATGTAAGTTGTGGTTGGTATTCTTGCCAAGACTATAGACCAAGATTTTGTGTTACCATTGGTGCTTAGCTGGAGTCATTTAATGTGGACCTGAATGCTGACTAAACACTTTCTCCGTGTACACAAGAGCCACATTTTAGCATGTGTTAATGGTGTTAGCAGATGTTAGCAGCCATCAGCAGATGCTAGTGGGTGTTAGATGTAGGTGTTGCAAAAATTTATCAGATGTTAGTCCATGTTACTTGATGTTAGCAGATGTTAGGTGTTTGTAGGTGTTTCATATTATATTATATTATATTATATTATATTATATTATATTATATTATATTATATTATATTATATTATATCACTTTTTTGTCATTCATGCAAATTAAATCAAAGATGCAATTTGAAATGACAATGCAGGGTCAAAAATAAAAACACAAACACCTAAGATGAAATAAAAAATAGGCCTGCTGGTGTAGTTGTGCAGTTAATAATAAGCTGTTATTGCACAGATACAAAGCTATTTCACAGTTAGCATGTGTTAGCAGGTTTTTTAACTAATGTTAAAAGGGCAGAGGTGAGAATGACGTAAACCATTTATATTTCACCTGTACATTTTACAAACTTTTAATGAGAGATATTGCCCCACTGAAGCCATTTATTGTAGCCAGATAATCATTCTCTTCCTCTCCTGCTACCGCAGTCACATAAGTTGGCTGCAGCTAGACGTTCTTGCCTTAAGACGTACAAGACACATGCTTCAAACAAATTCTGAAATGTTGAGTTTTTAAAATCACAGCTCCATGCTGCAGTGAAGTGATGAGGACGAAACCACCTTCCAACACTTTAGTGGTATAAATACTCTGACTACAACCAGCAAACACACCAGCTAGATGTGACGTTAGCAGTTCGCTCTTCCTAAGTTTCACAATTTGACAATGTTAGTTAAGTTGTTAAGTTGATCCACAGCTGGAAGGTGACAGAAACATTTATATATATCTGCTGTGTGAATTTCTGATTTAAATTCTAAGCAGTTTTGGTAAAACAAGCTATTTGACCCGTTGGAGGCGCTTTAATTGAGCTGAACTGAGATCTATAATCAGCACCCTCACCGGTCATGAACAGAGCCTCTCAGAGCCCTTCATCATTCAAAAAAATTATTTTATTTTCTGGGTGATTTTAGGCCATGGATGCTAAGAGAGGCCATGCTGGAAAATATTTTCTAATGTCATTATCTCCAGATAATGAGGGAGGTTTAGGTGTGTCGTTGGATCAGTTCATGTCCTTGTTTTGAGATAAGAAGTTGAATTAAATATGCCCAGTAAAATGCAAGCTTGCCTGGAGGGTTTGTTTTGATGCTGTTGTCCTTCATTATTTACTCTGATTTCTTCTAAGTTAATTTATCTTTTTCCTTGAGACTGTGGTATGTAGTAACCTGCTATCATAGGAAAAGAAGTTCTGTTTTCAACATCACAAGATGATTATGATGAGCTTAAAACTGATGGTTCCTGTGAAAGCGTCTGCTGTCATCATTCATCATCATCATGACTGCTGGTGATCACAGCAAACCAGAGTATGTTTCCTCAGCCATGTTGTCTATCTTTTTCGGATTTTTGTCTTTCTTGTAATGCTCCTATTGTTCCATTCAGACATAAAGCAGATACAAATGTCAGAGTGTATCTTTAGACCGGCCTCTTTAGGGCTTCCACAGTGTTCCTCTCAAGGGAAAAAATCTCAGATGGAAAAATTGTGTTTTTCTTCCCACTTGGAAAAAAATGTCCACTTGAAACAGTGTTTGTCATTGAAGCAGCTTTCTGTGTTGATATAAGAAAATCTGCTGGATTTGATATAAAACAGTGAATAGTGCATCTCCTCCTCGTTAACACAGAGCTCTGCGGTAAGCTCCACCCTGCTGGCACCTCCAGGACGCCAAAACAAACCAAAGCCAGCAACGGGCTACAGCTCCGCGTGGCTGCTGGAAGCGTGTGTGACCACACACTGACCTTCATAGCCAAATGAGCACGTCCCACAGGGAGCCCAAACGGGAGGCTGAGCTCTGACATTACTGATTGCTCAAGTTGTTGTTGATGTTTGAGTGTGAAAATGTGTGTGTGCTTTGTTTCTGTGCAGAGAAACAGAAAAGTGTCAAGAAGATTTCTGTCAGAGAACACATTTTAGAAACTTTGTTAGATGTATGAATATGTCACGGATCACCAGACCTTTGTGTGTTTTTCATGTGAAACTTCAGAAACTAGGTTTTCTGTGTGTTTGTGTGTATTTTCAGGCAGATCAGCAGTACGCCAGCAGTGTAGCAGACAACCTAAAGCGCCTGTAAGTCGTCCTGCATGATGGGATGCTGTAACTATAGCAACAGAAATGCTGTGTGTGAGACATTTTACCATTTCTTGGAAAATATGAGCTCATTTTCAATCTGATGGCAGCAACACATCTGTAAAAAGTTGGACCAGAATGCAACAAAAGACTGGAAAAGTAATTGGTCTAAACCAAAAACAACTGGAGGAGCATTTGACAACTAATTAGATGTACATCACAGATGTAGAAGCTGCCCACGCCACAGGCACTAAAGCAACCCTTACAATCAGAGGTGCAGGCTTTTCAACTGTCCACTGATAACAAGCTGGACGCTCCCTCTCCTCATTAGTCTGCAGGACACGGTGTCCATGCTTTCCAGAAAGAATTTCACATTTTCATCCATCTAACCACAGAACAGTTTTCCATTTTCCTCAGACCATTTTAAATGAGCTTTGATCCAGAGAAGACGGCGCCCTTTCTGAATCCTGTTCACACATGGCTTCTTCTTTGCATGATGGAGCTTGAAACTGCATTTGTGGATTTCAGGGAGAACTGTGTTTACAGACAGTGATTTCTGAAAGTCTTCCTGAATCCAGGCAGTGATTTCCAGTAGAGAATCATGTTTGGTTTTAATGCAGTGCTGCCTGAGGACCCTACTAGCGTCCAGTTTGGACCTACAGCCTTGTCTCCAGCACACAGAGATTCCTCCCAATTCTCTGCATGCTGGATGGTATGGTATATACACTGTAGATAATAAGATCTTCAAAGTCTACTTTTTTTAACTTGTCCTGTCCAGCGTTGTACCATTTACCAATTAGCTTTATGTTTTATTAGGCCCCTCTTGATAATCAGATTTTATTATTATTATTATTATTATTATTATTTATTTATATATCTTATTTCTGTATTTTGAATTATGAAAATTATTAATCTTGCTGGACCTGACCGGAGGGCACAGCAAAAAAGGAGAATAGTCAACAAAAGTAAAAAAGGGAATTAGAAAAAAGAAAGAGGCGACTATGACACAACAGATAGAAGGCAACAACCCTTCAGTCCAAACAAACACTACCAACTACTACACCTGTACAGAAACACAACAGATAATTTCCCCCAGCTTTTACAGGAAAAGGAAGCTGACAATCATCAGGACCCCTAAAACATACAAAACAACAAAAAAATTACAAAAAACAAACATGTATCAAAACAAAAACCAAAGTACCAGAAAAACACAACAAACTAAACAAAAGTATCACTCAGTGTATAAACCCACTGGACAACTCAGTGACTGTCAGCATGCAGAGGATGACGAATGAGGAGTGATCAGAGATGAGTGTGATCGTGCAAATGCGACAGCGCGTCTCCGGAGGCTTAAGGCAGACTAGGGCGGCCCAGAGACCTGGGCCATCATTCCTGGGCACGAACCCCAAGGGCCAAGATCACAGCGCTGGTCATCCCGGGCTGCCAGAGAGCAGGGCCAAGACCCCCCCCCACACACACACACACACATACACACACACATTTTGTGTCAACACAGATGTGGTCTACCTAAACTGCTTAGTACATATATTATTTTTGGTTTTCCAGGTCACAAGAGGATCATGTGTGCAGAGGTAATTACCATGTTAATGTCACGTAAGTCACCTACTAGGCACAGTGTGGGTTTTTACTGGAATATTACATTTAAACCACATTGATAGGTCTTCACATACCAAAAGCCAGAACCTGCGGACAGGTGTGCAGGACCACAAGGTGTCAGTCGTATTGTTTTCTTCAAAGTCTTCGCAATTTTACATTTAAAAACGTTTTTCTCTGATTGTTCTACAATCTTTAGACCCACTTTGTCTCAGATTGGTTAGCCTCTGTCCATCTTTACATCTGAGAAACTCTGTCTTTCGTGAAATGCTTCTTTTATATTAATTCATGTTACTGACCTGTTGTCAGTTAACCTAGTTGTCAAATCCTCCTCCAGTTGTTTTTTTTATTGTGTGCCAATTTCTTTTCCAGCACTTTGTTGCCCCTGTTTTAACTTTTTACAGTTGCTGCCATCAGATTCAGAACTAGCTCATATTTTCCATGAAATGGTAAAATGTCTCAGTAATCATTATATTTTACACAGCATCCAAACATTTGTCAAAAGAAAAATGCCATTTGATGCTGTTTGATGATGCAAGCTTTTTGTTTGTTTGTTTGATCCTTCTCTCTATTCTTGTCTCAGTTTTCCTGCAGAGATTCAGTCAGGTCTGTTGGAAGTCGTCTCTCCATCTGTCCACTTCTACCCGGATTTCTCCCGACTCCGAGAGTCCTTTGGTGACCCAAAAGAAAGAGTCAGGTGGGTGTACAATGTGTGGAACAACAAAGTTTTGTGTTTGTGGTTTCAGGTAAGAAATCTTTTCTTTGAGAGTCAGCATTTCCTTTTTTAAAGTTTCTTCATGGGTTTGTGTTTAACAGTATTATTCCATCGGTAGTTTGGAACTACCTCCAGGGGTTTCCTGATGGGAGAGCTAAAACTAAAAGCTACTCAGAACAAGGCCCGAGAACAGAGAGAATTTCACCACTTAAAACAACTTAAACCTAATGTATCAGTTTGAATGAGCGTTTGGATACTTACAGTTCTGTATCAGTCAGTGAATGCACCATGCTGCAGGATGATCTGCATTCACAAAGAAATCACGCGAGGGGTGGGGGTTACAATCTACACTGCAACCAGCCACTAGGTGCGATTCTGATGTCTTCACTTCTTTAGATTTAGAAGTAATGAATCACACTCAGATTACCACGTGTGTGAGATTTAGATCAACCGTGTGACCTTCAGGAAACTGACACAACAGGTGAAAAGAGGGTGGACCAATCATATTTATGGGATTAAACAAACAAAAAAAACTTTTAGTTGCTTTCAGTGTGACCTCAGACGTTTCACTTAGTAGTTCCTCTGATGTAACTTTGATTCAATCTGACACTGTACTACAAATAACTGCGGTCATTGAACATCTCACTGTCACACACATTGACAGGTTTGTATTTCCTTGTGAGGACTTAGTTTAAACCTGCAAACGGCCTCAAAGTAAGGAACAAATGTTTCCTCACATTTACTATCCTTTGTGGGTGTGTGTGTGTGTGATTTATCAGCTTCAGTAATCAGAGAAAGTTAGTGACAGTGTGTATTTCTGAGTGTGTGTTTAAAACAGCTCTGCAGGCGTCTGTCAGCCTGTCATGGCTAATTCATGAGTCTCTGAACCACACTGATTAGGCCAGCACACACACACTCACACACACATACACATCTCACTTTGTACACACTTCAGGGGTCAGCATGCTGATCAAGGTGTCATCGCTTATATTAATAAACTGTTGAAAGCAGTTTGGATCTCGTTCCCGTGGTAACACAGAAAAGAGGAAAGGAATGAGGTAAGATCTGTGTTTGACTGTATTCAACGCCATGTTGTAGCAGAGAAATTACATCGTTTTTATGATATTGACTCTGGCCTCATAGGTTGGCTGATGGACTTTTTAACTGAGCACTCTCAGCGAGTGAGGGTTAATGGGTCTTTTCTAATGTCCTCCTGTCCTCTACCGGTTTTCCCCAGGGATGTGTTCTTTCGCCCTTTTAATTAAATTTATATACAAATGATTGTCGTAGCCAGTATCCACAGCATAATATTTTAAATTTCGTTGATGACGCAGTCATTTTGTCTCTCCTCTGCAGTGTTGACACGGGTAAGGCCCGGGACACACAAAATATTTTTCTTAATCTGATGAGATTTTTTATCTGGTCGAGACCTCCCACGTGAGGAGAAAAAAATCAGCCATGTAACAGTTTTGATCATACTGTGTGTGGTGGCTCAGTAATCTCATCACAGAACAACACACACACGATGCTGTCCTGCAGCTGACCTACAATTTAGTCCTCCGAGCCAGAAATCTCACGTGACCAAACTTGATCTAACAAAAACGTAGAAGAAGAAACATAGCAACAACCAGTAAGCAATAAACACCACACAGCTCTTCTAGTTCCTGCAGTGTCTGCTTCACCACTGCTGGGTAAAGTGAAGGGGGCTAAGCTTGAAGCTAGCTGCAGTTTCCTCTCTGCCTCCCGACCTCAGTGTGGAAGTGGGAAGTTTAGCAGCTTTTTCTGTCAGGAGTTTTCACTGATAGTGGAGGCAACAGACCAGATCAACTCGGTTAACAAACCCTCAGAAATGTTGCTTCTGCGCAGCGTTTGGTATTTTATGTCGGCAAAAGAGCAGCAGCGTGCAGAAAGCTAGCAAAAGAAGCGGACCAGAAACAGTTTCAGAAAAATCTAAAAAGCCTCTGCATCCTGCTAAAAAAGCAAACAACCAAAAGCAGGATAAAACGAGGATCAATATTGGAGAATCTTTTCCAAGTGAATAGTGTGTTTGTCCTTATAAACCTATGAAATTACTATCAAATTAATTTATTAAATGAGACTAAGAAAAAACAGCCGCTGCGTGGCACTTGTTGATTAATGTAGCTTTTGTTTACACTCTATTTTATGCTAATGTAAATTAGCACGTGAAATTAGCACTAGCATTGCAAAGCATAGCAACTTACTGTGTGTGAATCATCTTCGCTCGTCATCATGATGTTTGCTGGTGCTATGTTCTCCGTCCTTCATAGACTGTATATAAAAGAACCTTCCTCTGACACTGCATGTTTTTCTCTTTCAACTTCAGTTGTTAAAATATGACAGTGTAAAAAGACACCTGTTTATGGAACACACAATATACAAATAAAATCCCATACATGTTTTACGATCTCCATTTGGAGATAGTTTTTTTTGTTTGTTTGTTTGTTTTTTTGATGGCATCATGATATCTCAACTAATAATTATTTAAATTGATATATATATATGTGTGTGTGTGTGTGTGTGTGTGTGTGTGTGTGTGTGTGTATGTGCCATATTTACATCTCTACAGTGTTGGTGTAGTGTTACTCTAAAAAAGTAATTAGTTACTAGTTACTCATTACTTCTGTAAATTGTAATGAAATTACTTTACTTACTTACTGCATTTGAAAAGTGGCGCCACTACTTATTACTTCACTTTACATCATAGCCGAATCACACTGCCTTTCTGCACAGTGTTTACTGTATATTGTAAACAAAATGGCTTTAAAACCATAAGAACAACATCCCTGTCTGTGGGAAGAAATGGGAACACTTGTCTCATAATCATTTTATCTAGTATTTTTTCTAAACTTGGGCGTTTCAGTAGTTGACAGGGAAGCATTTTCTCCTACAATGAACCCTGCAACTAGCTGGTTAATTTCTGTCTTACCGGCTGCTGCTCTCCAGGAAATGTTGAAAAAACTTAGCTTGTTTAGGCGGGTCGGCTGCTGAAGTGTATTAGTGCTGGGCAACGATTAAAATTTTTTAATCGCGATTAAATGCATTGTTATGCACAAAATGTCTCTTTCCTTTAAAAGAAGGCCTACAGCTATATAAAGAAAATGCAGTAAGTTTTGGTTTACTAACACGACATCAGGGGTTTCCAACCTGCGACTCTGGAGCTGCAAGTGTCTCTCTGGACCTTCCACAATGCCTCTAAATATGTGGCTAAAAAAATTTTTTTAAATCTATTTTTCTTGTCATTAGGTTGGAAACCAGGGACTTTTTTTTCTTTTACATCATTTTCCAAAAATATCTACATCCCTTAGAAGAAAGTCTGTCTATCCTCATTTTATAAAGGTTTTATGTTTTTCTTTATTTTAAAACCTAAGAATGGAAATAAAAATGTGGTTCTTCAAAAATAAATATCCTATGGTGGCTCTTCATTAAAAATATATATATATTAAGTTTCCTTTTTGAAAAGTCTCGTAACATTTGAGTCTCTAAAGGAGTTTTATTTAGCTGGCCGAGGGAAAAATGGCTCTTTGGATTGGAAAGGCTGCAGACCCCTGCACTAAACACATAAATAGATTTAGCAGCAGTTTTCTCTTTAAACACCAACAGTTAAAATATTTCTTCATATATATTTATAAAATCAAATATTTATGAGAAAGACGGATGAAATGTTCAGGATTTACTAACTAAAAGGTAAAAAGTCAGCAGGATGAATTTAAAGCTGTGAAGCTGCTTCCTTCTAAACACAGAAGGAACAATATGTGATGAATATCAGCATCAGGTGAACAGACAGAAAGCAGGATGAGAATCTCACAGCTTCTAGATGGTGAGGAGAGAGAAATATTCACAATATGCACAATAACTTCCATCCATGCACCTTCACTGCTTCATTATCCAGATTTCTGCCTATAAATTATCTAACCTTTCATTCTTAGCTTGACTGTTTAGCTTCACCTCTGCACCTGCAGCCTCTGCTACCGGGAGTTAAGAGGTTAACAGCTTGTTTCTGGGTGTAGCGTCAGGTCTGTAGATGTGACTATAAACATGTGTGGTATCCACAGAAAGTCCAGAATCTCAGCTACCAGCTCAGTAAAACCATTTCTATCACCAACACACACAGTTAAGACAACAAACTATTCAAAAACCAGGTACACAAAGTCCAAAAAATATGTAAACACAGACGATGTCTCCCATGAACACGAACAAACGACTCCTCTACTGAAAGCTCACATCTCTCAGATTCCACAGCTGGAAGTTTCATCTTATGACCAAGAGTAATCGAACCAGAGGCAGAAGTCCTGATTTATGCTTTACGTTTGTAAAAGTTAGAAAACATGTCTTACCTTTGCTGTCTTGCATAAATTACAACCGCATTTATATATATATATATATGTATATATATAAAAAAGGAATAAATAAAAGTTTCTCGTTGTCTTTTGGGAGCAGTTTCCCTTCCAAAAATCATGATTTTCTGCCATCTGCATAGGTTTTGACAGACAAAGATAAACGTCGGTTCTTCTTCTTCTTTCTTAAGTTACAGATAGAAAACATCTCTTCATGTTAATAAACCCGTTCTCTCCTGATTACATCAGACGCGCCGCTGCAGCAGGGAAGGGAGACAGAGACGCCATTTTTCTGCGATTAAAGCCAGCGGCCAGCAAAAAAAAAAAAAAAAAAAAACCTTAACGCGCGATATTAAAAATTAACTGCAATAATTAAGCGTTGCGTTAATGCGCGATTAACACGTTAACGTGCCCAGCACTGATATATATATGTATATATATATATATATATATATACATATATATATGTTTAATACTTGGGATTGGGATTGTCGGCAACAACCCGTTTCAGAGCCGATTGTCGGGACAAATTCACTCTTAGCACACCTCAGACCACAAGATAATCGTATAGAAAAATCTTATAAGACTCAGGATAAGCGGGTGTTTGCTGTCCTTGGTCGGGAAAGGGGAACATCGGGACAAAAGCAGCCCAGTAATCTTTGTGTGAGCCCAGCTTTAGTCCATGGTGGATGGAACCTTGGCCAGGCATCTCCCTCTCTTCCTCAAGGGTCTTGCCCTGCTTTCTCACCCTCCCCTTGGATAGAGCCCGATGGTCTCCTCTGCGCCCAGCCTTCGAAACGTGAACCACATGTTTAATGTCTTTTCGTTTATTGCTAAATGCCCTAATTAAAACCAGTAGGAAAGTAAGCAGTTGTGTTTCGTGTTATTTTTGTTTTTATTTATTTATTTCCAATTTTACCAACACAGAACAGCTCGGAAAAGAAACAGCTTATGAGCTAACCACCGAAGATTTCACTGTGCATGCACGCTTACTTCGGAAACACAGCAGTTGCCATGGAGATCGGTGCGTTTGATTTAATGCACTGTGACATTTTCCACAAATGATCCACAGACATCAAAAGATTCCACAACTGGTCCACAGACATCAGAAGATGCTGCTTGTGCTGGAATGGCATGAACAAGAAATTACACCAACGAAACTCCACACATTATTGTAGATGGCTATAACACTTTCAACATGATTTAAACATCTAAGTTATTTTCTACAGACATTTTAAATAAAAACTGAGAGACAAAACAGTCCGTTTTTTTTTTAAGTAATAATGCAGAGAAAACTTCTTTTATCCAAAGAAATGGGACACTGAAGATGTTTTTCCACAGAAAATCAGAAAAACGCCCAGTGATGAAGATTTTCAGACTCAGGGTGAGGAGGCACCATGTCAGGAAGAAGAAGCAGCTGCAGGACCTCCACGAAAGCTTTAAAATGTATGAAGTGAGAGAGACATTATGGTTTTGGCAAGACTTTAAAACTACTTTCACCCCTGGTTGGCCCTGTGATGGACTGGCGACCTGTCCAGGGTGTACCCTGCTTCTCTACTACAAATTGCTGGGATAGACTCCAGCTTCCCCGTGACCCTGAATTGGACTAAGCCGTAAAGAAAATGGATGGATAGATGAATGAATGCAGTACAAAACTAACCTGACCCAGAGATAACATAACAACAACAAAACCAGAACCAGAAAACCTGCAGAACCTTCTTCCAGTCTGGATTTGATCAGACTCAAAAAACTCAGAGACTTTTGGGGCTTGTGAGGCTTCTGATCCGTGACGATGTGAAAGAAGAGAGACGTCTTTGGTGAGACTCTGATGGACAGATGAGTGTGGAGAGAACATGGCGCTGTAATTAATTCGGTGAAAACCCTCTCCTGCGGTTTTTCTGCATGAGGAAGGTTCCTTCTTCTGAAGACACTGCCTCCTGTTGTGTTTGGGTTTGGGTGGAGAGGCAGCTGACTGGTGGAGGAGATGGACTGTGAGACAAGGCTGCTTCTGTGTTAACTTTACTGTTTTCCAATAAAAGCCTCTTTTCACAGGATTGTTTTTTAGATTATGTAAAGGCTATTGACTCCCACTAGTAAAAAGACTTTAAACTACTGTGTGAGGAGATGAGTGCAGGCTGGTGGAGGGAAGGGGGGTGTTTATTTATGGGACAGTAAAGTGAAATAGAGAATGGAGGGTGGGGAGGCTTTTACTGAAGGAAATCAGACATGTGTTCATTATGTGTGACATAAACCTCTAAAGTGCATCTTCTAGTTCGTTTTTGTGTGTTATGAGTTCAGTTCAGTCAGACTTTCTACAGAGTCAGCTTCACATAATGATTATAGAAACACTCATAGCAGTCTTTCAGTCATAGATGCTGGAAAACTGGTTGTTCTGCAGTACCTGGATGTATTTCCTCAGCTTAGACAGATGTTTTATGACTCTGTTCCTGCGCAGAGGCGGGTAGAGTAGCCAAAAAAGTAAACTCAAGTAAGAGTAGCGTTACTTCAGGATAACATTACTCAAGTAGAAGTAAAAAATAGTAAAAGAAACAATAACTCAAGTAAGAGTAAAAATGTATTTGGGGAAAAAACTACTTACTGAGTAACTGATTGTAACATCTGATTAATTTGTTTATTAAATCATATAAGAAACACAAAATATACAACAATTATAAAAGAATTTGTTTTTATCCTTCTTCATGTTGTTGTTAAACCCTTTTGTTAATAGAAAAAATATGTCTATATTACGTATAAATATGTCTTCAAATAAAATGTCTGTAGAGACACAGAAAATTAAGCCATTAAAATAAACACAAGTTAAATCAAAGTTTGGTGATTCATGGTTTAAATCTGAGAGCACAATGACAAACTATTGTGGTTCGCCACACTTCTGTAACTAATTATTCAGCAGAACTAATTTCACAAAGTTATTTTTAACATCTAGCTCAGTGGTTCTCAAACTTTTCGTTCAGGGACCCCTTTTCATTGAAAACAATAAAGTCAAGCCCCCCTCCTCCCAAAGGAAAAAAAACATATGTAACAAGGAAATGTGCCACAAAATTGTCTTGTTTGGTGGAGAAATAGTGTGGTGTCTTTAGTTTATTGGCTGCTACTTGAGTTTAAACAGTGTCAGTGGTGGAGGGAAGTATTAACTCCTCTGTGAGGCTTTTTAGGCCAGAAAACTCTGCATGCTACTTATACGAGGCAAGTTGAGCATTTGATGAGGCAGATACCGCTTTAATGCAAAAAGCTATGCTATTTTTAGCAGTTTAGAAGTTTATTTCTGAAGTAATCACAAGCTTTTCTTTGCATTCAGGATGAGAAATTCCCCAAGTGGCTTCATACTGTCAGGTGCTGATAGTTTGAGACATACGACACACTCCAGTCTCTCTTCATTACTTGCCTGTCAAACCCAGGGCGAGATGTGTTTGTCATCTTCTTGTCTTTTTCATTTTTTGTTTGTTAGGCTGTTGAAGTGTCTGTGGCTTATTCATCTTTGTTTTTCTGTTTGTACTTTTGAAAGTTTGAAACTATATGTTTTATTTAACCTGTGTCATGATTTGGGTTTTTGTTTGATTTGATGTTGCTGAAGTTTCTGTTCTGGTTTCCTGTTTTATTTTGTAGTTTATCCCTTTCTGTCGTACACCCTGTTTTACGTCCTGTTCTCTACACACCTGGTTTCATTTGCTAATTTGCTTTACCTGCTCCTCGTTAGTTTGTTCTCCCCAGGTTGGTTTCTTTTGTTCGTTGCCAGATCGTTGTCGTTTGCCCATTGTCGTCCCAGCAGTAGCTCTGTGTCTCTGTTTTAGTTTTCCAGCCTTTGTTACCTGAAGTAATTTTCATTAAAACCTTTAATTCCTGCACCTGTCTGCCTCCTACCTCTTTTCCCTGCATGTGGGTTTTCGGTTTGGGAACCACTGTTGTAGCTTATATTTTTATTATATATGCTAAAAATTCTACATTTAATAAAACAGGTAAATACTGATATAATGTTTTTAATCAACCATAAACCATTTATAATTTGTAATAGTTGGTGGGAATGTATAATGGTCTGATTAACTTATGCAGGTTTTTAGCTAAATTTTACAAGCATTAAAGGGTCGATATGAAAGACGTCTTTTTAAGACTGGGATTCTGGCACCTAACAAGACCAGCATCCACCTAACCACACCCCCAAAAAAACTGTTTCTAATCTGTTTCCTCAGGTTAGACGTTGCTTTGTTTGGGCGGATACAGAAGACACAGCATTATATCGCTGTTCTTTTCTCACTGTGTCAGTGAAACGTTTTATATATGAGGCCAGTGTTCATTCTTAGTTTTAGTATTACAAGACAGTCTGCTATTTTTAATTTTCATTCCTGTCTGGTATGAAGCGTTTATGCTGCTATGGTGAACGTGTTGGAGATCACTGGTTGCACGTCTCTCTGGCAAAAATAAATCTAACTGAATAAATCGTTAAAAAAAACAAAAGTAAAAAAAAAAACAACAAAAAAAGGAAGTAACAAGAAGTTCAATGTTGCCCACCATAGCATAGTATAGAAGAGTAGAGGTTTCTTCTTGAAAAATTAGTACTCAAATAAAGTAAAAAGAGCTGAGCTCAGCTGTTGATACAACAGCTTTCTGATTCTGTACAAACTAAAGATGTTCGGAGTGAGTACGGCTCATCTTTTAAGCAGCTGCCGGCTGGTATTTTCCAGCAGAGTTTGTGAGATCTTCTGCTTCACATCTGTCCAGGAAACTTCTGACAGAGTTGCAGCTGAAAGCTGATAATCAGAGTCCTTTCAGGTAGGATGGGCCAAGTAGGGAGAAACAGAGCTCTTAATAGTGAGCTTGTGGTACACCTCCATCAAGAAGTTACAATAAAACAAGAAGCATCAGAAATCTGACTGAACTTCATCTTCATACTCTGGGTCATAATAATTAAACTGCAATCAAACTGAAGCCGGTGTAGAGCAGCTGTCATCAAAACCAGATATGTACTAAACCAGGCAGTTTGTGTTTGCAAACCATAAACAGTAAATGGATAGGATACCAGTATTTTCTGCCGTCCTGCATGACATACCCAAAATAAATTAAATACACACCACCGAGTACAAAAGTGTGTACACAATTACGTCGTTGGAACTAGATGTGACCGTGTGTCCAACTTTTGCACTGGTGGTGGTGTAGTAGATAAGGCTTGTATGTATAATCTACAGAAAACTGAGAAATATGAGATTTACTACCAGAAGTGTCAGAATCAAGAATACGTGTTACTGTGTCAGAGCAAAGTCACCAGGAACACAGTAGAAAATGTAAATGTTTGTTGCGTCCAGTGGAAAATATCAGTGAGGATAGCAGCACCAGTTCAGTCCAGGAGAAGCAGTAAAGTCATGGCTGATGAGGAACTGTGCTGCAGTAGAACGTAAAAAACCTGAAGCAGTTTTCCAGATGTTTTAATTGAGGTGTTAAGCAGGTAATATTTCAGGCAGCCATTGGAAGCTGCTAGCTCCCAGGGTTTCTGTCCCACAGTGATGAGACAGACCTCTTTGTAATCAGCAGAGGTCTCTGCTGTCATGTGACGTCTTGTTGTGTGGTTTTGCTTTAAGTGGAGAAAATAGCAGAAGCTTTAAAGTGGACAGAGATGTTCTCGTGTTTTTTCTTACATTCTCATATAACTGCTTGGAGTTTGAACTGTGTTTGGTTTGGATACAAATGGTTGAGAGTCTTTTAGCTGAGTTTCTCCTGTCATGTTGCTATGCTACATGTTAGCATTGCTGCTTCCTGGTGTGTCCAAACATCCTATGTACTGTAGGGATGTAGCAATATATCGATCTACATCGATCATATGGCCAATGAGCCAATGACATTGATCCAAAATGCAAACATACTTAAAAAATTAATATGATAGCAGTATGTACTCCAGTATGTTGTTTTCAGCTTATTACTAGTCTGTCTTTATTATAATATAATACAATATAATATAATATAATATAATATAATATAATATAATATAATATAATATAATATGTGTTTTTAATTTAAATTGCTTAAATTAAATACCTAAGCTCAAGAATAAAAAGGTTAAGTTATATTCTAGTTATATTCATAGTTGCGGTTTGTGATATTGATATGAATGTAAATTAACTGTTTGGAAAATTACCTGTGACAGTCGTTTCCATAATCAGTCGTATGGCTCCTAAATCGATATCGAATCAAATGTGGATTATGTCTGAATTCTAGTCATTGGCAAACATTGAATCCCTGGCCCCTAAATTGATATCATATCTTATTGTTGATCAAGCCAGGGATTTTACACCCCCCTATTCTAGTGCTGGTTAATTTTAATTTAATTTAATTAATTTAATTTAATTTAATTTAATTTATTTTAATTTAATTTACTTTATTTAATTTAATTTAATTTAATTTATTTTGGGGCCTTTTTAACCAGTGTTTTAGATGTTTTTTTGTTTTTTTTTTTTACTGGCTTTATTAATTTTATTTATGTACTTATTTTTACTCTCATTGTTTAGTCTTGATGCTTTATTTGTGTAATTTCATTTTTAAGTCGTGTTTTTCCCCAGGACAGCCCTTCCTTACTGTGGGTTTTGTCGATGTAACAACCTTTTTTGTTTTGTTTTTATTTTTGTACAGCACCTTAAGCTACACGATGTATGAAAAGTGCTATATAAATAAAGATTGAAAATAAAATATTTAGATGCATTATTTTCACACGAGCCAAAAACACTGACCATAAACCATGATTTTAATGCAGCTTTCATCCATTTGCATTATAGTAGAAAACCTTTCAGTCTGGACTCAGTGTTTTTTAGGAATCCAGAGCAGATTTCTGGGCTCAGATAAAACTCTTCCTCGTGTTAATATTTCTGCCCATACCGAAGATTTCTTGCTAACAAACCCACCACATCAGTCCCTCTGACGGGTGTAGCATGCTTCAGTCTGAAAATGAGGAGGCTAAAACCTGCTGGACAACAAGCTTCTGAAGTCCAGATGAAAGATGGGTCCAAACATTAACTGGTTAATATTTATGATCCACACTTGCCGTTGGCTCTGGAGTGAGATCTACTGCAGATGGTCTGCTTAACATTTCAGTACATTTCCCCTCACGTTGAGTTAATGTTAACCCGCCCCTCCCTCCTGGTCAGTTATTGGATATAGTTACAGACATCATGATTCTCTCCTGTCTCATCTGGTTATTTTAGATAAAAGGAATTCTATAAAGAAAAACCTGAACTGGAAGTTACTAGGTCATTTTAGATTCTCTTTAGTAAATTTGTAATAATGAGTTTGGACTAAACCAATATGTTCTTGCTTAGCTTTTCTCATCTTGCTTTGTTAATGTAAAAAAAAGAGCTTCCACACATGCAGCAGCTTCTCCTCCAGCTGCCATGTTACTGGGATATTTCGGACATGTTTTCTCTGGTGAATAATGAATGGTGGGACTTGTTTTCATCACTTTCAGTTAACTTCTTGATGCTAAATTTGAAACAAACTACTTCAGGCCTCTTTAAATTTTTTATTTTTTAGTTTAAATTTTTTATTTACTACTTTTGTGTATTTATTTTTGTATTATTCATTTTAATTTTTGTATGTATTTATTGTTATTTAATTAATGCTTCATTATATTTTATTTTATTCCAATACTTTTTTTTACAATTCTTTCTTATTTATTTTACAATTGTAAATAGATTTAGGTGTAAAGAACTTTATATTGTTAGTATTCTTATCTATTTGTTTTTAGTCGACACATTTTTAATGTCTTTGTAAATGTAATTTTAATTTGGTCTCCCTTTTGTCTGATTTGAATCATTTTGCTTTTTGATTAAATTTATTTATTCGTGAGCTGTACGGTGGTTTGGTGGACCGTTCGAGCCTCAGCCTTGCTGTGTGGTGTTTGCATGTTCTCCCCGTGTGTGTGCGTGGGCTCTCTCTGGGTTTTAATTATTTTGTTATTTACTTATATTTAACTAGTTGTCTTATTTCAGTTTTTACTAAACTGCATATTTATTTATTTACTTTGATTTAATCCTATGATACTGTGACACTTTTAAAACTTAATTATGTTACAACTTTTTATCTGTCTGTAGTTTCTCTTCACACTGAGTCATTTTTCAGTTTGTACTTCCTCATCTTTGAGTCTATTCTTTTTATTTGTTTGTTTTTCTTGTTTTTTTTTTTAAACATTCACTCAAGTCTGATTGCTTGAAATGTATTAATTGTGTGAAGAAAAGAGGAAAATAAATTATAATCTATAAGTTTAAAGGTAAAGAAAAAAAGTCTTTTTGGTTCTGTGTTTTGATCTGTTATTGTGTGTTTTTATGGAATTAAATAAATAAAAACTGGTGTGTAACGGGTGGATGCTGAGTCGTTCTTCTGTTGTCGGGGTTGAAACAGGAAGTCAGGCGATGGAGTGTGTCTGTAAATATTGAGCTGTGTGTGTTTGCCAAACCTCATCTGCACACACTTATTCCGTGTTTCTGGGAGTGTTGGAAATTTATGGAGCGCTGTGTTTTTCCCACCACACAGTCTGAAGGTATGGATGGAAACCTGCAGTGTTAAACCTTTAATCCTGTAATCATGTGACAGAAACATGCTGGATGTGTTTCCTGCTGTCAGTGAAGCAGTCGTCTTTAATCTGCTGCTCTGTGTGCACGTTCTGCGTGCACGCTCGCTCAGAGGTGATGAAGATGAGGAGGAAGCTGCTGGTTATCAGCTGACAGTTCAGTCTGCAGGTTCCCATCACATCCTCCCCACCTTAACATGACTTTACTACTACTTTAGTTGTTCCTGTTTAACACACACACAGATTTTGTTCAGGTGTGTGTTGATGGTGTAGGTTAACATGTCCTTTCTCCTCCTCTTCCTCCGTAGGTGGAGGACGAAGCAGAACCTGGACTACTGCTTCCTGATGATGTACGCTCAGTCTAAAGGAACTTATTATGTGCAGGTAAAGAAACGCAGAGTTTTACAGGAAGAGGTGGAGCCTGTTTGTGTCCTTCACCTGCAGTGTGTTAAATTATTCACCATTTACCTTGTTTTTTTAAACTTGTCCTGTCCAGCCTTGTAGCAAACAGAATAATAGCCAGGTTGCTGTGTTGTGCCGAACAAATTTGCTCTTCCAAGGGGAGGTTTATGGGTTTAAGGCTCCTCTTGATTATCTGATTCATTTATTTATTTATTTACTTTGAATCATGGAATCTATGTAATCTTGCTGGACCTGACCGGAGGAGACAGATAAAGAAGGAAGACAGGAAAAAGAATCAAAAAGGAAAGAAGAAAGAGGAGACAAAACACAACAGATAAAAGGCAACAACCCGTCAATCCAAACTATCACCAGACAACCAACTTACCCTTAAAACTCAGCAGCTTTGCTTATATTAACATTAATGTTTATTCTGACTCCATATAGTAAATCCACAATGAGTAATCCAGGGTAACACCATTATTTATCACATTTGCATATTAAAAAGATCAATAACACGACTATGTTGCTAAGAGACCTCTATTTTGACCAGGAAATGATGATGAAGCCACTTCCTGTCAAACTTTCCACCAATCAGAGAGCTTAGATTGACGGTAACGTCCAATCAGGAGCAGCCAAATATCAACCAGTGACCAGAAAGTTCTATGTGTGTGTAAAAGAAGAAAAGAAATTATCCTCTATGGCTGGAATGAAGCCAAGAAGACGTTTTAGATGCAGAGTGGCACCAAAAGCCGGCTGAGCTGGAGTTGGTTTAGTGAGGACAGCAGGTAAATAGTAGCAGGAATAACTGGAAATGAGGAAAAAGTGTAAACATGTAAATAGTTTCTGTTGTGTGTTTGTTTCAATAACAATATTTTTTCTTCTGAAAGCCAAGACTTGAGATAATGATGTGCAGATGAGAAAAGGTTTGGTCACTGTTGATCTGTGTGTTATTTCTACAAAGTTCTGTTAGCAATAAATTCTGCTTTCTTCTTCTTGTCGGCCTTTATGCTGCTAAATCTATTCATACATTCATTTTACATCATTTTAGCCTCATAATCTGACAGCTGAGGCTGTCTTATGGTTGAAGTTTTAAGGATTAATATTTGTTGCGATCACAGAACAGTGAGATCTGCACCATCACACATGAAAAATGAACACGTTAGATTTAGTCTTTTTTTATATCTCATCATTAATTTACATGGGTTTCTTCATGGTTTTGGTTTGTAGTGGATCTTCTGGGTTCTGTATCTCATTTTAACTCATTTATCACACGAAGAATAAAAATAAGAATTACACAGCTTAATGAACAAACCAGATTTAAACAGAGAGTCTTCTGAATTCTCTGGATTTAATTTCAATATTGATTATTGACAAACTGAATGTGGTCAGTAATTGCTTTTTTGTCTTTTTCTTGTTTAATTTTTGTTTCCATTTGTTTTCTTTATTTTTCCTTGTGTCTCATTTGACCTCCTTTTTATATGTGTCCATTTCTGTGACGCTGCCACAAATTAACCACAAAGAAACAAACACATAAAAATGACTATTTCAGATTACGGTGAGTTACATAACTTAGATATATGGAATAAAATAGGTTACAAAAACTCTCTATCTTTACTTAAAGCAGGTCAGACTTCAGGTTTTATAGTAGTTTGTTCCAGATATCAGCAGACAAACTAAATGTTTTTGTGCTCCTGATTCTTCAGGTGGTAAAAGTTTTGGTGACTGGTTTAATATGGCTGGTCTACTTTCATTCAGTTGTGTTTCTTCAGCCACTTCACAGTTGGTGATCACTTTTTGGTTCATCTTTGCACTTAGTTATTGATAAGTGATTTCATGTCCAGAAGTCTTATACTATACTAACTAGTATTAGTACTAGCACATGAGCAGTGGACTTTGAAAAAACTGGTAGGTAGGCAGGTAGGTGTCGCTGGTGGCAGGTAAGTGACGCTAATGCTGTAGGTGACGTAGTTCCGGGGGAGACGGCAGATTCAAACTAGGCGCGCCCAAACATTTCTACTTTCATTCGATTGTATTTTGTGCCAACTTAATCAAAAAATATTCTTTAAAGTAGGACTATAGTGTCTTTAAAAGGTACACTCTGGAGCACAGCGGGGAGGATTTGGCCAGCCTGACAGATTTTATAGATCGTTGTTACGACAGAATCGTCATGGGGAAACCAAACAACACCTCCACCCCCTCCACCTCATCTAAATCCAAGAGACAGCGAAATGAGGATTCACCTGGAGCTATTTCACCACCGGGGAACGACTCAACAGATGTTCTGATCTCCATAGATAAGAAACTCAGTAGTTTTGATGCGCGTTTGAGTCTGGTAGAAATTCTCCACAAAGAGTTCCAGGCGCTACGTGAATCATTAGAATTCAGCCAGAAGCAGGTGGAAAGTCTGGCTGCAGAAAATGCCGGTCTCAGAGAGACAGTAAAATCCCTCACCGAGGGCTTGACCCGTCTCTCAGATGAAAATAAGAAGATTAAGGAAACGGTGATCGATCTGCAGGCGCGGAGCATGAGAGAGAACCTGGTATTTGCAGGGATTCCAGAGCAGACGGAGGAGGACCCCGAGACCACGGTGAAAAACTTCATCAAAACCCACCTGAAGCTCCCGGAGGAAACGGTGAAAAACATCTCCTTTCACAGAGTCCATCGGCTCGGCGGGAGGAAACCCGGGTCCAGCAGACCAAGACCCATCGTAGCGAAGTTCGTCAGCTTCAAACAGAAGGAGCAGGTGAAGAACCAGGGCCGCGAACTGAAGGGGACCAACTTCGGAGTAAACGACCAATATCCGAGAGAGATTCTGGACCGACGGAGAGTCCTGTTTCCCATCAGAAGGAAATCTATGGCTAATGGCGCTCGCGCTGTCATCGCGGTGGATAAACTGTTTATTAATGGACAACTGTACCGCGACCCGGACGTCACTCCGTGGCTCTTCTGATCCCAGGTGCTGTATGTCAATCTCTCCAAATGATCACTCTTAACTCGCCATTATAGATCACTGACAGTAGAACACACTGCTCGTCTCACCACAGCCTCTACATCTAGATCGATGTATTTTTTTCTGTTTTGTTTTTATATTTCACACAAATACTTTTCTCACTTTTCACTATCTTTCACGCTTTCACTGTTAATTGTAATCCAGCTCGTAATATCAGCAGCGCACGCGGCCGGTCGAAAAACCGTCAGGACGCACAGCCGCACCATACATGATAAATATAAACACTCGCGTTTTATGTATGAGAGAACACGCATTAAGGTACATATACGGACATTTAACATACGGACAAACGCGCGCAATCAGGCTGCATGCAAACACGCGCGAACACGCAAGAGGGGCGCACAAAGACACACGCGTCAGTAACACGCATGAAGCATTAAACCGTTCACAATAACCATGTTAAAAATCGTCTGTTGGAATGTACATGGAGCCGGTTCCAGGGAGAAGCGGTTGAAGATCTTTAATAAATTACAGGAGCTGCAGGCTGACATTGTCTTACTACAAGAGACTCATTTAACAAACTCAACCATAGATCTTCTTCAAACAGCTCAGTTTCCTCATGTTTACTCAGCTTGTTACAATTCTAGGCAAAGAGGAGTAGCTACTCTTATTAATAAGAGACTAAATTTTGACATAGATAGCACAGTAGCGGATCCGGAAGGCAGATTTCTGATAACTTTATTATCTATTTGTAATATCAAATTATGTATTACCAATGTGTACGGCCCCAATGCAGATGATCCCTCCTTTTTCCACTCCCTGTTTGCTACACTCCAGAATTATTCAGATAACAGAATAGTGCTAGCTGGTGATTTTAATGTAGTCTTGACTGAACAAGATCGCTGCAGCACATCAGGTAGTCATCGAGTCTGGCAGTCGTCAGAAACTATCAAACAGTACATGAAGGATTTTGGTCTTTGCGATGCTTGGCGCTCTCACCATCCTAAACTAAGAGAATACACCTTCTTCTCTTCAGTTCACCACTCCTTCTCTAGAATAGATTATATATTAAATAGTAACTCACTAATGGGCGACATTTCAGAGACTCAGATACATCCAATCAGCATTAGCGATCACGCACCAGTTTCATTCACTCTGAGAAACAAAATAATAAACCGATTGGTAAAAGCTGGAGATTCAACACCTCTTTATTGAAAGATCCTGAGTTCATTGATTATTTTAAAAAAGAATGGTCAATTTATATAGAAAAAAATGACATGCCTGAAACTTCAGCGTGTCTCCTATGGGAAGCAGGAAAAGCAGTAATGCGAGGGAAAATAATTTCCTTCTCCTCACATAAGAAGAAGAAGGAAACAGCAAGAGTTTTAGAATTAGAACTCAGGATTAAATCATTGGAGGAGGCTTACCGCATTTCCCCCGAAGAGCACACAATGAATAATATAAGGAAAACTAAATTGCAGCTTAAAGAAATTATAGATAAAAAAACACAGTTTTTAGTGCAAAGACTTCGCTTGGAGAACTTTGAACACAGTAACAAATCTGGAAAGTTTTTAGCAAATCAACTAAAAACAAACAAGGAGAAAACAACAATCTCCTCTGTTAAAGATCAAGACGGAAACATCAGCCATGACCCAGACAAGATAAATGACACGTTTAGAAGCTTCTATAAAACATTATATGAATCACAGATTAATCCAACAGATGAACATATTGAACAATTTTTAAACAACATTAATCTACCAAAACTAAAAAATGAAAATAAAATAAATTTAGATGCACCTATTACTGTAGATGAACTCCACGAAGCTCTCCAACATATGCCCAACAATAAAGCCCCGGGTCCAGATGGTTACTCAGCAGAATTTTACAAGGAATTCTGGACAACGCTAGCTCCTACATTTTATAATATGTTGTTAGAAATACAGGAAAAACAAAAAATACCGCAAAATATGAACTTAGCTAATATAACACTATTGCTAAAACCAGGCAAAGACCCCACACTTCCATCCAGTTACCGTCCCATATCTTTAATAAATGTAGACCTGAAAATAATTAGTAAAGCTCTTGCCAGAAGGATAGAAAAAATAACCCCTCTTATAATACATCCGGACCAGACAGGTTTTATAAAAGGTCGACATTCATCTACTAACACACGTAGACTAATTAACCTCATTGATTACTCTACTTTACATAATCTAGAATCCACAATCATTTCTCTAGATGCAGAAAAAGCCTTCGACAGGGTAAACTGGAAGTTTCTATTTGCAACACTAGACAAATTTGGGTTTGGACCTTCTTTCATAGAGTGGATTAAAATATTATATAATAACCCAAATGCATGTGTGAAAACCAACGATCAAACTTCTCCAAGCTTCCGCTTACAGAGAGGCACCAGACAGGGCTGTCCACTCTCCCCCTCACTTTTTGCCATTTTCATAGAGCCGTTAGCAGCTGCTATTAGACAAAATATAGAAATTAAAGGAATCCAGGGCAAAAATATAGAACATAAAATAAGTCTTTATGCAGATGATGTATTACTCTTCCTTCAGAACTCACAAACATCACTCTCTCAGACAGTCATGGTTATTAATAAGTTCTCATCAATATCTGATTATTCTATTAACTGGTCTAAGACTACAGCCATGTCCATCAACTGTGACCTACAAAACATCCCTAATATCAAAATACAGACAGGAAACATTAGATATTTAGGTATAAATATTTCCCCCAGATTATCAGATTTAACAAAATTAAACTATGTTCAGCTACTAAAAACAATAGAAGATGATCTCTTACGGTGGAGGCGCTTACCCATCTCAATAATGGGGAGAGTTGCCACCATTAAGATGATGATCCTACCTAAAGTTAATTATTTATTTTCAATGATACCCACTAAACCCTCCACCAGTTGGTTTAAATCTCTGGACTCTTTCATATCCAAGTTTCTTTGGAAAAACAAGCCGTCACGTATCAGTCTTAAAACCTTACAGCAGACTAAAGATAGAGGAGGACTGGACCTACCAAACTTTAATAACTACTTTATAGCTAACAGGCTGCAGTACATCTCCAAGTGGCTCAAACCCAGTTATCTGGATGAGCCGTGGCTAGATGTGGAGCAGGCTTTGTGTGAGGACTTAGTCATCTCTGACCTGCCGTTCATCAGCTCAACCATTAAACCATATAAGTGCTTTAAAAGCCTTAACATCCGTTTTTCCTTAATGGCTTGGTGGGAATTCTGTAAGATAACCAGATCTTCCCTCTTTCCATGTAGACTTACACCCATCTGGAACAACCCTGACATCCTGCAGAACAAAAAGATGATAAACTTCACTCAATGGAAGACTAAAGGAATACAACAGTTAGGACAGATAATAGAAAATGGAAACTTTGTATCTTTCAACACAATTGTCTCACAGTATGGAATCAACAGCAATAAATTCTTAGAGTACCACCAACTAAAATCAATTATATGTAAGAAGTATACCCCTGTACAGTTAGACTTGCAGCTTCCTGTCAGAATAGCAGAATTCCTGAATCATAATACTCCAAAATTATTATCAAAAATATATAGATTACTTGCAAAGCTAGAAGACAGGATATCTCTCCCGACTTCAAAATGGGAAGATGATTTATCTAATAACTTTGATCAGAAAAGATGGTCGCAAATATGTTTAAACACGTTTAAAATGACTCAGAATTCAAATATACAACTAATACAATTCAAAATTCTCCATAGAACTCATTATACAGGACACAGGATGTTCAGGATGGGCCTTTCACCATCAGATATCTGCCCACACTGCTCTGAGAACACCTCTGATAGCTACATCCATGCGCTGTGGTCCTGCACACCTGTCCAAAGGTTCTGGATTAAGGTGTGTCAAGATCTCTCAAAATGGTTTAAAACTAGTTTTCCTGCAAACCCCACACTTTGCCTACTGGGCGACCTGGGTGACACCAACATAGGAATACACTCCATAAACTTGGTCCTCGCAGTCTTATGCATCGCAAAGAAAACTATTCTTGTGAACTGGAAAGATAAGAATAATTTGTCTATCCAGCAGTTTAGAAATCTCCTGTTAGATCACATCAGCATTGAGACAATGTCTGCCTCCTCCAGGAACCAGTCAGATGACTTTCATTCCCTCTGGTCCCCTGTGACTGGCTACATCACTTAATGTAGGTGGAGGATTGCGGCTTCGCTGGGATGGGGGCGGATGTGGGTGGGGGGTCCCTGGTGGCTTCAGGTCTCCGGTTGTCTCCTGGGTGGGGATCTAGGCTGCTCCGCTGCTGGGTCGGCTGGGGGTTCCGGTCTGGGCGGGCGGCATTGGGTGGGCCCCGGGGTGGGGCTGCCTCGTGGCGGTGGGGGGTGGCTGCCGGGGTGCCTGGGTCGGTGTCCGTCGGCCCCTGGCCGGGTGGCCGGTCGGGCCCGGGGTGGGCCGGGTGGGGGCCCCGGGCTCTGGGGCGTCGGGTCTCCCCCCGCTCCTGGGGGTGGGGGGTCTGCCGCTGCTGGGGGGGGCTGGGCCCGTCCGGATGTGCCGTGCCGGGGGTTGGTCCGTGCCCTGGTGCTTGGTCGCAGCCCCGGAACCTGGGTGGGGGTGTGTTTGTGTGTGGGTGTGTGTGTGTGTGTGTCTGTGGGTATGCTGGTGTGTGGGTGGGTGTAGAGGGACGTGTGTGCCGTATGTGTGTGTGGGTGTGTATGAAGGTCTGGGTGTGTGCGTGTATGTGTGTGTGTGAGTAGTGTGCGGGTGTGTGTGTGGAGGTCTATGTGGGATGTGGGTGTGTGTGAAGGTATGTATATATGAGTGTGTGCACGTGGAGGTCGAGGTGTGTGTGGAGGAGTGAAGGAGTGGGTGGAGGCGTGAGTATGTATGGAGGTGCTTGTGTGTATATGCAGGTATGTATGTGAGTGTGTGTGTAGTGGTGTATGTGTATGGAGGGGTATGAGAGTGTGTGTGTATGTGGGCACCGGTGTGTGTGTTTATAGGTATGTGCGTGACGTGTGTGTGTGGAGGTATGTGCACGTATTGAGGTGTTGGTATATAGAGGTGTGTGAGAGTGTGTGTGAGTGGCTGGGGAGAAAAAAAAAAAAAGGGGAGTGTGTGCGTTTGCAGGGGGTTAGGACGTGTCCTCTGGGGGGCGCCCTGGCTGGGTGTTGGGGGCGGGGGCCTGGGGTTCCCTTCCTTCGCCTCGCCCCCCTCCCACTCAGAAAGAGGAAAGTGGCCCCTTGGGCTGGTGGCTGGCCCCTGGGGGGGTTCGTGGCGTGCCTGGGTTGGGGTGCCTGCTCTGGGCCTGTGACGCCCTTCGGGGCCGGCGGGGGACGGGGGCGCCCTAAGCCACTGGCGGGTCGTCTTCCAGGGGGGAGGCTTACCCCCCTCTGGACCTACATCTCCTGACCCCTCCCCTCCCCACTCTTCACTACATACACAGGTAGGGCCGTGGGGGGTGTGCTTGTTGCGCTGGGCGGGGCAGGGGGGGTCATCATAGTGGCCCCGTTGCTTCGCCGAGCGGCAGCATGCCTCCCAGCTTTTAATTCCACTTAGTCACTGAGCACAAATAACATTTGCAACATACAAACACGTTTTGGGGGGTGGAACATGCGAGGTCAGGTGGGTGGGACTGCTCAGGTGGCCCCACCCCCTCCTCAATGCAGTTACTGCCCCCCAATTTTAACCCTCTTTTTTTAATTGCAAACAGCACATAATATATTCCCTCACTAGTGGGGGAGGGAGGGGCGATGGGGTCTTCAAGCGCCCCTGTCTCCATGGATGGCCCGGGGGCGGGGTGGGCCGGGTGGCCTGTCGCGTTGGCCCGGGGCGTGGGCGGGCTGTCCCGGGGGGTTTGGCTGCTGGCCCTGGGGGGAAGGTGCTGTTTTGGGGGTGGGGAGTGGGGGACTGGGGCGGGGTGGGGGGGGGTGGGGGCCTGGCTCGTGTCTCCTCGCCTCCTGGCTGGGGCTGTCCCCCCGCGGCGTGGGGTGGCGGGAGGATGGTGGTGGGGGGATGGTGTTTGTTTGTGTGTGTGTGTGTATGTGGGGGGGGGGGAAGAGTGGTGTGTGTGTGGGGGGATGGGTGGTGGAGGGATGGTGTGTGTGTGTGTGGGAGGGTGGGGTGTGTGGAGGTGGATGTGTGGTGTGTGGGAGGGGGGGTGGTGTGGGTGTGGGAGGATGAATGGTGGAGGGATGATGTATGTGGGGGAGGATGGGGTATGTGTGGGAGAATGTATGGTGCAGGGAGGGGGAGTGTGTGGGAGGATGGATGGTGGAAGAATGGTGTGTGTGCAGGAGGATGGATGGTGTATGGGAGGGAGGATGGTGTGTGTGTGGGGGAGTGGTGTATGTTTGGGAGAGTGGGTGATGGAGGGGTGGTGTGTGTGTGTGTGGGAGGATGGGGTACGTGAAGGTGGATGTTTGGTGTAGGAGAGGGAGGACGGTGTATGTGTAGGAGAATGATGTATGTGTGGGAGGATGGGTAGTGGAAGGATGGTGTGTGTGTGTGTGTGTGGGAGGTGTGAAGGTGGAGGATGGTGTATGTGTGGGAGGATGAGTGGTGGAGGGATGATGTGTGTGTGGGAGGATGGGGTAGGTGTGGGAGAGTGTATGGTGGAAGGATGGTGAGTGTGTGGGAGGATGGATGGTGGAAGGATGGTGTGTGTGTGGAAGGATGGATGGTGGAAGGATGGTGTGTGTGTGTGGGAGGACAGAGTATGTAAGGGTTGGATGGTGTATGTGTGGGAGGATGAATGGAGGAGTGGAAGGAGAGTGTGTGTGTTTGTGTGTGTTGGTCTGGGGGGGGGGGCAGGACTGGTTCTCGGGGTGTGCGGCTGGGCGCTGGGGTGTGGGGCTGGCCTCTGGCGGTGGCCGTCTGGGCGGGCCGGGTCCCCCCGGGTGGCGTGCTGGCCCTTGGCCTGTGGGGGTGGGGGGTGTCCCTGCGCTCCTGGGCCCGGGCCCTCTGCCCCGTCTGTCCCGGGCGGCCGGTGCCCGGGGGGGTCGGGGACTGCTGGCCTCGGCCTGCCGGGGCCGGTGCCCTGTGTCCGCGGGGCGGCTCCTGCTGGGGTCTCCTGCTGCTGCCTTCCTGGGCGGGCGAGTGGTCGTCTCTGTGGACCGGTCGGGATCTGTAGCCTACGGGGGGGCTGGTGGCCTGGGTCTCGGGACCGCTGGCCTGACTCTGGCCTCTGTTCAAGTGAGGTGGCATCTGCATGATCACTCTGCATGGTCACTCCTTCCTGAACGTCTCCACACAGTCTTTGCGTCGCCATGTGGCCGAGTTCTCCAGCATATCCACACAGGTTTCTCTGCGCGTGTTCTTGAATACAGCAGTTTCACTTATATCTATTATCATATTTTTTTTTCTTTTTTTTTATTATTTCTGTTCTTATTATTATTATTACTCTTACTCTTATTATTATTACTACTACTATTATTATTATTACTATTATTGTGATTATTATTATTGTTACTATTATCAACTAGTTGTGTAATGACCTACTGGCCAGGATGATCTTAGCTATATATGTTGCAAGTAGTATGGATTACATGGTTTTCTGTATAATGTTTTAAGTCCCCACCCGCACTCCCCACACCCTTTCTGTCCCTCTCTCTCCCCTCCCTCTTCTCTCTACTTTCTTTTCTATCTCTCTCTCTCTCTGTCCCCTCCGGTCGAGTCCAGCATTAAGAGTCTGATTTAATAAAGTTTTTCATGTCATCAAGAGGGACTTTATACATGTAGTATAAATCCCTGCTTGATAGAGTAAAATTGCCCAGCACCAGACAGCAGCCAGACAATCATTCTGTTTGCAACGATGCTGGACAAGACAAGTTAAAAAAAAAAAAAAAAAAAAAAAAAAAAAAAAAAAAAGTACTAGTACAGAGCATATTGATCAGGGTTAGGCAACTACATTTGGCCTGGAGCCAAATTTATTCTGACCAAATGAATAGCAGGCGAGTTTTTAACTTTGTGTGAGCTCTAGGGTCCTTTATTGTTCAGCAGGTAGAGAGAAAGTGGGTCAGGGGGACGTCAGTCTCAAACATAGTTTGCTCCTCTTCTGTCGGGTGAATTAAACGCTGTGTCCACAGTAACAGCAAAAGTTATTTTCTTTGTCTTTCTGTCTGCGGTTTTTGCTCCTGAAGGCAACATTTCTTAAGGTTTAGTAACCTTTGCATTGGTCTGTTGGCTGTTGGATTACTCCTGGGTGAAACTGCAGCTAGCTTCAAAGTTAGCTTCCTTCACTTTACAGTAGTGGTGAAGCAGACATGGGACCCTGCTGGAACTAGAAAAGCTGTGTGGTGTTTATTGCTAAAGTTGGTAGCGAAACATTCACTAAACAGCGACTTTCTCTGACGTCCTTGATGTAAATACAATCTGAAACTATTAAAAACTGCACAGAATCTCAGAAGGACTTCATTTGTTTGTATATTGAGAGAACATCCTCTGATGTCACCACTGTAGATGGAAGGAGAAGCAGCGGACTCTTTCCTCGTCCTCTTCCTCCCCTACCTGTCTAAGAAGACATGTTTTACTCTGACAGGTTATCAGCTGGCTCGTCCTCAAAACTCCTGGACAGGATGTCAAACCTGAACCTGCTCTGATTCAGTGAGGAGACATTCTGTATTCAGAAACCAACGCTAACGGTGCAATCAGGTGCTTCCCTTTAGCTCATCATTTGAAAGTGTCCTGATTTATTCTAGTATTGATTAGATGATCAAAGATTCAGTGCTGAGTCTCTGCAGATGGTCACACTTTAAATTTTAATGATCAGAACTCATTAGTTGGTTATAAAGTCACTGAGACGTGCATTTATTATCAAAGCAGACATGTTTTAGGACAAATCTCCGTCTGCTGGTAACGTTCATCTGTTTCATCATGAGTCACTGAGTAGACCTGCCAAACTGTGACACATATCATGATGTGTTATTACACAACACTTTATCATCCACTTGATTTACTGGAAACTTTCAACACTTTTTCCTAAAATGTCTGCCGTTTAGTCAAACTTTAACATGAATTTTCCCACAAAAATCATCCCGTGAGGAGCAGGAGTTTGGCATTACAAATTATGGTTGATAGATAATTATCAACATGGCTGCCTCGGTGCGCGGCTATGTGGTACTTTCATTGTGTTTGTGTTTTTCCAGTGCTCAGCCAAACTTCTCAGATCAGTTTTACCAGAAATAAGGACTTGGATGTTTTTTTGCATGATTTTGAGCAGTCTGACATTTTAATGGAAATCTTAGTTGCAGAAGCAGTCGTTCTGTACAGATGGCTCTAAAAGACAGGAGCGGAGACAGATGGGTGGCACTCGTCATCACTGACATCTGACTGGACACCCCAGGTGCCACCTCAGGTGATTGACAGGTCACTGAAGGAGGCAAACAGAAACATCCTTTCAGACCTGCATGGATCACCAGTATCATTATACCAGTTTAAACTTAAATTTAAAGTAGTTTCTTAATCAGTCCTTCTGTTACGGCCCCTGCTGTTTTCAGACAGCTTATAATTCCTTTGTGTATTATAAGCTTATTAATGTGTTTTGTATTCAGCTTTTGTCTCTTGACATTAAAACGTTACTGAACGCCTTATGAAAAAAAAAATCAGACTATCATACAAACATGGAATTTTAATAATAACACAACTAAATAAAAGTTTATTAAATACTCTGAAAAAAGTACCTGTTCAGTGGTTTAGAAAGCCGAGAGAGCTGTTTGAGGATTATGGATGTTTTATTTATTTATTTTTAGCTGCAGTGGGTTTTTTATGTTAATATTTCTCTTTTAAAGCTGATTATTTTACAAATGGGTCATAATGAACCTTGTGAACTGTGCCAGGATTTTAAAGATAATGTTTTTAAGTGCTAATGTAAAAAAATTGAACGTTCAGACTGAAAGCAGGGACTAAGACACTTAGCTAAAGCAGCAAAGAGACACAACATGAATACAAACAGCCACAAAATGAGCTTGCAAAAAGAAATAAGATGCAAAACCACCAAACAGAAGGTCTTTAAAGACAGAGGGGAAAGGATAACGTGCCACAAAAAGACAGAAAACAAAATAATGTAAAAAAAAAAAAGCTCTAAATAAAAATAAAATTATTTCAAAACGACCTTAAAAGAAATTAAGAGATACTTTCTGATTATAAAATGCAATCACAGCAGATAAAAACAACTTTAAATAGACAAAAAAAGACTGGAAAGAGACATATCACAGAAAAAAATACAGAATGATAACATTTCCAAAACAACTTTCAGAATAACTTCGAGGTGACCAGGTATTATGACTACAAATGACTACTTGGACACAAAACGCCTCCAAAAACACACAAAACAACAACAGGCTTAATAAAACAAACAGCTAACAATACACACAGTAACTACAAAGTACCACAGAAATACACCTCGCTTTGTTTACAAAAAGACAAATGACTTAAAAACAAAAGAGAAATGATGACTGTGATGGCTCAAGCACAATGGTAATGTTTGTCACGTTTGCTTTACACAACACAGTTCTTTGCAGACAAGTAAACATTATTTATTTATTATCTATTTTACCTTGCATTGGTGGTTCGGAGTAAACGTCTAGCAACAACTACACTTTGTTTAATATGTCTTCCTTGTTTATGAGTGGTGGGGCAAGCTTCTTTCCTTGTTTTGATGAATGATTTATTTTGAACGAATGAAAGAGAAACTATATACAAAAGAAAATAATGAAAATGATAATAATTATTGCATCCTCAAACTATAATGTAAAGAAGTTCAAAAGAGAAGTAGGAAGAAGTATACACTTTCTTTTGGAAATCCCACCTCTTTCTACTCATGGTTTGTATATATGTGTGACTAAATAATATTGAATATATATATATATATATATATATATATATAGATATATATATGTGTATTTAAATATATATATATATATATATATATATATATATATAGAGAGAGAGAGAGAGATACATATATATATATATATATATATATATATATATATATTTAGAAAATAAAAAAACTTCAGCCCTAATAGTGACTCCTGTGGTACTCTGCATGTGTTTCCCATGTTCTCTGATTTATATTCACTTATTGGCAACTGTTGCCTGTTCCTTAAATTGTGTTATCCCGTACCTTTCAAGTTTACTTTAAATGTGTTTTGTGAAAAATGGTATCAAAGGCTTTTTAAAGGTCCAAGAATACTCCTACTGCTATTTTTTTTTATTTTTTTTTACTATCTATACAATCTGTGATTTCTTTTAATAAGTCGACTAATGTCAGAGATGTTGATCTGTCTGTTCTGAATCCATATTGATTTTCTGTAAGTAAATTGTGTTTTTCAATGAATTTGTTTAATTTGCAAATAGCTTCTCAAGTATTTTTGAGGATTGCAGGAGCAAAGAAACTGACCTGTAGTTTATGAAATGGTGTCTATCTAGTTTTAAACAGTGGCATCGCTTCAGCTATTTTCATTTTGGCCGGAGATGTACCTGGTTGAAGAGACAAGTTGCAGATGTGGGTCTGTTGTTGTGTGATTTCTTAACGTTCTTCACCGTTCACAAAAGTAGCTCTTACCCCTCCTTCACACCGGGTGCGTGTGCGGCACGCTACAGCTGCGCCGCGGCCTCCACTGGTATTCACAGCTGTTTTAGTCAATGATTTGGTTTCCACCGGGTGCACTGCAGCGCATATCAGAAGCGTCCCAGAAGCGCATCGTCGCGGCGCTTTGCTAAATTTAGACTAAATTTAGTCTATTTTTGACGCTCCACGCATCCAGAATGCATTACTTTCTGCAGTTCAGATAGGGGCAGACAGGAAATCAGACATGGGAGCAGTGTAGAAGCTTCCAGTCTTTTTCAAAATAAAAGTCCCTGTGCATATTTGTGCTGTTGAAACATGTAAACATTACATGTTTAGCCAGTGAGGGGGTCTCAGTGTTTTTTTTTTTTTTTTTTTTTTTTTGTTTTGTCATCATAGACGACAAGACGTTTTCTTGGAAGTGAAGAAATACTCCTTTGATTTTTATGATGTCACGGATTTTTTCAGACACATGTCAAGCTGCTTCAGGGGGATTTTAAAGGAGTGGTCCTGTCAGTGTGTCAATACTATAAAAAGGGTTTCAGTCCCTTACCTTACATTAAAGCTTCATGAATACAGTCATAATCACTATCCTAGCTGCAGAAGCTCTCTTTATCTTCTTCTTTTCCCTTCCAAAAACACTGATTTAGACAGAAGAACTTTGATTTGAGTTACACCATAATCAGGGAGTGGTGGTTACAGAGGTTGCTGGGTTCAACTCCCCAGAGTGCCAACAGAGGGCCCTTGAGCAAGCCCCTTAACCACCCTTAACTTGTCCCTGGAGTCTGTGATTGGCTCTACTTGGCCTATTAGCCTCTTCTGGATGGGAGTTTTCTGTATGAATGTCAGGTCACTGTAAAACAGATTTACTTACAAATAAAGGAACCTGAAAATGTACCAAGATCTAAATCAAACCAGAACTTTTGCTTTTACTTAATTTATTTACCATCATATTAAAACAAAATTAAAAATAAAGGAAGAAAAAAATAAGAACACTGGAATAAAATAAAGTAGAATTAAATATTAAATAATAATAAATGAATAAATAAATTACTATGTAAAAAAAATAAAAAATAACAGTAAATAAAATAACAGATAAAAAGAAGTAAAATAAACCAAGGCCAGATTTGTGACAACAGGCTCAAGGGGATGAATTATCTGTGTTTTTCTTGGCCCTCTGACAGAAGCTGTTTTCAGGAAGTCCTGGATGTGTGTTTTCCATTCGGAGGTTATCTCTGGCTGTTTTCCAGCCATGGAGCAGCAGCTATGCAGCCACTGCTGCTCCCACAAGAAACATTATGGCAAGTCCACAGACAAATGCTTGCTGTTCTGACACGTAAACTCTCCTGAACTCCTCTGAGCATCGCCACAGTGATGGAAGAGGCAGAGGAGCTAATTATATCATGCCGACTCCGTCGGACAGAGGTGGAGGATGTAAATGTGTGTCAGGAAGCTGCAGCTGGATGAGCGGAGTGTCTGCAGCATCTCTGAGAGCTACAGTCACGGCAATGTTCAGCTCGGCTTCAAATGAAGATCAGGAATCTGTGTGAAGTCACAGTTCAGGTCTCTGCTGTTATCAGGGGATATTTAAACTAATTTGGATCATAAAGTTAAACAATGTGTCTGATGTGGGAGAAATGGTTTAAAGCTTCAGATGTAAAGCATCTGAGCTCTTACAGTAACTCTGCAGCAGGACTGAGATCAGCTGATGGAGTACTGGACCCTCACTTATCAACTTTTCTTAGAAACTGTTCTAAAGCCCATCTCTCAAATAAAATTTTGAATCTGCATGAGATAAAAAAGAAATTAGCATTTATCAACCATGAACAGGTCAGTCTTTGACACATCAGTCAGAATGATCTGTTAATAAATCTAAAATGTTCCAAACCTTCATGTTCCTGAACATTCCTTTGTTCAGGAACGCGAACCATACATGGTAGCAGTGCACCTGTTTCCACCAGTGGGTTCACCAACAGGTCCAACACCTGTGGCCAGTGGCCTAGGTGTTAGAGCGAGCGATCCATTAGGCGGAAGGTTAATGGTTTGATTTCTGCTCCCCAGTGTTTAATAACAAACAAAAGACAGTGGGAAAACACAACAACAATCTGGCAACCCAAAAAGGAAACCCATGGGTATAGATTAGTGATGCGCGGGTCGGGTTTTTTTCCGACCCGCGGGTCCCGCTCTTTTAAAAAAATTGGACCGCACCAAACCGCCCCGCACCTCCGCTTCTATTTTTTTAACCCGACCCGACCCGCCCCGCCCCATTAAAACACATGTTATGATATTGACGAATGCTTTTATTTAGTCTGAGAAAGGTGCATATGGTCTCCTAAATTGGCACTGGAAACTGGCAACACAAAATGTATTTTCATTTGAACGTTAAGCCTATAAACATAAATAGGCAAATAAATAAAGTGTTTTAAAGCGTTTAAGTGTTATAAAGCACATAGCCAATGCTGCTGCTGTTGTCTGCACTGATTACCTCGTTGAACCTGTCCCAAACCTGTGATTTAGCCATTTGACCCTCTTTCTTCTTTTTAAGGACGTAAACTCCCGAACGAATGTTATTCAACACTTCTTCTTCCATGTTTTGTTGCTTATCTGCTTGGCGCTTTCTGCACGTAGCCTGCGTAGCCTACTACGCGCCTACGTGGACATTACGTTACAAAACGTGACCAGTGTTTAAATAACTGATAAATATTTTGTCTTACATATTATAGTAACAAAATGTAGACACTGATTAAGGTCTTTATTTTCAGTTTGACAAAAAATAAAATTAATAGATAGAACTAAATATTTCAGAATAGTAAACCACACCAACCCGCCCCGCAGTGAAGCGAAAATTCTTTGACCCGCCCCAACCCGACCCGCGGGTAACCCGCGGGACCCGCGGGTTAGGAGGCGGCCCGCGCATCACTAGTATAGATGTATAGGGAGACTAATAAGGGACAGGTGTAGCAAATGAACAAATCAAACCAGGTGAACTAACGAACAGGAAGTTAAACCTAATGTCTGTCCTATCCCACACTTTCCAGTTGGTGGCGGTAATGCACATCTGTACACCAATAAACTAAAGAAGAAGAAGAAGAAGAAGAAGAAACCTAATGTATTACACAAGAGAAATAAGCTACAAAATAAAATTCCATTGTTGTCTTTGAGTTACACGCTGAAGAAGCAACAAAAAATGCACACATGGAAAAATCTTTCTCTTCCTCATGTATTTTTGTCTGAAAAAGTTTCCTGTCAGAACAACTGCTTCTTTTACTGAATTACAACTAGCAGCAGTGTATCATACTTCTTGGCTCTGGTGACTCTACACAGTCGAGTTTATTCACTCGGCCACTTCAAGGAAAGAAATTGTATGTATATTTATTTTTAGTAGCTTCTAGAAAGATTGCTACCAGCTGCTGATAAAACGCAGAGGCAAGTTAAAGAGATGCAAAAACAAAAGATCCGGTCAAACCTGACCATAGAAGCAGCATAACAACAAAGAAGAGACCGACTTCAACACTGGTTCCCACAGACCTATGGTGGCTGAAAAACCCACAACACAAACACAAACTGATTACAAAAACATAAAATGAAAACGAACTGACTTCAGAAAGAACACAAAGAAAATAAAACCACATTGGATGTGTAAAATCTGGACTCAAATACAACATGAATAACAAAGTGAGACAAAACAAGAGAACACAAAACTACAGTTTTAGATCAAACTGCAAAAAAATCCTGCATTTTTTTATGGATAAAAGACTTGCTGTGGACCAACTATTTTCCACCAATATATATTCCACCAATGGGGGTCTTTTGGCCATCTTTTACAATAATGTTATGAGGAAGGCTCATTCTCTATTGAACTGTCTGAACCGCCCTCTCCAGAATAAGTTAATTTTACTACCTTTGGGCCGCTGCTTCAGGGCATCTGCAGGGAAGACTTTAGGTGTCCTTTGTCCCTGCTGCTGTTCATCTCTTAAAGGGTAATGGCCACCAAGGTGACCTAGTTGGTCTCTCTTTTTGTTTATAGCTGTGATTTTTTATTTTATTTATTGTTATTGAATTAGGTGAATCTCTTGCCACTGGTTTTGATTTTGTTTTTGAATATTGTGACGTATGGCCTGTATGTCTGTGATCTGGCTGCAAAAACATTTTCCCTCCGACGACAATACAGGATTTGAATTGAATTGGATGTCTGTTTAAAACAGAGTTACGAAGCACCACCAAGAAGAAAGAACACAAACTGTTGGATGAACGCCATTCTCCTCCTTTGTCTCTGAGTTGTGTTTGGCTATAGTTAAGTCATGCTGTTACGTAGCTGAGGCATCTGTTGCTATCCGGCTGATACTCCGCCTCTCACGTAAGGTTAAGGTTGGCTGTGGGAATGCAGCGAGTTTACACTTCACAGATTATATCCACACCCTAACCATTCCAACCCGACACTGGTGGAAACGAACCTTTATTGAACTACTTTTACTGGACCCTTGCTGATGTAACAGGACCATTTCTGTTGCTACTGGAGTACAGTATGGCTTCAAAGATTATCTGCTTTTGCAACTAGTCAGAAATAAATACTGAATCTACAGTTATAATTTTAGCCTGGAATGATTCACATCTAAAGGGAGACTGAGTAAAACACATATGTATTTGTCACAGGTAAAACAGGAATTATTCTCTTTACTTTAAGTAACTTTTCCCTGCTTCTCTTCACATTATGAGAAATGTTTTAGTTTGTTTCTACGATCCGTCTCTCTGTCTGTCTTTCAGTTAGAGGACGATATCGTTGCTCGTCCAAACTACTTCACCACCATGAAGAACTTTGCGCTGCAGCAGCCGTCAGAGGAGTGGATGATCCTGGAGTTCTCCCAGCTCGGCTTCATCGGTGAGCAGAAAGATGTGTCTCTTCACTCATGTTAGTCTAAATTTACTGAGTTTTCTGTTGAGTAGAAACTTTTCTAGACCCACCCTGCATATCTGAAGTATAAACCCTGTCTACCACCAGCCAGCTACTGTGTTAGAGAAGGTCCTGCCAAAAACAATAGTTTGGGGTAAATATGTGATGGTGTGAACCATGAGCTGCTAGTTTCCTCCTTCTCACCTGAGACAAACAAATGCAGTGAAAGATATGTATATATATATATATATATATATATATTCCTGTGATGGTTATATCATTCGCCATTAAACAGGAAGTAGCTCTAACCCTGCCGTCAGTTGACCAAAGGAGGTGATATTTTCATGAATAGTTCAGATATCATCAGTGGTCAGACTGTGGTGCAAGTTGATCCTCTCATGAGGGAAATCACCCCTTAATGCAGACAACCTCTGGAAGAATGGGCATATGGCTGCGAGCGAGAGCGGTCGTGCTGCAGGAGGGAGGTTGCCAGCTGATGGGGCGGTGCAATAGGCCGGAAGCGCCGTAGGTGCGAGGGCCTTCATCTCTGCTTGCAGCTTTAATTTTTTTTTTTTTTTTTTTTAATAAATGCGGTTTTAATTTATGCAAGACAGCAAAGGTAAGACATGTTTTCAGACTTTTACAAACGTAAAGCATAAATCTTCTTCTTCTTCTGCCTCTGGTTCGATGAATCTTGGTCATAAGATGAAACTTCCAGCTGTGGAATCTGTGAGATGTGAGCTTTCAGTAGAGGAGTCGTTTGTTCATATTCATGGGGAGACATCATCTGTGTTTACATATTTTTCGGACTTTGTGTACCTGGTTTTTGACTTGTTTGTTGTCTTAACTGTGTTTGGTGGTCATAGAAATGGTTTTGCTGAGCTGTTATATGAGAAAAAAGATAGAAGCTGTGAGATTCTCATCCTGCTTTCTGTCTGTTCACCTGATGCTGATATTCATCACATATTGTTCCTTCTGTGTTTAGAAGGAAGCAGCTTCACAGCTTTAAATTCATCCTGCTGACGTTTTACCTTTTAGTTAGTAAATCCTGAACATTTCATCCTTCTTTCTCATAAATATTTGATTTTATAAATATATATGAAGAAATATTTTAACTGTTGGTGTTTAAAGAGAAAACTGCTGCTAAACCGATTTGTGTTTAGTGCAGGGGTCTGCAGCCTTTCCAATCCAAAGAGACATTTTTCCCTCAGCCAACTAAATAAAACTCCTTTAGAGACGCAAATGTTACAAGAATTTTCAAAAAGGCAAGTTAATATATATATATTTTTAATGAAAAGCCACCATAGGATATTTATTTTTGAAGAACCACATTTTTATTTCCATTCTTAGGTTTTAAAATAAAGAAAAACATTAAACCTTTATAAAATGAGGATAAACAGACTTTCTTCTAAGGGATGTAGATATTTGTGGAAAATTATGTAAAAGAAAAAAAAGTCCCTGGTTTCCAACCTAATGACAAGAAAGATAGATTTAAAAAAATATTTTAGCCACGTATTTAGAGGCATTGTGGAAGGTCCAGAGAGACACTTGCAGCTCCAGAGTCGCAGGTTGGAAACCCCTGATGTCGTGTTAGTAAACCAAAACTTACTTCATTTTCTTTATATAGCTGTAGGCCTTCTTTTAAAGGAAAGAGACATTTTGCGCAAAAAGAAAAAAACCTTAATGCTCAATTAAAAGAATGGACGGCGTTAATTAATTGCTGCATCAACACGCGATGCGTTAACGTGCCCAGCCCTAATATATATATATATATATATATATATATATATATATATTTGTGTGTGTGTGTGTGTGTGTTTCCTTCACTGTCTTTTTTTTTTTTTTTTGTCCTTTAAAGGAAAAGCAAAATTAACCAAATTATTGGGATATATATTGTATATCATCATTTGTCCAAAACATATTGAGATTTAATTTATTTAGCCCTATTATAATGTCCCAGTAATTACCAGAGATTAAGTTCATTCTTAAAAGAGGTTTCTCTCTGTTTTCCTTTGGTGGGTGTCTACCACAGTTGCTGATTTCTCCTCCTCCAGGTTTGTTTCCTGAGCAACAACTTCTTCTACTGAATTACAACATGTAGCAGGGCAGCCTATACTGCCCCCTTTAGTCGGTCTGCACGGCCAAGTTTCTTCATATTAGTTCAAAGTTCTAAACGGGAAATCTGATTACTGTCAGCTTCTCATTTTTAACTTTCTGAGCATAAGTAAATACAACATTCTTTCCCAAAGTATTTTTTCTGGTCAGCAGCAGTTTTGGGGTAATTACTCTATAAAAGTAATTAGTTACTAGTTACGTCTGTAAATTGTAATGAAATTACTTTACTTGTTACTGCATTTGAAAAGTAACTTCACTAAATATTACTTTACTTTATCATTTCTTAATTCCCTGTGTAGACGTGGACAAACGTCATAGCCAAATCATTGCTGCCTGTCTGTGTAGTGTTTACTGTATATTGTAAACAAAATGGCTTTAAAACCATAAGAAAAACATCCCTGTTTGTGGGAAGAAATGGAAACACTTGTCTCATAATCATTTTATCTAGTATTTTTCTAAACCTGGACGATTCAACAATCAACAGGGGGAGCACGTCTCCTACAATGAACCCTGCAACTAGCTTGTTAATTTCTGTCTTACCAGCTGCTGCTCTCCAGGAAATGTTGAAAAAACTTAGCTTGTTTAGGCGGGTCGGCTGCTTGTTTAGGCGGGTCGGCTGCTGAAGGACTCCTTCCACAGACCGGCGAGCAGGATCTTTTGCCACAAGTTTGGACTGAAACTGGACTGAACAGAAAATAATGCGAATATCACCACTGACAAAAAGCCCCTGTCTCCATCTCCATCTCCATTTTTCTTTTTCCTTAGTGGGCGCACAATCAGCTACGTCACGCAAATCTATCTCTATGGCAACGTGCCCAGGCAAGCACACACACAGGCAGCAACATGTGTGTACCACTTAAAAAAGATCAGAACTTTACACATAGGCAAACACGGCTCGAGTAACGCAGAAACACGCGTTACTGTAGTCCAGTAAAGTCATTTCGTTAACAATATTTTAAGTGTAATGCATTACTTAACTTTGTTACCCAAACAAGTAATATCGTTACTGTAACGCGTTACTCCCAACACTGGTCAGATGTATGTCTATTTATTACAGCCATAACAAACAATGGCCGACCTCTGCTAAACAATGTGATACAATATGATATAGTACAATACAGTACAATAGCAGACAATATGATTATACCTTTACTGTCAGAAAGATGCAAAGATGCTTTGCATCAGGTCAGTAATACAACACATGGACGTTGCACACACAAAGTCTACAGCGCCACTTGCTGACCACACAACACACACTAGTTGATTCACACCAAATCTGCTGATAGAGAGAGCAATGAACATTTTCAGATAATTGATAAGTTAATGTGGATTATTCTGTCTGCTGATCGATGTGACGATGGCCAACCTGCATCTGATCTGCCTGATAAACCTGTTGGGGTAAATTCTGACTCCCTGGTCGGCCGGCACCGACGTGAACAGACACTGCTCATCTAAAAACCACAGGCTGATCTGAGGTCAGGTTTCTCCTCAGGAGCATCTCCAGCAGATGAAGCACTGAGGTCATATAACTCTTCAGAGTAGCAGCAAATCAGTGTGTGTGTGTGTGTGTTCACCTGAACTACAGACACACACACCTGAGGTGGACTGAACCATCTTTTGAGTGCTGACCTGCTCTGTGGGGGCTGATTTTCAGGGCAGTAAGTTGAAACAGGTTTTTATTCAAGCAAAAAAAACAAGTCTTCTCCACAGTTGGATGATTCTTAAAAAAACCTTTGACTGACACTGATGAGATGTTTCTGGACTGAAGGAGTTGATATTTACTGTGTTTGTCAGAGCTGAACACACCTCAGGGTTCTGATGAACTCACAAAGCCCTGAAGAGCTTAGAAAACCTTCAGCTGCTGTGTGTTTGTAAACTATTTTACCCTTTTTTCATTAACATTTTAACATTTTTCTGACCTTAAAAAATATGTGTTTCTGACTCATTTCGATGGCACAGAGACATTATGATGCACATTCTTGGAGATGTTACCCATCAGCATCTCGAGGCTGAGAAACTGCAATACACAACTTTTTGTGTATCCCCCTTACTGCAGCATTTTTCTTCACGGCACCATGCCTCACACTAGCAACTGGATATCAACACTGGCCATTTGGAACAGACATTGATTATTTAAAGAAAACACAAGATGTCATTATCAGAGGAATAGAGGAAAAGAAAGAGGAAAAAGGGACAGAGCAAGAGATAAAACAAGATTCAACATCAGACTGACTTTTACTGGCTGGAGAGATCTCAGAAAAGATACAGGATGAAAAAGGATGCTGAATAAGTAGGGGCACCACACTAAGAAAAATCATTTGTGGGGCTTTCAAACCTCTTTCATTAATTTCTGATTAATTGAATGAACTAAATTGCTCTCTGCAGCGCCCCCTGCTGAGTGGACATGACATCTGCAGCTGTGGATTAACTAAAGCTAAAGACAAGCTAAAGCTAAAAATGCAGCTTTCAGAGGAATTAACATTGGACTGTTCCCATTGTTTAATAAATAATTTTTCTGATACTTAAATTAATCTAAAGGACATTTGTCTTTAAAATATTTTCTTTTCCCACTGTAATAATTTACTATTACAGAATTTTTCTTCCATTAAACCTCAGTGTTTTCAAAAGGAAGAGAAAGAAAATGTTAAGATGACAAGTCATGTATTTTCAAAGGACTCCTACCTGAAGACGGGAACTTTCCTGATGTTTTCCTGGGCACAAGATCATGATTAAAAAGCTGCTGGGAAGTAGAATGTCCTGGAAAACAGCCTGTAGTAACTGATGCTTTGAAGAACACCTGTGGAGGTGTTTTACCTGCTCACTGTGAGGCGATTCATCCGTCCTTAGGAGGGACGGCAAGATGCAGCAAATAACACAGTCAAAGGTAGAGAATTTACTAACAGGAAAGATAATTCTCTAATTCTACATGCTTGTGTTTGATGCTGTTTATATAAAAATGACATCACATGACACTCCATCACACACACACACCTGTACAGGTGGAGGTGATTTCTAATTTCAGAGCAGACCTGCAGGTTTTTTGTTCTCCCCTGTTTTGTTTTAAGCAGGTAGCAATCAGATAGCTTCACTGCAGCACTCATTAGCATTCAGAAGCTAACTATTGTTAACAAGCCAGACAGCTGATCAATCGGAGAAATGAAGACGAGAGCAGAAAGATCATTTGGAGACGAGTGTGAGAGAAAAGCAATGATGCAGCTGAGGGGTAGCTTCTGGTGATGGACTCCTGATGGCCCCCACTTAACAGTTTGTCTTAAAACCAAATATTAAAGGCCAGGACGGGAACTTTCCTATAAGGACGTCTCCATGAGACACAGTTCTGAGAACACAGTTAAAGGCTACAGATTTATAGATAATAGAAAATAAATCAGGCTGAGGTTATGTTTGCTTTGTCACATTCTTTCTTATATATAGATTATTAAAAATGATAAGAAAACCATCTTTAACACCTTCTGAGGAGAACAAAAGTTCTTCTACCTTGAATGGGCTGTTTTCCTCCAGAACCATCACCACTGAAGGTGAAATGACCTGGAAGTATCAGCAGCAGCCATGATAAGAGCTGAGGAAATGAGATGCCATGCTTCCTTTATCATCTGCTTTATGAAACATCGGAGCATCCTTTATGAAAGAAAGGAGATAATTCTGTCCCTTGATTCCTTCTGGCTGCAGCTTTCAAGGTGATGCAGGATTATGCTGATCCAGTTGTGGACAAATATGAGTACAAAAGAATAAGTGTGAGCAGCTGTGGCAACAACATCTTTCACTTTTCTGACTTCACATTTAATTTCTTATTACTAACTATGAATATGAAGTTATATAAGATTAGGACAAAAAGTAAGGAAAATGTTGTTTGGGGATTTTTTTTCTTTGTTATAACAATGCTTCTTCCCAGTAAACCTGATTCCATTGGAAAGTCTGTTTATTTACCTTTTAGCCTTCTTAAACCTGAGGTCCTTCTATTGGGGGACTTTGAGAACAGATGGTAATGTTCATTTTGGAGATGTTTCCGGAACAGTCTGGACTAAAACCTTTTTAATTTTGTTTACTTTATCAGAGTTGCCCCGTGCAGAGATAATGTTCACATATTATACTATGGTCTGATAGAGGTTTAGAGCTGAAGCTGCATAATTCCAAAGAGAGATTCAAATTCATCCTAGAAGTATTTGGCCTGAAATTTTTTTTCATTGGTACTATGTACCATCTTCATTTAGTCTTTGCCACTAACACATATACTGATATTTAAACAGCCTAACAAACCTTTCGTTAGTGTGACTTCAGAAGTATTCAAATAGACCCTGTGGTTGCAGATATATACTTATTTTATTATGGTTATATTATTTTCTAGCAGAAAACACCTAATACAAACAGGCACAGGGCTTAAAAAGTTAAACGGAGGCACATTTGTGAGGGTAATGCATTGTGAGTTGGATAATATGAGTTGAGTATGGACTGTGCCCAATAAAAACTTGATTAATTTATTTTAATCCCTCAAGTTTTTAATAACCAGAGCTCATTTTAGCCCTTTTTATTCTAACCCTTTGATGCTGTATGTATCATATTCAACACACAGTTTCTGAGCAAATTTCATCACTTTATGGTAAAAAACTTAGCTTGAAACTGTGTTGTTTTCAGTCTCATACTCAGGCTTTAAAGGGTTAAGAAAGTGAAACGTATGTAATTATAACATAAGATTTTTTTTCCTTTGTTGGCAGCAAAATACTTTCATTTAAGATAGACTTTAAAAAAAGAAAAAAAGAAAAAAAAAACAGGACTAACATGGAGTTTTCCAGTGGATCCAGTGGAGTTTTCCCTTTAAAACTCCAGTGGATCGGCAGTGCCAACGAGCGCTATCACTTATGTAGTTAGCAGTTACTCAGGAACAACAGCTATCTTGCTGAGAATCCTCTACTTTTAACTGGAAATTATGATGAAGCCACTTTCTGATTTCTATCAATCAGAGAGCTTAAATTGACAGTAATCAGGAGCAGCCACAGATCAACAATTGAGCAGAAAGTTCTGTGTGTCTGAAAAGAAGAAAACAATTTATCCTCTATAAAGCCAAGAAGAAATTTTAGATGCAAAGTGGCACCAAAAGCCAGCTGAGCTGGCGTTGGTTTTGTGAGGGTGGTAGGTAAATAGTAGCATAAATAACTGTAAATAGTAAAAAACAGAAAAGTAGCTGCTTCTGCTTCTGATTGGTGGAGGATATGATCTTGTAATCTATAGTTTGTCATGTAATATGGTGAAGAAGTCGAGCTCCTTTCTATCTCAGACCAGACTGCAAGCTTTTTTAGTCATTTCTTGAAAACCTTTGTGTTTCTGCAGCGACTGTAAGAGTTGTGAGAAAAAGACCGCAAAGAGGTTGTCTTCTTTCTGCAGTTGGTTTTATCTCTATAGTTTTCTGTTTTTTTATGTGGTTGTTTTTCATCTTTCTCCATCTTTTTGCTTTGGTTTTTCTCTGTGGCCACCATCCATGTCTTTGTCATCATTTGAGGATCTTGGTGGTCTGTTGGTGTCTTGTCAACAATCCTTGTGATTCGAGGTCAAACAGACCTCTAATCTTCCTGCTGTCTCTCTGATGGATTGCTGTTGTTGTTGAACTTTAAAGATGACCTGTGCCAGCTCGTCGACATGCAGATATCACACATCAACCTCACTTCAAGGCTTTTCTGCAGCTTTTCCAGTTAAATTGGGTCCTCTGAACGATAGTGAACATAAAAAAGCTTAATTTGTTTTAAACTTTGCCTCCTTGTTTATCCTAAAACTGAACCTGTAACAAGCACAAATAAGAGCCGAGTGTTTTAAATGTGTGAAACTGGCTCCCTGTCACACCTCTTCATCTCATTACAAGCCATCAGGACAGAAGTGCTCTGCAGGAACTCGGTGAAATCCCTCTGCTGCCGCCTCGAGGCATCGCTTCTTCCATCAAAACAAATGAAACATTTTATTGATTTCACTAATTACAACAAAGTAAACAATCAATACTGTTCTCATGTGTTCTGAACCCGGAGGGACGCTGAAGACTCCAAACTCATTTATTTTTATCGGCTTAAGTGGAGCATCAGATGAGAGTTAACTTTGTTATTAAAGAATCGTGACTAATCAGACGAAGCTGAACTTTTTAATGGCTTCAAATGAACTCTTTCAGCAAGGGGACATTGTTAGGAGAGGAGATGAGCTTCGTTTCATCATATTCTGACTGAATATGATGAAACTGTTACTTTATGGGTCGTCTGACACTGAAGTTAATGGAGGAGTATGTGTCGCGCTCTTTGTTCTCTTTAATGACAAAACTGTGTAGGACAGCAGAAGACGATGAAGAGTCCGGTTCAGTGAAACTCACATCTGCTTCAGAGGATAAAGAAAATGAGACAAACAGGAGCAGAAACCAGAACCGGTGTGTTTACTGTGTGATGATGAAGGTGAATGTTGCAGTAATGAAGAACAGGGAGAGCACTGACCACATGTCATCCTGGCAGAAAGGTGGTTGTTGTGGAAGAAGCATCTGGAAAGTTCACTTCTCAACATGATGGAGTTTTTTGATCAGTTGGTGTGATAAAGAACTCTGATTGGCTGCTTCTGTTTGAGAGTTTTAATGCAGGTATAGAAAACAAAACAGAAGCTGCTGCACAAAAAAAAACATACTCAGATACTAATCTATTTTAGAAATTAGTTAATTAGTTATAAATGAATTAATTATAATATTGTTCATTTTTGCATCCAAGCTCCAAGAGTTTGGACACGGTTTAAAATGTAAATAAAAACAGAATTTATTGGTTTATAAATCTAAAAAATCCATATTTTATTCTCAATAGAAGATAAAACACATATCAAATGTTGAAATTGAGACATTTTACCATTTCGTGGAAAATATGAGCTCATTTTTGAATCTTATTGCAGCAACACATCTGTAAAAAGTAGTTCCAGGGTGATGTTCAGCGTTGAGTAGCATTTCCTCTTCCTGCTGGAGTTTTAGGAGGAATGTTGTCCCATTCTGGTCTGATGCAGGATTCTAGCTGCTCTACAGTTCTGGACCTTGGTTGCTGGATTTCTGCTTCCATGATGCTCCAGATGTTGTGTGTTGGTGAAAGGTCTGGACTGCAGGCAGGCCAGTTCAGCAGCCGGACTCTTCTCCTGTGAAGCCATGCTGCTGTGATGGATGCAGGATGTGGTTCAGCATTGTCTTGCTGAAATCTGCAAGGTCTTCCCTGAAAAAAACGTTGTCTGGATGGGAGCAGATGTTGCTCTAAAACCTCCATGTACTTTTCAGCATTGATGGAGCTTCACAGATGTGGAAGCTGCCCACGTCATAGGCACTAATGCAGCCCCATCCCATCAGAGATGCAGCTTTTCACCTGTCCACTGATAACAAGCTGGATGCTCCCTCTCCTCTTTATTCTGCATGACACGCTGTCCATGCTTTCCAGAAAGAATTTCACATTTTCATCCATCTGACCACAGAACAGTTTTCCACTTTGCCTCAGACCATTTTAAATGAGCTTTGGTCCAGAGAAGACAGCGCTGTTTCTGGATTCTGTTCACACATGGCTTCTTCTGTGCATGATGGAGCTTTGAACTGTGTTCACAGACAGTAATCTGGAAGTCTTCCGGAGTCCATGCAGCGATTTCCAGTAGAGAATCATGTCTGGTTTTAACGCAGTGCTGCCTGAGGACCCAAAATCACCAGCATCTGATTTAGATCTTTGGTCTTGTCCCATGCCCACAGAGATTCCTCCTGATTCTCTGAATCTTTTGATGATTTTATACACTCTAGATGGTGGGATTGTCAAAATTTTCCCATTTCTTTATTGAGGGACATTTTTCTGAAATTATTCCACAATTTTTAGACACTGTTAGTCTTAGATTGGTGAACCTCTGTCCATTTTTACATCTGTGGGTCTCTGCCTCTCTGAAATGCTCCTTTTTATACCCAGTTACTGACCTGTTGCCAAGTAACCTAATTAGTTGTCAAAAGCTAATCCAGTCTTTAATGGTTTGTGCCGATTACTTTTCCAGCCTACTGTTCCCAAATACCAAAAAGAAATTTAAAATGGAAGCAAACCAATGCTCGGAGGTTCACTTATCTTACTGATTCTGACCAGTTGCAGTAATTGCTAATGGAATTAGGTGAAAGCGTAAGCTAAATTATTAAAAAATTATTAAAAGTGGCTCCTCTCGGTTTCTGTACAGTAAAACTACATGTAAAAAGTTAGAAGAAAATAAAGAAGTTATTGGTAAATTTCTGAACTTCCTGCTGATCTTTGTTTTTCTGACTGAATCCGTTGACGGCAAACCTCCTTCAGTAGTTTTTGTCAGATTTGATGGAGGGATGACAAGGGGGAAGCCGAGATGAACAGACTGAGAGGTGGAGGTGAGTGCAGATGGAGATGAAGCCTAGCAGGAGTCTTGTCTCTGAGCTGGAATATGATGATGATGACGACAATGATTTCTTACCTGGATGTTTGTGTTTTTTCATCTTATTGTGTTTGTTGTCAGCCTGTACTGTCTGATCATCACAGCCTTCCTCCTCCTCCTCCTCCTCCTTCTCCCTCGGCTCTGACCTTATGAATCCTTCCCAACCAGTGTTGCCTGGGAGCGGCGGCTGCTTTAATAAATTCACGGGGGTGAAGCTGACTCACTGAATTAAATCAGACGGAGCTGCAGCGCTGCAGGGCCGATCTCTAATTCAACTGCTCACGTTTGGGTTTTGCAATTGCTAAGTTTAGCTGCAGTTTTCATCTGCAGGGTGGTTCGTCGAGTTGCCACGCTGAACATCCTGCCCTCCAGAGGCTGACATGTCCAGACTGATCAGAGAGGACCAGATGAGGGCAGGAGCAGGCCCGAGCTCATCGGCTGGCCTTTTAATTCGTCATTGTTTGAGTCCAGTGAGACGTCTGTGCAGTTCACTTTTTGACCTTTAATTTTCAGAGAAGCTCAGACCGACACTGTTCAGAGACATCAGACAGATGAAACCCTGTCAGGCGTCTGAAAAGAGCCGCTGAGCTCATTTCTCCAGGTCACAGTGAAGCAAAGGACTCAATCATCAGATCAAAAATTGAACAAATATCTCAGATATCTTTTGTTTTATCTCATTTCATGAGTTCATTTTTCAACACGTTTAAAAGCAGTCAGGATGGAGTCATTTTGAGCTGCAATGAGGTAAAAAAAATATTTTATTTCAAACAGGTTGCTGACGTCGTGATTTGGTCTGAAATCAGCACAGATGAAAGTCTTTCTGAATAAAGATGTTCAGAAGATCTACAATTTGTCTCCAAATGTTAGAGAATCATAACAGTCTAAAAACAAAGTTCCTCAGAGAAAGATTGAAGGATTTCCATATTTTTCCCTCTACAGTCAGAATATCATTAAACTGTTCAGTCAATCTGGAAGAATTTCAGGATTTCAGGGGAGAGAGTCTAAGCTGGACACCGTGATCTCTGATCCCTCAGATCGACCCGCATCCAGAACCATCATTCATCAACAGCTGATAGAACCATGTGAACAAGGATTACAGTGGAAACCTTTGTCAAGCTCTACAACAGAGTTACATTCGCAGATGTAACTTCAGACTTTCCTGAGCAGAAAAGACGCCGCATGTTACCTGGTCCAGAGTTCCAGAGGTGTTCTTGACATCTCGACATGAAGGAATCTGGGATGTACAGTGAAAACTGTATGATGGTCAGATTACTTAGTTTTCCAGATCTTTGATTGAAAAGCATCCAGACTGTTGTCAGCAACAAGATGAAAAGCCCAGTTCTGGGACGGAATGGGGTCGGATCAGGGTTCTGATGGTATGGGGTCAGATCAGGGTTCTGTGATGGTACAGGGTCTGATCAGGGTTCTGTGATGGTCTGGGGTTGGATCAGGGTTCTGATGGTATGGGGTCTGATCAGGGTTCTGTGATGGTCTGGGGTTGGATCAGGGTTCTGATGGTATGGGGTCAGATCAGGGTTCTGTGATGGTACAGGGTCGGATCAGGGTTCTGTGGCGGTACGGGGTCGGATCAAGTTTCTGTGGTGGTCTGGGGTCGGATCAGGGTTCTGTGATGGTACAGGGTCGGATCAGGGTTGTGTGATGGTACAGGGTCGGATCAGGGTTGTGTGATGGTCTGGGGTCTGATCAGGGTTCTGTGATGGTACAGGGTCGGATCAGGGTTCTGTGATGGTACAGGGTCGGATCAGGGTTGTGTGATGGTCTGGGGTCTGATCAGGGTTCTGTGATGGTACAGGGTCGGATCAGGGTTGTGTGATGGTCTGGGGTCTGATCAGGGTTCTGTGATGGTTCTGGGGTTGGTCATTACTTGATTTAGATTTCCTCCACAGTTTAGAAGAATGCAGAAAAACTGAAAGTGACAAAATCCTAAATTAAAAACAATAATACAAATATAAAAATAAAAAAAAATGCATCAAATGTGATATAGATTAGATCTTAATGCTTAACTTTGTTATTTTATTTTTACTTTGAAAGTTAATTTTCTTTTTACTCATGAATTTAGTTTCACATTAATTGACTTAATTTATTCTATTATTTATGATTTATTTTTATTTCTGGTTTAATTTTTATAAATGTATTTTTCAGAGTTTATTTATACATTTTAAATAACATTTTTCATTTAAATATGTTTTTTTATATAGTTCTGAGCACATTTTTGTTCCAGTTTGCATTCAATTAAATGAATAAGAAAAGAAGTTGAAATCAAGTGAAAAATTAAATTAATGTTGTTAAATTTAAAGCAGAAATGTAAATATGTGTAAGTTTCCTTAAATTATTTCATAGCTAAATTCATTCTTTTATGCTATATGTCTATTTTTAAGTAGTTTATGGTTTTTTTATTTATTTTGAATGAATTCATATCAATTTCTTCATAAAAAGAAAAGCATCACAGAAAAACTGAAGCTGTTAAATGTTGATCCTGATGGTAAAACCGAGTGGCTTCGGCCCGTCTGGCGTTTGGCTGCTCTGACATTCGGCCTCCTGGTTGTGTTGAAACATTTGTAGATCAAGAATCCTTGCCGATTCCTCACAGCTGCTCGGGGATTTGAACCAGCAGCTTTTTACTCGTTGGCATTCATCCTCTCTGATTTCATGGCTTCTGCTCTGATCCAAACAAATAGTGAGAGGCAGTAAAGTGAAATAAAGCAAACTGTCCATGTTTCTTCTCCGTGCAGGAAAGATGTTCAAGTCTTTGGACCTGTCGCTCATCGTGGAGTTCATGCTCATGTTCTACAAAGACAAACCCATCGACTGGCTGCTGGACCACATCATGTGGGTCAAAGTGTGCAACCCAGAGAAGGATGCGGTGAGTGGCTTCACTGAATCTTCTACAAAAACAGCTGATAGTAAAATTATTCTGAGGTTCTGGATCAGGTTGGATCTGAGGATTGCTTGTCAGTAACTGCTGCTGTTTGTCTCTATCAGAAACACTGCGACAGGCAGAAGGCCAACCTGAGGATCCGATTCAAGCCATCGCTCTTCCAGCATGTCGGTACTCACTCCTCTCTGGCTGGAAAGATACAGAAACTTAAGGTAACATAAGAGTTTCTGCTGTGTGCAGCTACATTTCTGTTCAGCATCTAAAGCCCAGCAGGGACGCCCAAAAACCTGCCAGCAGCAGACAGAAGCAGGTGTGTTTCTGTTGGTTTTTACCAGAAATATGCTTACTCCTTTAAATCACAGGTTCAAATCAACTTTACTAGCTATTATAAGACTTTGGTGACATTTCTGCAGAGGTTTTCCCTTTTTTTAAGATTTATCCTTTTGATCCTTTTGAGTCTCTTAGATACATTAGTTTGCATCTTTTTCTGCTTCTTTTACATCCAGTTATGGACATTTTGTTGCTGTTTGCAGTAGCGTTGCTTTATTTCCCCTAACTTTCCTCTAAGTTTTGCAGCATCTATATGCAGTTTACATATGAAACACAGCATCAGTCAAACCTTTGGACATACCGTCCCATGTAATCTAATAGGAAAGTGAGTCTGAACTTTAAATATTACTGTATATATTATTTAACTATGTATATTTTAAAAAATAACAATAATGTCTCACACTTACAGCTCAAAATATAAAACAGAAAACAATAATCACCCTTGGGCTAAAGACGCAGAACTAGAAGTATGAATAAGTGTCACCAAGCCGGCCTTAACTATAAGATTTATTACAAAATGAAAGTAAGAAGACTCATTTTAAGGGTAGAGAGGATGTCTGTGGGTCTGATACAGAGTCATAAAGTTTGCGTGGTTGTAAATGAATGTTTGCAAATGATCTATTAGCAACAAAGTGAATGTGATAAACCAATATTACTCAGTGTGAGTGTCCGGAGCAGCAGGTGTTTCAGATTCTCTTTCTGAAAACTGTTGACCGAAGACTCGGACTGAGACTGCAGAGTCTAAGAAACGTATTCACTTTGTTGGTGCTTTGTTTGTTTTTCTCATTTATTTATTTATTTATTTATTTATTTATTTTATTTAAGTGGTTTAGAGTTGAAAAGTTAACATTTATTTATAAAAAATAATAATAATAAATTTTTCTGTAAAATAAAAGTGGCATTATGTAAATAAACTGGCATTAATAGAGTTAAAAGTATGAAAATAAATTCACATTTGTTGTACATATTGAGGACTGGAGGGAAAGAAAATATATTTTTATTTCATCTTTAGTATTTCCAAATATGATCCAGTGACCAACAAGGGCCTTAAGAGGAAAAGTGGGATTTTTCTTTTTCTTTTTTTTAAGTGGGGTCTGAGGCTTAAATGTTTACTTTTTTTCCCACAATACCAGAAATATACTCTGCTAAGTCACAGAGGTAGTTCCACCATCATCCATCTTTAAAATCTACTTCCCTGTAAGAACCTGCATCAGTGTTTGAGGACAGGGAGCTGTCTGCTCTCTGATTAGACAGTTTTATTTGTCACCATCCAATCGGTTAGAAGAGTAAAAACAGGGTCAAAAATCTGCATCTGCAACTTCAGAGTCTTGCATGCAGTTGGGATACGCTTTGCATCCGTGAGCAGATATTTGCAAAAGCATGTCTATTTTTCTTGACAAATACAAACCTTTTATAACTCATGTAAATTCTTTTCTACACATTCAACTTGAATTTCTCAGGCAGATTTTTTTCAGGGTGACATAGTTAGATTTACAACTGCAATCTTATTTAGAATTTTTTGCAAACATTCTGTTACAACCACTAAATCTTTATGACCTTTTCGAGCCGTTAAGTGTCTGCTTCCTGAAGCCAAACCGGGAGCTGGTTCCTCAGAGAGGGATCTGACAACTGAAGGTTCTTCCTCTTATTCTACTTTTAGCATCTCTAATAACCAGAGAGAGTCTGAGAGTGAAGTAATCTGTTGGGAAAATCCAATGGTCACTAAGAGCTTTATATGTGAGGAGAAGAATTTCAAATTCTATTTAACTGGACGCCGATAAAGAGAAGATAAAACTGGAAAAATACGTTTTGATGATACTTCCCATCAGGACCCGCACTGCAGCATTTTGGGTCATTTTCAGAACCTTTCTGAGACAGAACAATAATCAGTAATTGCAGTAGTCCAATCTGGAAGTAACAAATCCATGGACTAGTTTTCCTTCCATTTTGGGAATATTAAAGAAGGTGGTCCTAGAAACTTGATTTACATGCGAGTCAGAGGACAGATCCTGGTCCAATGTGCTGGAATCTTTCAGGTGCAACTTGCTTCAGAAACTGAAACACATCCTGTCGAGTGCAGAAAAAAGTGATTTTATCTTTAATTCAAGAAGAAAAACATGGTTTTTAATTTGAGGATTGATTTATTCTACTATTCTCAACCTCCGATTGGTACTGCAGATTTCTGTAACTGACTTTTGTTGTCACCGACTGGTCCATCGGGGTTTCTGTCCACCTCCAAACCACTGATGTGAAACATTTCATCTTCTCAGGCGTTGACCTCTCAGCTCCGAGCAGTCGCTCTGTTGTGCTGCTCATCTGTCAGCCTCAGAGTTTAGTGAGTCTGAACAAAGGCCGAGTTTCAGTGGAAGTTCTGGGCAGCGTCTCAGGATCAGATGAAGATTGAAAGCCTCTGCAGTCGGTGGCAGTTTTGCTTCCTGCCTGCATCTCAGAGCCCAGCATCTCAGCTTAATGCCTCTGATTACTGTGTTAAGACCGATAGATATTAACCCCCTGACTGGTGCTGCAATCTGCTCTAATCAATTGCATATTGATCCAGCTGTCGTGGTTCTCCCGGTGGAGATTGAACCAGAGAGGCTCACTTGGAGACTTGAATATGCGGAGGCCGCCTGAAGTGCTCACTGCTGTTTAATGAGAAAATCCACCTTAAAAATCAAACTTCAGCTGAAAGAAGCAGGGTGGGAGGAATTTATTTGTCAGTAGAAAGATTCGTTCAGTGAGGAGGGAGAGAACATATCACACATTTTGATTGATTTTAGAAGAAAAATGTTGTTGCCTCTTGCTGTTCCTGACCACTTAAAGCCATTTAATCCTGAGCTCTGGCCACCCTCTGCATGTCGCTGCAAAGGATGTGAACGACTCAGATTTTAAAGCACTTTTGCACAATAGATGGAACCACACTAAACTGGTTTACGTCAAATCCCAGTTTGCTCATGTTAATGTTGTTTGTTCCACATATAGAAAAGTTACTCGTGGAGTTTTACACCAGGATTTCCCTCCGTGGTGACGCTTCAGTGCTCCTCACTGTGAAGATAAAATCCTCTGCTGAATGACTGAACAGTGAGGTGTTGATAAAGTTTGAAGCGTCATTTATCCATCCGTCTGAAGGAAGTCTGGGCTGGATTTGTTTTGTAAAAAGGAAGATGAAGCAGGATGTGGAAGTCATGGTGACCAGAGGTCACAGAACATCACAGAGTGAAATCTGGACCATGTTCCTCTGATGGGAATCAGATCTGCAGCTGTTTTTCTCATGTCATGTCATTTTATTTCATTTCATTTCTTTTTTTTTTTTTTTGTCCTCAATGAATGAACTTTTCTTCATTTTCTTAAATCATGTTACAGTTACCAAATGTGTAAATACTGATAAAGGAGGAAAGCTCCATAATGTTTATGTTTGTGAAACTGAGGTCCAGTCAGCTCCATCATAATTCTTAGGTAAACAAAGGAAGGTCCAGGCTACCTGACCATGGTTACCCTATGTATCCATGGTTTTCATTTTACTCTTCATATATATATATATATATATATATATATATATATATATATAAACGCAAATTCAGCGAACCGCCCTAAATTCTGCATGCCCTGCAATTTTATCCAATCACTGCAACTTTAATGCATCTTTGATCATTTGCAACACTCCTCGTCATGTGACCCGTCACATTCACGTCCTGTTTCTGACAGCAAACATGTTAATTTGTGTGAGAGGGAAATATGTCGCATTTGCCCATTTGCCAACGAAAATCACAGCTAAGGACAGGGCTCTACAGTTTCCCCATGCTCTGCAATAAAGTGGGGATAAATCCTTTTGTACCCCATGCAATATTGTGGTCAAACACAAGCGGAAACCATCAATTGACAATCCACTGCAAAACACCAATGGAGAGTAGCAGAAATGCATGAACACGCGAAACAAATCGCTGTGACAGAATCCTTGCATTATTTCATTTACTCTGTGTGCTCAGAATACAGGATAGATGCATAAATGTGTGGGTTTATGAGAGGGCTCAGAGTACAGCTGGAGTTTTACTGTGCAGTTTATGTTGAATAAAAAGCATTTAGGGAAGCAAAGTTATATTCAGGTGCAAAATACTGTGAATTTGAACTTTTGAATTTAGAGCTATCAGATCAATATTATTTTCTTAATAATTTAAGAACTGTTTAGATGCTGATGCAGAAGAACTTTTCTTTTATCATGATCCTTTATCTTAAAAAATCGTTTATTTGTGCACTTTATTTTCATTGCTTGTGTATGTAATCAGTTTGAAACAGGGTTGCATTCATGGCTTTTAACTCAAGTTTAATAACACTGATCAGTTGTGAATGCAGTTTATATGGCATCATGAAATTATTGTGTGTGTGTGTGTGTGTGTGTGTCTGTGTGTGTGTGTGCTTTTGTAAACAATATGCGACAACCTAAAGAGCGATGTGCTGGATGCTGAAGTATTGTCCCAGTTTGCTTGTTACAGTAAAATGTTGGAATATCAGAATTTTTTAAAATTTTCTTTTATTAATGTTTTTAAACTATTTTCAGGTGCTTTTGCAAAAAAAAACAGAAAAAACAACAACAAACAAACAAAAAAAAACATTGCAATATTTCTTGCAACTTTTCTCAAAACAGACATTGTGTTTTATAGCTTTCATTTCTTCTTTTTTTGGGGTTGTTTTTATTAATAGACATTTCTTAAACAGTAAACATGATGCTTGTGCAGCCCTGAAGCCAGCAGCCATCACTCATCAGGAGGAGCTAACAGGGCAGGCGTTGATACCAGCGGCTCGGGTTATTTTCTGGTCAATGCACAGCCGCGTCCTCTTATTTCTGTTGGCAGCAGATATGTTCGGTAAATGCTGAGCTGCAGCTGAATCTGTGTTTGACGTGTTTCAGGATAAGGACTTTGGGAAACAGACTCTGCATAAAGGTCACGCCAACCCGCTGGCGGAGGTGACGACCAGCCTGAAGACCTACCAACACTTCACCCTGGAGAAGGCCTACCTGGGGGAGGACTTCTTTTGGGCCTTCACACCTGTGGCGGGGGATTTCATCCGGATCCGGTTCTTCACACCTGTCCGTATTGAGAGGTAGGTGCTGGCAAGGGGAACAAGGGCTCAAGGGAGAGCAGGGTTCTGAGCTTAAATGCTATGTTTGTCTCGTTTTCAGGTATTTCTTTCGAAGCGGAAACATTGAACATCCAGGAGACAAACTCTTCAACACATCGGTGGAGGTTCTGCCTTTTGACGTGAGTCCCAGGTCCAGTGGATCCATTTATCCAAAGCATTCTCAAAGGAAGATTATCAGAAAAAAATCCAGCTTTTTAAATCAAATCTAATTTCTCGTAGTCGGATATGATGCTGAAGAATTATAAATTAGATTAATGTTTTTAAGGCAAAAAGTCTGTCAAACTTTAGGTTTCTCTCAGATCTAAAGAGATGAAACTTCAACCTGCACATCAAACCAAAGTTCAAACCCCCATGAAGTTTTTTTACAGCATTACGTCACATTAAAAATACGTTTATTTTATAAAACCAGTGACGTAAATGATGTAGACACTGAAAACAGACAATCCTCTTCAATAAGCAATTATTTAAAAGTAAACAGACATCTATGATATTTGTGTTGAAATTCTCCACAAAAATAAGAATCAGCCAAACAAACCATCTTCTGATCCAACGTGTGGAGCTGTCTGGTGAAATCAGAAAATAATATTTTTTATTGAGTGGCAACAGATTAGTAAGTCATGGTAAGATGATTAACTCGTGACTTGTCTTTACTAATGCATCAACAACTTGTCAAACCATAACCACCTGAATCAAGTGTCTATTATTAATCATGACTGTGATTAATTCCAACCAATCTCAGGACATCACTGTAACAGACCATCAGTTTTTTTATATTGTAGGGTTTCTTCTGCACCTTCAAGTCTTTAAGACAAATTACCTTGAAGAGCTTTGAAGAGCCTTTACTTGTTCTTAAGCTCTGTTTTTGAAAAAAAAATCGAAACAATATTTCTCTTAATTATACACCGTATGTATCAGAGCAAAGCTTACTGCAGTTTTCCCAAAACAAAATGGGTTTCTACCTGAATCTTTTCAGAAGTTTGTTCTTAGAAAGTGGAACTGAATCTAAAAGAGACCTAACCGAACCTGACGCTCTAAACTTTACGAAGATATTTGATGTGATTTCTGGCTTTAGAGGATGACCAAATCTCTGTTATCGAACATGAGAGCTTTTTATCTCTGAGTTCAGTTTGTGGTTGGTGCAGGTGGAGGCAGCGTGATGGATGACTGCCTGTTTCTCTGCTGTGGTCGACTGTGAGACGAAGGCTGATTAAAGCTGAGAGTCACAGCAGGATGATATATGGGAGGAGAGGAAGAGGAGCTCCTGCAGAGAGCTGGGCAGAGGAGGGAGGCAAAAAATCAACCAACACTTAGAGGAAGCTGAGCATGCAGAGAGATGGATAAGGGAGGGAGGCAGTTGCCATGACAACGCTGACCAAGAGAGGGGAGGCAGGGAGATGATGGAAAAGGGCTGATTACCAGGCGGACGAAGCCATGCGTGATGTGGGTCTGCATACGTCCTCTGATTGGAAATGTGCTGGACATTTTCTCCACAGAGCAGCCACCACCTTCCTCCAGACTGAAGGCGTTCAACGGTGCCACTGTTTCACTCTGTGGAGATTATTTATTTATAACTCATCAAATTATGTTTCTCTTTTTCTGTCTTAAAACGCAGAAAATCTGAAACAAAGCTGCATCATGGAAAACTGTTCAGCTGCTGTCAATCATCACTTTCATGATCGATTTATCAGAACTGATTATTGCTGAAATATGACTCGTTCTGAACGCAAAGTTTTGAGTTTCCTCCTGAAGGAAACGATCCTTCTAATCTAAAAGAACAGAAACATGCTCACATTAAAACCTCAGAGCACATGAGTTTCAGTCTGGAAATGGGTGAAGCATAAATTAGTCCTTATTGTGACAGAAAAGCAGGTTTAACTATAAGAAATTTTTATGTGTTTCAGTTAAGCAACTGCCACTGCTCTCTCTCTCTCTCTCTATCTCTCTCTCTCTCTCTCTCTCTCTCTCTTTATATATATATATATATATATATATATATATATATATATATATATATATATATATATATATATTAGTGCTGGGCACGTTAACGCATCAATCACGCGTTAACGCAACGCTTTATTAACGTTATTTAACGCTTTTTCCATATTCTTATTTTTCTCCTCAAAAGTAAATTGCATTTTAGGGGACCTGAACATGCTCGAAAACTCACCTAATTTTGCCTACCCCCCCAAAGGAATGCGAAAATTTACGTATTTTTTGGTGCTCATGACTGTTTGGGAAAAACTGAGCGAGAGCGCCACCTATTTATGATGCCCCGCCACTGCATGTCATCAATCTTTATGAAATTCGCTACACATATTCTAAATGCTCGGGCGAACAAAAAATCCTCTTGGAGTATGGGTCTAAAACCAACAGGAAGTCAAAGTTGCCATTTTGGCGTTTTACTATTTTATCATACTGCCACCAAAAGGGCTCAGGATGTCCAGAAGGCATGTGTCTTTAAAAGTTATCAAAAGTTTTCTAATAGGAGAAAAGGCATAGAGGGGGCAGGCCTCAAATTTTGACATCTCGCCATGAAAAACGAAAGTGATATAACTTCCACATTAAACAATATATTTGAACCAAAATGGCCATGTATGATGCCAGTCCCATCCTAAACACATCTACATGTCAATATTTGGATTATGAATTGGCCACGCCCCCTGGCGACAGGAAGTCATGGTGTTTACTCGAAGACCCATTTCTCTGACATTTTGGACACAACCAGGTCCAAACTGGGTCAGACAGCCTAAAACAAGTTGGTGATGATATTCAGTGAAAACTGTTGCTCTACGCTGCAGGGCGAGACCGTGGCGCCATGGCAAACTTCGATAAGACGCCATGACATCATAAATCAGTATAAATCCCTCAATTCTCACCCACTCCCCATCAGACTTGCAGGGATTAATCAGGGTCTGGCCCTGAACAGATCCATATGACCAATTCTGGTCTAAGCTGCCTAAGCACCACCTGTTGTTTAAAGAGAAAACTGCTGCTAAACCTGTTTATGTGTTTAGTGCAGGGGTCTGCAGCCTTTCCAATCCAAAGAGACATTTTTCCCTCAGCCAGCTAAATAAAACTCCTTTAGAGACGCAAATGTTATGAGACCTTTTCAAAAAGGAAACTTAATATATATTTTTAATAAAGAGCCACCATAGGATATTTGTTATTTTTGAAGAACCACATTTTTATTTCCACTTTTAAGTTTTAAAATAAAGAAAAACATAAAACCTTTATAAAAAGAGGATAAACAGACTTTCTTCTAAGAGATGTAGATATTTGTGGAAAATGTTGTAAAAGAAAAAAAAAGTCCCTGGTTTCCAACCTAATGACAAGAAATCAGAAATCTTGGACAGAAACAGAAGAAGCTGAAAAATAAGTTAATCCGACTCCAAGTCGACTTAATCATGGGTGCCAATGCTGGAGTTTTGCAGACAAACAAATCAGCTTTTGTTTGTATTTTCCAGAATATCCAGGCAGAGAAGGAAGCTTTGACAGAAGGGAAGGAGAAAACACCAAAGTACCATCGGACCGAAGATGGATTCATCAGAATAGGTGAGACACGACTTGGATGAGTTTCCCTGCTCATCATGTATGTCACGACAGGACCAATTTGTGGTGCTGAAACCATGGACAGTATTTGAACTCGCAGCTTATCGAGGACCAGGGATGTGTCACCGAGCCTGTTTACATGCACAACAAAAATCCGATCATTATCTGGCTTCTGGAATTACGAGAATTTTCAGGCAGTCATGTAGACAGCAAAATCTGATCTACCTTAAAAGATGATTGCAATTAGATGATCTGATTGTGAGATTAACACATTTAGATTACTCCCCAATACTCTGATGACCCTGATACTCTTTTTTTAACAGAAGTCTTTAAAATACGGAAGCCACACAGTCACAATTTGAGCAGAACACAAAAGAGGTAGAAAGTCAATGTCTAAACAAAGTAAAACATTCACATTTTGTCTATTTTGTGGCTTATTAGCTTCCACATTAGCAACTAACAGTAAGACGATGGGTGGTGCCATGTTCAACAGGAACCTAAGTCACCACGTATGTACTCCGAAAAAAATCTGATACTGGACTGGAAAATGTAGACGAGTGTTATTTAAATATTGCATTTCAGATGCACATGTAGATTCACTGGATCCTGGTTATTACAATTATCTGATTACTTCCAGTTATCAGATTTTGATGGACATGTGAACAGAATCGTGAACATCCAGATGTGTCTGGGGGAGGATGGATGCCCCTGTTGGCCAGTGTAGGGAAATTTCAATTTCTACATGAACTAGTTCAAAGTTCCGTTCACACATTTTAAAATGAACTAGTTCAGTTCATAATTCATAATTTTCATTTTTGAACAAAGTTCTCAGTTCTAAAAATGAACTAGTTCATAGTTCTTTTTCCCAGTATGTTGGTGCGAGCTCTTACCCTCAGAATACTGGCATTTTTCTATTGTTGCCACCCATTCAGTCCATGGGGAAAAACATTTCAACATTACTTATCTTTTCATTAAGTCGCTTTTCAACTTTTTGTGAATGTATTTTTTTCTGACTTGTTTGTCCAAAGAAAAGTTCGAGAACTTGGGTCATAAAAGTGCAACATTCAGCCCAAATGAAGAAGTAAAAAACAAAACACTGACATTTGTCAAGTTAATGAAAGCTGAGGGATCCTCTTTCCTCAAAGGCTGCAGGTCTCCGACAACATACTGCAAAAGGCTTTCCAGCTGCAGCTGGAGATGAAGACAGCGGAGCTGCTGCTACTAGATGCCGTTATTTAGATTTGGGTGGTAGAGGATCTGCTTTAGCACGCCATTGCCAAGTCTTTAGACTGTTTTTAGTGACATTTAGTTCACATATCTTCAAAGGCTAGCTGGATGCTTTATTTCAGTCTGCCGTTTCAGGTTTGATGTTGATGTTGTTGACGTCTGAAGTTGCTTCTTGACACCCGGCGGCCAAAGTTTACACAAAAAGGCAAGATTTCTGCCTCCTGGACCATCAATGACTGTTTCAAAAAATTTATTTTAAGTGATAATACGAAGATGTTGTCGTGATCATTGAGGCAGAGGTGGTGATGCTGACTTCTTTGGATTTTGCCTCCATATTTTGCAATTTGATGACGGATGCGTGCTCTGTGGTGGCTGGTGTTGCCAGATTTGGTGTTTTTCACCTAAATATTACGGCCTGTTTACGATGTGTTTTAGCCGGAATTTTGCCTGGAAGGCTCCATGAAAATCTGGCACTCTCTTGAACAAACTACAACTGTGAAAGAATGGTGTTCACAAACACCAGAATAAGGGCTCACAAAAACGTTCATCAGGCAGAAATACAGTACGTTCAGTTCACGTTCACCCAAAATATGGGCGAATTTATGAATGATCGTTCAATGAGGTCATTCAGGCTCAACATTGGTGTTGGCGTTGTTGATAACCAACAAAACTGACTATACAGACATAAACATTATTAGCTGTTCATTTATTAGTCCAGAAATTACTGTTATAAATTCTAAATTAATTACTGTATTTTCCGCACTATAAGTCACTCCGGAGTACATCAGTCATAAAATGCATTATGAAGAAGAAAAAAACAAAACAAAACATAAAATAAATAAATAAATAATATAAAATTAAACATATAAGTTGCACTGGACTATAAGTCGCATTTATTTAGAAATTTATTTCACAAAATCCAAGACCAAGAACAAACATTTAATCTGGAAAGGCAAGTTATAAAACTACTCAATAGTACACGGAACAACAGGCTGAATATGCGTCTGGTATGTTAATGTAACACCAGGTTTTCCTCCAGGATTTTTTTAAACTGTCAGTGAGAACTAGTCTTCTTATTACACTTAATGAACAGCTGACTGAGGTGCTGAGAAAGTACAAAAATGTCTGTCACATTTGGCATTTAAACAACCTCGCCCTGCCACCGACAAGTTTCACATTAAATAAAAAAATAACCTGGTCAATTGATCATTGCACATGAAGACAAAGACATCCCCCGCAGTAATCCCACCCCGTCACGTCCTGGAGTATCAGCTGATTGGATCAGAACAAACGTTTTTCTCGTTCTTGCAGCCTCGAGAACAAGAACAAAGTTCTTGCTTCTCTTGGAGTCTGTGACAAGCTTTACTTTGTTCTGTCACCTCTTTGCCATCACCGTCTAGCAAAGCCAAGTAAAACCGGACAAGAAGTTGAGACACCAGTGTTCCTGTTTCAAAATTAAATTATTTGCAGTGCAGTGTCACACTTCCTGAGTACAATTTCACTCTTATTAGGTTATTATTATTATTATGGTTGTTTCTGAACAATAGTATGAATTAACATTTGAAAACATGTTAAATTATATGTATTTTGTATGATGTATCGCACCTGTCTATAAGTCGCAGAACCAGCCAAACTGAAAAAAGTGCAACTTATAGTCCATAAAATAAGTATGCAGAATTAAATTATTCAGAATTAAATTATTCTCTTTCGCATTTATATGGAAATAACAATTACGAATTGAGGTTTACATGGAAAACATGTTTAATCGCCTTCATTCAGTTAGGATCTGGGGGTTGGGAAGGGTTCTGATTGGAAAGGGGACAGATGTGACAGATGTACTTCTACCAGAAGAAAACAAACTCTAGTTCCTGCTTCTCTCTTTTTGTCTACAACATGGAAGACCACATAATAAGAACCATTTTCACTTTGATTTAGATTCTAGTTATAAAGCAGCACCTCAACACTAGCATGCTACTTCACTTTGGTCAGCCGAGGAGGAAAAGGGAGATAGAGTCTCGTACCGTCATTGCGACAAGAAAATGAAATGAGCATGCACATAATTCATTCGGAATTAGGTTAGTTAATTTTTTATCTTTTTAAATAGGATTTAATTTTTATTCCGAATTAAAGGGGAATTAAAACTCATGTAAACGTGGCCAGTGGAAAGGACAAGGGCAGAAACCACTGTTGAGTGGTTGGGACCTTCCAGTCATCAGACAGCACTGCAAAAGAAACCTTCATGACACCGTGATCAATGCCAACACATGGACTCAGGAAGACCAGAAGAACCATGTTTTACTCAGCACAGTGCACCTGTGGATCCAGAACCTGAAACTGGATTGTCCTGGAGGAAGACAGATATGAACTCTGAGCAGTTACAGCAACAAGTCCTCCGGATACCAGCTCATCTCAGATGGACAGCCACATAGTGGACACATGTCCTGTGGACAGAGTCCATGTTTCGGCTGCTTTCTGGAAAAACTGTTGTCTGAGAAAGATCATCCAGGATGTTATCAGAGAAAGCTGTAATAATATGGAGGACTTCATCTATACCTATAGCCTCTTTTCCACTGGAGGAACCTTTTATATTTATCCATTCTGATAAAAAAAAAAACACTCTGTGCTTTTCCACCTAAATTAACCTGGTAAATAAAGTATGTGTAATAAAAATGACTGGAAATTTCAGTGGAAAACCACCTACTGATGCAGACCTCATTCTGAATAACTTCCAGCAGGACGTTTGGAGCATCATGAAGAGGAGAATCAGACAACAACCACCATGGACTGTAGAGCAGCTGGAATCTGGGATTCAGCAGGAATGGACACAGATTCCTCTGGAAAACTGAAACAATCAGGACTCCGTTCTTTATTTTTTTTTAATTTTTTTAACTTGTCCTGTCCAGTATCGTAGCAAGCAGATTGATGGTCTGACCCTCAGTTCATTAAAAGGTCTTGGTAACAGAAAGCTGGAACACAATAGAAACACAACTCTATCCAGCTTCTACTGAGTGCTGCTGTAGCAGGTCCTGGTTGTGCTTTCTGAATAATGAAGAAGGCAATGAGGATCATTTCTGCTGAGTTTTTGTTAAATAAATGTTTAAGCTAATGAATACAGATAAAAATTCTTTTACGACTTTCTGGGAATAATATTTATAGGTCAATTGTAACACTGCCACAAAAACTGGTGGAAATGTTTTAATGCTGTTCTTGGAAAAACGGGATAAACCGAGAGGAGAGTGTGGGATGGTTCTGGGAGGACAGACCGCAGCCAGAGAGGAAGTGGAGGAATAAGATGATCTGACATAAATTACCAGCTGCTCTTTATCCTCTTCATCAATTTTTCAGTCAGCGAATCGATTCATTTGTCTCTGCTTCACTCTTTTAATTCAGTTCTTTAAAGTGCAGTGTGTGTGTCTGGGTGTGTGTGTTAGAGGAGACTTAAGGTCCATTTATGCTCCCATTATGCAAATAGCGACATCCATTTCAAACATTGTCATACGTCCTCGTTCTTCCATGCATGTTTTGCATTGCCATGGTTGTTAAGTCAATTCCTCCACTAGTGGCCAGTGCTGAGATCAGAGTTCACTGCCCCAAGCCAACGTCAGTTTCAGACACCGTTTGGTAGCAGTAACGCATCGTATGAAGTTGTTTCCAACCACCCAACACACCCTAAACACCCGCATACAGTCTTTATTCAAAAGCTTGTGCAGTTTCTACAGTTGTTGTCCTTGTCCTTCTTTCTTTTCCTTCCTGATCATCTTCTTCTTCTCTGGTTTGTTTCTTTTGCTGGTCGCATCTCAGCTATTCTGCTCAGCACTGCCCCCACGATTTCCAGTGGTATTGCGCCGTCTTCAGCATCAAGCGGCAGATAGCTAAGCTCCCTGAAAACGGACAAAATTAAATACCGAGCCTTTACAGTATGTCGGTTTGATCATGTGACTACAGAGGAGATCTTTATCTGCAGCTGGGTTTCTTATGGTGTCACTGTGGGATCGCTCCCTCTCTCCTGGTGGACATGGAGTGAAAGTCATAATAACAAGTGATATCAGATAATACCCTGAGATCAACAACTTGGCAGACACTGCTCTTTATGAGGATTACAGCTAGACTCGTACCTGGAAGCATCGCAGCAAATAAATCCTGCAGGGATTAGAGCCCTGTTCAGGTGCAGCTGAAACCAGATGCCAGACCGGTCCTGATGGAGACCCAGATGTCTTTTCATGGGAGGAGAAAACCAGAAAACAACCGCAGGGGTCAGCTAATGGACTCTGGATAAATGTAGTGGGTTTTAATAACCTGTAAATCTGCACAGAAAGCAAAAGAATCCTTTAATTACATCAGCTCCATCAACACATGAATAATTCACGTTTATCCACAGATGCCTTTAAACTGATCTGTTGTGTCTGAAGTGATGAGACAGGAAGTTCAATCCTCAGTTTTTATAATATAAAATAAAAAATAAATAATGAAAACATTTTTCCATTAAGGAATTAGATTAATCCTAGAATTCTTATTGTTAAATTTGTAAAGATAAAAGTAAATTTTATTTAAAAACTTCACATAGATCAGACTAATTTATTTAGTCTAGTCTCTACTGGATTTCTTATCCATTTAAAAAAAAAACATTATTTTTTATCTATTTGTGTGCATTTATTTTGATCCTGAGTTGTAATTTTGTTTGCGGTGTTAAGGTGTTAAAAAATGTTTTTCTGTGCCAGCAAACAGGGGTGCAGCCAGTGAGGGGGTAGGGGTGGCCATCATCGCCTCCCACTCATTCAGCCTCATTAAATCAGTCAACCAGATTCATGTTTATCTGACTTTTCATATAGCAGTAGCACAGCTTTCTTTACAGTGCGTAAAAACAAAAACATTAAAAACATTCAAATTTAATGATTTAAAAAAACTTTAAATGTGAAACTTTCACTAACAACTCAGAATTCTGAACATTAGAAATAGATCTGAATTGATCAGAGGAAGATTGATGAACACCACGATGATGAAGATAAAGATCAACTTTATTAGTCCTTGGGAGGAAGTTTGTCTTGGGCGCGGATGCTGACACACCCGTGATGTTCCACCTCACATTCACGACTAAAACAGCTATGAACTGATAATTAATAAAAACTAAAAAATGAACAAAATGTCCTAAAGTTGTCCAGAAAACCTCCACAGGGAGGTGACCAGGAAGCATCGGCTGACTCATTTCAATATGGAGGAGCAACAGCTCCACGCCAACCTCCATCTGGATATGTGAGCTCCTTACGTGATCTCTCAGGCTCATTCTTTCTGTCACAAAACAAATCTGGTGACTATAGCTGAGGGTTAGAACATAGATACCCAGTAAATGGAGAGATTTTTCTTTCAGCTCAGCTCTCTTTCACACCTCCCTCACTACTGCTGATCAGAGCTCTGAGTTAACACCTGCCAAGTGCAGGTTAAAATTAAGTTTGGTGGGTATAAATAAAACCTTAGTGCCACTTGAAGAATTAGTGATGTATTACAGAAAACAAGAAGAACCAACTCCTGTCAGGGAAAGCCGAATCTTCAGCCACTGCTGCTCAGCAGACAGGGGTGGGACTTTGGTTTGATGGGCACACCATGCAGCCAATCACACACGAGGAGGGCTTGGCACATAACATGATATAAAAGAACGAAAGTGGTCAGACGCTTAAGTAGACAGGTTTACAATGCAAAAGAGAGAGACGCGGGGCTGGATGTACATGCAGTCACATCAAGAAAATGAGAGAAAACTGAAAAAATAAGCAGCATCTGGGTACATTTCAATACCAGAGACCAAAGATCTGAGAGCAGAATTTGTCAAATTAAAGAATTAGTCAAATTGCCAGTCCACTTCCATGAATAGTCCAGTCCATTTGGAGCAGCATGAACATGCGTTTGGACACTCTGGTCCGTTTGAAAACTGGGGGTCTTGTCTGCTTGCAAGTGAACCTTTTTGGTGCGCTGACAGTATTAATGCAAACAGGCCATCCTGCAGACCAAAGACAGGAAGTAACGTACAAGTCGACACACCGCAACATCCTGGATATCTTGCCTCACCTGTTGCTCATTCTGGACAGATTCTGTTGAAAACTAAACGATGTTTTAACACCAAACTAAAAACAGAAACCGCAAGACTAAATACATTTATTGTTGCTTCATTGTTTACCTGTGGTGAACGAGCCATTTTTGGTTCTGGCTAATCAGTCAGCCATATTTTCTTCTTCTTTCTTCTTGGTCATCAGCCATTTAGGGGAAGAGCTCCCCCTAGCAAGCAGCTGTTCTAACTGCGTGACACGGTTGAGGCAGTTTGGTCTGCTTTAGTAAAGTCGTCGATACGAACACCAAAACGGACTCTTTGGTCTAAAGTGATCTGCTGAAGGAAGGAAGTTGTGCTGTTTCGTACTCTGCAAGTTCTTTGAGGTTCTGTCAGCATTTGGTCTGGAAGAACTGGTTCTCCTAAAGGAGCCAACTCTTTTTAAAGAGTTGGATCTGTCATCACTGCATGAAGCAGATCATTTCATTTCCGATCAGCACTATTCCACCATGGAGCGTCCAATCATTGGCTGCATGCTGACTTTATAAAATGTGGAGTCGTTCCTGAGCTACTGCCTGAAAAAAGCTGAATGAGAAGAGAAATTAGAATAAATATGTTAAAAATGTAAAAAATTAAATGTGGTGGTTGTACAATATAAACAGCTTGGCTGGTTGTAAGTTTCTTTGTTCTTTGCTGGAAAAGAAAATATTTAGAAAATGTTATTATTCAACATAAAAAAAAAAAAAGTCAGTGAAAAATTATAAGTAACATGTATTCAGTTAGACTTGTAATCTGGATTATTTTCCCTAACAAAGAATTTAGCTAGTGGAAATTTTGAGTGTCCAATAACTTTATGTATTTACTTGCCTCATTGGCTGGTGATCAAAAAATGTTAATTACAGCCCTGATGCTGATGAAGCTTTAATCTCTCTGTCCATCACTGAAGAACAAGATCCTGAGGCCCAAACCAGACCCCTCCTCTCCCCAACTAGATCCAGTCCAAGGACACCACATGAAAAAGTGAATGAGTGAACAGAGAAATGATCATGGACAAGATTTATCCAAACTCCAAAGTTTATTTTCCCTGCACTCTTTCTGGTATCCTGGCTAAAACAAACTGTTAACCACATCACAGCTGAAGTCCAAACCAAACACACGGCACTCACAGTTACAACAAAAATTAGCATTTACAGTTCTGTGAGTGTTGGTCAGCATAATTCATTCCATGATCCAAAACCATGTCCAGGTTTCCTCGGTCCTTATGTTTGACCGTCATCTCTTGTGGCAGGAAAGAGTAGAACAAAAACAAAGTGAGAAATCATCCTGACCTAAAGAATTTAAGAAATGTTTCTCATAGCTGTCTGCCTTTTGCACTTTTATACAGGTGAAAATACTTTTCAGCATCAGACACAAGAAACACAATCATTCATTCATCTTCATGTCTTTCAGGAACATTCCAGAACGGGATTGCAGAGGGGGAGGTGGACCTCTCCTTTGGGCCCCTGGAGGCCATGCGTCTCACGGTGATGACAGACTCACCGGTGTGGGTGATCCTCAGCGAGGTGAGAGGAGAGTATTTATTCAGGATTATTGATAATCTGTGAGGATGCAGAACTTGAAAGTTTCAGTGGGGGTCTGAAGGGTCCTTCAACAGGTTTGAGGGACTTTTCTAAGGTTCTTGTCATGAGGGCACTCTGGGGTTTAAGGCCTCTTGTAGGGGTGAGGGTTTGAGTTTCTGCCTGTGAAGTCAGATATGTCAACATAGGTGGTTTGATGAAGGTGGATACAGGGATGTGTTCTTCACTTCATACAAGGCTGACGAAAACGTGGCAGCTAATACGCTCCTACGGCTTCTCCGGCCACCACCGAACATTCATACTCATTTATACACCAGTGATACCTACACTGGAGGCAAGGAGGGTAAAGTGTCTTGCCCAAAGATACACTAACAGAGGGCTTCACATCTTTGGACAACCCACTCTACCACCTGAGCAACTGCCATCCCATAGAGATGGGCTCCAGCAGCAGAAGACACACCAGGTGCCTCCTGTCAGCTAAGAACAGGAAACTGAGGCTACAGGCTCATGCTTCAGGCTGCCACTGGTGTAATGGTGTGGGGGATATTTTCTTGGGCCACTTTGGTCCCTTAGTACCAGCGTGGCCTGGTTTAACCACCACTGCCTACCTGAGTATTGTTACTGACCATGTCCATCCCTTTATGACCACAGTGGAGCATCTTCTGATGCTACTTCCAGCAGGATAAAGCACCATGTCACAAAGCTCAGATCATCTCCACCTGCTTTCTAGAACATGACAATGATTCACTGGACTCCAACGGCCTCCACAGCCACCAGATCTGCAGCAACTGTGTGATGCTGTCATGTCAATATGGAGCAAAACCTCTGAGGAAGGTTTCCACCACCTTGTTGAATCAATGACACCAAGAGTTAAAACAGTTCTAAAGGAAAAAGGGGGTCAAACCCGGTACCAGTAAGGTGGACCTGATAAAGTGGACGGGAGTGTAGATCTGGGTTTAGTTCATGTTCCAGTCCAGATTCAAACCACTCATATCTACATACTAAATTGTAAAAAAAAAAAAGTCTCTCTGTGGGTAGACTCTGGCAGTCACACCCCCAACATAAAGCCTGTAAATGTATTTTTCTTATTTTTTTTTCCTCAAAAACAGCAGCAGCTTCTACAGCAGCTCCACTGGGCCATCATTATCAGCTGTTTTTAAGCTATTAGTCATTAAATAATTATTGCCTTTTAGCAGCAAACCATCATCTTAACAAACAAACACCTGCAGAGGAAATGATTTTCAGATGCTGAGTGATAATAAAAAAACTGAATTTCTGGATTGTGTGCAGCAGTTTGATCACAGAGGATTTAAATGTGTGATCCTGGTTTGATTCCAGCTGGGAACGTCCCTGCAGGGTCAGACTGCAGACCAGGACTGTGGCATGCAAACACTGGAGCCTCCTGACTTCTCTGTGAGGGTCAGTGAGGAGAACGTCTCCCAGCATTAACCCCCCTTCTCATGAATTAGTCGCTGCACAAATTTAGCCTCATGTGATGGAACATTTCTGCCATATTTAAAGGTCTTTGTAGATTTGAGCTCTGAGTATCAGCAGCTGTAATCCTAAAAAATCTTCAACCTTTAAAACCTGAAATTATTAAGCCTCTTATAAAACACACATCAACCAGCAGACCAACAGTTTACTGCACATTTTACTGCTCTGACTCAATTTTAACTTAGATTCATGAGGTTGAGAGATGAGATTTTTTTTCCACTTAAACTTAAAATATTTCAGCTGTTGAAGTTTTATTTTAAGTTTTTCATAAAATTATATATTTTTATAAATGATATATTTTATACATATATATAGATCTGTCCCAAAAAGAAGTCACACTCTATTACGTAGTTGGACCTCCTTTAACTTTGATTCCAGCAGCATTCACTGTGGCATTGTTTCCATAAGCTCCTGCAGTGTCACATTTATTTTGTTCCAGTGTTGCATTAATCTTTCACCAAGATCTTGTATTGATGAGAGTCCGACCACTGCACAAAGCCGTCTCCAGCACATCCCAAAGATTCTCAATGGGGTTCAGGTCTGGACTCTGTGGTGATCAGTCCATGTGTGAAAACCAAGTCTCCTGTTCCCTGAACCGCTCTTTCACAGTCGGAGCCCCATGAATCCTGGTACTGTCATCTTGGAATATGGCCGTGTCATCAGGGAAGATGGAATAACCTGCACATTCAGGATATTTAGTATATATATATATATATATATACATATATATATATATATATATATATATATATATATATATAAAACGCATTAACAGCGGTAATTAATCATCTGCACTTTTCCCACATTTAAAATAAAAACTTTAACCCTCCCTCTCCTGTTGTGACTCATGAAGGCTGTCGTGATCAGCTGATCAGCTTGTCTGTCGCTAGCACCGTCTCTCTTGTTGCATTTGTTTATCATTCAGCTGAAAAGTAGGAAGCTAACTTTTCATGGTTCACACAGGCACATATTTACCCCAAAGTAGTGTCTTTGGATGTGCTAGTTAAATTACTTAGATATATCTATCAGTCTCATGGCAACCTGACCCATGTTACTGTCATGTAAAGCCGAAGAATGAAACAGCCTATTTCAGTTAGATATTGTTTGCCTTTATGTCCTAAATCTTTTCAGTATTAATGAGGTTTGCTAGTGAAACAGCTGTAAAACCTACTAGTCATCAGACAGCCATGCACACATCTATGAAAATAGATCAGGTTCAGATGTCTAGTGAGAGTTAAACAGAAAAGGAAGCAAGGAGACGTCTTCTCTAAATCATTGCTTCTGTGCAGATGTTGGAGACAAAGGTCTGATCATTTAGGGGACATGAATGTGGTGGGAGAAATTATGAACAGGTTCTGAGATACAAAGCAGAGCAGGACCCTTCACTAACAAAGCAGCTGACAAGTGGTAGGAAGGATTTATACTTTGGATATGCAGGGGCGGGTCTAGAAAAGTTTTGATGGGGGGCCAGGCAGCAGAACTGGCCAGGAAAAGGGGGCACAAAGGACATATATTTCATCAGGACTAGATTTTATGTAATAATGAACTGATTATTGTGAATAAAGTGATCATCTAATGTAAAAATGCAAATGTAAAAAAAAAATTTAAAAGAAAAAGAAAATTAATAAAATTTTAAAAAATAAATAAATAATGTAAAAATGCAAAGAAAATGGTAAAAACTGGCATATTTTAGGCATAGACCCGAATGGTGATTAATCATGATTAATTAATTTAGGCTGTGATTATTTCTGATTAAAAATTTTATTATTTTGACAGCCCTTACACACACACACACACACATATATGTACGTATATATATGTGTGTGTGTGTGTGTGTGTAAAACCTAAATTTTTAATATCTACATATTTATGGTCAGGGTGTATGATTGATTTAATTATGCATTTATATAAATTCAGGCTATTATTTGAACAATATATTTTAAGCTATTTTTATTTAGTAATTAAACATGTCTTCATATTTATTTACATACCTATTTTGTTTTCATTTTATTTTCTCTTTGGGGGCCTTTTTGCCATGCCATTTATTTATTTATTAAAGTTTTCTTTCATTCAGTATTGAAACATTTATTTATAACATAAGATTTGTATTATTTATTTAAGTTTAAGTTCTTTCAAATTTTGTACTGCCAGATTTATTATTTGTCAGGGTGCCTTTATTTATAATGTAACTCATCTTCTTTGTTTATATTTGTTGTTTTTGTGGGGATTCATTTTAAAATGTAATATTGTTTTAATAACTGCAAAAAATTTGTTTTTCTTCCTAAATTTACTTTTTGTCTTTGTAAATGACTCACAGACGAGGTCACAGTGTGAGGTCACATGATGCCTATTCACACATGTGTGTTTGTTCAGACGTGTGTGTGTGTGTTTTCTTCACGCTTGTTCTTTCTCTCCTCTGTCAGATCTTCATAAAGAAAGCTGAGTGATGCTCCTGCGCCCGCTCAGTGATACCTCAGTCCGGCTGACCGTGGGCACATCCTCTGCTGTACTGGCTCCAGTCCCGCTCACCAGACCTCACCGTGATGCCACAGCGCCACCGTGTGGCCAGACCTCACCACTGCAGGGCTGAAAGGATCAGACTAAACCCACAGAAAACACAGACAGACGTAGGAAATATGGTCTCCTGGGTTGTCCCAGCAGGACAGGGTGAAGGAGAGGCAGAAATCTCCTGATGATTCTGTATTTATGTGTACATACAGTAAGCTAAATGTTAACACACTGGGAATCGCAGAGGCTGCCTCTGATGAACTATCTGCTGCTTCCAGACTCTTCCTGTCTGTAGACTGTCAAAAACCGATTTTTCTACCAACACCCCCCTGCCAGGCTGTCCCTTGAATGCCCCGCTGCTTGGGATCCCCATGTTTCCCCTCCTTCAGGCGGTGAGTTGCCTTAAAGAAGAAGCAGAGCAGATCAAGGTTACACAGAAACATGTAGCATCCACTCATACCCAGAATCCTTTGCTGCAGCTTCAAACTACTGCTGAAGATAGAACTGATGTTTTTCTTCTTCAGTGAAATCTTTTCGGATCAGTGAGGCCTTGTTGGTGACGAGCGCTCTGTCCTCCTTCACTCCGCTGTGCTCTGTCCTACTCTACTGTGCTGTAGTTTTCCAGTCCGGTGCAACAAAACAGCTTCATTTTTCTTTGTTTTATTCACTTCTGTGTTTCCAGCAAAGACATCGTCATCTGTCTCTGAAAGGCTCGTGCTGCTTTTCGGCTAATAGGAAGAAAGTTTCTAATAAATTGTTCCCTTTATTTTAATTTTTTAATCTAATTCTTTTCCCTCAGATGAAGAGTAGGTGCCTTCAAATCCTATCGATTTTCTATCTTTTTTTTTTAAGTGTGTAAAACCAAAAACATTTTCTAAAGCCTGCGAGGATCTGATAAAACAGCAGACCTGATCTGGATCTGTACAGCCCTAGAGATGAGTCAGGGTTCTTGCGCAGATGACTTTGTGCATTCTTTTTAAACTTTGGGTGGTGGAAAAACTTTGTTTTCACATTATGGTGATTTTTCTCACATGTTTTGACCATGTGTGTAAACAGGAGATGAATGAATCCACAGATCAGGAGGGTGAGCTGCTTTAAATAAAACATAAACTCACCTGAAAACAGATTGTAAATTTTTAAAGTTCTATAAATCTCAACAATAAGCTGTTGGTTCATGTATTTTGGTGTGTGAAGCTCTGCTCTGACTATTTATTGTGTTCTCATTCACACAAATAACTCAAACGTGTGAACTAGAAGGAAAAGTAATATGAAAAAATTTACTGTTATTTGTTAGTTTAAACATTTATTTAACAAAAAGTCAGCTGAAATGACTGTCATCATCTTCTTCATTGTTTTTTAGAAAGCACAACCAGAAGTAGAACATGCAACACTCAGTAGACGTTGGATAGAGTCTTGTTTCTATTGTGTTCCATCCGCTTCCTGTTGATTGTTTCAGTTTTCCAGAGGAATGTGTGTCCATTCCAGTGCTCTACAGTCCGTGGTTGTTGTTGTCTTCATGATGCTCCAAACTTCCTGCTGGAAGGCGTTCAGAATGAGGTTTGACATCGTCCTGCTGGAATAACCACGGACCTGCTGGGAAGAGATGTCACCTTGATGGGAGCATATGTCTCTCCAGAACTCCAACATCCACGTCTGCATCATTGATGCCGTCACAATGATTAATTCCTCCATGGACACTGATGTCCTCCCTACCATCACAGCTTTCTCTGAGAACTCCCGGGATGATCTTTCTCATCTTTGGAACGTAGAAGCAGATGTCAGTTTTTCTTAAAAGCAGCTGAAACATGAACTCATTCGTCCACAAGTCATGTGTCCACTGTCTTTCTGTCCATCTGAGATGAGCTGGTGTCCAGAGAAGTCGGTGCTGTTTCTGCCCAGAGTTCATACTTTTCTTCGTCTTTGTATAATCCAGTTTCAGATTCTGGTTTTGGATCCAGTGGTGGACTGTGTTAAGAGAAGGTGGTTCTCCTGGTCCTCCTGACTCCATGTGTCTGTATTGATCATGGTGTTATGATGGATTCTGTCCTTGTCCTTTCCACTCTGAGATTCCAGACTCCCTGAATCTCTTCCCAACATTCTGCTCTGTAGATGCTGAAAGACCGAAGTTCTTTACAATCTGCCATTGAGAAATATTTGTTGAACTCATTGATGATTCTCTGATGGAATTTGTACTCAAGTGAGACATGACCCATCCTTACTGGAAAGACTAAACTTTTGGTGGATGCTTCTTTTATACCCAATCCTGACACCCTCACCAATCACCAGTTAATCTGCTGGTTGGAGAATGTTCCAGAACCACGTTACTGACTATCCTAGAACCTCTTCTGTCTTTTTTTGACTCCAGAACAACTTTTACTGAATGTGATGCTGCTTCAGGGTCTGGATTTGTTCTGCAGGTCCTACAGGTGTAAATCACAGGTTTGATCAGGCTGTAGGTTTGATTTTGACTTTGGTAGAGACGGTAAAAGTGGTCGACAGAGGTTTTGTTGCACTTATGATAGATTTTTTTTGGAATATGTTGTTGAGTAGATATCTGAACAGAAGTTCATAGTGCAAAATATTCTATTCAGGGATTGACAATAAGTTTGTTTTTTCTTTGTCTTTATTGAATACAGGATTTCTTTACTTACTTAATGAATTCTGTCATTTTCGGAGTTAAAGCCTTCTGTTTGCATACTATTTGTTTCACAATAAAATTGTCCAGACAAGAAAGCAATCATTAAAATAACAAATGTATTTTAAATACACAATATTTAAATTCATTAACTTATTGAAGGAAAATGTGACCATTAACAGACAGAATTTCCACCACAGTGATAAACCATTGCCACAAAATACAGCATCATCTTAATCGCTGTAATAATTTTTAAAAAGAACATTTCTGTGATCACTTTGACTCTTGCATAAAATTATGACATTGGAGGAAATGTTAATGTTTACATAATTTATTTGTCACACATTTTATGTTGAAATTATCATTATCCATTTCTGCAGGGATCTGTGCCTAACCCTAACAAAAATGCCTTTTTAGTCTGTACAATGTTATGTGAAGGTCAGGTGGACACTTCAGTATGCCATAATGGCTAAGGAGGATATTGATTAAATTTCAGTGACTCTTGTTGCCCAAGTCTCAGCTCTTGAGCACTGAAGCTCACCCTCCTCTTCACGCTGTCTCCTTTCATCTGTCTGAACTGCCTGGCAGCTCTGACAAATAACACATTGATATATGCCAAGGAAACATGTTTTTTGTTTGTTTTGTTTTTGTTTCACTTAGTGACTATTATTATCCTCCGTATTAATGACTCAGTTGCAGATGGAAAATAATTTCTTTGTGACTTCAATTTTTACGTTGACTCTCTCTAGAAAAACTCCACCTTTGTCCACTGTTTTTGTTTTCTCCTGTAGTTGTGACTGAAGACACAACCATCCATGTCAGTGCTCTCTGACATTAGCCAGAAACACTAGCTTTGTCAAAAAAAATTAGGATAGCCAGTCAAATTAGCAAAGAAATGAAGCGCAGAAAAGAGCGGAGCCAATCATATGTGCTGAAATGGGTATAAGGAAGGACTTACAGCACCGACGATGCAGGGAGCAAGCACGGATCAGCTGTTTGTGTGACGGAAATGATAGGACAACTCAAAAGTTGCTGGATATTGGTAATGACATGGCTCTACCATCCCTATCCAATTCTACACTCATGGGATATGATATCTTATCAGTTCAGTGGATTATATCATAAATTCTGCCCCGATACAATTTTGATTCAGTTAAATTTAGGAACCAGCAATCAATAAAATGTAATTCAGTCAAATCATCAAAAATTATTGATATTTTAACATCTGACCGGAATTTTCAATTTGGATTTATGAACGTTAAATAGGTGTATGGATGAAACTCAGCCCTCTAAACACCATGAAGCTGGTCAGTGAAGACACCGAGTCTTTTCTTTGAATGTGTGTCTTTTAAATGAAGGTTCAGTCAAATAAGCAAAGTACAGACTAAAGTTTTTATTCATTTTAGAAAACTTACTGACCTTGTTGGAATTGAGGTGTGGACATAACATTCACATTAACTCACAACATAAAGCACCAGTTATTTATTTAGTCTCCTTTAAAATATTCTTTATTCTCCTGATGAATGAGCCTCTCTGTTCAGATGCATCAGTTTTATGTTCGTAAGGCTTTACTCATCCAGATGTAATGCAAACAAGATCAGAGCTTGAGTCTTTGGAGTTTAGGATACAATTGAGGTTATTCATATATTTTTTAATCAAGCTCTGTCCAAAGCTCACAATAAGAACATTAAAGCTGAGGTTTCTTAAAAAGCAGCATCCTGAGAGCTGAGACAACAAAGGTAAGAAAGTTCTGTTGCAAGACCCCTCAGTGCTGCTCTGTGCAGAGCACCATTTAAATGGATTTACTATTAGAAGTAATGATTCTGTTATTATCACATGACTATAAATGTGCATTTGATAAAACCATGAACTTCTTTTTCTAAGCAACCAACTTGAGGTGCTGTAGAGTAGCATGTAGCCACATTCTGAATTAATGAATCTGTGATTAAATCTGTGTGTAAATAAGTGTAATCAGTGTAAAGATCCAATCTGCATCAATTCCTTTCTCAAGTCAGTCATAAATATAGAAAACTGATGGATTCCTGAAATGAAATCGAGGGGTATGCCTTCATCTTCCTCCAAAAGGTCTGATGTGCAGCCCTTCACATTAACATTCTCTGATCGGCAAAGTCATTTCTAATCAATGCAACAGCCTTTAGACCGAAACAAGCATCTACGAGCTTGTTCAACAAATGTTCATGGTTCACTGTAAAACATAACTTAAGAAAATCCACAATTAAGGAAACACAATGCTGCTTTATGTCTAACATGATAAACAGGTCATTTGTGACAGAACTGTGACCAGATCTGAAACCAGATCACAGAGGACGTCCTAAATAACAGGAGCTGCTCCTAGAGCTGTTCAGCACTCAGTTGAATCAGAAACATTTTTATTAAAATTATTTACCTGTTTCGCCTGCGTCTACCGAGTAAACTGAGAATAAAGTGTAAAAGAAAACTCCACAAACAACACAAACCTTTTCAGCTCTTTGTTTTAAGTAGATCTGAAGTTGTGTGAGCGTTTATATATAGTTAGAGCTACTTTCTTCAGCTTTGTCTCACAGTTAGGCTGAAAACATACATGCATATTAAAAGGTAACCAGTTTTGTTGCAGTATAATTGCTCATATTCCTAGTGTACTTCACTTATTACTGGATATTTCACACTTTTAAAAACTCAGACACTGTAGAATTACTGATTTTTTTAAATGAAACAATAAACATGGTTGGTTAATTTTGAGATCAAAGCAGAAAATAGAGGCGGGATCCTATGGCAGTGGTTCTCAAACTGGGGGTCGGGACCCCCATGGGGGTTGCGAGATTATTTCGGGGGGTTGCCAGATAATTGTAAAAATATATATAGCCTACATTTATAAAATAAACTGTTTTTTTTACCAGGGCTGTCAAAATGAAACCATTAATGAAGAGAAAAATCTTTTAAATTTGTGCCTTAATTTTTTAACACGTTAACACATAAACAACAAGGTTAGTACTCATGTCATATTAAAAATCTGAATTTGACATTATTTCCACAAGAGATGCCGATTTGGGGCATGCCTTGTCACAGCAGTGAACCACTTTGATAAAACTCTGCTTTATCCTCCTTATTTTTGAAGATTATGACAGGTTGACATTTAGAGGATGCTGCAAGATCAGACGTTTAATCACTAAGTTGTTCGGAGGAGGGTGGCGCGAACAACAGTGTATTTTAGCTCTAAAAGTTTGAGAACCACTGTCCTATGGTACAGGAAAGCCCTGAACAAAGCGTGCTGTACCTTGTGTTCCATTTTACCGCTGTTGACCTTGTGACCTTACATCCAGGTAAACTGGTCCCTACACTGCCCCTACTGGTTACTTACATATTGCAGCTTGCGCTTCGCCAATTAATCTGCTCTCAGTGATCCATGTGTGCAATTATTTCATCAATGGGAACACATTAAAAATGGGAACAATTTATTCAAACTTTTCTCCTGTCAGACCCAGCTCGGTCTTTTGGGGCAGTCTCATTCACAGGAGTTTGAACTGAAAACGAACTTCAGGTTTTCAAATGTGAAGTAAGCTGAGAGTCCATGAGGCTTTGCGGTGATTAGTGATACTCAGCTACATACACAACATTAACTTTTATTTTATTTTATTTCTTTTTGGAAGATGCACTGGAATGCATTGCTGTATTCTTGTTTCAGTCTTTTGTATCCTTTAGATAAAGTATTTAAATGAGCTTAAACTTCTATTCAATCTGTGGATTGTAATAAAGACAGAAATTCAAAGTACTTGTGGATGGTGGTCTTTTTCACAGTTTACCACAATATTAATGTCAATTTTTATATGTCAGCTACTGTTAAACCCAAATTATTCATTGAATTGAATTACAATTTGATAATATTTCAGTATCTGTTTTGTTTGCTTGCTTGTTTTTTTTTCAGGATATATATGTATATATATATATATATATATATACATATATATATATATATATATATATATATATAAGGGATGGACCGATATGAAAATTTTGGCCGATACTGGTATCCGATATTAATATTGTTGTTATGGCTGATAACCGATATTTACCGATGTTGATATATATATTTTCTTTTAAAAGGTTTAAGATTATCAAATTCTGTACAAAGTGAAAATAAGGCAAACATTAGTGGTGTTAGCTTCCCACCATTGTTTGTGAAGTTCTGGAGGGCAGGTTTTTGGATGACATATCAAATCTGTGGTGCTGAATGAGTTGACACGGCATCCTCCTCGCACTACTACTTTGCAGATATTGCCTACTGCTTTTCGAGTACCTTCTTTTTACACCATGAAAAATTACCACACAGCTGAAATTGCTTCTTGCTTCAGTTACATCCCACAATGTAGTGCTGCATCACTGTCACATGTCCAAACATGGCTGCATGGCCAAACCTCCCGACACACGTACACAAACAGCAATTATACGAAAATAAATACCGGCTGTTAATATTGGCCCAGTTTTGCTTATCGGACCGATACCGATATGTTAAAAAATGACTAACATCGGCCGATACTGATATTAATGCCGATATATCGTGCATCCCTTATATATATATATATATATATATATGTATATACATATACATATATATATATGTGTGTGTGTGTGTGTGTATGTACACACACATAAAATCTGAATGTCCGAATGTACCTGAAATGCTGTTAAAATGTTGTTCAGACATGTCGTAAGACTTCAGCCTCCAGCAGAAACCCCATGATCCCCACCCTGATGTCAAACACATTCTCATAAACTTCGCTCACAGTCTCTCTGACTTCCCAGCTGAGTTGACGCTCTATAGGAAAATGAAACGGCTCTGATAAATGATCATTCTGCAGGATGAGACCAAATTGCGGACCCAGATGATCTTAGAAGTCTTGGTGGCTAACATGGTACTAGCAGATCCAGTATATAATTTAGACCAGAACTTTTCAGTGCCTTGTACACCAGCAGCAACATTTTAAAATCAATTTTTTGGTGCACAGGAAGCCAGTCGTCTTCTTTGTCTTTGCTTATATTGATCTAAAGTTACCAAATGACACAAAAGCAGTTCTTGTCTTTCAGCTGGGATTCAAACCAGTTCAGAACCAGACCAGAGAACCCCTGCCCAATTTTCCTGTTGAAGGAGCTGAAAACACTTTAAAAGCAGAACACAGACAGAAATGTCTTTCACTGAGCGGCATGATGCATTCAGGGTGAGACGCAGTGAAAAGGTCACTGCTGATGTGAAATGTGTATGTAAAAGACGATCTCTAACACAGGTGTCATTTAAAGTTGCCAGACCAGTTTTCATCCAACTGAAGAGAGAGCTTTCATAATCTTGAACCAACATTTTCATTGGAAGGACGAGGTGGTGGACAGTTTTCTGGAAGCATCATCAGGTTTCATCAAAGAGTATGATGAAATAACGACATCATCCACTGGTTTACACAGAAATAATTCACCAGAGACCTTTGAAGTTGGTGTTTGAAACTGAGTTTATTTCTGCTTCCACCTACAGAATATGAAAGAGGTGGAAGTGCAGGCGGCGCCGAGGGACCTTGAAGAAGTCCCGGGATCTCTTTGTTACACCATAACGGTTTTCATTTACAAACAGCTGAATAATTTCTGCAGAATGAAGCTGTTGAAGGTTTCAGGTTAAACTGGAGCTAAAAGCAGCGTTCCAGTTCATCATGAGAGGAATTAAAGCAGCCTTTTGTTTGTCTGATAAAGAGCCAGTCACATGGATGAAGATCACATGACTGTCACAGTTCTGCTCCGAGTTCACTAACAAGAATCAGAATTTTTTTATTTTAGAGTAAAGCCAGAGTTGTTATTAGAAAACAGGATTCTCTGTTTCCTGAAAGTCAAAATAACCCGAGGACCGGACATTTTAAAACAAAAACTGCTCCTCAGTGCAGTTGTTTTATTTATCATGAAGAAATTAATCAATGGGTGGATCTATCGTTCTAGTTTGAATGATTTTGCTCTGCTGAGAACTGAAATAAAAATACCTAAAAAGCTTCAAACAAACAAACAAACACATCATCAATTATCTGCTCTTTAAAATAAATGTGCTGTTCAGATTTTTCTGTTTTCTTACATCCTTTATCTCAGAGACCGAGAAATGTGGGTTTAGGGACTACTTTTAGTGGCGGATTAAACCTTTTTGTTTGTTTGTTTTTTTGTTTTCCTTATGCCCTAATGTCATTGATGTCATTCTGTTTGTTTTGAGACATTTACATAAACTGATGGTCATTTTAGAGTTTTTTATTTAGACTTTGAATGTAAAAATTCACAAATCCTTAAGACAAAGTAAAATAATGTTTTGAATTTAAGTATGATTTACAAAATGAAGAATCCAATGTGTCAAAGTGTTTGATTACAGATTTTATGCAGACGTTGGTGTGTGTATCTGAGGAGGAACTGGTTCTTTTTTATGGCTAATTAACCAGTTTTACAGATAATTAAAAGGAGGGAGTGTGAGTGGCCGTTGTCTCCTTCATCTCTGTGGATGGATGGATGGATGGATGCAGTAATAGTAATAACATTACTGATATTTTTATTAACTATTTTAATTTGTGAAATAAAGAAAATGCCAGTTATAATTTATATTAGAGCAATTTTTACAATAAATGCGGACAAAATAATGAGGCCATGATAAATATACATTAAGTAGAAAATATGTAAAATAAAAAATAAGTAATAATAAAAGATCTTAGATAAACACGTATTTAACAATAGATTTTGCTTATAACCACTCTCTCAAACAGGATATTAATTACCATAATAAATTAATAAATAAATAAACAAACAACGTTTTGTATTCAAATCTGTTTAAATCTCAGTCAACGTTTTTTTTTCCGTAAGGCTTACTACAGCCAATCAACACACACTTCCCGTGAGCGTTTGACCAATCAGCGCTGTCCACGAGGTGCATCTCAGGGGGGCGGTCTGACAGAGATTTTTTCTAAACCAATCAGCTACTGACAGTTGACAGGAAACGTCAAATCGTCGATCCTTTTGACCAATTACCGTTAGAGTAAGGCGGTCCATGCCTCCAATAAGTCACGTTATCCTTCCCAGTAGTTCCCAGGCGGTCACATCGAAGAGCTGGAGGTGAGTTTAGAGAGGAAGAAATGACTTTTTTTTTAACGCGACAACATTGTAGAATATTATTATTTCCTGAAAAAAACCCCACCTAAACCATACTGCATATCGTATGGTGATATACAGGACCCCGAGTTTTAATGATTAAAAATGAAGCTGTGAGGCTTTTCGGCATGCTGTCAGGACTGGGCTGAGCGGCTAACTGGGGCTAATTAACCACAGGTGAAACCAGCTAGCCTGTTAGCCTTCACCGACAGCCTTTAGAAGTATTATTATTATTAATGTGAACAGTAAACTCATAGCTTATTCCAATTGTCTTGGTTGATTTTGATTGAGTAAAATACCTTTTTTTCAATTACACTAAATTTTAAATTGAGGCATCGGGATTAAATTCGCTGCTTCGCTGGCAGTTGTTTCGTAAGCAGCAAGCGGAGTTAGCCCAAGATCAACGTGTTAGCACTGTAGAGGGTTGTTGTTCAATCGGGACTCTTTGAAGAGTTTATGAGCTAAAGAGAAACACAAACCGCCACTAAAATGTGTAGACATGTTTTTAAAATCTAAAGAATGAGTGTATCAGGGTCAGTTAACATGCTAGCTACAGCGGTGCTGGTGGTCAAAGACTCCATTAGTACAAACCGGTAGCTTGAATCTTGGCAAGGTTAAAAAGTCTGGTTCAGTTTGTTTTAATAGGACATGTTGGATTCAGATTATATTTAATCTGTAGTTTATTGTCCTAAACTGCTTTTAAATCAATCATAGAATTGGCAAATATTTCAATAGAAATACGACAGTTTATAGAAATGTAAAACTGTCACGTTAAGAAACTGATCAGAATGAATGAATGCCATGAATGAATTATTTTTTTAAATTGGTGGTCTGTCGAGCTCACCAATAAAAACAATCAAGAGAGATTTAGTTGTGAAGCTATTAAATCGGTCATTACTTATTGTAGACTCAAATTTAGGTTTAGTCATATCAGACATTAGTTTAGATGCTTAAAGTAAACAAAATTTTAAACAGTTGTCTTAAAATGGCTCCAAAATCCGTTCAGTACCAGTACATTAATTGATTGTTGATTATTTCTATGTGGGATTTTTGTCACTGGATTTTCTGCATGAAAAGTAGATCAAAGTAATGTTTTAAGGTGTCCTGACTTTAAAAAAATTAAACCTAAATATTCAAATGAAAGCAGAGGTTTTTGCATCATTCACTCGTTTTATTACAGAAGTAATTGAAATATTAAAAGGGCTGTGAATGTTTGAGGTTTTGTTTGCTCGTGCTGGGAACACTATTTCTGAATAAAAACCACAGGAGTTGGGGCACCTCATGTCCTGAAGTCCTCAGATAGGAGGCAGCTGTGTGGTTTTCAGCTTGTAGATACTCAGGAATCTGGAAAATCAGGCTTAATTTGTTCTGGCAGAATGCAGAACGAATGAATGAATAAAAATATGATGCTGAACAAACTATTTCTGCCAGGCCTCGCCTGAACCTGGCTTATCACAACCTTTATGTGCTGCGAGGCATGATGATGTGCAGAAGAGTATTCTTGAGTTTGCAGCTGCATCCAGAGAAATATTGTTTATCAACCGTTAATGATGAACTTGTGTAGCTTGAGTTTTTACATCGTGGGTCCTGACACTATTAGGCCCATTTCAGTCATTTTATCGCTGATCTGGCTGTTTTGGTCAACATCCACAGCTCATGATATAAGTTGGGGACACAGACTAGTGAGTAAATGAGCAGCTTTACCTTTAGCCATGAAAAACCAGACCATCTGTTCTGCTCCCTCTGATTCCACCACCAGGGTCTTAGAGATACTTAAACCATGTCCAACCTGGGCCGGCCTCATACTTGGAGGGTGGATTCCCATCTTGGCTAATTCATCCTCTAGTTTATTCTTGATGCCATTGTTCAATGAAGTAAACAAGACTAAACCTTCCACACAGAATTGAGGTCCAGTCCTTACCCTGCAGGACTGAACACCTTCCAGACTCAGAACAGAGCTGCTGCTGAAAGGAGTCGGATCTCCTCCTGAAGACCTCCTAGGTCCTGCTTAAAGTTCAGTTTATTTTGTGAGATCCTCAAATGTTTTTAGCATCTAGTTATCAGGGAAAAAATGCTGACTTACAATAACAAGTCATAGATTGACAATTTAAGAGAAACAGCCAGTTTAGAAACTGAGTTTTTGTGGTGAAAAATTAGAGCTGCGGTCTCTTAACTGAAGTGGAATTGGTGACGGAAGTGGGTCAAACTTTCTCTTCAAAAAAATTAGTTCAACTAAAATGAGTCATTTTATCTGAAACAGTTTGCTGCAGATTTGTAAAATACTTGTTCTTAATGAACAGTGAATGGAGCAGCTGTGATTCCCACTTCACAGCAGAGGAGGCTCTTTGAGTTCATTTCAGTTAAATGGTAACCTGTCAGGCCTGTTTGGTGATGAGTTAACCGACTTCAACGAACAGATGCTGCAGACTTGCGGCAGCAATCAGAATTTCTTCACACAATGAAACTCACATTCTACCATTTTATGGTAGAACTGATTTAAACTTGGACAACTGTAAATAAAGTCTGAAAATCATTAAAGAATAAACTTAAATGATACAGACTGCTGCAAACTAGAGATGCACCATGTAATCGGCACGCTATCAGTATCGGCTGAATTGGCTTTAAAAAAAAAATTTGATATTAATATAATTAATAAAATAAAAGGCTGACATGTTGTACATTAGGGCTGCAACGATTAGTTGACATTGTTGACAATAAAAATAGTCAACAACAAATTTAAAAGTCGGCTGTTGTTTAAAAAAAAAAAAAAAAAAAAGCCTACAGAGTGAGACATCGTCTTCTTTCCTATCTCTGCTTGCGCATGCTCAATAAAGTCCGCCGGGGGAACAAAACAGCGGCAGAGGACGTCGAAAGTCTGGGACAACATCAAATTAAACTTGAGAAATAAATAAATGTGAGATTTGTAAAGCAGACCTTGTGTACCACGGAAGTATGTCTTAAAGAGGAGGAACGTCGGTTTGCATAACAACCTCATAGCTGAAAGTGAAATAAGAACCATTTAATTATGATACATAATCTGATTGGTCGACAACTAATCTATCAGAATAGTCATTAGTTGCAGCCTTAATGTACATAATGCAAGTTGAAATTGTTTTATTTTGCATGAGGAGTGAATATCATTATCACTCATTATCATTCAGTTTTGTTTTTTGTTTTTTTGTTTTGTTTTGTTTTCCATTTGCATTTGTACACAGGCCAACATGATAGTTACCAGATTAGTGTATCTTTTAATTTCACAACAGAGGAAACTGGATAATCTGTGCAATTAAGTTTTGGGGGGAAATATCTGTATCGGTTATCAGCCAAAATCCAATACCCTGCATCCCTGCTGCAAACCTTCTCATGACCGGTTAGATTGTGATGTTATTACTCTAAAAATGAACTAACAGCTCATAAACCTTAAATGTTCTCTTTTTTTAAATATTCCTGAAACTACATTCTAACTATCTTTCCTTTTCTACATACGTACTGTTTAAATCTGTTATTCTATAATTTTGCCCGTTTTCAGCAGCTGTTATCCTACTAAATTATCATACGTGTCCTCAATTTCTATTAATTATTGATAAATAGGATTATAGTCGGATGATTAAGAAGCTAACCTCTGGTCTCGGCTTTAGCTTTTTAAATGTGTTTTGTATTTGGTGCTTCAGACGTTGTGAGAAAGCTCAGCATTTCCTCATAAACCCAGTTAGAAAGCAGTTAGATGGAGGATCTGAGGAGGAGCAGATGTCCTGCAGGCTGAACTCGCTCTAATATCAGATTAACAGTAACTCCAGGCCTCGTGGAGCCGTCCGTCTGGGTGGAGAACGGGAACTTCAGCCGTGTCACTGAACTGATTAAGATTAAACTGTTTTATCAGCCAATCAGAGGCTGCCTGAAAGCTTATTACCCCTGCAGGCATGCCAACGCGACACTTCATATTTAAGAAATTAAAACATTTTAGACTTCTAAATGCTGAATCCGATCTAACATTTGGCCGTTGAGTGCAGCGTTAAAGTGCTGCCTCTGCAGCAGTGTCAGGTTTTTACCTGATGGAGCGCCGATGCCCAGGTGTCCCCACACGTTTCCACTGAGTATGCTGCACTCGGGGCTACAAGAGTGAACGCAGATCAGTTTTTCCTTTACAGAAACACTCGTTTACTACCTGTTACAGCTATAATGGAGCCTCAAAAGCTGAAAACAAAAAGACAAGACTGATGAAGTTTACAAATAGCCGGCAGCTCCGTCTCACTCCTACTGGTTTTCATGGTCCAGTCAGAAATGTGAAACTGATTTAATGACGTATAAATGGGAGGTCGTGTATGATTCAGGATCTGAGGATGGAACTGCTGAGCTTCAAGCCATTTTATCCACTTAGCACAGCCTCTCGGCGCTTATCCTAAGCATTTAAAATAATGCGTATCTGCATTATTTTAAATGCGTGATTGTGTGAGCTAAGACCTCGTGTCTGCAGATGTAAACCCTGCAGGTGCTGAGGGAGAGTGACGGTAACATGATCTGGAGAGGTCATGCTGAATGGACGAAGACGGTTAGCTGAACCTTTTTCTGAGTTGTTTCATCCTTTTTTCTGAAAGTTTCTGCTGCAGCTAATTTTTGCATCAACCACGTGGACTCCAGCCAGGGCACATGGATGCGAAGCTAACAGCTAGTTCTCGTGGCTATACTCATCATTGCTGTTAGCCAAGCATGCTAATCTTACAGCAGGTTAATCTGATAAGCCCTAATGTCTGCTATGCTGGAGGTGCTGAGAGCTGATTAACAAAAAGACAGTAAAGCTTGGTCCTGCAGGATGAATCAACTTGCTGATAACATTGTCAGCTTCTGTTGGCTCATACTTGAAACCAAGTCTAAAATCAAACGATGTCTGTTCTTATTGAGCAACAGTGTTTATACAACATGGTTCCTGTAAAACTGTCAGTGTTTTACCTCCTCCCGTGTTCATGACAACGGTGACCGGTTGTTATTTCCTTCTCATGGAAAAAGATGGAGTTTCTCCTCAGTTTCTAACGTTAAATGTTGGAACATGTTGCAAAAATCAGGCCACTTCTTTTTCAAGATGGTTACCAGAGCAACATCCGTCGGCTATAAGCTGATCATGTGAATGAAAATATAACTAAAAACAAAAAAATTCTCTGAAAGAAATCTGTTTCTGGTTTCGTCTCATCCAAATGTCTCGTTTTAAAGGTTTTAAACAGTTTGGTTTTGTCTGTGTAGATGCAGTAAAATATCCAAAATGTTTCCTACATAATAGTTACTGTAGATCTGGGCAACATGGCAAAAATTAGGAGATTAGATTAGAAGGAGAAACTGCAACATGACACGAAAACGATTCGCACCCCCTACGCTCGAGTGCGAGAACAAACTCACCAGTGTTAGCTACGCCGTAACTTAATGCATGCAGACGCCACACGAGCATAAATCCGCCTTTAGACTAACTTGGGTGGTATTATTTCTTGTGATTACAAATTTTTATTTTCAAAGGAACCAACATGCATCTTCATACCAGATTAAGGCTCCGTTCGTCTTTTTTTTTTTTTTTTTTTTAAGATCAGTCTGAACAATCATGTGGCATTGGAGTGAGACAGATGTTTTTCTGTAGCAGAGGATGCGGGACAAGATCGAACAAACAATGGACGAAACATGTAGTATCACAATTCTTTTCCTCTGATTGCAGAACAGCTTTAAAACTGAAAGAGATGCTAGCAAGTGTAGCATCTATATTTACTCTCTTTGAACACAGCATGCTGCTTGTGACGTCCTCTGCATGATGGTCAGGGTCAGGAAAACAAATCAGAATTTAAAATGATTCCAGTTTTATAGTATTTCCCCCATTAATGACAAAAAACAGATTGCTGGTGTTAACTTCATCTGGATCTCATTCTCGGTAACTAGCTGTTTGGTCCACGTCCGACCTCAAAAAAGGAGCATCTCCAGACAACAGATATGTCCTCATGTTCAGCTTCAACATCTGCTACAGCTTCACTTTCTGAACTTTCTCCGTCCGTTTGAACCACTCAACATCTCCTATAACACAGCTGCTCTGCTGCAGGTTTAGTGGTGCAGCAGTAAAAAACGTCCCCCTCAAACACTTTTCTGCATCCTGACGTTCCCGACATTGTTCAGGCGGTTTAACCTTAACTCGACTCAGTGAAAAATGTATTTCTGGCATTGCTGTAAAGACAGGCATGTGTGTGTGTGTTGCAGCCCTGCAACGCTGTAAATGTGTGTCTTGGTGTAATTAGTAACTCCTGTTTATGTGTGAAGCGAATGATCTGTGGGGTGCTGCAATAATCCCTCGAGGTGTAATCTCATTAAGGTTAAAGGAGCTGAGGCGGCCTGTCCTTTGGGGGCTGGTTGGTCACCATGGTGATGGGTGGAGGAGTTAATTGTCTGCTGTATGAAAAGATGAAGGGAAGCGTCCGAGTGTGGCTCATTAACACACCTTATGATGGACAAACTAAAACCAGCAGCGCTGCTTTTTCGCTTCTTTGAGCGATGTAATATTGATTGTAAAATATATGTATTAGAATACTATATACAATATAGTAATTGTAATGTTAATATATATTAATAGATATGATTTAATATTGATATTTACCTTATATTAATTTTATTATTGAAGAATATTTGAATGAAGTATTTTAAAATTTTGATTTCATAACTGAAGCCCTTCCTCTTCACAGACAATGCATCAGAGGGTCGTGTTGTTCGTTCTTCTGGGGGTGGGCCTCCTCTGCCTCAGTTTGACTCCCATCTGTCAGGCCGAGGACCTGGTTGAGGACAGTCTGGGTGACGACGTGGATGTAGAGGACGAGCTGGATCTGGGTTTGGCCGGAGCTGAGGACGAAGAGGAGGAGCTGGAAGGAGATTTTCAAGACGAGGCTCCGACTGCTCCTAAAACGCCTCCGACACCGAAGGTTAGAGGGAGTTTCTGTCTGACGGAAGCTGGTTAACGTACAGATGCTGTAAATGGGTATCAGGAAACCTTTTGGCTGTAAATAATAAGTCATCTGTGAGGATGAGAAATGCTCCCATCTCTTTCTGGAGGGTTGGAATGTTTTCCCAGGAAGCATCTGTAACACATTAACTGGTAAAATCAGGCTGATGGCAGCAGGGAGTCGATTCTCCGATCCACTGACCTGCAGTCTCATCAGAGCAAACGTTTTGGTTGTTACAGTATTTCAGTCTAACATGAAAAATTCTTAGAACCGAGTTTGGATCTTTCAGGGTTGAGCAGCGTTCAGGACTCTGATCCCAGAATCAGATGTTTTCTCTAAGCCACACATTTAGCTTCTAACTTTACAGGTGATGCAGACAACGCCGGCACCTTCTAGGAAGTTCAGGGATTTCTCTAAAAACACAAAGTTTATGTGATGTGTGAGTCAAAGTGTGATGGCCTGGGGCCCAGTTCTGGTTTTGGTTCAGTAGAACAGCATGAAGAACAAACTCTTATTTCGACACTAACAGACACGTTTGGTTTGTTTCCAGGTGACCTACAAAGCTCCAGAACCGATGGGGGAACACTTCTTTGCAGAGTCTTTTGATCGGGGAACATTGGACGGGTGAGCACATACCAGGAAACACAGGAAGAGACATTTTGATTCTGACGCAAACACTGACAGAACCAGACTGAACCAAACCCTGACAGAGATAAACGTTCTTTTTTTGAGCCTGTAATCTTCACTCGGCGATCAGCACAGTCTACTCTGACTCTGGTGGGAAAACTGAGGCTGTGCAGCGTGAAAATGGCTCTTAACTCGATAAATAAACCACAAACAATAAAACTGTAACCTGAAGTTAAATCACTTTCATGCTTTAAACTCTTGGGTCCTTTTTCTGCTGGATGATCCTGATCCTATGAGGCCAGATCAGTCTCAATAAGAATGAACTCACGCCAGGTGTTTCACAAATGCACACGCTCTGGTTTGCATTCGTATTTCAGAATCGGAAATGCACACGCTCTGGTTTGCATTCGTATTTCAGAATCGGAAATGCACACGCTCTGGTTTGCATTCGTATTTCAGAATCGGAAATGCACACGCTCTGGTTTGCATTCGTATTTCAGAATCGGAAATGCACACGCTCTGGTTTGCATTCGTATTTCAGAATCGGAAATGCACACGCTCTGGTTTGCATTCGTATTTCAGAATCGGAAATGCACACGCTCTGGTTTGCATTCGTATTTCAGAATCGGAAATGCACACGCTCTGGTTTGCATTCGTATTTCAGAATCGGAAATGCACATGCTCTGGTTTGCATTCGTATTTCAGAATCGGAAATGCACACAATCTGTTTCACAAATGCACACGCTCTGGTTTGCATTTGTATTTCAGAATCGGAAATGCACACAATCTGTTTCACAAATGCACACGCTGTGGTTCACAAATATAATTTTGAGGCACACTTGTAAGATTATACGAATTGCTGAACGTGCATTTACGAACTGCTTCTCATTTGTGAACATCTCTGCATTCGTGAGAGAATTCTCTGCGGTGGATTTTGAGACTCCCCTGACGCCGCAGTGTAACGAATCTCACCATTGGTTGACTAATCTGTCAATCAAATTTCCGAGTGTGATTGACAGATTCATCAGTCAATCAGTTAATTCGATAACATTACATGATCTACAACGAGGGAATGTAAGATAAATGTGTTGCTTACAGGTTGTGATTGTTGCGTCTCCTCCATGTCTGCCCGCTAGTTGGACTTTAACTACCATGCTCAAATAGCAGTATTAGCTCTGCGACAGGTCTAAAAGTGTGGAGAAAATGTAAGGAGCAGTATGATTGGCTGAATGCAAACACACCTGATTGACTGATGAATCTGTCAATCACACTCGGAAATTTGATTGACAGATTAGTCAACCAATGGTGAGATTCGTTACACTGCGGCGTCAGGGGAGTCTCAAAATCCACCGCAGAGAATTCTCTCACGAATGCAGAGATGTTCACAAATGAGAAGCAGTTCGTAAATGCACGTTCAGCAATTCGTATAATCTTACAAGTGTGCCTCAAAATTATATTTGTGAACCACAGCGTGTGCATTTGTGAAACAGATTGTGTGCATTTCCGATTCTGAAATACAAATGCAAACCAGAGCGTGTGCATTTGTGAAACAGATTGTGTGCATTTCCGATTCTGAAATACGAATGCAAACCAGAGCGTGTGCATTTCCGATTCTGAAATACGAATGCAAACCAGAGCGTGTGCATTTCCGATTCTGAAATACGAATGCAAACCAGAGCGTGTGCATTTGTGAAACACCTGGCGTGAGTTCATTCTTATTGAGACTGATCTGGCCTCATATGATCCTGATGGTTCTGCTGGTTCTCCAAACTCTGTCTATAATTTAGTCCAGGTCATTTGTCCTGAACTCGGTTGGATTTGGACTTCTCGTGACGTGGTTTCATGGGAACAATCACTGGTTTCAACGACTGATTCATGAAGACTGTAGTTTAGTTCCTGCCGTTGAGGGTCTCTCGCCAGCTACGTTTTCCTTTACTGATGACGGGGCTCTACAGTGCGGCATGTTTGTTGGATTTTCAAATCTAGATGTAGAACTTTGGGTCTTTGTCTCTGATTGGCTCTGATCTAGGGCTGCAATTTAAGACACTGCGAGTAGCAAAGAGCACGATTAATTTGCACGTTACACGAGCCCTGATCCAGGTTTCAAACCTGCAGCATCCATAGTTTTACAAATCCGCTCGTTTCAGACGTATTTCCTGTCTGTAGTGTGCGACAGTAGGTTGTTTACATAAGATTTAAGTTGCGTTTCATTTCCAGTACTTCCTTTATGGATACACTCTCACACAGCCGGTGAGAGGGAGGAACAAAACTGTTCCACATCCCCCACGGGTTCATCAAACGTTTCCCTGTAAGAGGGTTCAACACCTTTTAATAAAACGAGCTGAAGAAGAGGTCAGCTACGTGTTTAAAGTAAACATCGTGTGACAGCTACACTCAGCTGTGAAGTCACGTCTTCAAACCTCATCAGTGGTTGAAGCTTCACATTGTCCAATAAGCGTTCCCTGCTGGTTGGAGTGTGCACACATGCATGCTCGTATGTGTGTGTGTGGCATCGTGGTGAAACGCTGCTGTGTACAGTACAGAAGTCATGTAGAGAGAAATGCCGTGATGTGGTGTAAATAAGGTGAATAACATCAGGCTGTTTAGTTTTTACTACAAGGTCAAAGTGTAAACCTGTTCTAGAGGAAATGTGAACCTCAAGCTTCAGTGTTTTGGACACAGGTTGCATCTTGTAGTTCTGAAGAAGCTGTTCATATCTCAACTTTGTGTCCTTGTAAGAATATAGAGCAGTTCATACTTTGATGCCATGAGATAATCCTTCATCTTGTATAGAAAACATATTTCTGTCTTGAATAGAAGCTGAAATTTAATAGATTAAATTGCAAACCAGCAGTCCCCCTTAAACTCGTGCAGCTGGAGGCTTTTCTGAAGGAGATCTGTGGGGAAAACGGTAATTATCAGCAAATTACTAATAGAACCGGATGTGTGTTAAAAATGTTTATGGCTGGTTGAGCAACACGTACATGAGCCATATATCACCAGAAAGAAGCTGATTTTTACTAAATTCAGGTCCAAGCAGATAAATCTTGTGGGGAAAAATTAAATGTAAATCTGGAGGGTTTTCAGAAGCTGCACGGCCTCATGAGCCCTTTCAGAATTTAAAGTGTTTCATTCATTTCAGTGAAGCTAGCACTTTAAGTTGCTTCAATTAAACATTTTCCTAAACCTCATTCTTCACAGTAATTTAAATAACCATCAGTGTACATGAGTACTTCAAAGTAGAGCTTAAAATGTAATAAAATGAGATGCTGAGAAAATTGGGGTGCTCCTCAGTTTTTTGTAACTAGTACATAAAGTTGGTTTGCAGCCCTGAATTATCCCGTTACTGAAACTGAGCCGTCTGTTGGTTCCAGGTGGGTTCTGTCCAACGCCAAGAAGGATGATGCTGATGAAGAGATTGCAAAGTATGACGGTGGGTGCAGATGTGCTTCATCTTTACAGATGTTTCTACATGAAGCATGTTGGCAGGAACTACATGGGAAATTCTGGATGAGTGACTTCAGATGATGATGATGATGATGATAATGGTGGTGGTGACTGTATATGCAGGTAAATGGGCTGTGGAGGAGATGAAGGACAGTAAGCTTCCCGGTGACAAAGGTCTGGTTCTGAAGTCGCGCGCCAAACATCACGCCATCTCCGCCCAGATGCTGCGACCTTTCACCTTCGACACCCAACCGCTCATCCTCGAGTAAGAGTCCATATAACTCAGAATTCAAACCCACACATTAAACCTGAACGAGTGCAGAAGAAGAAAAAGACGTGAATGTCTGGTTCTGAAGTTTGGTACTTTGTGTTCAGGTATGAGGTGAACTTCCAGTCCGGTATCGACTGTGGTGGCGCCTACGTCAAGCTGCTGACTCAGACTCCTGAACTCGACCTGGTCAGTGGGACACATGGGGGGAAAAACCCAAAAAGATCTAAAACCAGAGAGGAAACGAGTCAGGCTCATCCAGACCTGAAACCACCAATACAAACAATTAATAGACTGACAACTCCATAAAAGTCAGTGTAATGAAGGCAGTACTTTGTACGTCTAATAAATCCATATTTTATTCCCAGTAGAACAAAAACAACTTATCATTCAAGTATGAGCTCATTTTGACTTTGATGGCAGCAACATGTCTGTAAAAAGTAGTTCCAGCGTGATGTTGTGTAGCATCACTTCCTTTTGTAACATCTTTCTGTAAACATCTGGGAAGCAGGATGTGGTTCAGCATCGTCTTGCTAAAAATCTGCAAGGCCTTCCCTGAAATAGACGTCGTCTGGATGGGAGCAGATGTTGCTCTAAAACCTCCATGTACTTTTCAGCATTGATGGAGCTTCACAGATGTGGAAGCTGCCTACGTCATAGGCACTAATGCAGCCCCATCCCATCAGAGATGCAGCTTTTCACCTGTTCACTGATAACAAGCTGGATGCTCCCTCTCCTCTTTAGTCTGCAGGACACGCCGTCCATGCTTTCTAGAAAGAATTTCACATTTTCATCCATCTGATCACAGAACAGGTTTCCACTTTGCCTCAGACCATTTTAAATGAGCTTTGGTCCAGAGAAGACGGCGGTGTTTCTGGATCCTGTTCACACATGGCTTCGTCTTTGCATGATGGAGCTTTAACCTGCATTTGTAGAGTAGAGAATCATGTCGGGTTTTTAATGCAGTGCTGCCTCAGAACCCAAAATCACCAGCACCTGATTTAGATCTTTGGTCTTGTCCCATGCACACAGAGATTCCTCCTGCTTCTCTAAATGTTTGGATATTATACACTGTAGATGGTGGGATCTTCAAACTCTTTATTGAGGAACATTTTTCTAAAATTAGTTGTTCTCATTTTGTCTCAGATCAGTGAACTTCTGTCCATCTTTACATCTGAGAGATTAGTTGTTAAATGCTCCTCCAGTTGTTTTAGATTTGTACTAATTACTTTTCCAGCCTTTTTACAGACGTGTTGCTGCCATCAGATTGAAAATGCACCGGTTTCAACATCTGATATGTTTTTATGTTCAAATGAGAATAAAATATGGGTTGAAATTTGGAAATCACTGCATTGTTTTTTTTTAGATTTTATCCAGCTTCGTCCTTTTTTTTTTTTTTTTTAAGTTGGGATTGGATTATTCTGCCAGCAGATAAACTCAGTCCAGGATTTTTGAAACAGAAATGTGTGTTCTGGTGGTAACATCCTGTAGGATGTTGAGATAATTTGACAGGAAGTCAGTTGACTGACATTTTTAGATATTTTATGAAGTAGGGCTTAGGTAGAAATAATCTGATCCACTTTATAGAACAACCTGAGCAGCGTTCAGCAGGAGATGGCAGGAAGTCTGAGTTGTTGTTTCTGGACCTTTAAAGCAAAATGAACTAAAAGCTGACTCACTGCATGTTCCTCATATTAAAAGCTTTGTGTGTCCACAGGACCAGTTTGTGGATAAAACTCCGTACACAATCATGTTTGGACCCGACAAATGTGGAGAAGATTACAAGCTGCACTTCATCTTTAGACACAAAAACCCCAAAACCGGAGAATACGAAGAGAAACATGCCAAGAAACCCGACGCAGACCTGCGGACGTACTACACCGACAAGAAGACCCACTTGTACACGCTGGGTAAGACAGGCACACGCCCACCAGGGCTTTGCAATATATCAAGTTATGATTTTGGCCCAATACGACCACAAAACCGGTGATATCAACAAATGATTATTATGAAAATAACTTGGCCCTATTGTGTTTTCATTAGTCACGTTTTCAGAATGACGCGCACACTTCTGCCACGATTCGAAGGCGAATTCGGGCAAATATCAGAAGTAGATCTGTCGCCATTGTTACCCACACTGTTGCCAGCTTAGTGATTTTTCTGCTATATTAAATATTCTGAGTCTTTTACAAAGAAGCAACTAGCGACAGATCTAGTAACTAGATTGGGTGTTGTTACCTACACCAAGGTTTAGGTCATGTATTCGGCGGTATTGGTTTGTCTGTTAGCAACAAAACTCAGTTATGGACGGATGATTTTGATGAAGTATATTCAGGAAATCTCACAAATAGAAATAGGAACAAGTGATTACATTTTGGCGGTGATCCAGATCATCGCCTAGATTCAGGAAGTTTTTGAAGGATTCTTTGGGAGATGGGATCATTTTAGCTAATCTAACTTAAAAGTAATGCCCACAATCCTTGGCAAATAGTCTTGGCGGAGCAGTGAGCAGCAGTGCCGCTGTAAGCTCCTCCACCGTCCCAAAGTATTCACAGGAGGCCCGGTGTTGTGCCAAAATAAGCACCCCTGCTGTGAAAAGCACCCTTCAAGTCAGAAAAAGAAGGGTTGCCAGAATATGCACCTTCCTGTTGAATTAGTTCCTGCTTTAACTTTTAAAAGTACATTTTTTCCCGCTCAGTGGTGAACCCGGACAACAGCTTCGAGGTTCTGGTGGATCAGACGGTGGTGAACAGCGGAAACCTGCTGACAGACATGACCCCCCCTGTGAACCCCCCTGCTGAGATTGAGGACCCTGACGACCACAAACCAGAAGACTGGGACGAGAGACCCAAGATCCAGGACCCTGACGCTGTTAAGCCTGAAGACTGGTAAGAACCAGATGTTTGATTTTTCTTTCTTTTAGAACGCTGTAGTCTGGATGTGGTTACCATGGTTACAGCTGATGGTTATTGAGCTGATGTTATCGAACTTGTTGATCCAGTATGTGGTGGTGGTTTTCAGGGATGAAGATGCTCCGGCTCAGGTTCCAGACGAAGATGCGGTAAAACCTGATGGCTGGCTGGACGACGAACCCGAGTATCTCGGAGACCCTGATGCCGTGAAGCCCGAAGACTGGTAAGTTACCGTGGTGACGTAGTTGTTGACCTCAACACTCGTTTGACTGTTTCACATGACAATGCCCCTTCTGTGTCATCAGGGACGAGGACATGGATGGTGAATGGGAAGCACCACAGATCCCAAATCCCGCTTGCGAGGCCGCCCCTGGTTGTGGCGTGTGGAAACGGCCGATGGTTGACAACCCCAACTACAAGGGCAAGTGGAAGCCCCCCATGATCGACAACCCCAACTACCAGGTGAGTGTGGTCCCAGAAACCATGATGGAGATCAGACATGGACGAGGCTGTGTTGGTTCTCTGTAAGCGGTCCTGATCCCAGACTCTTTGGGTTTCAGGGTATCTGGAAGCCGAGGAAGATCCCCAACCCGGCCTACTTTGAAGACTTGCACCCGTTCAGAATGACGCCGTTCATGGCCGTTGGACTCGAGCTCTGGTCCATGAGCTCTGACATCTTCTTCGACAACTTCTTTATCACCAACGACCGCAACACTGCCGACCGCTGGGCCAACGATGGCTGGGGGCTGAAGAAGGCAGCAGAGGGCGCCGCTGAGGTGGGTTCAGGTTGAAGTCGAAGATTTGGGCCAAATCTACAGGACCACAGTTCTTCTCTTGTTCCACTGAAAAAGTCCCACCAACAGAAAACACAGAAAAATGTTTTACGGTATAGTTATAACCATAGGCTGTATATAAAAGATGGACGGAGCCTCCGTGACGTAACCTGTAGGCGTCTGAGGAGCTGAAATGAAGCTCATTGGTAGCGTCACGCGTGTGATCACTCCTGGAAAATCCAAAAATGGGCAAAGAGGTGGAGCTGAGAGGGTGACTGGGAAGGTGGGGTGGATGATTGACACCCATCGAACTCCCAAGTTGCTTGTAGCTAAGAGCTAACCAAGCTAACCCCGAGCTAACAGTAGCTAAGCAGCTAACGGAGGTTGGTGGGCTAAAGCTAAGGCGTGCTGTTAGCCAGCTAAAAACCGTGGTTGTGCTTCCTTTTCCTCTCCACTGTCTCCTCGTGCAGCTCAGGGTAAAGGATTGAATCAAAGATTTGATGCAGTCTGTTGGTTTCCGTTGTTAAGTAATTATTTTTATGAACTAGTTTAAATGAACAGTTATAAATTGGACTGATGTAGATAATTAGGGGTGAGAATCTTCAGATAGCTTGATGCATCTTTTTCCCTGCACGGCTACCTGGCTACTGCTGTCCGAGTAGAAACGTGATTTCTCAGATCTGTCATGACAAACAGTTTTAACAGTTTGTACATCAGTTCCAAATCATCCACGTCCGCAATTACAATCCATCTAAAAAGAAACCCTTTCCTCCGCCTCCATGGATCAAATGAGGGATTTGTTTTTGTTGGATTACAATTCGAGTTAGTTGGACTGTGTGTAAAGTGCCTTGAGACGACTTTAATGAAGTAGTTTCTGTATGAATTATAAATTTGTATAAACTGGAGAAAGTACAAAATTATAAAATTGTCCTTTTTAAAAGTATTTTGAGAAAATTGATTTAAAATTCTTTTGTTAAATCTTAGACAAAACAAGCGTGTGATAATTTTTACGTAAATAAAAAAATCGTTTGATTTTAAGAATTTTAAATTGGCTCTAATTTCATATATATATATTTATTTTAGTAAAATGTGAAGCTTTTTTTTCCTTTTTAAATATTTTTATTCTTGGTTTGCTAAATCAATAACACATGAAACACTGAATAGTTTTACTATGAAAATGTTAAAAATCAAATGATCTCCTGCCACAATTATTTTATTTATTTTAACTTACTGAAATTTTTTCTGGAAAGTGTTTGATGCTCTGACATGGAGGCAGCGTTACCGTGACAACTTCATTCTGTAACTGATGCCAGAAGCTGGAATTGAAGGAGCAACGCTCCGCAGGATGTTTTTATCCATCAGATCTAACAGCAGGGGGCACTATCGTCAACAGGTTCACTTCACACATCCGATGTTTTCATCCAAACTTCAGAGCGTCGTTTGAGTCTCATGATCCAGGTTTTATTCAGCGTGTCGTAGACTTGATGGGAATATTTCCAGCTTGCGGTCTGTTGAGCCTTTCTGTTCGGGTCAAACTGCTGCTTGTTGTTCTGATGGCTGGCTGATGAAACCCTCTGGAGGAGCCAGAATTAGATGCTGTGATGTTGGAAACCTGCAGCAGGACGACAATTAGAACAGGAAGTTGCTCAGTATTCCCAGAATATTGCCGCCTGTGACGGTCTGTCAGTGTGATACAAAACACTGATGATGCTGTTAGTTGTGCTGATGAGTTTATTAACGGGGCTCTTCTTCCTACAGCCCGACGTTCAACTAGAGGAGATAATTATCAAATCTTGGTCCTGTTCTGTTTGCTGTCCAGGTTTTTTAATGTTCCCTTTCTTTTAAAGGAAAAAGTTCCTTTTTTCAGCTCTTGGTGAAATAAATGGAGGTTTTAGTATTGAACATTAAAATTAATTGAAGCAAGGGTGGGTAATTAATCATATATACTCAATATATTCCTGATATGTACACATTTTTATGAATAGTTTGGCTTCCCTCACAGCTGATCGCACGCTCCTGTCCATCCAGAAAACCTACATTTCTTGCATCAAGCTAGTTTGCAAATGTTACAAGATGGAAGTTGAATGTTTGACGTCCATTTTAAGACAAATTAGCCTCAGAAATGAGTGAGATTCTAACTGTATGTGTGATGGATATAACGCTCTTATTGACTTTCTCTGAACTTTTAAATGCACAACTTTTCGTGTTGTGCGCTAACGACATGAAATGTTCTGGTTCAGTTACAGCTTGTATCTGAACAGTCCTGTTCATCACACTGTTCACATTAACACACCGTCAGACCAAGAGGACACATCACATGACAAGTTGAGATGTTGACATTTGATGTTTACCCACCAGTTAGCTGTTGTTTAATTTTAAATGTTAGAACTACTTTTACTTTGTTCTACTTAAATGTCCTACATTCATATATTAGCGTAACATGAGCTGTTTGCATTTTCTGTCATGTAAATAATGGTGATATTTTAGACCATAACAGTCCTAATTTAAAGTGATAGTTTTTAATTGAGCAGTTTGCCTCGTCTTCCTCACCGTGTTCATGTTTGTGTTGCAGCCTGGTCTGGCAGCTCAGATGTTAAACGCTGCAGAGGAGCGTCCGTGGCTCTGGGTGGTCTACGTCCTCACTGTGGCTCTACCGCTCGTACTCATCTTCGTCTTCTGCTGCACCGGCAAGGTAACACACACACCCACCAGACAGCTGTGTAGTCACCACCTACTGCTGCAGATTTCAGCTCCGACATTTCCCTCTGAATTAAACCCAATTTTCTCTGGTTTAAAATACGTTTGTCTGATTTCTCCGAGACAAACAGCTGTTTACATGAGGATGTTCCTCCTACGCTGTCAGGGCTGCAGCCAGTTCTGGCTTCTGTTACTAATTAATCAATGTGAGCAGTTCACTCAATTAAACAGATGTAAAAAATAACATATGGCCTCCATCTGGACTCTCCAGATGTTCTATCAGGAGAACTTGTCTGAATTGTTGTCCTGTAAAGTAGCAGCCAGTTAACTTTGTGGTGGTCCACAGAGGTCATCAGGATCAGCTCAGGGTCAGCTGAATCTCACCAGCTTACAGGAAGAGATTAAGGAAGCAGGACGCCCGAACCGCCCCGTCTCCTCCGGCCCGGTGAATAACGCTGCTGTTAGAGTAGCTTCACATCGTGTCTCTTTGTGGTCCTGGTTCTGTCTCTTTGTGGTCCTGGTTCTGTCTCTTTGTGGTCCTGGTTCTGTCTCTTTGTGGTCCTGGTTCTGTCTCTTTGTAGTTCTGTCTCTTTGTAGTCCTGGTTCTGTCTCTTTGTGGACCGGGTTCTGTGGTGCTATTTAATGATTTGTTTTCTAGCCACTGGCCATTTTTACATGGACACAAGTATTTGGATTAAAAGCCCAATCGGAATAAACTTAAAACCAGTTCTTTGTCTCCAGCCCAAGAAAAACCACTAGCTGGTTTAGAGGAAAGAACACCACCCTAACTGTGAGTGGAGCAGCCTCTGACCTCTGACCTCTTCAGCTTTCATTGACCAATTTTCCTTCAGTCTGGAAGTTTAAAAAAAAAAAAGTCCAGAATCTTGATCGTCACCTTGAATGTTTTTCTCAACAGAACTTATCAGAACCAGGACTTTGTTAGAGGAACCATCACAATCCACACACACAAACATGTCTGCCACTGACCTCAGACTCGAGTGTCCATCTTTTTCAGTTTTACCTGAGGATTTGGAGGGTGCTGATCCTAGTTTCACAGAATTTGGGGAGACATAAAACAGACCCAATTGTATCTGGACATCATTTCCAGCAACAAGCTGTTAGTTCCACATCCGACCTTTTAAAATCAAAGTATCTCAGAGTCGTCATCGTGTTCAGCTTCTGCTACAGCTTCTGTTTCTCGTCCATTTTCACCCCTCGACATCTTCAGTAACACAGATGCTCTGCTGCAGGTTTAGTGGTGCAGCAGTGAAAAAGGTCCCCCCTGAAACAGCTTCCCACTGAACCACGTTCCCAATGTTCACAAGTTCACATCAGAACAAAACTAAGAATCAAGGAAAAAAAAAAACAACTTCATTGACAAGTTTCTTTAATTTGGTGAGAGACAAACACCTTGGAGACGTATCGGTCTCTGGTTTCTGCTTCTAATGAAGCTGCAAACTGAGCAGGCGTCCTGGTTCTGGTTCCTCCTTTAGCAGCAGGTGAAACAAAGGCTGCTGGGAGCTGGTAATCATCATAAATTCCCAACTTTAACTTTTCTGTCTCGTTCATCACATACGGTTCAGTTTTCAGCATCGCAAGTTTCCTACTGAAGATTAAGACTCAAATACCCAGAAGAAGAAGAAAATCTCAGCTTGTCCACCTCGTTTGTCTTCACTCTATTAAAATGTGACTTGTCCTGTTTGTTGTGCAGAAGAAGAGCGCAGCGTCACCAGCAGAGTACAAGAAGACGGACGAACCTCAGCCTGATGTGAAGGAGGAAGAAGAGGAGAATGAAGAGAAGGCCGAGGAAGCAGCGAAGAGCAGTCCAGGTTCGACATCCGAGCAGATTCTGCTGTTTGTCGTTTCTTCCTGCAGTTTGTCAACGATTGTTTTTCTTCCAGCTGCAGAGGAGAACGGTGACGAAGAGGACGCTCCAGCAGAGGAAGAGGAGAACGAGGAGGAAGAGAAGGAGGCCACAGCAGAAGAGGTGAGGACAGAACATGTTAAAATGTTGATATCAAGAGTTCAGAAGGCTGTAGTGTGAAAGCGGTTTTAGATCAAAACAAACTGTTGATGAGAAAAATGTCACATATGAACCAGAGTTTATGACGACGGTAAATTTACTCATCTGTAGCATCACAGGCTGGGAGCTGAATTAGACTGAAAAATTCACATAATTATTCTCAAAATAAGTTCATCAGAACTAGAACGTAAACTACCAACAAAATGTTGTAGAAATCAGTGGGTTCAGCATTCAAATCCTCGTCTCCATATTTAGTTATTGTCACAATATTAGAGGCTCAACTTCTGTTAGTCAGAAAAACAGTTTTTTTTCCAAGTTAATATTCTTTCTAAAAACGACTGGCATGACCACTGAGTCGGGCGGTACCGTCCACTTTATCAGGTCTACCTTCTAGGACCGAGCTGGACCCCTTTTTTCTCCAGAACTGTCTTGTTGTAGATTCAACCAGTGAATCATTATCATGTTCAAGAAAGCAGGTGGAGATGATCTGAGCTTTGGGAGATGGAAGTAGCATCTTGATGCTGCTTCCAGCAGGACTTGAAGTAGTCCAGCACTGTGTTGGATCTCTAGCATGCATATTTTGGTCAGCAAGAAAAAAAACCAAAAGATCTTGCTGATATTATCATAGTTAAAGTGTGCTATCGTTATGTTACAATCAGCAGTTTACTTACCAATGGTATGAAAGGAACAGCTTTCACGGATTGTGCTAGAACGCGCATACAGTAGAGCAGATATGCTGATGAATAGCTGTAGATGTGTGGTTTGCTGGATGGAGTGTTTTTTTCTGTTTTTTTTGGGGGGGGGGGGACAAATTTCACAACCAAAGTATCAGTTCAACTTTAGCCAAGGTTGGATGTGTTCTGTGTTCAGAGATGATATTCTGCATACGTTGGTGGGAACCAGTGCTTATATGGCTTCTTGTTGCCTTTCTATTATCCCCAACCAGTCTGCCCATAATAAAACAGGAAGCTAACCTGTTTTTATTATCTTGCTGTGCTCTTATTTAGATTAGCCTATTTTTAAACTTTATAATTTCCTTTTGGTTTTCCCACAGACAGAATCTCAACAAAGAGTTTAATCAACATGGTGTAAACAACATGAGACCAGTTTAACCTGTTTTAAAATCAGCTGATTTAACAGCAAGAAGTCCTGAAATGTTCTGGAAATATTTGTAGCTGTGAAACCTGAAACTTTTCGTACTTTTTTGATGAAATCTCAGGAGTCAGTATTTCCTGAGAGTCTGACGGCAGCTGTCACCGCTGAACTGATCTCAGGACAGTTTGCTGCTGCCTCCACCTCCAGTTTTCCCAGCGTGTCAGAATGGGAGCAGCGTTCCTGTCTGTCATGAATTATTGGATGTTTTTGTCTGAATGAGTTGAAATTGAAATTTCCCCTCCTCTTCCTCTGCAGAAGGAGGACGACATTCTGCGGAGATCTCCCAGGAGCAGGAAGGCCAGAAGGGACTGATATCTCTGAATCCACAGCCCTGACCTCAAACCCCCACCCTACCTTCCTCCTCCTCCTCCTCTTCTACTCCTCCGCTCTGAGGCCACGAAGCCTGAATGGAAACGGTGGAAGCAGCGAAGCCGACAGGAAATTAATCATGGACACCTCCTCTTCCTCCTGATGAAGATAATTCCAGATTGAACAGGACTGAGTTTTCTTTTTGTTTTTGTTCTTTTTTTGTAAGAGATTAACTGAGATCCACTAAAACTTCCTTCATCATTCCTAAATGCCACCTCAGCGACCTGCGGGGCGACTTCCTGTCTGTCAGAGCTGGTTCGACCAATCAGCAGTCAGATTTGTCCTGAGCATGTACCTGCAGCCAGGTGATAAAACCAGGAAACGAGCCTATAAAAGCGGGCCGTAAACCAACTAACGCGCCCATAAACAACTTACTGACAACTAACGACTAACAGACGATAGATGATGAATTAGTCCGCTAGCTGCCTGAATAAACAGACGTGAGAAGTTTAAAGTGATTAACTGGGAACACTCCGACTTTTTCTTACGTGTCGTCTTTTTTTTTTTTTTTTTTATCTATTTGTTGCTTAGCCTCCTGTTAGCTCCACTCACAGGCCAGAACAACCTCAGATGTTTGAAGATCCCCTCAGACCAGATGTCGAGTCAGCAGCAGCAGCAGAGATTCTCCCTTCCTAGATGCCATCTTTGTAGTCTGACGTCTGATATCTGGGGTTGTTTCAGCACCTGAAACCACATCCAGTCCTGATTCTTCAGCCGTAAAAAGGCACGAACGTTACAAGGTGTTTGACCTTTCAACCACATGTCTGGGTCTCTGTGAAGATGCTGATTTCCACATCTGTCCTGAGACACCTGCGGATGACGAGGGACGTGAGATGTGTCTGACATAAAGGCCGAGTATCATCTGCTGCTGCTGCTGGTCACATGATCTCAACGTTTGGCTCAAACAGCTGTTCTCCGCCTGCTTCGCTTCGTCCGTTCATGTTGCTCCTGTACTTCCTGCATGGATCATGTGACCAGTTGGTTTATTGGTGACATCATGTCTGGCAGGATGGAAGCTCATCGGTCAGGCTCGTCTTCATTTGACTTCCTGTTTCAGAAAATCCAAACTGGCGACAATCCGTGTGAAACGAGTTAAAAGCAGATCCGTGTGTTCAGACAAGACAGAAACGTCTCTATCAGATCAGCTCTGAACATGATGTGATAAATCAGCCATTTTGGATTTTTCTCACTTTGCTTGAACAAATTGAGATGTTTGAGGACGTCACCTCTGAGTTTAAACCAGTCCTGAGTTTTCTACTTGATTCATCAAACCATACATTATCTAACTGATGAGAAATAATTCTTGTGTTTATGTGAGAAGTTGCTGTTACACAAAATCCACTGATCACACCTTTGTTTCAAATCCAGAGCTTCCCCCATCATCATCATCATCATCATCGCTGTTGGGATCTTACCAGGTTGTTTTCCTTTAGAAATCAAAGCTTAAAATGAAAACAGGATTAAACTGTGATGTTCTTCCTGTTGTCCGCGTGTCCAAGTTTCTGCTGATATCTGTGCGGTGGAGGACGCCGCAAACACTGAAATGATTGGTGTCCCGCGTCCGTCTCGTGTCTCTGTGTCTTTCTGCTGATCGGGATTGGCTGGGAAGCCATCCTGTGTTTGGCTCCCTGTGTCAGGTGACTGTTGAGGTAAAAATGGTGGCTGTTTCTCTGTTGCACGCCGTCCCTGGATCGGCAGAGTGACAGCCACATCGAGCCTCGCTCCTCCTCTCCACCCTCCTGTGTTCTTAGGGCTTCAGCTCCGGCGGCGTCCAACTGAAGCCGTCTCGCTGACAGACCGGAGAAACTTTTCCGACTCTGTAACTGCTTTTTATTTTGTCGCCTCTGTGTGTGAACTAACAGTTGGCCCGGCCCGTTTCTGACCAACACCACAGGAAGGTCCAGCTTTGAATAGAAATACTGTGATGGAGCCTGACTGCGTGTGTGTCTACGTGTGTGCGGCCTGCAGTCAACATTTTCTTTTGATGAATAAAAAAGAAAAAGGCCAAATGGATACCGACCTGAGGCTCCAGTGTTTTCATTCTGTGTTCACATGTTTTAGGTTCCAACAGCCAGATCCGGAAGCTGTGGTTCAGCAGCTGAACAGGATTCAGTCTTAGAGGTTCTTTGTACATCACCATGGCAACTGATGCTGGAAATCTGCCCCAAGGGTCTCTTATGTCTGTAGTCTTAACTCTGATGTTCACCAAGGAACATTTTCTCTGTGTAATGTCAGGAATGCCACAACTAAATAACAGATTTAAAAAATATATTGCAATGTTCAATGTGTTCATGTACAGGATGCCAGTTATTTTAGTAAAGGTCATTGATTAGCTGAAAGAAAAATTTAGATATACAAGCAAAGACAAAAGTAAAACGATGGGAGTAAAATAAGGGGGAGAGCAGAAAAGTAAAGCATCACTGCCAGGGGCATATCCAAGAAATTTTTAATGGGGTGGCGAGTCATTAAAAAAAATAAATTTCCATTTAGGTATGTAGTTAGCATCAGTATGTGAAATACGTAAGTTCTTAAATGTGTCTGGAAACCTTCGAACAGCTCTGAGTCATTTCTTGATAACTCTGCTACATATTTTATAGATATTATTTTGAAAAAGAGCTAACGTGTTAGAAATACAAAAACCCTTCAACTGGCAGAGGTTTTAAACATTACTCATACTGCAGAGTAAACGCACAAAGACCGACGGTCAACTGATAAACAAGTTCTGAGCAAAACCCAAGATAAAATTAAAACAATTGTAATAAAAATAAAAGATTATAAATTGATAACGAGTTGCAAAAAATGGGTGTTTGCTTTGGTTCCTGTTAATAAACTTAATAAGCAGAACTGGGGTGACCCTGGGGGTCTTAAAACAACCCTATAAAAATCCCCTTTGATCACTGGACAAACAATGGTGGACTGCATTGTTTTTTCTTTTTTTTTTTTACACAAGCAGACACTGCTATGTGGTGATGTCTAAAGAAATTTTTTATTTAAAAATAAAATAAAAAATATCTAATAAAAGTGTGTGTATATATATATATATATATATATATATATATATATATATATATATATATATATATAAATAATTACTTTTTCCCCTCCTAGCCTCAAATAACATCTAAAATGCAAGTCAAATTAAGTCTTACTGTGTGTGTGTGTGTGTGTGTGTGTGTATACTGTACATAGGTCCTTGGGGCCTCATGTACAAAGTCTTGTGTGGATTTCCCACTAAAACATGGCGTACACACAAAATTCCAGATTTATGAGTCTCACATGAATCCAAGCACATTTCCTTTTTGCATCCCAATCAACGTGGAATAGCGTGTATGTGTTGGAGTACCCGACTCCTCCTTGTCCACGCCCCCATTTAATTTGAGGACCATTACACAAATATATGTACTTACCAAGAAGCCACTCATCACGCACAGTGCCAGCTTGTAGTCTGTTCCCAACCATGCTGGTAGTTAGAATGTAGGAGCCATGCGTTGAACCAGGCCACCTCGCCACAATGTTGGTTAACTGCATCTGGGCATCACATATGATCTGTATATCGATCAAATGAAAATATTTCCTGTTGACATACAAATTCATCATATGATGGCACTTTTATAGCAGTGTGTGTGCAGTCGATAACTCCGATTACATTAGGAAAACTGGCTATTGCTGCAAATTGTGCTTTATTGTTGACCTGTTCAGCTGCATTGTATGGGAATATAATACACCCCTGGCTGACGTGGATAATTCTGTCCAACATGGCTGGCGTGGCTCGGCTCAGGGTCAGCTGACTGACACAGCCCCTCCTGTCTGCCAGCTCCCTACTGAATGCCCCAGATGCATAAGAGGCTGCACGTTTCCACGGTCATTTCACTCTTGATACATCTGGGGCCTCGCTTCTAAAACTGTGCGTTTCAAGGATGACTACAGATTGTGTATGAATGGAAAAAAGGAAATATGGCGCACAAAAACTTCCAGATTTCTAAGAGTGCGCACGCACATCCCACGCCTGTTTCCATTTATAAATCAAAATCAACTCTAAAGCAGGAGCACGTGAGGGAACGCCTTGCCACACCCTTATGGTGGCAATAAATGGTCAGTTAAACGCCTATAATAAATATTCATCTATATCATTTACATTATTCAGGATGGGAAAAGGGAATAAGCGGATTTTTTTGGAATGTTAGATGGAGATTCTGATGGACCACGTTGAAAAATGTAAAAAGGTTTTATTTGGTGGGGACAGCGGAGGAGGGCAGCAGGTGACAGAAGCTGTCAACTCCGTGTCAGATGGCAAGCCACGCCAAAGGCACCACATGCCGGTAATTCGTCCTTTGTTTTAATTTATAAAACAAATATGTACAGATACAACTGAGACTGGCAGCAGTTTATTCAGTGTTAAATAATGTTTCTTTCTAGTTCCTGGGTGTTCAAGCTGGGTCGATAGTGCTGCAGCTGTGATTGGAGAGGGTGAGGCCAGAGACTCCACACAGCATCGCAGCAGCCATGTCCTCAGAGGAAGTCTTGCAAGGTGGCCAAGGAGTTGCGGGAAATAGAGACCATCTGGACAGAAATTGGGACAACATTAAAAAGCATTATGAAAAAATTTTAATAAAATCAAACAAATCCATCTCTTGCGTGTTTCAAAAGCATTGCATCACTTCTAGATGCTCCAGCCTCCAGTCTGCGTCCCACTGTGCTGGGTCTTAGAATGAATGACTGACGCTACTTTTCACTTTTTTTTTATTGTATGGTAAATGTTGGGACGACTTCTTCAGAAAGACGTTTGCGAGACACTACAATGCAGTGCAGTTCCATTACTTTTATTAGCCGCCTGAAGCCCTCATTTTCAACAACCGAATATTCTTGCAAATGAAGCAATCGCATCAGTTATTGTGGACCCAGACCACGAGCCACAACATTGGTGAGCAACATGTTGAATCACATGTTATTTAGTCTTTAGAGAATGATAATGCAGATTTCATTTCCAATTTGTTTCCAATTTCCTTCTGGGATTTTTTTTTTCTTTTTTTTTTCATCTCGTTCTCACGTGGTGCTCTTATTGCAACTTCAGTGCAATCAATAGCACCAATTAGGAAAACCAGACATTGCAGCAAACTGCCTTGTTTACCCCCAGTGTAGGAAAGTTAATGTAACGTTGGGACAAACCAGTGATGCCGTCTAACACGTCTGGCATAACACGGCTGAAGGTTGACTATGATATCCCCGACCTGTCACCCGGTTCCCTCTCAAAGGTGCCAGTTGCCAGAAAGCCCAGTGTTGTCAGCAATTGCAAAGGGACTGGCACAACATGGTTCCTTCTGGTACGTCTCTACGGCAGGCCCAAAGCATCACAGGGGTCCGAGAGCATCACAGGGGTCCGAGAGCACAGCACATAGCAGTCGGAACCGGTTCATGAGCCATGCATTAAGTCTTGCTGGTCTCCGAAAATCCGCTCACTCTGAAGTCTGGCGCCATATTGTCCAGCAGTGCCAGATAAGGCATTGTGCATCTTTAGGCACTAGGATGCGTAAAAACCCAGACATCTTTTATATCCAACCATCTTTTCTGAATAGCTACAGGTGGGGAAATTGTAGCCTGACTGACGAGCATGTTTCCATGTTATTTCTATGTTATTTTATTAGTAATTATTATTATTAAATTTTCTGGCGCATGTGGACATCAGACTGTCCGCCTTATGTAGCACGAATGTATTTTATAACATGTAAGTTTTGTTTAACAGAACAAATTTTGAGGTTCTTATTAATAATATCTCCATTTCTTTTATAAATCCTGATTTTTCTTTTTTTCTTTTTGAGCATGCAGTCTTATTAGTTTTAGTATGAAATGTGCCTCTTTATTCTTTTTTGCAAATAGCTTTAATATATAACATGTGGTGTGAAAGGTAACTTTTGTCTCATATTTCACATCATTTCCTTGGTTTTATTCAGTGCCGTTGGTGTCGCAGTTTCCCATTGGACTTGCTGTGGAGGTAGGGACATTCTCCCACCAAGTTTGGGTTTTATAAATTTTCAAAGTTGACTATAATTGCCGTTATAAATGAGGCCCTCTTTGTACATGAGGCCCCTGAACTCTTCATACAGATAAAGGTTGAGAGGTAGCAAAAGAACTGGACTGAAATTAATAAAAATTTTACTCTTCTGTTATTTATTTATTTATAACTATCTTTTTTTTGTATTTTTTGTATGAATTCAACATCTTTTCTATGTTTAAGAAACAACTGGGGGTCTACGCTGGAATACCATAGATTTCTTTTCTGTGCTAATCTAGTTTAGTAATGCATTTTTATGTTATTATATGGCTGAGTGTTATTTTATTTGATTTTAATAGGTGCTGTCATGAATGTTATGTTAATTGTTTGTATACTTTTTGTGGGAAAAAAAACATTAAAAAAAAAAGTTGAGAGGTAGGAATGAAGCAGACCAATAACAGCTTTAAAATAAGAATATGCTGATGTCTTAGGACAAAGAGGACCATCGAGCACATTTGTACAATAAAAAATGAGTAAGAGACCTCAAATTAGTGATGAACCTGAAAGCCCTGTGGTACACACTACCCAGAACACACAGACTCTAAAACAAGGTTTGTATTTAGAAAGGTGGCAGCAGCCAACATTTTTTTGGGGGGAGTCATATGAAAACCAGGATTTTATCCTGAAATAAAAACCGAGTTTGAGTTTGAACCTTTTTACCAGCTGATGAATATGTGGGATAAAGAATGAGAAATTCATCAGTTAACGTACCAAGACATCTGTAACACGGTACAAACTCAATCTGTGAGCTCTGTAAAGTGAAAATTGGGTGCAGGTCTATTCAGTGACTTGGCCTTCGCATGTGAACCAAGAAATGTAAGCACCACATGTTGACCTAAAATAAATGCAGTTTCCAAAAAAAAAAAAAAAAAGATCAGTAATCAGCCTGCCCACGTCTTCATTGATAATGGCAGTGATACGCTTCCTCATGGACAGGAACACCCTCCGAAGGTCATCCTGTGGGAACACACCCCATCTTCAGTCAGTGCTGCTGGGATTAGTCTGCCAGGTTCTAGTTGGTCTGCCAAGCAACGCTGCTGCAAGTGATGGACATTTTCTGCTCTGACAGCCTGTCTGGTGCTCCGCCCTACCCCCAGCAGTGATCCCAGTCAGGTTGGCCTGGACCTGGAAATTTTTCCAGATGTCACTTTTTCCAAACCTGTGGTGAGTTTTTACACATTTGAGTGTTTGACAGTGAATTAGTAATTTGGGTTGAAGTAAAATATCCATTCAAGATGGCAGTAATGTGACTTTTTGTTGTTCATGTAATTGATGAGTGTTCATTAAACAGAGAATGATTCTTCATTCACAGCACTGCAAAGGCCCAGCATTTATTTAGATTTTCAGAAAAAGAAAAAATAAAATACCTGTAGTAATTTACTGAAACATGTTCAAACATGAATCTAAATCCAGTATCTGCCATCACCATCCCAAAGCCCAGTTCTGTGATGGTATGGGGTTAAGATAAGATAAGATAAGATAAGATAAGATAAGATAAGATAAGATAAGATAAGATAAGATAAGCTTTATTCATCCCCTAAAAGGGGAAATGTCTTTGCCACCACACGTCATACCTACACAATGACGAAAAACATTAAATAGACCTTAAATACGTAAATATACTAAAAACATTTTTAAAAAACTACAGGTTGTTTAAAAAATCTGACAGCTACAGGAACAAAAGACCTTCTGAAACATTCAGTAGAACACTGAGGCATGACAAGACGGTCACTAAAAGAGCTTTTGAGACGATTAAAAACATCATGTAGAGGATAGTTTTCAAGGAATAAAATTATTTGGATTCACTTCTTTTTGCCAGGGTGAGGTCCTGAGAGCCTGGGGTGATGCCAATCACAGTCCCAGATTTTTTTTAATCACCTTGTTAATCCTGTTTTTGTCATCTACACAAATGCTGCTTCCCCAACACAACACAGCATAGAAAATAACACTGGTTAAAAATCCCTGATAAAACACATAAAGAAGGTTTCTGCTCACATTAAAAGATCTGAGTTTCCTCAGAAAGAAGAGCTGGAAGAATGTTGGATCAGGGTTCTGGGTGGTATGGGGTTGGATCAGGGTTCTGGGATAGTATGGGGTTGGATCAGGGTTCTGGGTGGTATGGGGTTGGATCAGGGTTCTGGGTGGTATGGGGTTGGATCAGAGTTCTGGGGTGGTATGGGGTTGGATCAGGGTTCTGGGTGGCATGGGGTTGGATCAGGGTTCTGGGGTGGTATGGAGTTGGATCAGGGTTCTGGGGTGGTATGGGGTTGGATCAGGGTTCTGGGATGGTATGGGGTTGGATCAGGGTTCTGGGTGGTATGGGGTTGGATCAGGGTTCTGGGGTGGTATGGGGTTGGATCAGGGTTCTGGGTGGTATGGGGTTGGATCAGGGTTCTGGGTGGTATGGGGTTGGATCAGGGTTATGGGATGGTATGGAGTTGGATCAGGGTTCTGGGGTGGTATGGGGTTGGATCAGGGTTCTGGGATGGTATGGGGTTGGATCAGGGTTCTATGATGGTATGGGGTTGGATCAGGGTTCTGGGTGGTATGGGGTTGGATCAGTTCTAGGGTGGTATGGGGTTGGATCAGAGTCTGAACACCTGAAGTCGTGTTTGCGGAAGAATGGGAGAAATCCTCAATGAGAGAGTGTCTTTCAGTGTTAGGAAAAGGAATGGAACATTACAGAGCTGGAGCAGATTCACTAAAGCAACTTTTTCTGGAAGGTTTAAGATCTGACATGGCAATAGAGAAAATTAACAAATGAAATTAAGCTGGTGATAAAAAAATAATAAAAACAAAACCATGAAATATGTTGAGTTCAAACCGTTTTCAGTAGGCAAAAGGTGTAAGAATCGCTGCTTTTCAGCTTTTTTTTTAAATTATTTTATTATTTATTTATTTACTTATTTGGGGTTCGACAAAAAGAGAATTTAGTGTCCTCTGGGCCCCCAAACAGTTTTACATTTCGCCTTATGGAAACAAATTGATTACTAAAAGGATCTGCAGAAATGGGAACTCAGTTCAATAATGAGGACCATTTGATTTGCTTGAAATCACAACAAAAACAAATAATACTGTTTGCATATTGTGAATATCGTCTCTTTGATAACCATCATAAAAAACCTTCATAGCCCAAGTTTTAAATACTTTTGATTCTATATGTTAAACATGAATAGCAATTATTTCTCTGAAGTTCACTAAAAATTGACTAATTGTAGAATAGAAAATTGTGTTAACCATTTCTGGCAACAGTAAACTGTTTACACAATGTATAATCTTTTAAATTTTTAATTATATTTCGGTTTAATCTCATGATGCAACAATATATTTAAAGATCGTGTTATTCATTCAAAGCAACAACGAACACATTGTATAGTTTCTGAGCGCTACCTTTTACTACAACTGGGCAGAACACCTGATTGGCTCTTCTTGTTGCCAGTCAAATCAGTCAACGATTTTTGTTTTCTATTGGCTGTTTTTGCGGTCAGTCACCAGTGAGGCGGGAACAGGAACATTCCTCCTGTCGCTCATGGAAAAAAGAGAAAGTTTCCAAGATGGCGGTACAGACCTGCCTGTTCGCTGGAAAACAATAGAAACAGTACAGAGGGAAGGAGTTAGCCTGTGCTGGCGAACGAATCTGCTTTGAGGCGCACACACTCGGGTTCGGCCAGGGGCAGGGATATCAGCGGCGTTGACTCGGAATAAATATAATTAAAGTATGTGTATTAATTTAAATGTTTCAGGCTAGCCACTTTGCTAGTCGAGCTCTCACTAGCCTTTCTACCCAAAACACTGCGCTATAGGCTAGCGGCTAACGGCTACAAGGAGGCGGAGGATCAGCTGTTCGCTGGACAGATGCTGTAGGAAGAGCGGACAGCTACACTCTCACAGTAAGTGAATTTAAACGTTAATTGAATGTCAAATATCAGGGAAAGTGCGTTCTTTAATGTATCACGCGAGAACACTGTTTATTTGAATAAACAAAGTGTTTGTCAGCTTAAGATTTGCTGCCAAGTCTGAGAAGCAGCCAAGTTGTTAGCCAGCTAGCTTCTGCACGCTAACCAAGCTAACTCCCGACACTGCAAAATAAAGTTTCAGACAAGTTGTAGAGCTGTTGTGTCGCTCCCACCGAGCAAAACATCATCGTTAACGTACAAACTGAGATGATAACTAAAGTTACTACCAGATGGTTCTTGAACAAGTTCTGGTTCTCGAACAAGCTCATTTTGTTTTTAGTGAATTTTCAACTATCTAACTTTGATTTTGAGTGGAGGAATGTGCTAACTTTCTAAGAGCTAAATGGGAGTTACTTTGATAGCAAGAAGGCAAACTGATTCATTGAGTGGAATGCAGTGTGAATGGTGTAAAAGCTTTGAGCAGAAAGTAGGCTTCTTTTAGAGTAAAGTCAGGCGTGATTTGACTTAAACTCGGGCGAAAAAAAATGTGGCTCCATTAACTCCGTGTTACACAGCCAGTTAAATGAGCTGATGTATAGAACAGGTTAATAGATAACACTATAAGAGTGTGAAATCAGGAGGCTGTATGGTGTTACACCCAAAAACCTTAATTTTCCTCTCCGGCAGTGAGTGCCGCGGTGACTGAAGGCCATTAGCGAAACAAAGGTCGCCTCCATGGAGCCAGCACAGGAGTCTTTGTAAAGGGCGAGGGGGGGTGTATAGACGCCCAGAGTGAAAAAGAGCCAAATTCAGCATTTTATGGACGAAACCTGAGCCGGGAGTTTACTGCAAGTCTTTATTGATGATGGCGGATTTTGTTACACCGCGACACAGCGTGGTGATGGAGAGGCTCCGCCGGAGGATCGAGCTCATCCGGCAGCATCACAACAGCTGCGAGAGCCGCTACGAGAACGCGATGCTGGAGCGGCTGGAGCCGGAGAGGCAGCAGACCCTCGCCCTGCATCAGCGCTGCTTGCAGACCAAAGCCAAGCGGGCCAGCAAGCACCGGCAGCCCCAGCCCAGCGGTGACCAGGCCGGCCAGAGAGCCCCGGGCGGCGGCGGAGGCGGCGCGGAGCACGGGGAGAGCGGAGGGACGGCGACGGAGCAGAGTCGGAACAGCACCCTGATCGCGGTGAGTTCTCACGTTATCCCGGGCTGCACAACACTAACACAGCACGAGATGGTGGGGCAGAAGAAACCGACCTCTATGACAGCTGGAGGCCTCAGTCTGAACAGAGTATTTGGCACGCGCGACTCAGGTTTTCTTAAGGTTTGTAAAAGTTGTGGCAACCACACACTGTGTAGCACCTGCTAAGAAAGGTGATTTGAGTCACGTGACTGCTCAAGGTGGTTTTAAACAAGTCCTGTTTTATTTAGATTTACTCATTCTGAAGTATAGAGGATAAAGATGCTCTGTGTATTAGCTTGTATATATTATCAGTTAAAAGTTTTGATTTACTAAGTAACTAATATTAAATGAATCGGTGTCCGAAGGATGGATGGATGGATGGATGCATGCATGGTTACTTTATTTATCCTAAAGGAAATTTGGGGACTCAGCAGTAATTAGAACAATAACTAAACAAAAAATAATAAAAATGGAACTGCAAGTTAGAAATAGACAAAAGATAAAGTGGAATAAAGTAACATACAGTAAGGTAAAAATAATTACACACACAAGCAGTGTAAAAGTGACATAAGCACTTAAATAAGTGACTCCTGTATACTGTCCATAGCACTACCTGTGGTGCTTTAGTGTCCCCTTCCCTCCACCCCTCCCCACTGTGCTGTTGAACAGTAAATTTACAGTAAAATTGTAAAAAGTTTTTAAAAGGACTTCAAAATTAAAATTTCTCAGTTAAGTTAAATTAATATTTTTAACAACGTTTTTACATGAACAAATATTTCATCCGTCAGATTGAAGTTGGTCTGATCAGCGACTCCAGCTGACATGTTTACATGGACAATGGTCTTTAACTCCCTTTACAGATTCTCTGTCAGCTACAAATCAAACATTGGTATTTTTATTGGCCAGCCATTTCTTAACTACTGCTGTGTGTTTTGGGTCATTGTCATGCTGAAATATCCAGTGCAGCCAAAGGTCAAGTTTCTCTGCAGATCAACATGATATTCATGTTGTTGTCTTTTTTTCATGGCGTCTTTTACTTTGATTAGGTTGCCTAAAAGCACCTCCAAAGCATCATGTTTCCACCTCAAGGCTTGACTGTGAGGATGGTGTTATCAGGGTTGAATGCTTCTCCTTTTTTATGTCACATGAAGGTTTTTGTGGATGGTACAGAACCTTGAATTTTTCCACAAACTGACAAGTTGCAGCAGGTATGAACAATTTCAGACATGCTGTTTTTCATAAATTGTAGGTTAAACATAGATTTTTTCTAATTGAAATCCACTGTGTTAGATATATTTTTGATGTTTCATTTGAAATATGTGTAAAATAATTTTAAATAACTCAGAGTTTGAGCTGTTTAGTTTTGAAGCAGTCTGATAACTAAAGATTTATTTTCATTTGGAAGTGTAAAGGTCCCCCCCCCCCCATAATTGTGGCTACTAACAATGAAATAGCTAGTGATATCGGGGTAAACAAAACATAATTAACCTTCTTCAACTTAGTTCTTTGATAATCGGTCTGCAGCATTTAACAGATGAGGTCAAAAAGTTTTAATACTAAATCAGATTATAGAGGCTGTTTTTGACTTTTGACCTCAGAGTTTTCAGGGTCTGAAAAGCGACGCTGAGACTGTTAGACAGTCAGATGTCAGCAGCAAACAAAGCTAAACAAACCTGCTTCAGCATTAGAGCGGAGCTGAGGGTCGGTGTCTGGAGCTGCTTGGAATCTGGCGTGTTTCTCAAGGACACTGGAGCAGCTCTTAGGGTTTGAACTGAGACATGTTTGTCGAAGCAAACACAGCCAGGCTGAGGTCATGTGACCACTCAACGTGCAGGGGAACGACACCTGAATGATATCATTGATCAGTAGATGAGTGTAAGTGATCGATCCCATATGGGCTGATTGCAGCTTCAGTTTCAGACCCGAATACTCTGACTGCTCCATCAGTTCACTCTCTACCCAAACAAACCTTTTCCAAAACATTCTGCAGAGCGAGTAGGAGGTGAACTGAGTTTTTCCAAAACAGTGACCTGAACTATTCCCCAGCTTTTCCACCATCATTCATTTTAATGTCCAGTACACAGCAGAGTTACTGTAATTTAAGATTTTATTAACCTTTCAGTTTTAAGGGTCAAAACAGCAACAAAGAAACGCAACAGAGGAAAACACACAGCTCACCTCCTCTAGGGCTATGCTCACACTGCAAGAAGTGGCAAATCCGACTTTTGTTTTGGTCATAAGTGAACCACATCTGTGTTTTTTTTTTTTTTTGGGGACAGTCTGAATAGAAAATAATCTATTATTTTCAAATCCAAAATGCTCTCAAGTCTGAATAAGATACATGTCCATAGCTACCTCACTCTGAACAATGTCGCATTTCATCCAACTTTTTCCCCACTGAAGTGAGACAGAGCTCATAAATCTGCTCCACTTATTACATCAGTATAATAAATTATCATTTTAGCTGCTCTGATTACACAACAGCTTCAAAATTCATACACACACGTTAATGTCTAGCATCCATTTTTACCTCCCTAAACACAGCATGCTGGGTGTGACATCGCACACATGCACATTACTTCATAGTCTTTGATTCTTCACACTACAGTCTTATAGTTCGCATTTAAATTACTGCGCGAACAACCACAAAAAAAAATGTAAATGAGCATTAAGGCCTGCCATGTAAATGTAGCCTAAGACAGATTCTCCAGACTAAGAGAAACATACGTAGACAATAACTTGGTCACATCCATACAGAGTTCAGATCTGTAGTAGGAAAAGGCAGAAATAACAGTGTGTTGCCTTTATTCAGGCAGTCTAGAAGAACCAGGTGTCGGTGTGTGTAAAACAACTGGTTTCAGAATCATCCCAGCAGATATAAGAATAAGAAAACCTTTATTAGCCCCTCAGTGGGGAAAATGCTTTGTTGCAAAAGTACAGGCGCAGTAAGGAGAAGCACAGAGGTTATATAAAAAAAGAACACACACACACACAATAAGTTATATGTACAGTATGACAGGGTGAGTATGTACAGTATATAACTGTAAAAAATGAGAAATTCTGCAGTTTTATGTACAACATGGGCTCATGTCAGATGTGATGCTTGCTACAGGTCTGAACATAGTTGGTACGGGGCGAGTTTACCGTGGTGTAGCATCTCATATTCTTTTCAGAAGAATTTGAAGACATCTGGGCATCGAGGTCATGAGTTTCATGGGTTTTGATGTTGTAATTTGGTGCCAGTCTTGCCTGATATAGGTTTTCAGCTGCTGAAGAGTATGTGGTTGTCTTTGAAGTATTTTCTGTGGAATGGTATGGTAAAGGGAAACACGATAAATTAGTTAATACATTAATTTGCCATCTGGAGATATATAAAAAATTTATTAAATAAAATTAAATTGACCCACGGGGTGGGTTATTTTATTTTTTATATTTAATAAAGTACATAATTACTGGTAAATAAGTTGGCAGACTGTTCATATCTAATAACGTCCAAATGTTTTGTTTTTTCAATAAAGAAAAAATAAACACAGAAAACCTTACACGTTAAAGACGTGTCTGCTCACACCCGAGAAACTTCATTATTGATCTCTAATGAGGTTCTGATGACTTCTGGATCCTTAAGTGGCTCTTAAGAAAAATCTGTGGTTCAAGACTATTTGGAAGTTTTCAAGCCCTTAAAGTTTTTGTGGAGACTGGGGAGTTACTGGGGTCCTACAGCCTCTGTGGAGTTGATGGTGTGTTCTCAGGAAGGCATCTGAGCAGTTTTCAGTCTTCAGTTTGGTTGTTAAAATTGAGATTATCCCTGATAATCTGTCCAGAGGAGTGTGATTTAGAATCTGTTGATGAGAAGATCAGAAGCTGGAGTGATTTTTTTTGGTCTCGTGTAACTGGTACCAGCAGAAGTTAACAGATGGGATCCGTGACGGGTGACTTGGTGTGACAGAAACCCCCACAGCTGACTCACCACTCTTCTTGTTGGTCCCATCGAACCTTACCATCGAGAAACGACTCGCTGTGGCCTGCCTGGTGGAGTAGAGCCCCTTTGATTGGCTCCTGGGAGCATGTTAACGATGAGACAAAATATTTTCATGAGATATCAAACTCAGGTCACCGAGTCATCATCTGATATTTAACACCTTTCTCTGCAATATTGACAACCTGTAGTAAATGTAAAAAAAAAGAAAAAGTAAAATCAGAGTTGAAATTCTGCTGTTTGCTTCTGTTTTCACCCAAGTTGCCTTCAGGACATGTGCATACCCGACTGAAGGTTAATCTTTGTGGAAACCAGCAAGTTAGAAGTTTATTAATCTAAAGGTTTAACCAGAACAAAACAGTCAAAGTTTGATCTTCTCATGGACTTAACATCACTGCAAATGTAGCAGCATGTTTTCGTTAGCTGAAGTCATTAAATGTGTGTGTGGCCTTTACATGAGAAGTCATGAAGCATTAAAAACAGGAATGTAAATGAGTCAAACATCTGAGCTGCTGCAGGAAAGCTTTTAACAGAGAAGTACCTGCATTAATCAGATAAAAACAACATTCTTGCCCGGCATTTGATCCACCAATTTATTGATTGATGATTTTCTTTGACCATGTTGTGGCAGAGCTAGAAAAATGCAGAATTACAGCTGCCTGTTGAGATACTGCCTTTGATGGACACAGTGACGGTAAGACAGAAAGACAAATTACACTGGCATGTGTGCAGATAGCTGATATTGGGCTGATGACATGCTCTGGTTCAAGAAGTGCTTGCAGTAGACAAAACAAAGAAAACAGCAGAAAACATGTCTGAAATTCCACCAGCGCAAAGTAAGAATTCAGAGCTAAAAACAGGCTGACATAAACACAGCGGATAGTTTGGATTTTTGTGGCTCAGCGAGAGCCAGAGATTCCAGGATGAGTCAGTGTGAAGGCTCATCTATCCGCCTGCTGGGCGTTGTGCTGGATATGAGCGCTGCACCCGGAGCAAAAACTCACCTTGGACAAATGAAAACCTCTTGATGAAATTCCCACCTGTCGCTGCGTCGTGTTGTTTCAGGAGCTGCTTCACAAACTGGGGCTGTGTGTGTTTTCCACAAGTGTGCTCAAGCATTGTCTGTCTGTTACTACAACTTGTGTTAACACTGTATCACTCGAATAGCCGTAATGTCGGGATCGAGCAGCAGACCCCTCCTCCTGTGATCTGTAACCATGGTAACCAGGAGGCGCTGAACAAGTATTTCAGGTTGAAAGAGCCCAGTGAGTCATTAAAGTTCCCTCTTTCTCTGTTTGTTGTTGTTTGTTCAGCGTACCCCCTCCCGCCCCCGAAGGCCACTACTGTGTATAATCCTGTCACCAGGTCACAAATTACTCCTTACACCTGGAAAATTGAATCATATTTTCACAGTTTTGTCAACAATTTGATGTTTATCTGAGTGAGAAATCATCAGGTGATGTCTTGGATGTTTCACCCAAATAGCTTCTTTCTCCACCCATGTGATGCCACACTGCTTCAGTAATGTTGACCGGGGCCTGTAGCTCTTTGATATAGATGTTATATTTTCTTTTAAACTGTGTTATCATCGCTGGTTTTCAGAGATGAAACTATAGAAATTGGAACAAATGTGTCTTTGTGTCAGGCTGCTGGTAACGCAGAGCCTAAATATCCAGTGTAAACTGGTTCACAACACTCGTTCATCTCTTGGGTTAGGAAGACTCATTCTGCCTGAACAGTTCACAGGTCAGATTTAAGAACTGGACTGAAAATGAGAGAAAAAGCAGAAAAACTGAAAAACCTTCAGAAAGCTGGTGAACTATTGATCAACTATTGACCATTTATGAAGATTTAACAAATGCCAGAGATGAAGACACAGGGACTGGATCAGGACTCAGGGTCAGAACTACAAATTAAAGTTTTACTTTCTCTTGTCGTTTGGGGCTATTAGAGATAAATAAAAGTATCTAAAGATTTTGAAAGAACTTTCTGCTCTTTAGATTCCAAGTTTGACCACATGGTGGCAGCACTTCCTCCTGAAAAAGTTCAATGAATTAATCTTCCTGCAGTTTTAAAAGAACCTTATGACTGAATCAACACATACAAATAGATTTTTTTGTAAGAAAATTGAGTAATATCTTTGATTAACTCCACTTCAATCCACTTCATCAGGTCCACCTGTTCAGGTTTCTAACACAAATATTTAATCAGCTGAACACAAGGCAGCAACTTAATACACTTAAATCATGCCTTGCCTATGTAGGTAGACATGGTGAGGAACACTTGCTGAAGTTCAATGGGAGCATCAGAGTGAAGAAGAAAAATAACTCAAGTGACTTTGAATGTGGTTTTTGGTCTGAGTATTTCAGAAACTGCTGATCTACTGGGATTTTCTGACACAACCATCTCTAGGGTTTACAGAGAATTGTCTGAAGAAGAGAAAATGTCCAGTGAGCAGCAGTTGTCTGGACCAGGACGTCTGGTTGATGTCAGAGGTCAGAGGAGGATGGACAGACTGGTTGGAGATGATAGACATGGGCTGAACGGTGTTATGGTGGTTATCACCGCAGTCTCACAGCAAGAAGGCAGCGTTGGGGTAGTTACTCTACAAAAGTAATTAGTTACTAGTTACTCATTACTTCTGCAAATTGTAGTGAAATTACTTTACTAGTTACTGCATTTGAAAAGTACTTCACTACTTATTACTTTACCATTTCTTAATTAACCGTGTAGACATGGAGAAACATCACAGTCGAATCATCGCTGCCTGTCTGCAGTGTTTACTGTATACTGTAAACAAAATGGCTTTAAAACCATAAGAACAACATCCCTGTCTGTGGGAAGAAATAGGAAAACTTGTCTCATAATGATTTTATCTAGTATTTTTCTAAACCTGGATGATTCAGTATTTGACAGGGGGAGCACGTCTCCTACAATGAACCCTGCAATTACCTTGTTAATTTCTGTCTTACCGACTGCTGCTCTCCAGGAAATGTTGAAAAAACTTAGCTTGTTTAGGCGGGTCGGCAGCTTGTTTAGGCGGGTCGGTAGCTTGTTTAGGTGGGTCGGCTGCTAAAGGACTCCTACCACTGACCGGTGAGCAGGATCTTTCATCACAAGTTTGGACTGAAACTGGACTGCACTGAAAATAATGTGAATATCGCCACTGACCAAAAGCCCCTGTCGCCATCTCCAGCTTAATTTTTCTTCTTCGTTGGCGCACAATCAGCTACATCACACAACTCGATCTCTATGGCAACGTGCCCAGGCAAGCACACAGACAGGCAGCAGCATGCGCGTACCACTTAAAACAAGTCAGGACTTTACACAAAGGCAAACACGACTTGAGTAACGCAGAAAAACTGGAGATTCTCATCATGGATGAAGCCAACAAACCTGCAGCAACTGTGTGATGCTGTCATGTCAATATAGAGCAAAACCTTTGAGGAAGGTTTCCCCCACCTTGTTGAACGTATGCTGCCAAGAAGGCAGTTCTGAATGAAAAAGGGGTCCAACCCGGTACTAGCAAGGTGGATCTGATTAAACTCGACAGCAAGAGTACAGAGGTTAAGTTCCACAGCCTGACCCTCTTTTCATCCTCTCCTTGCCATCCTTCCTGTCAAGAACCTTTAGGCCAGGTCATAAATCTCATCCCCATCTCATGAATTTCTTGAAGAACCCTCCAATGCGACGTGTTAGCAGCGATCATGTCTGAGGTTTCAGAGCTTCAGTTCAGTTTCCCCTCATTGGTGGAGAAGATAAACCTCTGTTTGCTCCTAATTTACCTCAAGTGAAATAAGTCGTGATGTCACTTCCTGTTTCCCATGTGTACTCGTAGTTTCAGTAACTCGTCTTTCATTTCGTGAATTTGTAGAAAAACAAAGTGTTTTCTTTCCACCTTCAGAGATGACTCAGCACCAAAGCAGAAACAGAAACCTTCATCGTTGAGTTACAAGGCCTGTGAAACAGCTCCTGGCTTCATCCTCCCACTGAACTCTGACATCTCGGTTCATTTCAGTCCATGTTAGATGACCAGTCCTGTCGAAGCGTGTACACTCTTGTGGGTTTATCTCCTGACCACAGAAGCACTGAAGGTTGAAACTCTTAGGGCCACTAAAATCTACTGGAAGAATCAAGAAGCTCAATGGATTTCAAATCTTTCAGTATGCATTTTTTATCTCTGATGCATCTTTTTTAACGCTTCATCTAACAGGAAGCAGAAGAAGCTGTATAAACACATCTCTCAGGTGGTTGTGATCTGCATGAGTTAGCTTTATCATCCTCTCAGCCTGGACTCAGCAGAGCAACACTGCGAGAAAAGTTTCACTTTGACTATTTTGTGTGTAACTTCTGCAGCACATTCGTAGCCTAAATATACAAATGTGAACAAAACAATGGCGATTAATTCATAATCACATTAAAATAACTTCAGTTAGCATCAACATAAAGCTTTTATAAAGCCAAAACTTGAACTCAGCTGGTCATCAATGATAAATACATCCAAAATTAAATATTTCCTGACTTTGTTTCACCTTTAAGCCTGATTGGAAAAATGAGACAAAATTAATGCCATTCATGGAGTCGTTGTTAGCATGATGCTATCCTCTGTCAGACAGCGAGGAAAGAAATTTCACATTGCTCCTCTGTTCTTGTGTATTTGGGTAAATGACAGACACAACAAATCTCTGAGGCCCGTAGACACAAAGATTATGAAGATGGACCTGATTTATTGTGGACACACTCTTCATTTACTTTGAGGATGTCTGTTTTGGCAGTCGTCCTGCTATTATGGACGGTGATAAAAGAGAAAATTATAACTCATTTAATGTGTTTGAGAAGTTTGTGTTTCCACCTGTATTCATGGATACCAAGCAACTATACTGATAGTTTTATGATTTTCCACCTATGGGTTGAGTCGACTGTTGAACTCAGTTTACTTCTATTAAAGCTCAAAAAAATGAAGCGCAGCCTGGACCAAAATAACTGAAGTCCATCCATTTTTCATACTCACCTATTCCAATTCAGGTTTGCATGGGGGCTGGAGCTTATTCCAGCAGTTACTAGACGAGAGGAGGGGACACCCTGGCCAGGTCACCAGCCCATCACAGGGCCAACACGGAGACAAACAACCAGTCAATCTCACTCCTACAGAGAATTTAGCATGACCAAATAACCTAATCTTTGAACTGTGGGAGGAAGTTGGAGTAATTAAAACAAACTCATATCATTTTCTGTTAAATCCAGATAATGACTCTTTTTGTCTGAATATTTGGAAACAACATTTCTGGATTTAACAACAATTCTTAAAACTATTCTAGCTCACTGCTGCCTACAAGCGCTATCACTTAAATTGTCAATAGTTTCTCAGGAACAGTAATGTGTAACTGTGGGGTGAATTGTGATGGATAGTTTATCCTTTAGGTGATCTGTGGAAGTTTTCCAGGCATTTATATCTCATCTAGGTTTACAATCCAGCTGCAAGATGTAGTGTTTATTCTGAGACTCTGTGTGGTCAGTCAACAATGAATCCTAACGTAATGATATTTAACATGTTTTCGTAATTAAAAAAGGGTCACAATCACTGCTGTGTTGCTAACAGGCCTCTATTTTAACACGGAAATGATGATGAGGCTACTTGTCAAATTTCCCACCAATCAGACTGCTTAGTTAATGTCAAATCAGCAGCAGCCAAAAATCAACAAGTGAGCAGAAAGTTCTATGTGTGTCTGCAAAGAATGAAAAATAATGGTACTCTATGGCTGGAATAAAGCTAGAAGATGTTTTTAATGCAGGATGGCACAAAAAACCAGCCTGCAGCTGTTTGGTTCATGTCTGCAGCTGGAAAACTTGCTCTGCACACGTTCAGAAAACTGTCACATCTATGTTACTCTGTTGACGTAAAACATAAGGAAGTCGATCTGATTAAAACATTTAGCAGAGCTTGCTGACTGTCTTTGACGTTTTCTCTGTTTTAGGTGCCTGTAAAGAATCTGGTTGAAAATACTTCTAAAAGCATCAAAGTCAGAATGTTTGTGAAAAATGAGATGATTGTTTTTTTTTTACTGTTTGTTGCTGCAGTTGCAGGAAACGGTGAAGAGGAAGCTGGAGAGCGCCAGTTCTCCACTGAGCAGAGATCAGGTTAACGGCTACAGCGATGGCTTCCCCCCCAACAAGAAGGCCTGTCTGGATAATGGCACGTCCAACGGCTCCCCGCTGGACTCCAAGCTGGGGATCAGCGACTCGCTCAACTCTAACGGGACCCACGGGCCGGCTGGCGAGCTGGTGGACGTCTGCAGCAGTGAGGTGGGGTCAGACTTCCATCGGAAAGAGATGAAGCAGGAGCCGGAGGACATCCTGCCCATCATGCCCCCGTCGGGAGGAGGAAACAACAGCCTGTTCCCCGACCTGAACCTGAACGAGCAGGAGTGGAAGGAGCTGATGGAGGAGCTGAACTGCTCCGTCGCCATCGAGGACATCCAGGACATCCTCAGTGAAGGATTTGAGGACCGCAAAGACCTTCTGGAGCTGGTACCGACTCCAGGTGGAGGGGGGGGCGGCGGGAGGAGTGGGTGGAGGAGGCCAGTCGTCCCAGGGACTGCTTCCTCCGGATCTGGCCACGGTGAAGACCGAGTTTTCCCCAGCCTCCGCGGTCTTCGAGCAGGACTCTCACACCAGCACCGCGTCAACTGGACCACATCCCCACCCCACCAGCTCCCCCGTTGCCTCCTCCTCCGCCCCCTCCCCAGCTCTCCTTCCATCCCAGCCAGCTCCTCACCAGAGGCAGCTCCAGCCTCCACCCAACCACCTTCTGCCTCCGGGGCCCCCAGGTCCCAAAGACCTGTCCCCTGCCCAGCAGCTTCAGCAGCTGGCAGCCCAGCAGCAGCGAGTCCAGAAACTCAGAGTTCAGAAGCCGCAGCAGCCACCTGCCAGGGGCCCCCACAATCACCCCTCACCGTGGCCCCAGATGGCCAACACCTCTCAGAGTCAGCTGGGGGGCCCGTTTGGTATGGACAAGTCCACGTCCCCCTCCCTTTACCCACAGGACTTTAACCCGAACACCCAGAAGCAACTATTGATGTCCACCCAACCCAACAAGAGCTCTCCAAAAGCGGGGGCCAGCAACTACATGCAGGGGCCCGCCGGACACTCCAACATGCTTAGTCATCTGCCAGCAGCGGTGACCCAGACCCCGGCATCGATGTTGAACTACAACAACACCAAACCTCTGTCACACTTCGAGGTGGGGCCCGGACCCCCACCACGGCCCCCCAACACACAGAACCAGAACAAGGTTGCCCTGCTGTCCCTTCTCCGCCAGCAGCAGCAGCAGAAGAGCAGCATGAACTTCAGGCAGCACATACCACACACACAGGTAAAAACACACACACACACACGTCATTGTGAAAGCAGAACAAACTAGAAGATTTCAGCTTCATTCACAATAAACCAAACACACTTTTTACTTTTAAGCTGAATCTGGATTTAATGCTTATCTTTATTTTTATTTCACTGAAATCTTCCAAACTCCTCATGAGCTCAGATCCTAAACAGTTTGCAGCTTCCGTGTTTTTATGTTGAAGGCATGTAACTCAAAGTCAAAGACAGAAAAATTTAATATATCATTAAAACGGTTTCTATTGGTGTCTAATCAATTAAGTAAAATAACGATTGATTTGGTTCTCTTTGAATGAGCCATCTATATCTTGCTCTGGGTTCACATACATGACAGCTGCCGTATTTGTGCCTGTTTTTACTCCAGCGTCTCTGAATTGATTATTTTTTCATGACTATTTAGGGCTGGGCAATATGGCAAAAAAAAAAAAAAAAATGTATTTTCCATATTGTCCAAACTCAGTTTTTAAAATTATTTTTTAATACTGCCAGTTTTAAAGCATCTGTACTGAAAACTAAAGAAACTAGAGGTTAGTTAAACATTTTATAAACATACAAATAAATAACTAATCAGACTCTTCATAAATAATAAAGGATAATAGCAGAATGTTTTTGGTAGTAACATATATTTGACCGTGCCACTGTGCACTAATATATATTCATAGATATATATGTGCGTGCCCTTGACTTGGGAAGGCAACCGTCCGAAAAAGGGCTCCCCCAAAAGCCCCGGTGTAATGTGGATTAAGCAAAACTTTTGCTCTTCTATGAATGCTGCTCGCACAGCGCAGTGACTGCAAACAGTGATGCCACCGACTGCTGTTTTGGTTGTGTGGCTGCACCGCTAGTAGCGGCTAAACTGCTCGGTCTGTTTTGTGCCAACCTGGCAGGCGCTGCGGACTGTGCTTGCTTTTTCAAGCTTTCCGTATAACCACTTGCATCGTATTCCTTTAAAAGATTAAATAATTTGTTGCTGGTTTTTGAAGGCGCTAATTGCTAGGGCCTGATTGATATGGATTTTTTGAGGCTGATGCTAATTCCAATATTTAGCAGAAAAAAAAATCCAAGTACCAATTAATCGGACGATTTAAAAAAAATAAACTATATATATATATATATATATATATATATATATATATATATATATATATATATATATAAAATGAATAAAATTGCTCAATCATGTATTCATGAACTCTGTAGCTGTTACAGGTTTACAGCATTGTAGTGGGAATATGACACATATTACCGTGACACATAAAGAGTAAATTATTTAAACTTCAGATATCAGGAAAACGCGATAACACTGTTGAAAGTTGCGGTGACGATATGATCTGTGACAAATAAAATAAATGAAGCTGCTGCTTTGATTTCTCATACGGAGCTCCACTGGCCAATCACATGAACCCCAGTGCTTACAAAGAAATGTTAACGTTTTTAAATGTGCCACAAAATTGTCTTTAGTTTATTGGCTGCTAATTGATTATTTATAGTCCATGTCTGCAGCAGAGGGAATGATAATTTTCTCTGCTATCGTGTGAGACGTTTTAAACCAGGAAACTGCATACTACTTCAGGTCAGTTGAGCTTTCGATGAGATGAGCGCTGCTTTAGTACAACAACTCTATTTATGACAGTTGAGTCATTTATTTCTAAAGTAATCAACATTATTTTTATCCATGGTGTTGAAAACTTTATCTCAACATTTCCAGTATCTGGCTGTTTGGTCCATGTCCGGCCTTTTAAAACCAAAATATGCTCAGACAACAGATATGTATTCATGTTCAACTTCAGTGTCTCCTACAGCTTCACTTACTGAACTTTCTCCATCCATTTTCACTGATTAGCATCTCCAATAACACGGACGCTCTGCTGCATGTTTGCAGTAGAAAAGGTCCCCCTCAAACAGTCTCTCTGCACCATGTTCCCAATGTTTTTGGGAAGTTTAAACTCACAAATTTAGATCAGAACAAAGTTAAAAAAGCAGTTTTCAACACAGCTCTACAACACTGTAAATATTGAATTCAGCATGATCATGCATAAAAAGACCATTCCCACCAACCCTAGAAGATCAAGTTTATTTTATTTTCTATAATTTCTCAATATCTGATGTTAAAATATTATTTAATTATTTAGGTTATTTTAATATTGGCACCAGCTCACAACAGAAGTAATCTAAGGTCCCCTTTCCTCTATAACAGGTTTAATTTTTTTCCTTTTATTTAAAAACTAAATAGACTGGTTTACTGTAATTACATCATGTCTGTACATGCCATGCAGGTGAGCTACACTCCCACCAGCAGAGAGAGTGCACATTGTTGCATCAAACACCTGTAAAACAAGACAAAAATATCTGGTTTAAGATCTTCTCTTATTTAATAATAAGAGCAGCTGGAGGAGGAGAAGCGGGTGGAGGGGTTTCCTGCTCCGGTGTACTAAGAACTTCATGTCTACCAGGAAACATGCACAGCTGAACAATTAGTCACCTCATCATTGTCATCAATTCTGAGGCATATTACTGCTTAAAATGGACGTCTTGCATTCAGCTTCCATCTCTTAACGATTGTAAACTAGCTTGCTAGCTAGCTAGCTGCACACACCTTGCTTCTTTCCTGAAACAACAACACGCATGTGTACAGGAGAGTTTTCTAGGTGGGTGGGGGAGTGAGCTACAAAGAAAATCATGTTGGATGCTTTAAACGCTGCCGTGTCAATTTGTACTTGATGTTCATAATATAGACATTTTATATAGATCACTTCAAACTTCTAGGGGTACGTTGAGTATATCCGATATATTGCCCAGCTCTACCCGCAATCCAAACTGTGCCACAAAGTAGAAGAAAATCCACTAAATGTGATATATGAAGCAGGTAAAATGTGGAAAATGAATTTCGGGTGAAGGTGAGGTGAAGTCAGGTTGCAGCTTCAGAATGGCCTGGCCCAGCAGCTCTGAGTGTGAGCAGCTGGTTGCTAAGGCTCAGTCGGGGTGGAGGGAGGCCATGACAAAGCAGCCTTTCATATTCTCTGTGTCTATTTAAATATAGCTGCTCACGCTTGTGTTTTTCCTCTGAGCAGGCAGGACACCCTGTTCCTGCAGCGTTTCACACTTTATTATCACCACCGCTGATCAGCAAAATTGGTCCTGAAACTTACATTTCTGTCCTTGATGGTGGACTTGGTCACAACCAATGGAATACCCCCACCATGTAAAACTGGGAAATGACCTCATGATGCGCCACCATAATAACAAATGATCACCCGGTCACTTAATCCTTAAATTTAACTTCTAATTTCAGTTTTTATATTAAGATTACCGATCTTGATCCAACTTAATGTCTTTACTGAAACATGATAGTTGGTCTAAATTCAGTATCTGAGTCAGAACCAGAGTCGGTCCAGTTCTAAGAACCAGAGTCGGTCCAGTTCTAAGAACCAGAGTCGATCCAGTTCTAAGAACCAGAGTTGGTCCAGTTCTGAGGATCTTAAAGTGAATATTTGGGCTGAGCAGCTTTATTCTTCTTTGGTCTGATCCCTCTTAGAGAAGCTTTCTGACATTTTTTTAAGAAGTCTTCAAGAATAGTTTTTTTGTTCTGTTCTCTGTCTGGATGATCCCACACAGCTTCAATAATTTGGAGGTCTGGGCTCTAGGGGGAGGACTCATCCTCCATCAGACCTGTTGCCACTGATTTACTGTCCAGTTCTTGTGTCATGTGGTATAACTACCTATTTTTATTTTTGATGAAGCTACAGCAGTAGATGGATCAGCTGATGGTCCAGATGCATTTTTTAGGTCATGGTTTAGGTCTTTGCTGGATTTCTTCCTATTTCTACATCGTGCTGAGATATGCTGAGTCACCTTGTTGCTGCTAAGATCCTGTTTTTGGACAATTGAGAACTTTTGTGTAAGACCCCTTTAAAAGATCACAACGTCTGGCTGCTCGGAAGAAAAATATCATATAATTTACTATCTAAACCAGTGGTTTCCAACCTGGTGTCAGTTTGTACCCCTATTGGGGGGGGGGGGTAGTTGCATGAAGGGAGTCGTCAGGAAGAATAGTTTGGGAACCACTGTTCCGTAATGTAGGAGAAGCCATTAAGTTCCTTTATGATGCATTTGGGTCAACTTGAAAATTCCCACATTTAAAAACTTTTTTCATACGAAAGGTCTGTAGCAGCACAGTCACGCTGCCTGATAACCGCTTTCAGCAACTTTTAAACCTCTGAAGAGTCCATCCTTCAGGAAAGATGGTGTGATTTCTGAATTGTTTCATTTCTCTCTCCAAAAGGACCAGAACACCTACCCCGCTCCACCACAGGGTCCAGGCCCTGCCGCTGCCATGACATCTGGGCCTGGAAACAATCCCATGGCAGCCCAGTCGGGGGCGAATGTCATGGCAGGTAACCACGGCAATGCTGCGTATCTGAGCAACCAGGCAGCGGTGGCAGCAGCAGCACTGAAACAGCAGCAGATCCTGGAGCAGCAGAAGAAGCAGCAGCAGCAGTACATGCAGAGGCAGCAGATCATGGCTGAACAGGTACGATTCACCTGAGATTCCAATTTCTGTCCTCAGGTAGAGGAAACGGATCAGATGAGTTAAACTGAAACTTTAATCAGCAGTTTGATCAGTTTCCAATCGTCATGCAAGCACAGTACTCCTCTCAGGCACCAGAGGGAGCCGTTGGCTCATAGAAAACACAACTTCCAAGTTATTTGTCACATGCACATACAAGATGGCAGTGAAATGCAGTCATACATGCATCCGAGGCTGTGCACACCCATTTAACACCAGTAAAAACAACACAGGAAAAACTAAAAAGACATAATAAATATAAATATAATACTTTGTGAGGATATTGATGTTTCAGTATGAGTCAGATGTTCTCATCATCATCCATCGTTACCTGCTGATTACCAAGTCGGTGTTGAGCTGAAATGTGTTCACCTGTATGATCTGAGTCTAAATAATGACTTCCAGAAGCATTCAGCTTTCTGTTCAGCTTAAATCAAATAATTAAATACACAAATTACACGTTACATAACGTGATCTGTCGTCGTCATAACGGGTGGTTTTCTTACACCGTGGTCAGTAAATAAGCCGTCTGACCAAGGCAGAAATTTCATGTATCAAAACCAAAACATTATTTTGACCCTCGTCTTAAACGACAGTCCCAAATGAATTCAGACAGCGAGATGTGGAATCAGACGTTGATTTTATTCATAAAAAAGAAATTTAATCCAGACATGAAACTCAACGGTAACACAGTTACTGTTTAACACACAGTTAAACACAAGTTTAAATATGAAAATCATAAAATGATGAAGCAAATAAGATCAATGTACAATTTCAACATAATCATGTTTGCTGCTGTCAGCAGAAATACATTTCTGTTTGTAGACATTAAATCAGGATAAAGTGTAACCTTACTCCTATTTAGAGTCTCAGACCAAATATTTGTACTACTTAGTTATAATAACCAAGGTAGGACAGTCTGACTTCATCGTAGTTACTCATTTAGCAGATGTGACAGGTTGGTGGTTTAGTCACCAGTCTGTCAGAGTGTCCTCATGCATCTTCCTGAACCCCAAATAACCCCTAAAGCTGGGCTCACACCAAACGATTTTCACGGTCGCAGACTAAAAACGGAAATCTTTAGGAAATCTTAGGAGTTTTACTGGAGTCACGAAACATTATCAACAACCAATAGATGAGCTCTGACTAAAGCAGAAACAGGAATCCTGACTGTCAGACCACCGGCATGAACGGACGGGGGAAAAAAAAAGATGAACAAGACGCGGTGATGAAACGTCGGCGGTGGACCATACAGAAAGAGGAGGGGACGGTTATTAAGAAGTAGACGTCTGTATGTATGTGTTACAGTATAATGATCTAACAAATGAGAGAAGAATAGAAAACTCATTCATCCCTCCAGATCCTGATGAGTCGGTGTAACACCTGGTGGAGATGCAAAGCCACACTTAATAATAATGTGTAATTCCCTCCTCAAGGGAAACTCTTCCTTTGCTGTAGGCAGATCAGCCGTGTTTGATATCAGCTGTCCAACATATCACAAAAAATGCTAAAATAATCTAGTTGTAGTCTTGTAAATAGTGACCCCAAAAGATTCAGTCTTTGTCAAATCTCAGTCTGATACTTAAAACTCTAAACGTTTGTCTTTAGATGTGAGCTGTTAGCTTTCTAGAGTCTTTGCAAATCTTTTAAAAGTCTTCTGGTGTAAGCCCAGCATTGATCAGAAGTTTCCCATGAATGTAATGACAGAAAATATAATCACTGAAATCAAGGTATTCTGCGCTTCTTCCAACAAAGGCAAAAAGCAGGTGACTCACAGCTGAAGGACTTAAAATTTGCAAAAAAAAGCAGAAATGTTGATGGATTTACAGCTTTACTGTGCAAATGTTAGTCCTCCAAAGTTTGCACAATAAAGCTGTAAATCTGTCGGTGAGCTCCAGCAATTTCTGCTTTTTTTACAAGAAGATATAATGAGATTGTCTAAAACCTTCTCAGATGCTGAGCCCACAAGACCGGGTCCAGGTTCACGTGTCCAGGTGGACTTCTTCATCCAGTCTGCTGCTGGTGTTTGTCCTCATCCAAGAAATGTGAAACATGATCAGTCATCTTGTGCGTGTGTGTTTGTGTGCAGGAGAAACAGCGCCAGCAGGACCAGCAGCTGCAACGACATCTGACCCGGCCTCCCCCGCAGTACCAGGACCAGCCAGGACCACCAGCCAATCAGAACCCGTTTCCACAGCAACCAGTCAGTCAGTTTCCAGGTGGGACCACAGGAGGCATTCTCACACACATACACACACACACCAGACCTGACGCTTGTACAACGAAGCTGGATTTTCTCTGATCCAGGTAGCTTCAGGATTAAACCTGGGTTTTCTGTACAGTGAAGCTTGTTCACTTCTTACGGGGGTCAATCACCATGGTAACTTGAGCGGATAAGAGATCAATAAGTTTCAAAACACCTCCTCCTGACCAGTCAGTTCTCTTGGAAAATGTCCTGCCCATTTTTAGAAGATCCTGTCGACAGTGATGAGCGGATCATGTTGGGGTGCTTAGGAGAGGAAGGGTTTTTAGGGATAGTTGTATCCATTTGATATAAAGACAAAGTCTTGTCACTGACTGCTTTAAAGTATGTCTTTGTTCTTGAATTGTCCTAAGACCGTTCATCTCCATTAGTGTTGTATATGAAATAGGGCTGCAACTAATGACTATTCTGATGGTCGATTAGTCACGACTATCAAAACGACTAGTCGACCAATCGGATTATGTATCTCATGAATATTATATATGGATCTTATTTCACTTTCAGCTTTGAAATCTTGCATGAGGTTGTTAAGTAAGTCCGACGTGCCTCCTCTTTAAATGTTCGCGCATTACAGACGTACTTCCGTGGTACACAAGGTCCGCTTTACAAATCTCACATGTATTTAATTTATTTTGTAAGTTTAACGTGAAGTTATCCCAGACTTTTAACGTTCTCCGCCGCGGGTTTCCTCCCTGGTCCTCCACCATATTTTTCCCCTGGCGGACTTTATGGCGCATGTGCAACTTTCAGCAGAGATAGGATTAGAAGACGATGTCTCACTCTGTTTTTTTTTTTTTTGTTTGTTTGTTTTTGTTTTTTTTTTTTGTTTTGTCTTTTTTTGCCGACAATAGTCGACGGCTAAATTCGTTGTTGACTATTTTTATTGCCGACTATTGTCGACAACGTCGACTAATCGTTGCAGCCCTCATATGAAATGATGAGGTTAATAATAATGGTCACACATGGCAGAACGGCAGAACCATGAGTTTATGAAAAACACCTATACTTGTGCCAGGAATTATTATTCTAACACAAAATGGGGTGCTGAGTCTCAAAAAACTGAATGGAAAATATAAAGGAAGGGCACTGAGGAAGAACTGAGTGATCTGAGTGCTTTCCGTTTATATTGTCCACATGAATTAATATCGTATAATCTCATGAATTTACACATTAAAAGTCGGTAATTTTCTGCCAACATTCCCTCATGGCTGTTGATGTGGCAGCAGTGTTGCTTTTCACCTAAATGATGTGTTTAAATTCTTTATAATCTGAAGAATAATTGTCTGCTCCTTCATAGTGAAGTAGCTGCTCTGCAGGGTTTCTTCAGGCCTGCGATTGGTCAGATGCTGCAAACTCCACCTCTTTTATGCAAGCATGCACTGATCAAGATGGAAAACTCTAGGTTAAATTGCCAGGTTGATAACCAGCTTCATCGTACTGCTGAATACTCAGATGTGGAGCTGCAGCCTAACCAGGCAGGTCCGACCTGCTCTGTCCTGGAAGTATTACTCTGAGACCAGATCAGGTTAACGAGATGCAAGTTTACAACCGAGATTTCTACGTGATTGACTTTGGAAACGTAGATATCGCACACTCGTGAGAATTACATTTTAATCTTTTAAAAATGTAGGAATAAAATTGATTTCTTTAAAAAAAATTCTAAACAATTGGTCTAAAATGTAGAATATATATTTATTTTTTTAGTTTATTTTCTAAAAGATTCTTCGTAAAGGGACATTGTGTAACATTCTCTGTTGTTTACTGGCCGGAATCGATGTATATGTGTATGTATTTGTATATGTGTGTTATCATTTGTGTATTATGAACCCCGCTAATAATCTGACACATTCTCGTAAGTGAAGTATTTTAGATTTGTTTATACATGTTGGGTAAGCTGGAAGAGCGGCGCCATGACAGTCTGCTATATTGAAACTAGAACCTCTGGCAAAGGACAAATAGCACCAACTACGAGTTTTCCCTGCCAGCCAGCGTACAGTAAGATGCAGAACGAGAGCGGCTTACAACCCCTTCAAGTTGGAAAATGTGTTAAATTGTTGTTCACAAAAAATGCAGGACCATGCATATGCAGCAGCAGCACGGGAGCTATTTTACCATCACCAAAAAAGCAAAAGATGGAACTTAAAAGGCCAGGTGATACAAAAAGGAAAACCATGGGGCTAGCCTTCCCCAGGTAGAAGGATCTCAAGAAGCAGAAAGATTTAAAAGGGAAGCTGATGTTGCAGCTTTCTCCTCGACTAGTAAGTCAGCGGTACTGGCTAAATTAGCCTAAAGCTAATTTATTTCATTGGGTTTTATTAGATAGTGTTGCTTGTTACCATGGTTACCATGGGCAGCATAACAGTAGATCCTGCTAAAATACACCGGGCTCGTTGGTACAGAAGTGTATGTTTATCTGGTTACAGCCGCTTTCACAGTCACGGTAAATGCTGGCTTTCAGTGGCGGTGAGGCTGGACTAAAAGCCGGTGGGAAGGCTTTATAAGCTGCTTTTACTGGGACAAGCTGGTGCTGTGTAGAGGTCGGTTTCTTCGTCGAGATCCGTTCCCCCTGTGAGAACTTCCTTCTAAAGACAGAGGAAACATATCTGACCCTGAATTTCCATCCACCAGATGTTTCCCCCTGACCAGTTATGATCCAGAGGGAACTTCTTCCTGAGTGAACTCTGTTAACTATGGGATGGCATGCTTTCATCTGTGTTGTCAAAGCTTTTTGACACACCGCAGCTACTGTAGTTGCAATACATGTTTTAGAAAGTGAAACACTAGAGTGTGCTAAATGTTAGAATGCCATACACGATTCCAACGTTAGAGGAAATTCTTACACATTGTCCCTTAAAATTAAAATTTTTATTTATTTTTAATGTGTTTTTTATGAAGAATTTTTTATTCTATTTTAGATTTATTTTCTAAAAGGTTTTTTCATAAGTGTGAGTACAGAATTATTTTATTTTAAATTTATTTTCTTACTGAGAACTTAAGAATCAGACATGTTTGTGAATATTATGATGCGTTGACCTGGGAACTCTCATCTGTTAGCGTAACCAGTACCAGTGTAACTGTAATGAACTGGAACCAGAACCTAAATCCAGTTGATCCATCACAATCTGTGGCCATGTCACAGCGGAGATGATCTTCAGGACCTAGTGTGGTAAAGAATGAAAGGCCTGTGGTGTTTGGCAGGTCACATGATCAGGGTGAAATCTAGTCTGTGGGGGAATGTTGCAGCTCCACAGTAACTGTTTCTCCTTGTGGATTTTTAAAGCTGAGATACAGCAGGTCCTGGTTTCCTCAGAACTTGTGATTTTCAGGACAAACAGGCTCTGGATGTGTAAATATGCTCGTAGCTGATTTGACTGGGAAATGAAAGGCGATGTTTGCACCAGATCAGCCGCCTGAAACTTCCTCTGATGTCGAGTTTATAACAAACTTGCATCTGTGTTTAATCAGAAACCATCAAGTGTTAAAAGAATCAGTTACAACTCTGTTTACAGAGCGCGCAGTGACAGCGGAGACATTTCACCCAGAAACGTGAATGTTTAATCTACACGAAGCAGAGAGCCGACGCTGTTTGACTTTTAGTTCCTGTGATTTTGATGACATCAAAATCATTTGACATCAGAGCTAGAAACTGTTTTAAAAAAAAATTATTTTAATTTATTTAAATTTAAATAAATTTAAATGGTTTAACCCTTAAAAATCTGCCAGAACACCAGTTTACACCAGCACTATCACTTACAGTATATTGTCAATAATTTCTCAGGAACAGTAATGTGTAACTCTGGGGTGAGTTGTGATGGATAGTTTACCCTTTGGGTGATCTATGGCAATTTTCCAGACATTTCTATCCCATCCAGGAAGTTTACAATCCAGCTACAAAATGTAGTGTTTATTCAGAGATGTTATATAGTAAATCTTCAATGAATAATCCATGAAAACACCATTATTTATCACATTTTTATAACAAAAAAGATCACTTATGTTAAGAGACCTCTATTTGAAATGATCAGCAAGCGGGCAGCTAAGTTGTGAATTGTTTTTGTGAAGATATTGTGTAAATAGTAGCATAAATAACAGTAAATAGCAAAAAAAAAAAAAACAGCTGGAGAAAAAAGTAGAAACATGGAAATAGTTTCTGTTGTGTGTTTGTGTCAATGCCAATATTTTTTCTCCTGAAAGCCAAGACTTGAGATAATGGTGTGCAGATGAGAAAAGGTTTGGTCACTGTTGATCTGTGTGTTATTTCTATAAAGTTCTGTTAGTAATAAATTCTGTTTTCTTGTTCTGGTCGGCCTTTTTGCTGCTATATCTATTGATACTTTCATTTTACATCATTTTAGCCTCAGAATCTGACAGCTGAGGCTGGAAACATGTCTGCATGCTGACTGGGACTAAAAGGGTTCAGCTTCTGCATGCAGTTTTACTAAAAAAAGAAAAAGAAAAGAAAAAAACATAACAGTTGGACGAAAAATTTCTTGGAGTTTTAAAGGGTTAATATTTGGTGATTGTTAGATTCAGCTGTCATCAACTTTTAGTAAATTCTTTTGAACTGAAACGGGAAGTTCTGTCGTCTAACTGCTGCTCGTTTCTCCTCAGCTTCCTCTCAGCCAATGGGCAGTGTCGGCTCCATGGGAGGCCCCGCCCCCGGGTCCCGCATGTTCCCTCAGAACCAAGGCATGATGGGTATGAATATGGGTCAAGGCAGCGGGCCAGGAGGAGGTGTGGCTCCGCCCCCTACGGTGAGTCAGCCTGACATCAGTCTGCCATCCTGTGGAGGGGGCGCGGCTGGCGTGGACGTCCTCTACAACAACATGAACCTTCACCCCAACCACCCCAACCACCCACCCCAGCAGGGGGGCCTGCAGCGCCAGCCTCTGGGCTCCATGAGCGCCACCTACAGGCAGAACCTGCTGGCACAGCAGCAGCAGCACCTGAAGCCGCAGCCCAACGCAGCCATGTTGAAACAGCAGCAGTTGGTGGCTGTCACTCGCATGCCGGGCGCCATGCAGAGCAGCATGGCAGGTGGCCTGTCTGGGCCTATGCAGGGCGCCCAGAACCCGGCCTGGCAGCAGCAGCTCGCCAACCAGCCGCCATCCAGTAACGCCTTTAACAACCCCCCCAATGCCTTCCACATGCAGCAGCAGCAGCCACGCATCCCCAAGATGCCCTCGGGCTCCACCCCCTTTGGTGCCAACCCCGGCGGGCGCCCCATGACCGGTCTAAGTCCTGGGCAGCAGATAATGCAGACAAACATGGCCGCCACCCAACAGAGGGTGCCTCCAAACCCACAGAGCCTGGGCCAAACGATGGCCAATCAGCAGCAGACTCAGCAGCAGCAGGCCAATCAGAACCAGGCTGTTCTCCCTGACATGGCAGCGTTTGGACAGGGCAACAGTCGCCAGGGAATGCAGTGTAACCAAGGATACCAGGTGAGCAGGACTGCCAGCCAGCAGCAACAGGTGTCGTTCGGATACAACGTGGCGGCGGGGAGCTTTGCCGCCGAGAGTGAGCTAGTGGACTCGCTGCTGAAGGGGCAGAGCACCCAGGAGTGGATGGCCGACCTGGACGAGCTGCTCGCCAGCCACCAGTAGATCCACACACCTGTCCTCACCTGCTGAGTGAGCCGCTGACCACTTCCTGCTGCGTCTGATGTGTTGAAGTCACCACGTTAACGTCGTTGCTGAGGCGCCATCTGACTGTCGGCCCGTTTACATCCTGAAGGTTTGTTTACATCTGTAAACAAGCTGCTTCCTGATTCGCTGGGCCTGACAGTCACCTGTCAGGAGCAGAAAACGTGCTGAGAGGCCAGACCCTGGGTGAGCTGACTGGTTGTAAACAAAACCAGTTCAGTCAAGAAGAGTGAAGTCAACAAACATTTAAAAACATGCTGATGTAGGAGCGATTTGCTCTCCTGGTGGAAAGCTACTGAAAACTAAAGAGACAAATCGTTTAAATTTAACCTCAAACAGCTGATAATCGGAAAAATTAAAGGATTATTTTTACCTTTATGACAAACATGAATTTCTAGTGAAATAATCAGTTTTTTTTGACATGTGGTTTGACTAAACCAGCTGAAATCAGACGATGGATCAGGTGTGAAATTTAGTTTCCCTGAAGCTTCACAGTCGGACGTTTTCAGTGTGTTTTTCCACCAGGAGTGTAAATCTGATAGAAATGACGTGTCTGCATGTGTGTCTGGGTGTGTGCGTGCGTGCGTGCATGTGTGAGTGAATAATCTAACACACTGCAGTGTTTATGGATGGAGTCGCACTAAGACTACTACTGAACCTATGGCTCAGTGCTAAACCACTGTACTCGCCCCACAGCGCCACCTGGAGGCCGGCAGCGCCGCTCTGACCGTCGCAGCTCTGTGAAATGCGCCTGAACTGAACAACTGAGCGTCCACTGGAAACAGACATGTAAAGGGGGCGGAGCCTATTTAAAATGGAGCACAGCTCAGTGTTGAGTTCAGGAGCAGGTCTCTTATCTGCTGCTCTGCACTTCATTTTCATACGTAGGGAAATTTATGGAAACACTGCAAACATTTTAACATCCACAACAGTTAGTTTTGTTTATGGAAATAAGTTTTTTTGTTCTCGGCCGACTCCCTGCAGAGTTTCACTGAGCTGCTCTGTTATCTTAAATATTCACGGCAGAAATCTCTCCGATGTTCCACGTAGGACGTCTTCAGACATTTGTTGTGTCGCAGCGTGACATCTTCTTATAAACGCTGCCGCAGGGCCTCGGAAAACGTTTGTATGTTGTTGCCTTGATGAGTTGAACTGGAAACTCACAAGGAAGTTGCACTTTGAGTTTCCTGTGACCAGAACAGGTTACAGAACCAGCAGCAGAGAGGAGATAGATATTAGCCCCGAGCGTGGCCTGTCAGGCAGAGTCTTGCTCTAATTTCATCTTAAAAGGTCAAAATAACTTGTACCTGTAGGCGTGAACTCGGGGCAAAATACTTTAAAGAAAGAACGAAAAACAAATCCTGAGATTTTCACTGATCCAGAATCAGTTCATAGTTTCAGTCTGTTTCTTCAGACGTTGCTGTAATCAGATTACTTCAGGCGGTTCAGAATCAGACCTGACGGCTGCAGATTGAAGATTTTACATTAAAATGGTTTATAAAATATATTTGTTATATAATGTTAATGCTCCAGCTGTTTAAATGTTTGTTTCCGTTCCTAAATTCCCTTTTTATTTGCTTTAAATGTTGGCCGGGAAAAAACATTTTCAAGATTTTTCTGATTTTACATTTATTAACCAGCCTGTTCATTTATAAAACCTCTCGTTAGTTTAATCCCAAATTAAAATAATAAAAAGTCTTCCCAAAAAAAAGACAGATGAAGGTTTCAGGATTTTAACTGAAGACTTCTGGTGAAAATAAATCAAACCTGCAGAGAAATCAGAAACTCGGCTGCGTCAGGCGACAAGTTTCGTGTTAAATTCTAGATGTTTCCTGATGGTTCTCACTCTACAGGTCCAGTCATGATGTTGCGCCGGTTCTTATTTGCTCCGATCGTTTTGGACCTTCGTCCGTCTGACACCCATGCTGTTTTAAGGTGGATCTGCGGGCCGCTCGTTCTGTTTTAAGGTGGATCTGCGGGCCGCTCGTTCTGTTTTAAGGTGGATCTGCGCCACGTCTTTCTGTTCTCGTCCTCAGCCTGGTGTTTTGTGTTTTCTGTGCGGTATTTCAGTCTCAGGGCTGTCTGACGTCCTCGTTGGGGCGGCTGCAGACTTCCTGCCGGCTTTTCTGGGTCTGACTGTTGTGAACGGGCTCTTTGTAAATGTCTATAAATATATTTTTTGTATGTAAGCCTTTCCTAATGATCTGGAGAAGATAGAAGTTATTTTTATATATTGCAGCGGATTTTTGTAAGTATTTTATACTTTTGTATGGTTCTCTGTAAAACAAGAGTATTATGTAAATATAGTTCTTTAGAAACAAGCTGGTTGTCTGTGTGGTTTTTGTTTTTTCAGGAGATGAGCAGCCCGGTGAAGTTTGGACACACTGAGGGTTAAATATAGGCCTGTGTTGGGGGGTTTCAGGGTTTCATCCACCTGTCCTGAACATCATTAGTCATCTATGGTGGATACAGGTTTTTATGTTAAAATAATACTTTCCAAAATTCTCCCTCCTTAAATTTAACTCTTAATAACCTGAAGAGTTTTACTGGAAAGCTGGGACATACAGAGCCAAACTCTCATCCAAACTGTGGAGATGGCCAACATCTTCCTGAACACCACTTATTTTTATTTATTTTTATTATTTTTACCACAACTTGGTTCCAAGTATGTGAAACAGTCTCATGAATGAAAACCTTTGTTTTGCATGCTTTGTGTCAGATTATGATTTCAGTCCTTTTCTCAAACAATTGAATCATAAATTTGTGCATAAAGTTCCTCAGAACATTCAAATACTCATAACAAATGTGGTTTGAATCTTTACCTTCCTCGCCATAAAACACCACCTGTAACTTCCACCAGAGACTGAAGGACGGACGCTCTGAAAACAGCTGATTTGCTTGTGTATACAAACTGACGGAGGACATCGTCACATAAGTCAATCCTGTTATATTTTTACTTTGCTCACCACTTCTAAAGCTTATTCTGCTGAATGAAATGAAGGAAAAATATGTTGTTTCTTGGTCTGATTCTTTTTAAAGTTTCTTAGGATAAACCGACGTACATTGTCGTCCATCTAAAGAATAAAACCTTAATGTCTTTTCAGCAGTTACAGGAGATAATGGGAATTTCCAGTTCTCAGTTATTAGTTATTTTTGTTCTGAAACTGGATTTTATGTTAAAGATATGAGTGGTTAAAAAAATCCAGAGTATCAAAAATGTTTGTGACCAATGTTTGCGCTCCACATTTTAGGTTGTCTTTTTCATTATTTCAGCCTTAAACTTCTCCATCAGTCATTGATGGTAGAACCCTGTTCACAGACTAGATTTATGAGGCTCTATCCACACAGGACGAGTGTTGGTGGTTCTCTTAGTTATTTATTGCTTGGCCATTTCATCCACACAGAACCGGTGTTTCTTGAGTCTAATACCACTGCTCGGCTAAAATGGTTCCCAAAGCAAACATCTAACCGCACCATTTTCCTTTCAGCAGTAGCATTAAACGACCCAACCTCCACAACCTTTCACAGGACAGGCCGTCAGTGTTCACACAAGTGTAATATTGCACGCTGTTTTAATAAAGTTTTACAAAAAGAAGAAAGCCATAAATAAAGTCATCAGCTTCAGAAGGTGAAGAAGGAATTCCACCAGAGAGAAACACTTAGACCAGTGGAGGCCACAGCCCCCTAAAGGCCCGCCAGGTGGCCTCAGAAAATTTGATGGAAGCAAACATAAAAAAAAAAAAAAAAACGGTTTATGTATGTGTTTATATATATATACAGACACATATATGTGTGTGTGTGTATATATACATGTGCATATATATAGGCTATATAAAAACCCTGATCTCTGGTCTGCAGTTCTTCTTTATATTTTTGGGCAGTTGGCAAAAATGAATTGGTTCATTACTGCCACCAGGGAGTCTGGAATGTGGACCAGAATGTTTTCAAGAGCACAAGTTGTCAAAATATTAGTTTGTCTGCTACATTTTTCCAATCTCATGCCCCCAGAAAGCATTAAAGTTCTGACACAGCAGAACGGAGCCTGAACCAGAACCTGTCTGAAGGCACCAGGACAGATCTAGCGTTTCTTTTTCTTCTTCTACTTCTTTATTGCCACTAGTTTGCATCTGAACATTCTTCTGGTCTTTTCAGGGTTTGGTGGATTTTGTGCCACTTACAGGCCTGCTGTTGATACTACTGCGTCACTGGAACTGTATAGACACCCACCTTTGTGGAAAAGCTTCGTCTCTACGAAAAACTTTGTTTCATTTCTGTATGGATGTCCGTTAGATTCACTTTAAACTAGCAGCTGGTTACTTGTTGGCCAGAGGACGGATGGATGAAACTCACTCAATCAACCAAATAACCAAACAAAACAAAATAATTTTCTTTTCTAATAATTATAAAACCATGAACTTGTATTCTGTGACTATCTCAGGCGCTTGTTCAGCAAACACGCGCTCCTTCAGGTCACTGTTCAGCTCTGACTGCAGGTGTGTATTCTGGCCCCGCCCCCCCCCCCCCACCCAGCAGGTGAGCTCCCGCTCTGTCCGTTTCCTGGACGCTCTCACTGCATCCCTGGCTCACCTGTGGAACTGACCCGTGGTGCCTCTGCGGACATGGTGGAGGACGCGGTCGGCCTCGGCGCTGTGACAGTGCTGGGTGTCCTGGAACAAGGTAGGAGGGCATGCTGGGAGATCTGGCAGGAGACGGACTGGAAGCAGCTTCAGTCTGCAACCTGTTGCTTCTCCAGAACTGAAGTGGTTTTGCTGAAGTTTCATAAATCTGATTTTCTCTTCGTGTTTTATATAAGAAATAAGCTTGGTTTTAAGATGTTTCATATTGTCATAATATTTTCCACATCATCTCCACCATCTGCAGATTTGCAACTGATCTCACAAAAATACGTAAAATGGTAAATGGTCCGTATTTATATAGCTCTTTTACTGTACCTGGGATGATGCCCAAAGCGCTTTACATCATCCATCACATTCACCCATTCACACACACATTCACACACTGATGGCGGAAGCTGCATGCAAGGTGCTCAACCACGACCCGTCAGGATCAATTAGGGGTTTGGTGTCTTGCCCAAGGACACCTCGACATGAACTCGACTTGGCCGAGGATCGAAACAACCTCGAAGTCTCAAAACTTATTTACATGTTGCCGACCTGGGACCACGACCTGGGACAATGGTGGAGCTTTCTGGTGGTGTTTGCGCGACTTTTCTGGGACAGATGTGCAGAAAAAGCACCTCCTCACGAGCGCAGTCTCTCGCCTTCACGAAGACGTTCATATTTACCCTCCGTCCTGATGGACAAGAACATGGGTCTCTGTTGTTGTGGAGTTTATAACAAGCTTCATGAACTCAACAACAGCCACCGCTGTCAGCCTGTTCATGTTGATTCAAATGGGTAGTTTTGCAGGCTGTTGGGTGGGCGTTATGATTTCGTGCTGTGTAGCCTACACCAGCCCACGGGAGGAATGTGACAATTCCCAGTGGCCTGAGGGCCCTAATGGCTTAACTGGCCTCCTTGTCAAGGAAAAAATTAATCATTAAAAGTAACTGGGGGATATGGCCGGGGAGAGGGAAGTCTGTGTTTCCCTGCTTAGGCTGCTGCCCCCGCGACCCGACTCCGGATAAGCGGCAGAGGATGGATGGAGGGATGGATGGAGGCAGTGGTGTAGTCTAGTTTATTCTAGTGGGTATACTCTGATCCACACATAACTGAGATCATGAAAGACTGGTTATGTGTTATCTAAATGTAAACAACACAAGATGTATAACAGCCATTCGTTTCCTCATGGGGATCCTTCACCCCAGGAGCTTTGCCTGCTTGGAGTGGGGTTGTTGCCATGGTGATCGCCCTTGTCCCAGTGGCTGGGGGTCCTGCACTGCAGTCCAACAGCTGTGATGTGGACTCTGGGCTGCCCTGATCTGGGTGGTTGCTGTGGTGGTCTCTGTGGAAATGGGTGGGCTGGCTCTCGGTGTGATCGGATCCCCAAGATATTGTTTCCCCACTGCAGCGTCAAGCCAGATGTTTATTACTTTCATTACTTTTGTACTAATAAACAGAAACTGGAGTTCTTGTTTGTGTATAATGTAGGGAGGGGGGACGGCTCTGTTTGTGCATATATGTGGATGTCTGTGTGACTGTGAGAGAGACAATGATGGGTGTGTTCTTAATTTGCTATGTCATATAGTGTGTGAAGGCTTGTTTTACTTTAATATGCATACATTTTTATCATCGTGTAAAGCACTTTGTGTTGCCTTTGGCAAGAAAAATGCTTAATAAATAAAGTTTGATGTGAATTGATTAACAGCTGCACTTTAACTAACCAGTGAACAGCCACTGAGAGAACAAGACAAATCTTCAATAAATAAAAATTCATGACAAAATATAGAGGCAAACATTCCTCTCTTGGAATAGATACTTATGTAACACGCAAAGTTATTTATTTGATGGCGTACAAAGTGTCCTTATTAATGGACATTTAAGATGACTATGAATTGTCTTGATTTTTATTTAACCATAATAACATGCAAATATAGCGTTAACTTTGTACATTTAAATAGTTTCTACCAGCTTTAAATGTCCAACATTTACCTAACTTTCCATTTCTCCACTCTAACCAAAGATGCCTGTTTTTAAATTCGGCCAGGTCGAAGTCTCTTCTACACACACACACACACACACACACACACACACACACACACACACACACACACACACACACACACACACACACACACACACACACACACACAGAGACTCACCGGGGCCCCGTTTCAGAAAGCAGGTTAAATAAACTAAGTTTAAAGTGCAACTCTGGGTTGACCAACTCAACCTGCTTTCTGAAAACGCGGCCCAGGTTGGACGACAGGGTCAGGCTCTTCTCCCCGCCCATGACTGTGTGACTGCAGTGTCCCCCGAATCGACAGTGGAAACAGTACCAGTAGCAACACGCTCACTGACACACTGAAACAGTGTGATTTGACTTTGTTTTCTTTTCATGTTTTTTCTCTGCGTTCCCTCTCCACTAACTAGGCCTACGCGTACCGCCCAAAACATCTTATTCCCCTTCTTTTTCTGCTGCTGCTGCATCTTCTTCCTCTCATCCGCCACTCTTTAATTCGCGGTTGTCTAGCAACCAGCCACCAGCTGTTAAGGACCGCAGGTCAGGATCAGGACAGACGGTCAAGCTGCTTTCTCTCTGCGGCGGCTCAACGTCACTTTTGACAGAATTCCTCATGGTCTAAACGGGCCGGCTTCGTGGCTAATTTATGATCGGAAAAGTGAAAGTTATGTCACGAAACATGTTGATACGCATCTTTGAGCATTTTTTTGTGGTTATACGGAAATTTGTCACCTTTTCTACTGGGTATACGGCGTATACCTGCATATCACGTAGACTACACCACTGGATGGAGGGATGGAACTGTGCCCTACATCACTGCGGCTGATTGGCCTGACTGGTTCTGGCTTCCACCCACAGACTAAACAATTTGTTCTTGCCACTTGTCACTAATTGGCTAATGCCGATTGATAAGTAATCTAATCAAGACCACATCTGTCCTTGTTCAACTCAGGAACAGCAGCCAAACTGGGCCAATTGGGCACATTTTATTAGTCCAGGTTAAATGCTGATGTTGGCGATCAGTGTGTCGGTGTGTTTATCTGGTTGTAAATGATGTGGTTGCAGCTTGTTGGTTAAATGTTAACCTCTGTGGTTTTATTTAACTCCATATTGAGTGTGTTTGTGGGTGTGTTTTATTTATATGGTAATGAAATAGATTATTTTACTGCATGAAATATTTGGTGGGTCCTGCTGGACCAAACTTACCTCCACAGGTGGGTTGCTGCATGATAAAGTTTGGGAACCCCTCCAGAAGTCTGTTATCTGACTAAGCTGAGTTGACTTTTTCATTTTCTCAAGTTACAGAAATCAATCAGGTGAAGTTGCTGTTGATCGCTCCTTCTTTTTACTTTTAGTAGAAAATATTGGTGTTGGTGTATTTACAGTTAAACTGGTATCTAAATTATGTTCTGACAAGATTATCCAATAATGTTGTTTATCTCAAAATAAAACCATCATTAATAACGAAGTCATGTTGGACTCTTAGAGAAAAACACTGCTTTGTAGTTTTATGTGAATGTTGGTCTATGGAATAATAAGCTTTGGTGATTACTTAGTCCATATGTGTGTGCACGTACACTTGCACAAGTGTGAGTGTATGCATGCAGTAAATGAGTAGGGGTGGCCTGGCCCTGGTATGTGTGAAGAATCACTGGCAGTCAAACCTTTGATCACCAAGGCATGACGATAATGACAATGATACATTATGCTGTTATGAACGTTAATGACTTATTTTATACAAACTCTGCATGTTCAATAAACCGCATTTAAATACCACAGCTTTATTTGTTTTGTTTTAATAATATCACATTTTACTATTTAAAGAAATACATATAAATAAATGAAACAACGTTACTCAGACAGACAGATATATGTTTTTTATGTAAGTGTAATGCAACGATTTGGCCCAAATCAAGTTACATCACAGTAACAACTAATTTTGTAAAGCACTTATTAAAATATTGGAAATCGAGAATTTAGTTGTGCTTCTTTTTACCAGACTATTCTGGACCACAACACCAAAAAAACAAAACAAAAACAAACAAAAAAAACAAACAACCAAAGGAAAAAAACAAACAAACAAACAAACAAACAAACAAACAAACAAAACAAAAACAATACCCTGAGGTCATTTCCAAAGAAAAGAAGCATGATGTTGGGCTGTAAGTCATTTGGGGTCAGAAATAGAAGGAGGTGCACGTTCTGGTCCCAGCATTTTTAACTTTTAAGAGCACACTCAGAACATGCACATACCATCTAAGTATTTCTGTTATACAATTTATTTTCTTTTTTTTAACTCCGCATCAACAGGCTGGTATAAGTTGTTGGTAAATTCTGAAGGGTAGAAAACATGAATACGGCATCTACAGGCGACTGGCTGTCACTACGCTTCTTCAGAGGCAGGGCTTTTCACAGCAGGGGTGCTTTTTTTAGCACAACACTTAAAAATGCAAAAACAAAAAACAAAAAAAAAACAAACAAAAACAACTTTGTAATATCTTTACTGTAATTTCACATTGTGTGGGATCCCGAGGCGTTCCGACACAATGTCGTCCCTCCGGCGTGTCGGACCCTCCTCCCAGTGGGATGTGCCTGGAACACCTCATAAGTTTCCAGAAGGATTCCTAATCAAACCAGAGCGCACATGCAAAGCCCAGAATATAAAATCAAGCTTTTTGTTGTTCTCCTTTGATTTCTAGGGAAGTATTTTCCAAAATGAGTCACCTTTAGAGTTATAATATTATCCACAATCTAAGACATGCATATCACCTTGAAAGAAGATCTAAAATCATCAATTTAGGGTCAGCACACAGTCTATGGGTCAGAGTCAGGGTTACAGCACAGATTACCTTATATACACACATGCAGTGTCTTACTGAAGTGAAACGACTCCTATTTGAACATGTTATTCAACGTGTATGTTGTATAGTTATATTGAATTATTCAAGATTTTCAAATAAATAACAAATCAAAATAAAAAAGAATGTAAAAACTACTTATAGAAGGCAAAAGTATATAGTTATGTGTACAAGTAATTAAATGATACACCACTGGGTTTTTATTACAGTGTACTAAGTCCAGTTTAATTAAATAACTCAAAATAAGGGATGTCGTCTATAAAGAACTGTATAAGCTTATACTAATAATGTTTTATAGTTATAGTTCAGGATTTGTGCATCTGCACACACGGGTTTTCAACTATCCCTGTAGGTAAGTGTAATTTCAAGTCACCATTGTGACATATAAACCAGGCCAAAGTACTGACGCGCTTCACTGGATGCCACTGTAAATTGTAAAAAAGAAGGAAAAGCCTCCTGTATACTCCTAAAATAAAGCTCCTGGAAAAATAAGAGACCACAGCCATTTTTTCTTAAACCAGCATCTTTGAGTATTACTACCAAAAATGTCATTCTTACACAAGCACATCTCATCCTGCTTTACCAGGACAACGAAACTGTCTGGCAGAGGCTGAAAACAGCAGTGAACTGAAAGGGAAAACCACAAACACATCACTGAAGGACCAGAGGCTGACATCAAGTGATAGTCGAACACAGTGGCAAACTGAGACCGGGGTGAAGTGCACGGCAAGAAAAGCTGGAAAACGGCTCCTACAGGGAAGACTGGAATCATGCAAAACTCAGACTGAGAAGAAGAAGAAGGAAGGTCATCTTTTCCGAGTCTAATTTTCAGCTTTTCCCAACACCTTGTTGTTTTATGGTTAGATGGAGACCTGGAGTGGTCTACAAGCCACAGCGTCTCACACAGACTGTTAAATATGGAGGAAGATGAGGGGATGCCTCAGAAAGGCTGGAATCAGGTAGATGTCTCTTCGTGAAGGATGCATTAATAAAACCACATACAAGATTATCCTCGAAAAACATTAATTTCCTCATGCTGACTGTGCTCCCCAACTCAGAGGATTGCAGCAGGACCATCCTCCAGGCCACACAGCCAGGAGAATCAAGGTCTGGATGGAGGAATCACAACATAAAGAGCCTGTCATGGCCATCTCCATCTCCAGATGAACCCTGGTAAAAACCTCTGGAATCACATCAAAGAGAAGATGGGTGGTCACAAATCATCAAGCAAAGCTGAGCAGTTTGATTTATTTATTTTTTTTACACTTTTGTAGAAGGTTACCCAACAACAATTTAAGCAGCGGTCCCCTATTTGTTTTCCAGAGCTGTATACATGAAATTAGACATAGACAAAGCCCGTGAACTCCTAACACCTCAGGCCAAGAGTAATTTGAAATGGAACGCAGCCCATTAGCTGCATTGGCCAACACAGGTTTGGAACGCGCCATGCACGTAGCGTTGTCCATAGCAACCACGTTAGCAACAATCCCGAGAACTGAGAGAATCTGTCTAAATAAAAGACTGTTCAGCTTTTCTGTTCAATAATTTCATTTCACTAATGAAAGGCAGTCTTCTCATGGTAGTTTAGCTTTTAGTCACAGTGCATTCGAAAACGCAACGTATGCCTTTATTTCGTTGTCAGGCAAGCAGAAACGTCGTTCAGATGCCATGTCAAAGCTCAATTTAACCTTGTCCTGGCCCCGGTTCCCATGGTTCCGTTAATAAATGTTTACACCTTGTGGTTATTCTTTGTATTTCTGTTCGGTCCGGTTGTCCTCCAAAACTTCCGAGATTTTGCTGCAGTTTCATAAATCTGATTTTCTCCATGTTGTGTATAAACTTACGGAAGAGTATTTAAAAGTCAAGATGGATCATGGTGCGTTTTCTGTGTGTGTTTCCAGCTTATTTTTCCCTCCAGGTAATTTATGCCAGGAGGAAGTATTCGGTTTCTCCCCCGACCACCAGCGGACCGCCGGAGTTTGAGAGGATCTTCAGAGCTCAGTCAGTAACTGTGTGTGTGTGTTTGTGTGTGTGTGGGTGGGTGTGTGCGTGTTGTAAAAAAAGTAAACAGCCACAGGTTTAACACTGATTATCAATAACGTTTAAAAAAAGTGTAAAAATTTGGATAAAGGCGAAAAACTGAGCGACCTTCACTCTTTCTAAGTTTTTGTTTTTTTCACAGATGAAGTCTTCAACCTTGACATAAACAGAAAATGTAATTTTGAGCTAAAGCAGCTCATAAATAAATAAATATAGAAACGTTTCTGCAGAAAACCTAAATATCACATGTAATTCAAACTTTATGATTTCATCTAAAAAAACAAAGATAAGTCAAATTTGCTTATCTGTGATAATCTAATGGGATAGTTCTCAGCTCTTTTATTCTTTAAAAATTCAGCAGAAACACAAACTCCTGATTTATTTTCAGACTAATAAAAATGCTTCAACTCATTTGTTTCATGTTTTCTTCTTCGTTCAGCTGGGATGAACATCACGGTGAAGATCTGCTCAGAAGTTCATGTTGGCCTGAAAAATTAAAACTGAAAGTCTGAAGGTCCATCAAACACTTCAGTGTTTTCTTTCATTTATGTGGAAATGAAAAGAAGAATAATTCAAAGTTCTATTTTTTGACCACTTAAAGAAAAACTTTTTAACTTTAAATTGGTCACATCTGGATCGTTGCCTTAGCGGCAGATTCTCACAATTGTTTTTTTTTATATAAAACAAAAAACAATAATTATTCAAGCAAAGAAAACAAAACAAAGCAAAAACAAACTCTTTAGCCTTAATTCCAGCAGCATTTGCTGTGGCATAGTTTTAATAAGCATCTGCAATGTCACATTTATTTCTTTCCAGTGTTGCATTAATTTTCCACCAAGATCTTGTAGAGCGGATGGGAGAGTCTGACCACTGCACATTATCAATGGGGTTCAGGTCTGGACTCTGTGGTGGTCAATCCATGCGTGAAAACGAAGTGTCCTGTTCCCTGAACCACTCTTTCACAATCTGAATCCCATGAATCCTGGTATTGTCACCTTGGAAAATGGTTGTGCCATTAGGAAAGATGGAATAACCTGCTAATTCAGTATATTCAGCTACTTCAGAACTTGGCGGCACGTTACTGCCATTGACCCGCCCCCCTGGCTTGCTGAGCCTGCCCTCTAAAATCACAGAGCAGGCCAGTGAAAGCCAGATCCTCTCCCAGAGAGGGGCATGGACAGGCACCACTCATGAACATGTAAAGGTTCAGACACAGAAACATCCCGTTCTCCGTAGAGCTCACTAGAGCCACGTTAGAATGTCTGAAATGAAGAATCCAGGCTGAATTTGGGGAAATACACTTTGAAAAAAATGTTGTTGGACTTCTGACACCCACATGAAACTGTAAAAAAAAAATGTGTAAAATTGGACCTCTAAGTGTTTCTGGCTCTACCTGGTGGCCACTGTCTGACATCATCTTACCTGTGTGTGTGTGTGTGTCCGTACAGGGCAAACTGTTCAGAGTACTTCCCCATCTTCATCACTGCTCTGTGGACATCCGGAGTCTTCTTCAGCCAAGGTAAACACATATTCGCGCACATGTGCACACACAGTTCTTCTTAGTTTGCAGTAAAATGTGTGTGTGCTGCAGGTTTGTCCTCGGTTTGCGGTTTGCTGTACCTGTACATGCGCCTGCGTTACTTCTGGGGATATGCTGAATCTGCAAACGGACGGTAAGGAACCAGAACCGGAAACACACCTTGCCCGTTTCCTCTGCAGGGACTCGACTACTACCTGCTGGAGTTTCTGGATCCAAATAAAACCAGAGAATTTTCCAAATAGATTTTTAGAGAATCCAATTCCCGTTTCCACCACAAGGGGGCAGAGCTTCCCTGTGCGAGCTGGCAGCAGCTTCTCATGGTGTTTGTTTTGATATATGTTCATTTCAAACAAGCGAATCAGATATAATAACAAAACAAACATGACAAACAGAATTAATGCCTGATGGCCGCAAAATTGCAGAAAAAAAAAGAAAAAAAAGAAACTTATTTTCTTCTTATTTTATTGATTTTTTATTAATGTTTTTTAAATGTACTTTTATTGACAGATTTATTTTCATATTATATATAGTTTTCATTCATATTTATATATTTTTATTGATGACTTAAATATTAATTTATTTCATATTTAATTGTAGTATTTTTCCTGTTAGTTTTCCTTACTTGGTTTTTACAGATTTTACTTTGTTTTTTATGTAATTATGAATAAATTCAGGCATGAAGGGATTGAAAGGTTCTCAAAACAAAGAAAAAATTAATCAGCACGATTAAAAAGGAGTCAGAAGACGTAAAAGAAAACTTTTTAAATCTGACCCCTTTTCTATAGTTAACTGTTTATTTAATATAGGTCAAATATATACACTATGGGTATAAATATATAAGCATATATATATGCTTATATATTTATACCCATATTCAATTTCAAAGTTTATTTGAACATAAAGGCACAAAAAAACCCACATGTGAATATGAGTTAATAAGATACATTTATAATTACAATTAATATATATTCTGTTAATATTTCCATATGAAATTCTATGTCTACCTAAAATCTGGAATTTGAAAACCGGAAATATTACTGTAGATATTTATTGTGTTATATAGCCTACCAACACAGATACATCTGTGTATATTTTGCTAATACGATTACACACATTAGATAATGTGATGCCAGTTTATACAATATCCCTATTATATATAATAATATGCACATATAGGCAATATACACGACAAGTGTATCCAGGGTAGGTGTTAGGCCTCCACTTTCCCACACCTGGTAAAAATAATTTGTTTACATATCCAGCTGATTTAACACCACTCGGGTCAGAACTTCTTGTCTGTGAAGAACTATCAGAGTTCTGTTTGTGTTTGTAGGTTTTCAGCCTGATCCGGCTCCTCTTCATCGTGTCGGATCAGTTTCTGATGTTCTGAGTTCTGGGTCTAACATGTCGGGTCAACGTCTCTTTCAGTCTGGCTCCGCTCTACGTCAGCGCGCAGGTTCTCTGGATCCTGATCGGGTTCTCCTCTGTCGGCATTTTCCACACATTCTGCAGAGTTTACCTGAATGTGGACCTACTGCAGGAGCTCGGTTTTGCCCTCGGCCTGCTCTGACCAGGAGGAGGAAAAACGATGAAGAGGAGGAGTGATGCTGTGAGAAAACATCTGCGTTGTGTCACAGAGTGAAAACATGTTGGATTATTAATAATTAAACTGATCAGTCTGTTTGTGTTTCTGTGTCTAACTTTGTTTCATCTTCATAACAAACATGACTCATCTGATTAAAAACGCGTTGTAAATCAGTACAGACATAGTTTGCACATAGTTTGCGTGTTCTCGGCCAGGCGGCCATGTTTGAACATGTGACAGTGATGCAGCACTACATTGTTGGATGTAAGTAAAGCTAGAGGCAATGTCAGCTGTGTGGTAATTTTTCACGGTGTCATTATTTGCAATATTTGCAAAGTCGAAGTGGTGCGAGGAGGATGGTGTCAACTCATTCAACACCACAAATTTGATATGTCATCTGAAAAACTGCCATCCAGAAGCTCACAAACAATGGCGGGACGCTAACGCCCCTAATGTTTGCATAGTTTTTAATAATCTTAAACCTTCTGAAACAATATATATAAATCTACATCGGTAAATATCGGTTATCGGCCGTATTGGTTTTCTGTATCAGCCAAAGTTTTCATGTCGGTCCATCCCTGTTCAGAAGTCTTCATCGCTTGTTTCTTCAGCTGCAGTGGTTTACTGAAACATGTTCCAACATAAATCTAAATCCAGTATCTGGGTCAGAACCAGAGTCGGCCCACTTCTAAGGATCTAAAATGAATGTCTGGCCTGAGCAGCTTCATTCTTCTTCACCCTCTTAGAGAAGCTTTCCATAATTTCTCTAAGTCGTCTTCAGGAATTTTTCTCCAGGATCCTTGAAGGACTTTCCAAAGCTCTTCTTTGGATGTTTCTGCCTTTTGTTCTGTTTTCTGTCCAGATGATCCCACGCTGCTTCAGTAATGAGGAGGTCCAGGTTCCATCAGACCTGTTAGCTCAGATCTACAGTCCAGTTCTTCTATCATGTGACTTACCTCAGCGTTTTCTCTCTGCTTCCCTACTTAAGAATGGCTTCTCTACAGCGTTGTAGAATAAGATTTTCAATAGTCTGGATGTGTGAAGTTTAACAAAGTTTATTACAAAAAGAAAAACGGAACTTGTACGAGGAGAATATTGACCTGATTCTGACAAAGTTTCTGAAGAGAAAGATGATGTGTAGGGACTTTTCCACAGAGGGAGGGAAGAATAAAGCAGTGTGGCTGTGAATAAGGTCGAGTTCTGTCCTCGAGGCCGTTCTTATCTCGGCAGGTGTTGTTTTGACGCTTCAGTGTAACTCAATGTTCCACCAAGCACATTGTTCTCAGTCCAGGGGTCAAGTTAAACTTGTACACATTAAGAATAAACGTTTAAAGTAATAAAAAAAGATGACTAAATTGTTAAAGAAAATTCAGTTTAATTTATTTTATTTATTGTGGAAAACCTTGAGATGTAACATCTCGTTTGCAAGGGGGACCAAAAGAAACATAAAGACAAAGACATAACAATAGACAAAACAATTCTGAAATGACAACAGGATGTTATTGACCTCAAAGATGCAAGTAAATGGTTCCAGTCGCCGACCTGCCTCCTTCCTCACGAATGGAAAAATAAAGTAGAGATTTTCAGAGTTTCTTACAGAGTAGGAGGACAAAAACGAAATATTTAAGATATGGAGTCAAAATAAGCACATTTAAAAATAAGTTGAAACCAATGGCACCGTCTTCTCCCGTCAGGCTGTAACTAATTAAGTTTCTCATATAGAGTACAATGATGAGTATTTCTTTTATAACAGCCAGCCTTCCATGGAGACCATTTCTGATGAGGCTTCGGCCAACAGTAGATGGATCAACTGAAGATCCAGATGCATCTTTCAGGTCCTGGTTCAGGTCTTTGCTGGATTTGTTCCTATTTCTACACACCATGCTGAGATATGCCAAGTTTTCATCTCTTAAGGAATAACCTTGTTCCTGCTAAAATCCTATTTTCAGTCAAACTGTCTTATCCTGAAACTAAAGAAATGGGAGCAAATGAAGTGTCTTTGTGACTTCTGCTGGTAAAGATCCAGTTAAAGCTGATGCTTTGCTAAGTTGTCTGTTAAGTTTCAACACAACACTGGTTCATCTCTTGAGTTAGGAGCCTTTTTTCTGCCTGAATGAATCATAGATCTGAGTTAAGTTCCTCTGAAAATGTTTCAGAACAAGAACTGGACTGAAAATGAGGAAAAAGCAGAAAAGGTTAGAAAGACCTTCAGAAAGTTGAAGAACTGTAGATCAAGTCCAGTTTGGAGAAGACAACAAAGTCAGAGAGGAAGACTTGAGGCCTGGATCAGGACTCTGGATCAGAACTGTATTTAAAGTCTCCAAAATCTTTTGGACTAGAAGAGTGAAATAAAATAATCTAAAGCTTTTAAAAGAACTTTCAGCTCTTTGGATTCCAGGTGTGACCACATGGTGGCAGCACTTCCTCCTGAAAAAGAGGAATAAATTACCCATCCTGCACTTGTAGAAGAATTTCATGACTAAAGCAACACAAACAAGCAGACTGAAAATACAAATGAAGCTAGGATTGAAAAATCAAGAGAAAAACTTACAGATCCTCAGCTATTGTTGGTAAAAATCTTACCTGTACTGATCTAAATCTGGTCACATGGTCACTTTAAGGACACAGAAGCTGTTAATCCCATAAACCTTTACGCCTGTTGAAGAATAAGTGAAACTCTTTGTAAACCCCAGCTCATCTGACCTGAACAATGAGCCCCAGTGTGATATGAAAGCAGCATCATACCATCTGTTGCCTGCAGGTGGAGGGAGATGTGATTAGACTTTTATGAATCTCCTTAGAAGGGCCTCCAGGAACACAAAATTCCTTCATCACAAGATTTCAGCTACATTTTCTCTGAAGGTGTAAAAATATCCTTCAATTCAGCAGAAATATGTTACATGTGGCATTTATGAGAATATCACTAAAGGCTCATAAAGTCTGCAGAGTTTCACTGATAAACATCCGTACTCGGAGTTTTCCTTGGAAATGTTTTTATTCTGAATCCCGGGTGGGTGAACAGATCTGATGCAGCGTTGTGGCTGATTTCCACCAAATAAACATCTTCATGTTCAAACCAACCTTCTCTCCATTTGTGTTCAAATGAACTCACATGCGGGTTTGATGATGGAAAGCCACTTCTTCGTTTCAAAGTGATTCAGTACAGTTAGAAGGTGTAAGTACTCTGTACTTCATAGAGTGGATGACCTCATCCGCTAGTGAATAATTTGGTGGTTTCCAACCTGCTGAGTTCAGATTTCAGATGTTAAAAGCTTAAAAAGTTGAGTTTTCCTTCATAAATTTTCATAGTTTCATTTCAAAATGTTGCAGCAAAGTTTCTGATGGGAATTATTAGCATGATCATATTTCTCCAGTTTTTTTCTTCTCTTCATCGGCTTCCCGGTAAATTCGAACAGAATTTAAAATTCTTCTCCTCACATATAAAACTCTTAGCGACCATGTTCCATCAGAGTTCCAGACTTTCCCAACAGAGCACTCAGCTCTCAGACTGCAGGTTTAGTCGTGGTTCAGGCTGTAAACGTAGAACGGGAGGCAGAACCTTTAGTTATCAGACCTCTGGAACCAGCTCCTAGTTTGGCTTTAGGCGTCACGATTTGTCATTGGCTCTTGGTTTGGTTGTTGTTTTGATTTCTGTTTATCTTTAGTTTCTGGTCTTGGCTCTCTTTCAGTCCTCAGTATTGCTTCCAGGGTCTATTCTCTTGTGTATTCTACTTATTTTATTTCTTGCTCTCTAACTGTCACACCTGCTACTTGTTAGTGATTCAGTCCATCAGAATTTAAGCTCAGGGTTGTCCTTTACGGGTTCATTGTGTTGTGTTATGTTGTCATACCAGTCCCTGTTCATACTGGTCCTGTTTGTCACATTTGTTTTGTTAATCAGTGAGATTGGTTCTTTCTTGAGTTTGGTCTTCTGTTGAGCTGGATTTCCTGTTTGAGCAGCACCTTTGTTTCTCCACAATAAACCTTCGGTTAAGTTAACCTGCTGGTCTTTTACATCAGTTATGCATTTGTTTCCTACTTCCTTGTCATGTCTCTACGGATTTTGACCTCAGGAAACAGAACCTCTCCGTGGAACCAGCTCCCAGTCTGGCTTCAGGTATCAGACACCCTTACAGATCATCTTCAAACTTTCCTTCCTGGTAAATCTTATAGTAGGTCTGGTTTGGTGACCCTGATCCATCCCTTTAGTCCTGCTGCTATAGGCCGAGGCTGCTGGGAGACGTCCCATGATGCACTGGGCTCCTCTCTGCTCTCTTTACTCTCTGTGTAGAAACATCTGACGTTGTTGTCATTAATTTGTGATTCTCTTCTTCTTTCTCAGCGGGTATCCCTTCTTAGAGTTATGCTGCTTGTTGACCCTCTTTCCTGACCTCTTGGTCGAACTGATCCAGGCAGATGGCCGTCCTTCCTGGTTCTGATGGAGGTTTTCCTCTCCTCTGTCTCCTCATGCAACTCAGGATGGAGGATTCAAATGAAGAGAAGATTTAATTGGTTTATATGAACAAATCAGACTAATGTGAATCATTAATTAGATTATTAGTGAACAAAAATGAATTGAATTGAACTGTCTGTAAAAGTGACTTAAGATGACTTTGTTGTAAAGTGCTGTATAAATAAAGCTGAACGAAACTGAATTTTAGTCAAAAGATGACCAGCCCTGAGGGACATTCAGGGCTGATGAAGAGGTAAAATAACAATAATGTTATTTCAAACCATGAACAAAGATGTTGAGAGGACGTCCAGTTTGTCTCCAACTGTGAGAAAATTATTCAGCAGTTTTAAGTTTCTAAAGAAAAGGTTGAAGGATTTCCATCTTTCTCACTCTGCCGTTAGAATATCATTACTCCATTTTATCAGGAGGGATTTCAGACCAGGTAACAAGTCTAAGCTGGAATGTGTTGCAGCTCTTAGATGTTAAAAAAATATAAACAAATGAAATGCAGCTGCTGATACATATGTGTATATATATATATACATACATATATATATATATATATATGTATGTATATATATATATATATATATATATATATATATATATATATATATATATATATATATGTATAGATATATTTACTAATTCAGAGTCTGCAGTTAAAATCAAAGTCAGTGTGAGGATTATTGGCTTTTTGTTTTGTTTTGTTTTTTTTAATTTAACATTTTTGTAACATCCCAGTCTTTTCTGATTTAGGAAAATCAATTCAAACATCCACGAATTTTAAAGTTTGGACTGATCACAAACTTTCTTTTATGGTTAAGCTGAAAACACAGCGAAGGTAATTATTAAGATTATTATCTTTAAAAAAACTTAAATAATGAAAAACTAAGATCCAGTTCTGGTTGAAAACACGTAGCATCTTTACATAGAAACCTGAGTATTTCCATGAGTGTGCTTCACAGACAGGTTTTCATGCCATTGTTGGTATAAGCATGCACATGTCCAGACTTTCACTGCCGTGCACACTGAGGTCGGCCTTCAGGTTGGCGTGTTTGGATTTTCTCACACTGATCTGTAATCTGCTCCACAATGACTGCCCTCTATTTATAGAGCAGCTCAGCCAAAGTTTATATTAAGAGCTGCAGCCGGTCTGTACAGTACTGCACCCTCACAAAGCCAGGACAGTATCACCACACACACACTCAGTGATTGGTTCCTGAGTGGAATGTGGATTTGCGTGTATTTTTAGCGTGTTCTCGTGTCTCTGGCAGACAGAAGAGCAGCAGTTGTTGTTTTCAGCGTCAGAAGAAGTTTCCATCCAGCAGCAGCTGCTTCACTTTCTGATGAGTCCACGTTCAGGCTCCGCCCATTAGAAAGTAAACACCACGCCAGCCTCACCACCCACTGTCTGTACTGTCGACTGAGCATCAGATTTTACAACTGCAATCAGTTTTCAGTTACACATGTGAGTCCTCAGACAGCATGGGTCCCCTGAGGTCAAATAAAGTGGTGCAGAGATAATCACCCACGTGACTTTGCTGCTGGATGCTAGGTGTTTCATGGGCCTTGTTTGTTTGTTAAACTCCAGTGGACCATAATTATGTAGGCTATTCTACCTCTAACACCTGACTCAAGAAATAATGGACAGAAAATTAAAATTAAGGTCCTTATTTGGGTCTTTAAAGTCCCACTGAACTTTGGCAGATTTTCTCTCTAGCAGTCCCCATACGACGGCTAATTTAGCACCCGTCTTGAATCCCGTCTCTTCTTTGAGATCTCGCCAATCAGTGAAAGTCATTACCATGTTAACGCTTGTCTCATCTCTTTCTCTGTCACTTTCTCTCTTTCTTTCTTTCTTTTCTTCTCTTCCTGCAATAATGTCTTGTGTTACTTTGATAATTCAACCGTTCATATATTGACATCTAGTAGTATGTGATGCAGTGTCATATAGAAAAATGCTACTGTCAAGTGTAGTGTTGTGCAGTTTCTGCTGGGCAACGATGGCTCTAGGACATAATAAACAAACGTATATCAGGCCGGACCAACTTCTCCTAACCATATTATCCGGTCTAATCATTCGATGACTAGTTTTATCAGCTGCCTTAGCCAGATTTTATTTGGTTTTTCTCTTTTAGCTTGGTTTGTTGATAGATTTTCTTTTTATTATTGTTTGTAGCGGATTTTAGCTGGGGCAGCAGAAACCATTGGTTAGGATGGATGAAGAATGGCTAGTAACTGGCTAGTAACTGTACCGGCACAAATGAAAATTCTTTCAGCATAAACCAGCAGTAACGCAGCACAAATGACTGAGACCATTTTCACTGTGTTTTGCATGGAGTGCATCTGGTCAGTAGTCTTTTGGTTCAGATGGTTGGGATTTTTTAGATACTGGATCAAGAGAGGATGTTTTCTACTGCACAGGAACTATTTCCCGACTCAGGCTGGTGTTAAAAAGATGCCGAAGAAAATATAACATAGTTGTTCTTAAGGAACCCTGGAGCTGAAACCAACTGGACTCGCAGCCTTGCTCCAGTTCAGTTTCCCCAGTTGCTTCTTCACCAGACTGCAGGAGACAGACAGGCTAGAGGTGGAGGCAGAGGACATATCAGGAGACAGACAGACTAGAGGTGGAGGCAGAGGACATCTCAGGAGACAGACATGGTAGAGGTGGAGGCAGAGGACATATCAGGAGACAGACAGACTAGAGGTGGAGGCAGAGGACATCTTAGGAGACAGACGTACTAGAGGTGGAGGCAGAGGACATCTCAGGAGACAGACATGGTAGAGGTGGAGGCAGAGGACATCTCAGGAGACAGACAGGCTAGAGGTGGAGGCAGAGGACATCTCAGGAGACAGACAGACTAGAGGTGGAGGCAGAGGACATCTTAGGAGACAGACGTACTAGAGGTGGAGGCAGAGGACATCTCAGGAGACAGACATGGTAGAGGTGGAGGCAGAGGACATCTTAGGAGACAGACAGACTAGAGGTGGAGGCAAAGGACATCTCAGGAGACAGACATGGTAGAGGTGGAGGCAGAGGACATCTCAGGAGACAGACAGGCTAGAGGTGGAGGCAGAGGACATCTCAGGAGACAGACAGACTAGAGGTGGAGGCAGAGGACATCTTAGGAGACAGACGTACTAGAGGTGGAGGCAGAGGACATCTCAGGAGACAGACATGGTAGAGGTGGAGGCAGAGGACATCTTAGGAGACAGACAGACTAGAGGTGGAGGCAGAGGACATCTCAGGAGACAGACATGGTAGAGGTGGAGGCAGAGGACATCTCAGGAGACAGACATGGTAGAGGTGGAGGCAGAGGACATCTCAGGAGACAGACAGACTAGAGGTGGAGGCAGAGGACATCTTAGGAGACAGACGTACTAGAGGTGGAGGCAGAGGACATCTCAGGAGACAGACATGGTAGAGGTGGAGGCAGAGGACATCTCAGGAGACAGACGTACTAGAGGTGGAGGCAGAGGACATCTCAGGAGACAGACATGGTAGAGGTGGAGGCAGAGGACATCTCAGGAGACAGACAGGCTAGAGGTGGAGGCAGAGGACATCTCAGGAGACAGACAGACTAGAGGTGGAGGCAGAGGACGTCTTAGGAGACAGACGTACTAGAGGTGGAGGCAGAAGACATCTCAGGAGACAGACATGGTAGAGGTGGAGGCAGATGACATCTTAGGAGACAGAGTAGAGGTGGAGGCAGAGGACATCTCAGGAGACAGACGTACTAGAGGTGGAGGCAGAGGACATCTCAGGAGACAGACGTACTAGAGGTGGAGGCAGAGGACATCTCAGGAGACAGACAGGCTAGAGGTGGAGGTAGAGGACATCTATGGAGACATACAGGCTAGAGGTGGAGGCAGAGGACATCTCAGGAGACAGACATGGTAGAGGTGGAAGCAGAGGACATCTCAGGAGACAGACATGGTAGAGGTGGAGGCAGAGGACATCTCAGGAGACAGACGTACTAGAGGTGGAGGCAGAGGACATCTCAGGAGACAGACGTACTAGAGGTGGAGGCAGACGACATCTCAGGAGACAGACATGGTAGAGGTGGAGGCAGAGGACATCTCAGGAGACAGACAGGCTAGAGGTGGAGGCAGAGGACATCTCAGTATGTTCTGATGTGGGAGATGATGCTGTGTTAGGGTCCTTGACTGAGCTGCAGGGTAAGGTGTGACAGGAAAACTGTGCTCATGGAGGGTGTGTGGTCTGTTGGGCTGGAGGCAGGAGATGAACTGATCCTACTGAAGAACATGTTCATGTTCTGTTGCCATGGATACTCATCATAACAGGTCGTGAAGAAATCACAAGCTCTGTTTTATTGCTGCCAAGTTTGAGTAGATTAGTGGAGATCCAGAGGTCAGTGTTATACAGGCAGTTAACCAGGAAGTGGGGAAGGATTTATGATGTAGAGCTGTACATACACATGTTGGCTGAGTTTCATGTTTGATTAAAAAATCCTGCTCAGTTTCAGACTGTTCAATGTGCCCAGTCTCACCAGAACACCTCTGGTGGTACGTCAACACATCCAAAACTCATTAGTGTCACAAGCCATGGCTGGAAGCTGTAAAATGGCCGTGACATGATGAGAACAACAACTTCCAACACGGACCATTTATTCGTAACTCCTGAGCTGAACCATATGGAAAATTAAAAATGAAAGGACTGGTTGAAAAACATTGTGTGGGATGAGTTTAAAACTCAGGTAGTGCTTGAATATTTCCACATAATAGTTTTTTGCTACTTTTGCCCACTTTTCTTCTCATCTTTCCTGTGTCTCTGTTGAAATTCCAAGTAAATAATTCTTAAGTACTTTTTTTCTGTGAAGATAATCCAGACAGATTTTGAGAAAAACACGAGTGGTAAAACACGTCAGTGATGGAAAGGAGCGATGGTGCTTGCTGAGGATTTGCAGATACAGTCTTGTTTCTGCTGATGATGTGATGTTCTGATGGTATCTCATGAAACAGAGCAGGTGTTTGAGTTGGCAGAACAGCCTGCAGAGGAACAACACAGCAGAAGATAAGGAAGTCAGAGAACATGAGGAGGAACAGGAAGACCACTGGAAGTTGCTTTTCCTTTTTTCTGTGTTCATTTATTTTGGCTCTTGGTTTCATTTACATGTGGAACAGAAGATTATATTTAATATTATGACAGGATGAGTCATCAAATTTCTAAAATTTCACATTGAATATCTACCAAACTTCTTTTTCTAAATAGTTTGGGCATGACTGTATATGTGTATAGCAGCACATATGCAAAACACACACATTACATTTGATTTAACTACAATAAACCTTTTAAGATGCATTTTAAGTTTTATACTTCTGCACCCTCAATATCAATCTCACACTTTTGGCCAGCAATTACTTCTCAAATTACGATTTTCTGTAACAGATTTTTCTTTAAAACTAATAAAATCTTATAAAATACACATTCGAGTCACTAATCATCTGTTGCTTGTGTTGTTTTTACCCGTGTTTATGAATGAGTCTCTGGGTTGTGACTTTTAGTGTCAAAATGAAGAGGAGGGATCATGTTGTGTTGCAAGTTGCAGCTTGTATGTTGTAATTTCCACAGATGTTTCTGAATTGTTGCAATTCTTGAAAAGTATGACTTCATTTAATGATGTTTTAAAGAGCTGATATTAGACTGAGATGTTAATTTAAATATATGAAAGAGGAACTTTCTTTTTTTCACAGAATGCATTTAGACTTTTGTTTACTTTTAGTTTTGTTATTTTTAACTCCAGTAAATTGGTTTTACTGAAGAAGACTATTCTGTTTGGATCAAATTAGCAAAGTAACTTATGTAAACTGTGTTTACACATCACACACCCACCCACACACACACACGAATGCCTGACTGTGACATCAGCTTATAGAAATGTGGTAATTTCACAGTTTTCATGGAACCATTCAGACCAACGCCCAACCTGAAAGTTCATCCATGGGTCATAACAGCAGTGATAACAATGCTGCAGATTCTGCTGCAAGCACCATTATTCAAAACAGTATGTTAAAGATAATTCTGTGAGGTTATCACTGGTAATACAGTAGATTTGGAGAAAAAGCCTCTCGCAGACTCCAAACAACCTGTTAAAGAGCAGCAGTGAGCAACAACAAAACTAACCTTTACTAACTTTGGACTGCATTAATGTTCTCAGTGTTTCTTGTGAATAAGCTTTTTGTTTTGAGAGGAGATTGAACCATTTTAGTGACAAAACCTCTTTAAGTTCACAAAACAATCAGCTAACAAAAGAAAAAACTAAAGGAAATTAACGCTGTCAAAAATCGTCATAGATTCTGAAACAAACTAAAAGATCAAAACGGTATAAAAATGTATTAAATGCCAAGTTTTATCTGCCTTAAAGTGAACTGCAATGTCATGCTAATTAGCCACAGTGTGGAGGAAACTGACAAGCGTTAGCATAACATTAGCTTTTTTAGTGGGGTTACATGGTTTTAATAATTCATAAAAGTAAAATCATTATGTGGAACAACTGCAGTTCAGAAGCTTTTTCATGTAAAAGATCGTCATTTTTGGTCCACTGTCTTTTCTGTTTTTTAAAAGTACATTGTCCAAAGTAGAAAGTAGAAGAGATAGCAAGCTAACCTAGATTAAGAACATTTTTTCTACAAATTTTTAAAAGTTTTTTTTCTAAGTTTTTATACAAAGAAACTAACTTTTATTAAGATTTAAAATTGCATTTACTAGCTTTGATGCTATTTATCTAACTTCAGTGCTATGTTGCTAACTTTATGCTAACTGTGTTGCTAATAATGATGCTAACTATTTTACTGACTTTGTTTGTAACTAATTAACAGTATTTGGGGAACTTTTATGTGCAAAATAAATACACAACTTTTTTTTTTTACTTATCTTTTGCTGTCATACAAAATGTGAAAAAAAAGTTTAAAACATAAACATACTGCACCAGTCAAAGGTCTGGACGCGTTTTCCCATTAAATTTGATGGAAAGTGTGTCCAAATTTTTGAATGGTACTTCGTATGTTTGTAAATATCACTGTATGATGAAAAGAGGCAGGACTTTAGAGGATTAACTGAAGGTGTAGAAAGGGAGGCAAAACTGAAATAAACTTGAAACTATTTATTTTCATTATCAAATTGCCTTTAGGCCTCTGTATGAATAAGTCTACTACTTTCAGACTGAAACAGTGATATCTACAAATCAAATCACATGAGGCAGCACAGATGTTTCCTGTGTTTTAATATGAGGACAAATCAGGAATCTCCTCTGGTTTAATGAATTGTTTGCTGTTATGAACACTGTGTCAAAAGCAAATATTTTGAGTATCTGTTTAAAGTTCACAGAGAACAAACTAAAGAACTATGAGGATCGGTTTGGAGCAATTGTGCAACTTCACAGACTCACAGCTCCTTAACATTATCATAACCGTTTCACAGACAAAACGACCGCTACTGCGCATGTCACAATTTCGACAAGCTGCCACATTCAGGGGCTGTGAGGAAAATGCCACTACAAAGTAAAATAAATCGTACAAGTGTAGATTGTTTTCATTTAATTTTTCATGTTGGTAGATTTCTACTATGGGAACATAAATTAATATTTTAGACAGTAAATGTGTATGCAGTTATTTTTTTCACAAAGCAAATTCTTGAACTATAGGCTAGCCTAATTCATGAAACAATATGGAGAAAAAATATTTAGGGATTTACATTTTTGGTTTATTGAGTACAATGCTGCAAAATACAAAATTATTCAAAAGGAATAATTTTCATAGAACATGTATTTAAACAAACCTGTGAGTCCTTTATTTTTAAGGTTTGGATAATACAATATTTCAGAAATTACAATAAATGCAATTTAAGAAATGAATATTTACTAGTATTTATATGAATTTGCATATTTTTTAATGCGTGTTAAACACCTAAAAGAAGGAAGAGAAAAAGCTTAGTAACCCACAACTTTAAATATAGAATAAATACGAATACAGATAAACTTCTAAAGCTCAGTGAGCAATTTGTGAATCTATTTTGTTGATTGTTTTGTCTCTTTATATATATATTTTTTTATTTTGTTTGTTATTTTAGTTCTTTATGCATTTTTTTTATTTAATTAATCCATGTTTCTGAAGTTCATTTTCATATATTTTGCACACACGTGGTGATATTCCGTGTCGTTTGGCATTTTCTTAAAGGACTTCACAATAATAAACATTAGAAACTTCAGTCAGAGGTTCTGTCTCAGTGGCTCTTCAACACATTCATGGCATTAAACATGTGTATAAGCTCGGGGCCTTTGTGGATGTCTTGTGCTCCTGGAAAGTTGCCTTGTTTTCCAGGTTTTTAACCCAACTTTTTCACAGACTGGGAATGACACAGCACGTGTTCATCTGTGTATAGAATTGTCAATAAAGTTAATGTAAAGAGCTACTGAATGTCCCTGAAGGCATCATAAATACGTCCCGCCCACTTGGCCGGTAGCCGCCGCGCTGTGTTCAGGTTTTTTTTCTACTGATTTTGAAAGTTGTCAACAGAGGGAAGAAGGAGCAGACCGAGAGGCCCGGCGTTACATCGACAGCAGAGTTCGGAGGTGGAGGAATGGGCTGCACCCAGAGTAAGGTGAGAAATACCGGACACAGAACCGGAGCGTGTCGGTGGAAATTTGGTTTGTTTGAGCCGGAGGAGGCTGATTAGCAGGCGGTCGGCGGGGCTGCCGCTACACGGCAGGGAAACGTGCCGGGAATGAGCTCCGGTGGCCGGTGTCCGGAGCGCAGCCTGGCCTCTTATCACGGGTTATTTCTGGATCAGAACCACGGTGGCAGATGGGAGTTCGGTTCCGGGTTTGAATTGACAGAAAAGCGGCAGAAACTCGGTGAACGTTTCCTCTAAACATCTGGTTTTAATCATCACTGAATCTGAAAAATTTCACACGCTGGCTTTTAAAAAGTTGCTTCACTTCTGACCATGAAAATAATATTTTTATAATGTTTTAAAACTTCTTTCTCCCGGAATCACTCAGTTTTTAGATGAGTTGTTTTGTGAGTTTAAGCTACAGTTTCCCAGTCTTTATGGTGAACATGAGACAGATGGCAGACACATTTGCGCCTGTTTTGGGCCATTTCTGGCTCAGTGATGGTGTTGGCATGTGGATACAGAGGAGCCTGAAAGGTCACAACCGGTCTGTTGATCAGGTTTGGAAAAGGTCTGGTGGGTCTGGGCCTAAGGTTTGGCAGCCATATAAAAATTCAGGGCCAGATGTGGACCAGACTTGTTCTGTGTTCTTTGCAGAGATTTTTAAGGTGACTTTTTAAGGCTGTGTAATGGATGGACTCCATTACTGTAGTTTTTCCGGATTTGATCCCTCTGACCTCACATGTCACTCAGCTGTGTCTGTCCTGCAGGATTCATGGCTGAAATTCTTCCTCTGTGAGTGAAAACGGGAATTTTGACAGCTGTTGTCTTCTTCAGGTTATTGATAGAAAATGATGGCGCTTGGAGGCTCCATGTGGTGTCCAAAATGAGGTCCGTGGACCTCTTGTTGCTGCAGGTCTGGACTTTGATTTGGTTTTATCTGAATCCTTTCTAATCCCTTATTGAGCTGCTTCCATTGTTTAGAAGTAACTGAAGGAAAACACAGATCTAAGTGATTTTAGTCAGAAACCTGCTTTTTATTGGTTTCTTTTATAATTTTTATAATTCTTTGTTGTCTCATCAAGTTCAACAGTGTTCTTTGAAGTAGAGGTCTAAGACAACAGGGCAGATTTTATGAGATTGAGCTAAACTTGACATGCACACCTCGTATCCTCAGAAAAAGCCTGCTGATGAAGCAAATATTGGTGGAATAAATTTGAATTTTGACCCTCACAACTTCTCCTCCATCTCCTTAACAGATGTTTTCACATATCGGTTTACATTTTATGGTGCAGACGAGTGAGAGAAAGTTCAGGAAAGTCATGGCTCAGTTATTTTCAGTATAGCAGAAAAAACCAGAAACATATAAAAAAGATTTTCTGTCTGTTTTGTTTTGATTTTGATCTCTGGAACATCTTTACATGTTTGTTTTCGGCTGCTACAATCATTCGAACCATGAACCTGATGGGGATTTCTTCAAGAAAACCATTAAAGTCAAGGATTTAATAAAAAAAATAAATAAAGTGTCTTGTGAACCTTTGGTTGGTATCAAAAGCCATGTTTCCTCAAGGGGACGGCTTAATACCCATAGGAATGGCATACCTTTGGTTAATGTGCATGCGTAGCACAGAAAACTGCAAGTAAGCCACCAATTAAGCAACTCTGACTACTCGGAAAACATGCTGGCATACAGCCGACTGGGAAGCAGTTAGTTTTTGCATATTAACTGCATCTCTTGTATGATTAAAACTTGAGGGGAATTCATTTAAAAACATGTTAGTTTTTTGCAAATGAGGTTGTAATGTTGTGAAACACGTATTGTGACATGGAGTTATTCTCCCAAACTAAGTCAGATTGAATATGTAATGTTAAATTTTGAAATTATTGCTAAATTAAATATTAAATATCAGTCAAACCCGCTTATCAAAACAGAACACCTCTTTATGAATTGTATTCTAGCAGCTGTAGCCTAAACAGACTATGATACGCTAATCTGACAAGGTATGCCCAACCGTCCGAACACTGGCTCGGGACGGGATGGTTTGGTTTAATAAATCCTGATCTCTGTTGCATTTTCACAGCCAACTGTACTCTTACCTGGTCGGCTGGGTATAAGCTGGATAGCGATGGCTGCATCAGCTTCATAATAGCTTGTGATCAGTTGGTTAAAGATTCAGATGACACAGACTGGGACTCGTATGAGGAATCTAGGCCATGATAGAGTGAAACAGCTGGTCGTGGTTTGTTATACCAAACACACGTAGCAACGACGCTGTAAAAACATCAACATGTTTACTTGAAGGAGCAGAAACAATGCAGGGTTTGTCATGAAGGGATCCCAGCAGCTTTCACCCATCCACATGCTGGGATGTTCTAGATTTCCAACATTTTCCATGTTTTCATCTGATGGGTCGTGTAGAAGCTGCTCTGAAGGACGATCCCTGACCCCCCGATTGTCCGTTTTAGATTCAGGTGTTGGTAACGGGTTTTGCGGTGACCAAGCAGAGTTGTGTGGGTAGCATCAGGAACATTTCTGGTCACAACCAGCCGGAACAAGGTTCAGTGACCCCTCTGAAGCCAGAGTGATTGATCAGTATTGATCATTGGGGCACTGAGACGGCAGCTGGAACATTTTGACTTTCACAAACTACATGATCCAGATATGAGAGGTCCTGATTGGCTGATGTGTGATATTGATCTCCGGACATTGATCTTCTCTTACAGAGCTGAAGTGCTGTGTTGTGCTTCCTGCATTTAAAAGATTTCTGTTTGAGAAGTAAGGGATTGATTGAGGTGTTGACTTAAGAAACTCCTGCAGACTCGTTGCTTCATCGCGGTCTGAAGTGGCCGTTGTGTAAGAAGAAATCTGCTGGAGGTCTGCAGCCGCAGATTCATCTGGAAGAAGAAACTCCACAAACATTTATTTAGATACTTCACGCAGAACCAGGAGAATTAATCTGAAGTGTAACCCTCCCTTTTGTCAGTTGATGGTAAATTACCTTTTCAACCCTTAAAACTCTGCTAGTTTGCTGATGCCTCCGAGTGCTGTTGCTCATATTATCAACAGTTTCTCAGGAAGAATAGGGGGTAACTTTGTGGAGTGAGTTGTGATGGATAGTTTACCCTTTAGGTGATCTACGGATGTTTTCCAGACATTTATATCCCATTCAGGAGTTTTACAGCCCAGCCAGAAAATGTGGCTTTTATTCAGAGATGCTATTTCAATGATCCCTAACCATGGTCATCTAGGCCCACTATCCTGCAGGTATAAGTTGTTTCCCTGCTGCAACACACCACATTTCAATTAAATGGACCTCTGAGAAGCTCTACACAAGTCTGCTGTTGAGCCATTAATTTGAGTCAGGTGTGTTGAACTTTAGAGGTTTGCAGGACAGAGGGCCTTAAGGACCGGACTTGGGTAACCCTGCTTTATATGGTAAATACACAATAAGTGCTCTATGTTAACGGCATTATTTTTCACACTTTCATGATAAAATAAACTATTACAATCACCACTATGTTGCTAGAGACCTCTAATTTGACCTGGAAATTATGATGAAGCCACTTCCTATGAAACTTTCCACCAATCAGAGAGCTTGAATTGACAATAATGTCCAATCAGAAGCAGCCAAAGATCAACAAGTGAGCAGAAAGTCTGTGTCTGAAAAGAAGAAAAATAATGGGCCTGTATGGCTGGAATAAAACCAAGAAGACGTAAAGCTGTTCCCCACTGTTTAAAAAATCCCTCACAATAAGAACCCTATACCCTGGAACATCTCTGGACACCTTTGGGGAAGCAGTGCATGTTGGGTAAAAAGCTCTGAGAACATAGAAATGAATTTGACACTATGGAATGAATCCATGTGATTTGGTTTAGGTAAGAAACATCTTGTTCCAACTTTTTTTAGGATCAGGAATTCTTTGTTTTCTTATCTGAATGGACTGTCAGGAACAGAAGACGTCGTCTTTATCTGACATTTGTCCTCTGGTTCTGTATCTGGAATCAGATCTGAGCTTGGTCAGCGGTCACCTTGTCATGTTGTGGACAACAGATCGTTTTGCGGTGGGGGGGGGGGGGTCTTATCTCTCACCTCCGGTCTTCTGATTCACACCTGTCCAGTTGTTTCAGCCGACAGGTGGTTCGACAGACTCTGAGGTTCCAGTTTTCCAGTTCACTAAGCTGTGTAAAACTCAGATAACACCAGGTATTCCTGCTTTCACCGTCCCTGCTCCTCGTTCTGAACTTCAGGTCCTTGGAGTTTGATGTCGGACAGTTTTTCCATTTAAAGACTTTGATTACAGGAAGTTTTAAAAACAGGAAGCACTGGAGATCTTAGAGAGAAATCAAACTGGTGAGTAGGAAGTGAAAACGACTCAATGCAAACAAGTGTTGAAGGTTTTCTTTTAGCCAAACATGAGGCTGTGTATTCGTCGTGGAGACGCTGATGAAGCCTGAATTTCTGCTTTTGTTCAAACACAAGATGGCCGACATTTTTAATGTCATTTCTGTGATGAACTGATGCTCTGACAGGAAGCACCGGAAGGTTAAACCAGAGCAAACACACCAACACACCGCTGCCCCTTCATCCCACCGTCTGCTGAACAGCTGATGTCAACATGTCTCCCTCCTCTTCCTCACTGCAGAAGGAAAACAGAGCAGGACTTAACAAACTTTGGCCCCGGGGCCCAACGAATCAGGAGGCTTCTTATTAAACTTTCATGTCGTAAAGCATTAAAAAAAAAATCTCCAATTTGTCTCCAAAAGGCCCTGAAACCACCACAGACAGATGCACAGTGGAGCGTAGAAGACTTTGCTCTTCATCTTTGCTCCACTTGCAGCTCTGCGGACCTGCGCTGGAGTCTGCTGTTATTTACATGTTTGTGAATTCCTCCAGAGCTTCTCCTCATGTGACTCGGAGGTGATTTCTGATAACATCCGGACATCCAAACAACCATCACGTAGGGCTGGGTGATTAATCGATAAAATTGATAAATCGAATTTTCCATTTCTGGAGATTTATTTTTATGAAAATCTGGATTTTTTTTCCATAGTTAGTTAGCAGCAGACTTCGCCCTCCCTCCACACCAGAACTGTGTTTGTCTGACAGATTTTCAGTAAAGGGACCCTTCGCTCACGCCTGGATTTAGCTGTGCGTATAACTGCAGTGAGAAATGCTGCTCTCTACGAGATACAGAAATCAACTTAACCCACAAACCCTCGTTAAGAGACAACCTTCATCAGGGGAACTGCTCCTGCAGTGGATCCTGTTTGATAAGGATCCAGAGATCACGGATGCATTGTGTCTCATATTTCTATGTAAGATATGAAGCCGTTTATATGGTGGAAAAGCTATGACATTATATGCTTTATTTTTGCTGGCATTCATCTATATAAACAAATGTTTTTGATAAGTTTATTTATATTTTGTAAAAGAAAAAAATCTATTAAAATCGGAAATCGGATTTGGTTATAAAAAAATCAGAGATTTTATTTTTAGGCCATATCGCCCAGCCCTACCATCACGTGACTGCAACACTGAGTAAAGTTAATTCTCCCGACCGGAAGCTGAAGCTGGATCCAGGCTGGACTTCTGGCTTCCTGCAGAGCTGCAGCCTGGAAACTTGTTGGTGTCGGTTGATTAGTTATGACTGACCAGCACAAGGACGTTGATTAGCTGAGTTTTTTTCTGGGACACTGTGCGGCTGTTTGGGTGATTTGGTTTGAAATCAGTGGGTTGGAGCTACTGCAGTAAATGTGATTTTTGTGTCGGTGGATCTTCGACTTTTGTCGTCTTTTTGTTCATCGCTGCTCAGATCAGGGAGCGCTGCTTCTTGCAGACATTTTCCTCATAACTGCTGAGCTCATCTGCTTCTAATGAGCTTCTGTTAAACAGAGTTGGACTCTGCTTGTAACTCTTCAAAGAAACCACGAATGAAATAAATCCGAAGCTTTACAACAGCATCGCTGCATGTTTCTCTTTGATATTTATTCCTGGTGTCACAGCGAGCAGTTAATTCCATGATGGGCTGAAGCTAAATGGCTCCTTGTTCCTTTGTGATGAATTTCCGCCGCAGGTGTTGTTGGATCACGAGTTAATTCATTAGTTTTTCAGGAGGAGCTTTGTTTGGTTTCTTTATCCACTGTTTGGCATGTTGAAGCTGCTGGAAATGTTCTGAAGGGACTGCGTATGAAAACAGAAACATTTGTCCTCGGGGGTATTTTTCCATTCAGTTCTCAGAGTGACTAAAAATGAGTCAGTGTGTGAATGTTGTGGTTAATCCTCCAGAGCATTTACCACAAACATGTGGCGGTGATGTCAACAAAAAGTCATTAAAAGGTTTTATTCATCAGTCACCAAAAAAGTCGCAATGATTTTCAGAGCTTTGTGAGACCAAAAAGGATGTTGCACTGCTGCGTCTAGCATTTATCAGGTCCAGATGGAGGATTTTTATCCCAATTAACGTTCCCTCCGTTCCCGACCTCAGAGTAGAAAGACAAAATAAAGTGATAAAAGCCAATTAAAGTCAGAAGGGCGGGGTCTTCGCCTCTGATTGGCTCGGATTCACAGTTGTGACCAGCGTGCATTAAACATCATCACGATGAAGAACGACAAGGACGAGAATCAAAGAATTTTATTATTTAACTGGAATCGATCGTAAACGTGGAATGACGTGAAATCTGGTGGAATTTGTGTATCCGTGGGATTGATCTGTTATCTCCACTAGTGGTGTGCGATACTACCGATTTTCTTCCTGATCCGATACCAAGTAAAACTGAAGCCAGTATCGACGATATCGATAGAGTATCAATACTTTGTGCCAAAAACTTAATGTGTTTGGAATATTACTTTCAAAGCAGGTTTCAGTAAAGAGGCAAGAAATGAGTCTCATACATAAAACATGCATAAATACCAGTTCACTAAAAACTACATATTTACCCCAAATTACTAAAATATTCTAACATGAAAATCGATTCTAGAACAGATCAAGCTGATATCAGAGGATCAGTATTTCAGTCTCAAACTGCACATCAGTCAACTCCACCAGTTATAGATAATTCTCATGAAAAAGTATAAATGCAGAGGAGGAGAAACCCCACCCCCAGTTCAGTGAAGCTACAACTCTAAATTTTCTTTTTTCTACTTTTAAACATTTCTGCTTTAAATAAAGATAACCATTTTCCTAAACCACCTTCTTGTTCACAGTAATTTTAAATAACCATCATTGTAAATGGGTTAAGTCCAGTAAGTGGTCTGTAAATGTGGTGCTGGGTGAACTGGGGTGCACTTCAGTTTATGTGTGCACCCAAATTAAAATATTAGGTGCACCACTGCAGCCAATGCAGAAAGCTAGAAGTGTGCTTTTTCCATCTTGTCCTGCTGGCACAATGACGTTCTTACTCTCCAGAGTATTCCCAGATTTCACCTGCAGGTTTTCCTCCAGGTTTCAGTTTAATGTTGGAGAATCCGGCGAGAGTCTTGTTAAAAGAAAATGAGGCTGAAATTAAGGAAGGACGTCTTCACAGGTCTAAAGAACTTGCAAACGAGTGTAATCCTGCAGTAATCCACCGTACCTCTTTCTAAATGGTATAAAATAAGACAACTGAAACATGAAACGAATCTTCCCCTTTCAAATGTGTGAACCCACAAACAAACTCCACCAAAAAACCTCCCTACAGCGCAGAATTGGTCAGATAACTGTCCGGTTTTTAAGCTTTCTTGGGGATCCCAGGATTCCGTCTGATGAGTGACAGGATGCGTTTCCTGGCAGGTCAAACGCTGCCTTCCTTCACTCTGCTGATGTGAGAAGTCATTATTCTGCCGATGTCTCATCATCCTGTTTAAAGGAAGATCAGGTCAGAGTGCACGAGGCAGAAACTTGATGTGGTCATCGGAAACCCATGTGAGAGTTGGTTTGTGGCACTCTCAGAGTTATTTAACTAAAAATTCATGTCAGACAGGAAGCAGCTTTAAGTATAGCTGTAAATGTGTAAAAATAGTTTTCTATGCAATGTTTTCTTTTATTTTTCATCTCCTTAACCCTCACCCAACATTTATTGTTTGATCAGCAGAGATCTTCACCAGCTTCATGTAGCTCCACCCACTGAGTTTAAACCAGCCAATGAGACGAGTGGCTGTGAGTCTGGTTTCTGCTCTGAGAGGAGTCGTACATTTCTGTGCAGTGAGGTTGCTCTTGAAGGTGAAGTGTTGTTCAAACAGAGGAGAGGAGCCTCAGCTCTGATTTATGGCCCTTTAAAAATGTGAGGGCCCCTTCGACGCCTGCAGGAACATATGCTTCTGCTCACCACCACCTCCTTCCTCCTCCTCCTCAGAGGTTTGAACTGAGGTGACGACACGCCGCTGAGCTCAAGTCCACGTCGATGTGTTTGGAGCCGAGATATTTATTGTTTCAACTCAGAGTTTAAATAAAGTTGGTGTCCAGTTTGCAGAGCAGAGTTTACAAGTGTTTATACCCTGTGTGTGCGTGAAGACGAATTTTAGGGCGTGATTGTTTGACCTCACTGTGTTTGAGATGTTGAGCAGCAACCCTGAGGATTTCAGGGTGTGTGTGTGTGTGTGTGTATTAATAGATTCCTGAGCCAGTGTTTGTGTTACTGAGAGGGATGTAGTGTGGATAAAAATTTGTATAGAAGAAGTGCAAACTGATGGTGGAGAGAAAGTTGACTGAGCAGAGCAACACTGAAGCACGTGGATGGCAGGTATTGTGGCATCAGTGCTGGTGCACGCCACCACCTGCTAATAGAATATTATTAAGGTTCTCAGGGGAAGGCTGCAACCAGGACACACCTCCCATCCCAGCCTCAGGTGTGCTGATGGGCTTCTGGTAGCGCTCTCAGACACCAGCTCTGCTCCAGAGTCTCAGACCATTGATGCTCTCTGGCAGGGTGGCCTAAATATAAAATCTCAGGTTTTTTCAAACCAAATCCTATTTCTGATTTTAGTCATTTTTTCCTTTTCTTTCTTAAAAACATATTAAACTTATTAAAAACAATAAACTTAAAGCTTTTGTGTGCAAAATGTGTTTGTTTTTTTTTATTTAGAGGAATGAATGAAAGTAAAACATCATCATAACTTCTTCAGCTTCATAAACGGCTTCATGTCTTTCATAGAAATATGCAGCACAACTGCATCCGTGATCTCTTTCCATCTGGATCCTGATCATACAGGATCTACCGCGGAAGTAATTCCCCTGAAGCAGGTCGTCTGTTAACGAGAGTCCGAGCAGCATTTTCACTGCAGTTATACGCACAGCTAAATTCGAGGCATGATGGCTCACTTCACTTTAAATCTGTTATAAAAAGAAGGAATAAAATCCTGATTTTCACAAAAATACATCGTCAGAAATGGAAAATTTGATTTATTGTTTTTATTGATTAATCGCCTATCTCTACCTTCTGGCAAATCTGCCTGCTTTTACACCAGTTAACCCAGAACCAAAATGGGAAGACTTTACAGGAGGTAACATGAAGAGAGTTGGAGACTTTGTTCTGAAAGTTGATGGTTGAGTCGTCAAGCTCCATTAAAACCTATGGTTTCCATGCCGACCGAGCAAATTTTCTAGGATCTGAATCTTAGGTTCAGGAGCCCGCACCATACTGGATGATCTGAGCTTTGTGACGTGGTGCTTTATTCTGCAGGAAGTAGCATCAGAAGATGCTACACTGTGGTCATAAAGGGATGGACATGGTCAGCAACAACACTCAGGTAGGCTGTGCGGGTTAAACCATGTTGGTACTAAGGGACCAAAGTGGGACAAGAAAAAAACCCCACACCATTACACCAGCATCAGCCCGAAGCGTTGATCCAAGGCAGGATGGATCCATGCTGTGGTCTTCTGCTGCTGTAGCCCATCTGCTTCAAGGTTGGACGTGTTGTATGTTCAGAGATGCTGTTCTGCAGACCTTCGTAGGAACCAGTGTTTTTTGAACTTCCTGTTGTCTTTCTATCATCTCCAACCAGTCTGCCCATTCTCCTTTGACCTATGGTCCAGTCAACTGGTCACTGGATAATTTTTCTCCTTCAGATCATTCTCTGTAAACCCTAGTCATCATGTTTTTGTGAAATATTAAATTGCTTTTGTAATGAGTCACATCGACCCATATGTTCATGCTTTGTGTTGTTGCTAGGCGATACCTTTGAAGGTGATTCAACTAATCAGTCGTGTTTCCTGTTTGTTGTTCGACACATCATATCAATCTGTTCATCATTTTACTGAAGCCAAACCACCCACATATTACGGATGCAGTGGAAGCTTTTTTTTGTCTTTAGACTTTTTGGACGGTTTGGGACAATAAAACAAGTTCTGTTTCACTCTCACTGAAGGAGGAGAGGAGAAGTTCAGTGAAGGTAGGATGGCGTTAGATGGAGCTTTGCAGCTGCATGTTGACGTGTTGCATCTGCTTCCGAACAACAGCTGATCTCAGATCTGATTGGTAATTTTGGTTTGTTAGAAGTGACAGAAGCTGAACTGGATGGAGCTCGAACAGGTCCAGTAAAACGAACGGCAGCTTCAGGTGAGGGTGGAGGTCCTCCACATGCAGGACTGTGAACCGGCTGGAGGTCCATCAGTTTTCTGAGCAGCTGCAGAAACAGCCTCCTGTTGTCCAGCAGCAGCTGAAGTTGCATAACGCCTGAAGAAAGAGGGAAAGTTCCAGCTTCAGTCATGTGGAGACTAATGAGACACTTTCATAACAATCTGCTGCTCCAGTTTACAACCAGGACCAGGACCAGCTGCACCTCATCCACGCTCTGTTTACCTTCCTACTGTGAAATGGTGGACAATGACAAACTAGAAATGATGTCATTTGTGTGTGTGATAACTGATAAGCTGAGCTGCTCAAACAGAACCAGGAACAGGAGTTCAGACCAACACAACCTCCAGTAAACAGAAATAATTATTTACCTCATTGATTTCCATTTTGAAGAGGACTTTTGGCCCGTTGATGGTTAAAAAGGTCCTGATAATCTTATCAAACCCCAAGTCACATGTTTATTGTATTGTATTCATTTTCTATTTTATTAAATTGTATTTATTTTCCAGCCATCCATTTGCTTGGCTCTTATCCGGCGTCGGGTCGGGAGGGCAGCTACTTGAGCAGGGAAGCCCAGTCTTCCCTCTCCCTGCCAGCTCGTGCAGGGGGATCCCGAGGCGCTCAGGCCAGCCGTGAGACGAAGGCCCCTCTAGGGCAGTGGTTCTCAAACCTTTTGAGCCACGACCCCCAAGATAACATATGTTGGTGTTCGCAGCCCCCCAACTCCATGTGTGATGTATCTCACACCATCCTCTAAATTTAAGGCTGGAAAACTGTAAAAAATCTCCAGAAATAAGGAGGATAAAGTCGTTTTTTGTGGTTCACTGCTGTGAAAAGGCACCTACATGCCCAAAATCAGCTTTCCCCATGGCGATAATGTCAAATTCAGATTTTTAACATGGCAGGTGTACTAACTTTGTTATTAATGTTTTTAAAAAATTAAGGTGCTAATTTAAAAGATTTTTCTCTTCATTAATGGTTTAATTTTGACAGCCCTGGTAAAAATTCCAAATTTATTTAATAATATATTTTTTTACAATTATCTGGCGACCCCCTGAAATGATCCTGCGACCACCATGGGGGTTCCGACCCCCAGTTTGAGAACCACTGCTCTAGCGAGTCCTACATTTATTTTATTTCATTTAACTAAAACAATTAAATTCAAATTAAATTAAGTTTTATTTTATTTCATGGAATATCATTATTAAATTAAGTTTAATATATTACTTTTATTATTTTTTTATTTTTTATTACATTTTAAATAAATTAAATTCTGTCTTAAATTAAATAGTATTTTATTTCAGTAAATTAAAGATCCCATATTATGCAAAATTCCCCTTCTGAAGGTTTTCAACAGTCATGTGTAGGGCTGCAACGATTAGTTGACGTTGTCGACAATAGTCGACAATAAAAATAGTCGACAACGGGGGGGCGGAATACAGAGTGAGACATCGTCTTCTTTTTTTAATCTCTGCAGAGAGTTGCACATGCGCAATAAAGTCTGCCAGGGGAAAAATATGGTGGCGGAGTAGGAAAGAAAACGGCGGCGGAGAACGTTAAAAGTCTGGGATAACGTAACATTAAACTTACAAATATGAGATTTGTAAAGTGGACCTTGTGTACCACGGAAGTATGTCTGCAATGCTCGAACATTTAGAGGAGAGGAGAAGGCACGTCGGACTTACATAATAACCTTATGCAAAATTTCAAAGCTGAAAGTGAAATAAGATCCATTTATAATAATCATGAGATACATAATCCGATTGGTCGACTAGTCGTTTTAATAGTCGGTGACTAATCGACCATCAGAATAGTCATTAGTTGCAGCTCTAGTCATGTGTCTTCATAACTTGTGCATGAGGTCCACAAATTTGAAAAATTCTGTCTCCTCTCTCACTTGCTTTCTCCACTTTTTAGCAAGTGTGTTGCTCAAACGGTGAATCTGAGATCTTCCTCTTTGTGACCTAATGAAGGGAAATAACCAACTACTCCTGGTAGATGCCATTGACCCGCCCCCCGGCTAGCTGAGCCTCTAAAATCACAGAGCGGGCGCCAGCGAAAGCCGGATCCTCTCCCAGAGAGGGGTGTGGAGAGGCACACCATGAACATTTAAAGGTTCAGACACAGAAACAGTCCGTTCTCTGTGGAGCTCTGGCTGAAACTAAGAACCAAGGCTGAATTTGGGGAAATACACTTTGAAAACAATGTTGTTGGACCTCTGACACCCACATGAAATCGTTGAAAAAATGTATAATATTTTTAAAATAATTCCATTAGAATCAAATTATTTATATTAATTCAAATAAATAAATTTTTGTCCTTTAAAATTACATTATTTAATTTACTTAAATTTTACCATGTAAGACTGCTGTGTTATTTATTTATTTTATTTATCCCCTATTTAACCAGGCAAGACAGATTTAAGAACATGTTTTAATTCACAGCTGCAGTTTGGCAAAGGGCGACATCTTTTGATGGAGATTGTTTCCATAAAGTTGAAAAATTAAAGCTGAAGCCAGACTGCCTGTCAGTGTTTACACAAGTGCTCTGTTGCACGCTGGGCATCAATAAAGTAAAAATAAATAAATTAATAAAATAATTTGGCCATTAAGATTGTGTGATGGTATTATTTATTTATTTTTTGGTCAGTACTTCTAGCAAACACATGTGGCTGGAGCATACACTGTATATAAAAGATGGAAGGAGCCTCCGTGATGTCACCTGTAGGTTTCTGAACAGCAAAAGTGAAGTTTGTTGGGCGTTCCCACCGTCGCCACCTTAGTCCCAGAAAATCCAAAACTGGGCAAAGAGGTGGAGCTGAGAGGGGGACTGTGAAGGTGGGGTGGATGATTGACAACTATCAAACTTCAAGCTGCCTGTTGCTAAGAGCTAACCGAGCTAACCCGAGCAATGGTAGCTAACCAGCTAACGGAGGTAGACGGCTAAAGTTAAGGCGCGCTGTTAGCCGCCTAAAAATCGCGGTTGTGCTGCACTCTCCCTTCTTTCTGCAGTTATTGGATACCTGTCAATCAAAAGGACACGCCCCTAATTATGCAGAATTTCGAGATTAAATAACATCCAAATGGATGAGTTAGAAAAAAATTCACCCCCCTCACAGTTGTCATGAAGGTAAACTTGACCTGTTAATCCTAAAATGAATTTTTGTACCAGGCTTTAAACATGATTACTTCTGCTATAAATGGGTCTTTTTAACATGGGAGTCTATGGGGATTTGCTCTGTTTTGGAGCCAGCACCTAGCAGATGAGGGGTGCAAGTTTTTGCACTTCCACATAGGCTTCACATTTTACCGGACGAGGTTGCCGCTTGGGCTGGAGGCTCCTCCATCTCCTTCAGTTCTATCTGAGGATGTGGAGGATGCTGATCTGCTGTTTGTAGCATGTTTGTAGATAGCTGGTGTTTGTCGTGAACTGTGGGATTTACCTCCTCACCACCACTGTGACACAACGTTGCCTCCTTGTTTGGCCACGTCCGACCCCTTAAAAACAAAACTTTCTCATCATAAGATAAGATAGGAACAAATAGGAATGATGTGAAGTTGGCTGTTATATAGTCATATATCAAGATCCTGATGTTAATATCAGTGTTTGGGTGACTAACATGTTGAACTTTTGAATTAAAAGAGGCAGTTTAATCTCCTCCTAAAGCAACACCTTGAAATGAACATCAGAAACATGATGTTCTTCATTTCATCAGCATCATCTGTGGAGGAGGAAACACCCACATGGCCCTTCTGTGGATTCCTGGCAAACATTCAGACTTTGACTAGTTTCCACCGGAGTCCATGTTCTGTTATTTTCTTGTTCGTTTCTCTGCATGTTTCCTCTTTTCTTTCTCAACCTTTTATTTGTGGATTTATTTTCCTGCAGTGAGCTGTTATTAATCAGTAAAACCTTTTCTGCTTGTCGTTAACAGAAGAAGAGTAAAGGAAAGAAAGGAGAGAAGAGACAGAAAGGAAGTAGCTGCCGAAATGAAGGAGGTGAGTCTATTTATTCTGTGGTTGTTTCAGACGGTGGTTTCCTCCTCTTGCTGCTTCACAGCTCAACTTCTCTCACTTCCTGTTTCTGTCATCGTGAGAAATTATCTGATGTGCAGTTACATTAAATATTTAATTTTATAATAATTATATTTTTTTCACTTTATTTATTTTTTCTTAGTTTAGTTAGTTGTTTTGTCTGAACCAAGTGGATCAGGTGGAACACTGCTTTAGCTGCTCCAGCATCTCCAGGGTTTACAGCTCATTATCAGCTGTGTGGGATATAAACAGTAATTGTTAAGTGTAAACTCTTCAGTATTCAGTAGATTGGCTAAGAATAGTCTATTCTATTGTTCAAAGAACTCTACATTATACATAAAAAGGTGGTGCAGCACCTTTATCTAGGCATCACTTTCAGCAACTAGTAGTGTGGTCCGTATGAGCAGTGTGAACTGGTCTACTGACCAGACCTAGATCCCAGCCATGATGCTAATTATGCAAACAAGCCATGTGGAGCTGATCATTGGAGGTTGATCTTTAGGTTCTGTTAAATGGAGAGCATCTTTAAAAAAACTTACACTTTTTACCCTTAGGTACCAAAATGGTACCTCTTATGAAAGTGTCATAAAATGTAATATATAAGTTTTTTCACTTCTGTCAAATCACGTCTTTTCAACAACTTCAGACTCTGGAATATGTAAGAAAATAATAAACCATATTTTTAGGTTTTTATGTCATTTTTGTCATAATAAATCCTGTTTTTTGTTTCTATAAGAGAAACACAAAGTTTGCATTGTTAGACTATATAATCCTATATATATATATATATATATATATATATCTATATCTATATCTATATATATATATCTATATATATATATATCTATATCAAAAATGTGTGTATAATGGTAGCCAATGGTACTACATTGGTCCCAAGGTAAAAAAGTGTTGCCATTGTGCTTTTCTCCTATTCTAGACAAAATTCAATAAAAGGAATCATGAAATTTTAAACGTAATAAAAAAGAAAAATTCTGGTCAAGTTTTATGCAAGTTGTTTGATCAAGGTTCAAGGACTCTTTATTATCCCGTGATGGGTAATTTGTTGTACAGCCAGCAGTAAAAACAGTCACAAACACTTAAATAACAATAAATATTTAAAAAGACTATGATAAAAATAATCAATTAATAAATAAAAAAATATGGAAGTTTCACCTGCCATCACTGCAGATGTTGTCATGGACCAGTTTGTAAATTTTAGATTTGGATTTTCTATCAGCGGTTATAAGCGTTTAAAACGTAGCATCATAAGTTAGGTTAGCAAAAATTAAAATTTATAGCCTAATTTGATCAACGGATCAAAAACTGACAAATGTAGAAAGAATTTCTGAATGTGGGAGACTGAAGGAACATCTGCTGTGACAGACTGACTCACGGCCGACCGGCGGTCCATTAACTCCTCGACGTTCCCTCGTTTCCTCACTTCCTGCTGTTTATGAGCAGTTTAACAGGCAGCACAGAAACCTCATTTCAGACGTCTTTCTATGAATCACAGCCGCTGCAAGTTCAGAGCAAAAACACTTTGGTTTGCGGTTTTTCATCAGATTGGACTTGAAACTAAGATTTTTACATTGATGTTTCTATCAAACCTAATGCTTTTAATAAACCCTCCACTTCCCGACATTTTTAAAGTCACCTGTGATCTGCAGTTTCGTCTGTTTACCTTCACACATCAGAGTGACCTGCAGAACTTTCTGATTGATGTCAGACATCAAACCTGAAGCTGTGTGTTTGTCTGCAGGCAAGTTTCAGCCTGCGTCCTCTGAAATTTGTTCTGGGATTATTAGAAAAGGCAAACATAAAAAGAAAAGCTGAGAGCCTTTAAGTCACAACGGTTTTCTCCATGTGAGCATTTTTCTTCTGTTTTTTTATGAGAGAAGTTTTTTTTTTTGGTTCATATTCGGTTTTTAGAATTACGACTCAAAGTGTTTGTGGAAGTTTGTGTTGAGATCATCAAATTGATGCAAAACTGAAGACGTCATTGGAAATTAAGTGTGTGTGTGTGTGTGTGTGTGTGTGTGTTTGTGTGTGTGTGTGTGAAGTCGTGTGCCCACATGTTGATGATGTAATTGACTGGATAAGATTACAGTTTGAAACCCTTCCTGAGTGAGTGTGTATGTGTGTGTGTTTGTGTGTGTGTGCGTGCATGCGTGTTTGAGTTTGTGAGGACCAGTCTGAGGCCAGGTTTAGTTAAAGGTTTTATTAATTTTCAGTTGAACCTAATTATTAGAACGAGTTTAGGTAAATTCAGGCCTCAGTTGGTCTCTAGTTTACTGGAAAGTGATGTTATTCATACATCTGGGACATCACACCGTCACCATGCTGAGTCAGCACTCGGTATGACACCATTATTTATGAATGAATGAATGAATGAAAAATACTTTATTAATCCCTTTGCAGGGAAATTCACACACATTCACATTTTCATTATTAAAGATTGATATCATTGTCACCTGACTGCTCCTTCTTCACTTGTTCTGTCTGTCTCCTTTCACCAGAGAACTACCAAAAGAACAATAAAATGTTTAACATTAAACTTCTCAAAAGAGCAAAGAAATCCACGTGTTCAACAATAGTGAAAGCATTCAGCCTTACTGGCTCTCTAGAGCAGTGGTTCTCCTGTGGGGGGGACTATAAAGCAGTGCACAGGGTCCTTAAGATAAATAAAATATCAGAGATTATTAATTTTGAGTAGTAAAATAATTAGGAATAAAATCAGCAGACAAACACAAAATAAACTACATATATGAATATTTTAGTGTTTCTTGTGTCGTGTTTAGGATGAAACTTCTTTAACTAAAATAGTTTTTCCTGGTCAGAAAGTACTCCGCTAAAAGAAAAAATTACTTCAGAGGGCTAGCACGGAAAAAAGTTTGAGAGCCACACATTTCCCGTTTCTATGTTTGGTATCACCTTTTCCAACACAACCTCACCATGATTGATCATTTTCCATTTTCCACATACATACATTCCAAAATACACAAAATAATCAAATCTTAATCCAAAAACTGTTAATAAAAAAAATACTATTTATTACAATAAAATGCTGCAAACACCACTTTTTTTTCTTAATACATCAAAAAAACAGCATCTGTTTTACGCTTGGATGTTTATTTTATTAAAATCGAACCATCATATCTCTGGTTTTATATGGTTGTCAAACAGAAACTGGGAGAAAGTTTCAGATCTGAACTTTCCAGTGAAGCTGAGAGCAGCTCCATGTGACCTGGTTTTCTGTTACTGTGCTTTGAAAATGATCCAGTCATGTAACCTCATCTATTGGAAAATGATCAGGTAACTAAAAAATCATGCTAAAAATGACCAGTTAGTTAGCGCTGTTTTATTACCACTATGCTTGGATCTACGATCATACTGGCATGACCGGATCACGTGACATTTTTACATCACCAAGAAGTAGTTCTTCTGCAATGTTCACGGAAAAATGTTCTCTAGCGCTGACTGAGGACAGCTAGTTAGTTAGCAATATAATAGCTAGTTAAACAGAAATGCTATGTAAAGGCCCATTTATGCTCCAAGCAGAAGACGGGTAAGCAGGCGGATGGACAGTTTTGTCCGTCTTCTGCATCAGTTACGGGTGTAATTTGGTCCGTTTTCAGCGAGCTTAGCTATCCACGCAGAAGACGGAGCAATACCACCAGAAATCGTGGGGGCAGTGCTGAGCAAAATATCTGACATGCAACCAGCAAAACAAACAAACCAGAGAAGAAGAAGACCAGAAGGTAACAAAAAAAGCATAAGAATGAAGATGCAAGCTTCTGAATAAAGACGGTATGCGAGTGTTTAGGGCGTGTTAGGCGGTTGGAAACAACTTCATAGCGGCTCATCAAACGGTGTCTGAAACTGACGTCGGATTGCGGGAGTGAACTCTGAACTCAGCACTGCCCACTAGTGGAGGAATTGACTGAACAACCATGGCAACAGAAAAAGACTCATGGACGAATGACATAGCACGTTTGAAACAGACGTTATTTACGCATGTAGGGGGGCATAAATGGGCCAGAATGATAGTCAGCCTTTGTGGAAAATTATTTTAGTTTCCAAATATGATTTCATTCTCTTCTAAAAAAGCTGAAAAGCTGCAACTCAGAATTTTACTGTCCATTACGTCCCGCTGCTTTTACAAACTTAGCTACTGTACCCAGTTCACAGTCCTGATCAGACCCCCTCCTCCACCCTGCAGCCAAGCCAGCCCCGTAGCGTAGCTCCGGTTGTGATTGAATGAGCGAATAAGAGCCTGTGAAAGGCGGCAGTTAAGTTTAACAGTAAATGTACAGTACAAGTTACAGTAGTTTGGCTACCCGGGTCTAGACTCAAAGCATTCAGGGCTAAAGCTCAGAGAAAATCCACGACCTGGATTAACTGCCTGTTAATTCTGTTGTGTGTTTTTGCAGGTAAACCTACGTCAGGTGAGTCAGACGTCTGTCTGGAGAAGCAGTTGGAGCACTTTGAGTGGCAGCTGAACATTTTAAAGGAGGTGCTCTCAGCCAGTGGAGCCCCGGAGAGGGCGAAGCTACTGAAGCATCATACTAATGAGGAAGTGTGCGCCCTCGTCCTGGGCACGCTTGATAAGGTGAGAGCTGTGGTTGGTAAAGTTTTTCCCATGGCCTTTAGCAGCGTCTCTCTCCTCCTGTCTGACACCTCAGACTTTAGGGTCGTTGAGGTCGGGCTGATGTCCGAAACAAAGCTCCTCTTTCTTTACCAATTGTGGGTTTTTGTACAGTAGAGACATTTTGAAGCACAGACATAATTTTTTTTCAGGTTTAGTACACGCCTGCTCTTCATCCCTGGAATCCTGTCCGCTGAAGAAATGATGTCACATGACCCATGCTGACTTCATTCATGTTTACATTTCTGATCATCATGTTGCCGCCCTCTGCTGAAGTTGGAACATCAGCACCATCTGCTGCTGAATTTGTCTTTAATTCATAAGATTATCTGAAAATCCAGTTGGATTTTGTGCCAGTCTGGAAGGTTGTCGTTGTTGTACAGATTATTGAGATGCTGATAACGTCCAGCAAACCTCCAGCCTGTCTTCTCTGACCCGCAGGTGAAAAGTGAGACTTCGGCTGAGCTGAACATCCAGTATGAACAGAGGAGCAAATCTGCTGCTGAGGAACAGGAACGACTGGTTAAAGGTCATTTCTATCTCACTGTGGTCATTTTGACATCTTTCTGCATGTTTTTCTTGTCTTTGTTATTTTCATTTGTATACATTTTTGTCTTTTTTTTTTTTGTAAATTGTACATTTTTGTTTATTTTGTGTGTTTGTGTAGTTTTTGTATTTGATTTCTGTCTCTTACTAGCCATTTTCATCATTTTATGATAATGAAAAGTAAAGAAATAATATATATATAAATATATGAATATAAATACATAAATTAATTTAATTTAATTTAATTTAATTTAATTTAAAAATATTCAGAGTAACACGAAGTTCCCTATCAGTATAATCCTGATTAAACTACCCTAAAATAAAAAATGTAATAGCTAGACAGATAATTGTTTTATCTGAAAGCTAAAACTCGCCTTTTAAAGCCTAACATCGTTAAGAGTCAGTTGCGTCATCACGCTACGCTACGTGCAGCGGAAACGTAAACATGGTGGCGCCAAGAAGTAGCAGGACAGTAGGAGAGTTTGGTGGAGGAGTAGCCATGCTTATCAGAGAGGAAGAAAGAATGTTTTAGTCTATAGTTTCAAGTGTCTTTTAGATAGTTTCACCATTTATTTTCAGTAGTTTTTATCACCGTTAGTATTTTCAGCGTATTTAGTTGCTAGTTTTTACCAGTTTTTAGCATAGTTGTTTTTTTAGCACATTAGTAGTTTTTAGCTTAGTTTCCATTAGTTTAGGTTACCCTAGTCTTAGCATCGTTCTTTTCTTTTCTTACACATCCAATACTGCAGAGAAAATACCCAACGGAGCAGCTGAGGGAGCTGTTGTGAGCTTATAGTACAAATAGTACCTGCACTCTCTACAGAAAAACTAGCCTTAAAAACTGGAAATAGTTCAAACAACATAACTATTTTTCTGCATTTATTGGTTCAGTGTTTTTGTTTGTTCGTTTAGTTACACCCATCTGAATTTGAATGTTTTTACACTTTTATGCTTCATAATTTTTTTTGTGTCTGTTGTAAATATTCTAAGGATATAAAGCTGCTAAAAATACTCCAAATGCTCATGTATATATTTCAGTTTCAGCTTTGTAAACAAAATCGGTCAGTCAGTCAAAACTCTGTTTTTTTCTGCTCCTAAAAAAAGAGTGAATCTCAAAACTAAAAGAGAGAGAATGTTGTAATAACTGGAAATTATTATTTTCTTTATTTTTGTAAATTTGGAAATGTTTTGGATCACTAAGTTTTGTGTATTTATTTAGTAAAATGTGATTTTTGTGTATTTTTGGGAGGGAGGGAGAAATGGGGGAAATTGGTGGGGGGGGGCGGGGTACCTGCATTCTGTATGTGTGTGTGTGTGTGTGTGCATGTGTAACTGTGTAAAAGAGAAACTAGAATATTTAGAAATTTCTCTGTTATACTTCGTTGTGTAAAGACTTGTTTTATTTTGTTATACATAAGTTTTATTATGTAAAGCACTTTGTTGCTTTTTGGCATGAAAGCGCTTTATAAATAAAACTGGATTTGATGTGGATGTGCAGCAGTTAATCATGTGTTTACCTTGTTGGCTGCAGAGCTGCAGACGAGACATGAACAGGAGAAAAGTCAGCTGACAGAAAAGTTTCAGGCGGCAGAAAACATCCTCAAGGTAAACAAACACGTCTCCATGACAACACAAAGAAGCTGCTTTGTGTCTGGGTTTACGTCTGTTAATGATAAAATGATGATAAAAATTTGCTCTAATAACAAAAAACTTTGACTTTCAGTTCTAAGATTCCATTTATCAGCATAAAATCAGTAACTCCAACCTCAGCAGAACAACAAAACACACATATTGATTCTCCATGATTCAGCAGCAATAAGCTGAAATGATTTTCTGCATGACATTATCAGTTCCTAACGTGGTTGTGGAGGAATTTTGCTCCACTCTTCTTTCCTCAGTTCATTGAGGTTAACCACATTGGTTTCTGCAGCTCTCTGAAGATCCCCCCCAGCGTTTCAGTCAGGTTGAAGTCTGGGTTTTGACTGGATCGTGTCAACACTTTGGTTCTTTTGTTTTTCAGTCATTCTGTTGTAGATCTGCTGCTGTGTTTGGGGTCATTGTCCTGTTTCATGAGACAGTTTCAACCAAGCTTCAGCTGTCAGACAGATGACCCTAACATTTGTATCTAGAATACTTTGGTATCAAGAGGAGTTCATGGTCCACTCAGTGACTTCACGGTGCCCAGATCATCATCCCGCCTCCACCGTGCTGACAGTATGACGTGTTGTGCTGCGTTCTGGAACATCTCCATTGTTCCTGAAGTTTTGTGGTTTGTTGAGATGCAGCTTTGCACACCTTGGCTGTGCTGCCATGTTCCTTTTCGAGAGAAGAGACTTTCTCCTGCAACCATTCCTAAAAGGCCATACTGGTTCAGACTTTTTCTAACTGGACTGTCATGAAGTTTAACATAAACATGCAAACTGATAGTCTGAGATGAAGCTCTTGGTTCTTTTGTTTTTACAGTTTCTCTGCATCACACAGTCTGACTTTGGGCTGAACTAACTGGGACATCCTATTCTGAGAAGACTGGAAGCTGTCTTGAATGTTTTCCATTTGTGAATCATTTTTCTCTCTACATAATGATGGAGTCCAGTCTCTTTGGCCTTAAAAAAGCGTGTAATATCTGTCTATTACAGTTCTACTCACATTTTGAGCCGTTTGGTCTTCAGTCTGATCCTGCGCCCCCCCAGAGGACAGAACATGAATGTCTGTTTTCATGCTAAATGCTTGTGTTGTACTTATGTGACTGAAGGGTAAAGTGGAGGAACTGACGGCAGAGCTGCAGGTTTACAACGAACTGAAGAGACGAGTGGAAGAATCGACCTTTAAGAAGGACCTGCAGAGGAATATTCAGGTGTGTTTTATTCAAAATGATTAAACCTTCTACACAATGCTTTCAGTCTAAGTCCTGAAAACAAGCCAAAACTGTGGCATCTGTCCAGGAGCACGGCAGCCCAGGTGCATTCTGGGAGTCCGAGCAGGAGTCACTGTTGTTTGTCATTGAGATGAAGACTGAGCGCGTGCAGGAGCAGAGCAGGAAGCTGCAGCAGATGGATGAGCTGGTACGTACACTGACTGGGGTTCTGCAGGTCCATAGGATCCTCACACCAACCCGTTTTTTTCCAGAATGTTTGCTCCTCCCGTTCTCTTCTTGACTCCCAGGTAGAGAAGAATCTGTCTCTGGAGGACCAGATCATCCATGTCCTGCAGCAGAACGAGGACTTGAAAGTTCGGATAGACAATTGTCAGACTCTAATTCAGTAAGTGCTTCAACACGGTCACATGTTGATCTGCTGCCCCCTGCTGGACAAAATGGCATCCAGCAGTCAGATGACAGGTGGTGTTTTACATACATCTCTTAATGAAAAGGGAAACTAAACATTAAGGAAAACATTTTAAAGAATTGAACAACTTTATCTTTAATCAGACTGTAAAAACCCAGATATTCTGTCAGATATGAACTTTTCTTCAAACAGCTGTCACCAACACTGACTTTGAGATTACAAACATTTAGACTGAAAACATGGTGTAATCACTGTTGATGTCACCAGTTTATGAAGAAATTAGTGGTTTATGTTGTGAGGGTAACAGTCTGAGTAGAGATCCCAGACCACTTGCTCCTAACCAGATGCCTGAGCCCCCTCATCTGGCTCACCTGGATGTGGAGGAGCAGCGGGTCTATTCTGAGCCCCTCCCAACTGAGCTACTCGCCCCATCTCTAAAGGAGAGTGACGCATCCACCTGTGATGACAGTGTTTGCCTTACTTAGATAATAAGATAGTTTACACAGAGTTTGTAACTGCAGAGAAATTATCATTTTTTTTCCTGGGTAGAAACCCTAAAATGACCCCATAAGCCTCAGTGTCCCCACTGGTTCCAGCTGAGCATTCGCTCATCCTCCCGGAGTTTAACTGTCATCTCTGATGTTCTGTTTCCAGGCAGTTATCGAAAGAGCAGCAGGAGGTGAAGGCGGCGCTGGAGAGGCAGGTAGCGGTCAACCAGAAGCTTTCCCTGGAAAAAGAGCAGCTGATGTTCAAACTGAGACACAGAGACTCTTGTCCGACCATCCACCTGCCGGCCATGATGCAGGAGATCGCACCCAGATGACCCTGAATCACTTGGCCTGGTTTACTGCAGAGCACCAGACTCAAACTGAGCCAAGAACCAGAACTTCTAGAGTCAGATTTAAAGGCTCTGACGCTGCATCATGTCTGCATCAACAGGACTTCTGTGAAGCTGCATCTCTGGTTCTTATCCAGCAGGTTCTTCAGCTGTGTGCCATTCTGTTGAGTTCGTCGGTGGCTGATTTCAACCCTTCAGGTCGTTGTGATGTTTCTGAAACTGATTTGCAGAAAGTAAATTAAGCCTTTTTTTTTTTTTTTTTAAATCAGAGTTGCAGCTTCAGACTGTAAAGTTTTGTTTCCAACCTCTTCACATTACTCGCCGAAGAGCTAATGAGGGTGTTCAATTCCAAAACACCGGGTGGCGTTGCGCTGTTATTCCTCTCCCCGTCTCTGGTGCTAATTTATCCAGCAGAGCACTACATCCCAGAGTTTGTTCTTTATCTGATGCTAAATCAGGGAAATGTTTCTTCTGAATTCATCTGCTGCCTGATGTTTGTGACAAACGCTGAAAAAAAACTGTAGTTTTTCTCAGATTCTACTGGATTTGTTGCTTATCAGGTCAGCTTTTAGAAACAATCCCTACATGATGAAGACAAACAGCAAATTCTCTCATTTCTGCAGCTTAAATAGTGACTCCATTAGTTTGTTCAGGTGCTCATTCTGGAAATTAAAATTATTTTATCTTTTTGATCAGACACTGGCTGAAAATAGAAGCAATTTATTTAATATAATAACGTTAGGAAGGTTTCTCCATGAATCCAGGATCTAAAGCTTAGGTAGTCACATTTGGTGGGATTTACCTCCAGGTTCTCCAGGCCTCTGACCATCGGTGCCTTGCTTGTAACATGAAGAGTTTACTGGTTTAATTTTAGGTGTCTACATTGTGGACGTCTGTGTGACATAGCTGACATTGCAGACCATCATCCTTAATGGGTCTTTCAGGATGTTCTTGGGCTAAATTTGACCTGATATTATGTCCCCATTTTGCTGGGATCAGGTGTTACAGTATTTTAATCCTGAAAGCCATCAGAAGGTCCCAAAAATGAACGTTTATAATAAGTGTCTAATTCATTTATGATGCTGGAATTTTCCTTCTTATTGTCATTCAATTTTTCCTTCCAGCTCTCCCTCATTCCCAAGTCCATACTTGAGTAAGTCTGTTGCTTTCTGATGTATTTTGGTGACAGTGAACACATATAACGCCATTCTACAATGTTTATGAACAAATCACAATGTCTGTTTACTTGTTTTCAGTCTCCTTTTAAGTGGCTGTTTAGGAAAGAAAAAGTAATACTCGAGGCCTTGCTTAGATGTAATGTGCCCAGCGTCAAAACATCTGAATGTTATTCTGTCCGCTGTCTCTAATGTGCCTTGTTCAGGATTCTCATGGCTTTTCCCAACAAATTCCAAAAGGGTTATTCAGTTTTTCAGTTGAGTCAAGACGTTAAGTTTTACATTTATAATAACCAGAAACTGTATTTACATGTGTTCATTTTGAGGATATGAGTGTGTTTACAAAGCTTTTGAATTAGAAAAAAGATTTTTGAAAATACACTGACTATGGCATTTTAGCATGCTAGCGTCCTTGCTAAAGGGGTAGCAATGTTTGGTTGGGTCTGAAGTGAAACACCTTGGTTTTATTTAGGTTTGTTGGATCATCCTGAACGTAATTTGACAGGATTTTGATTATCGAGTTTAAACATCCAGTTTTTCACAGCTACAGCGATCAAAGATAATTTCCTGTTAGCGTCCTTATTCTGTTGTTACTGTTGACCCTGACATATTAATGCTAACATGCTAGCTGCAGAATTTCTGCATGTTATCGTGTAACTGTGTTTAACATTGCAAAAAATAACAAATGTCATCATATTAGCATGAAGAATTTAATGAACATGTTAATGCTAACATGCTATAGCAAGAATTTCATGTTAACATAACTGATAATATTGCAAAATGAACAAATGTCATCAAGTTAACATGCTAATGCTAACAGCTAATGGCAGAATTCCACCATGCTAACATCTAACTGTGTGTTAATATTGCAACAAATAACATATCATCATGTTAGCAGCAGTATTTAATGAACTACGTGCTAACATTATTCAATAGGATCTGTTTTCACCTCAGAGTCCTAAAAGCTGAGTGCATTTCTATTAAAAATTCACAATACTATTGTTGTTTTTTTTTATATATATATTTTTGAATAATTGTTTACAGGTGAATAAAGAAAGTAGTAATCGCAGAATATCAGGCCTGTGTGCTAAAAGCTGCTAGCTTTCCACAGCTGTTAGCAGCAGAGTTTCAAGCTTGGTTTTCATTAATGGTCACTGTCCCAGTTTACATCAGATCTTTAACAGAGAACAATAATCACTGTCTATGTCAAGCCGCAAAATTTTTATTTAAATTTTTTGAGTTGAGATTTAAATTTTCTTTGCTTTTTGTGACGTTTGTGATAATATTGTGCCAAAAAAAAAGGTAAAAGTTGTCAATGTTTGCCAGCTCTGTCATAATGCACCAGCACTTTGACCAGGATTTCACAGGAGTTTGTACAGTAGATTTTTCCTTGTTGTACAGTTCTTTATTTTCTCTGCTTCTTGTTAAACTGTAAGTAATCTGCAGCAGTTTGTTTTCAGCCTTATGTTTAGTTACACACCAACATTTTGCTTTTATTGACTTTACTAAATAAAATTCAGAAAAAATTCTTAGAATTCTCAGTGGTAATTTGTTTTCTTTCTCTTGGGATAAACCTAAAAAGTATCAATGGCTCATTGTGTGTGTGTTTTTTTTAATATTTTGCAAATTTTTGTAGATCTATATATAGCGATAGTGGCTGGATAGCTCAGCTGGTAGAGCATCAGTCTCCCATGTGGGAGACCAGCGTTCGTTCGAATAGAATATTAACACCTTCCACCCGTAACACTACTAGGTGACATTTCTGTTGACACCTTAAGGAGGCTCCTGCCCCAGCAGCAGCAGTCTGAGCCTTTTTTTTTCTGCCTACATTTATCAGTTTTCAAAACTATTACGATTTTATTCCAAAAGCACTTTAAAAACAACAGCTGAGTAAAGTTTTGTACAATAAATTAAAAGGAGAAAAAAAGCATAAAAACTGCACAAATTAAGAACAAGGATAAAAATGCAAATACGACTATAAGTGACCACATAGGAGCTATAAGAAATTTAAAATAACACAAATACATTCGGAGGGTAAAAGACACGGATGACAACTCACACTTGCTTGAAAGCCAAAGACTAAAAGTGTGTTTTTAAATGAGACTTAAAAACGAGAAGAAGCCTGTCTGGCCTGCAGTGGGAGCTCATTCCGTATTTTAGGAGCTAAAACTGAAAAGACTCCATCTCACCTGGATTTACAAAATGTTTTCGGGACAGTTAAAAGCATCTGGTCAGCTGATCTAAGAGCACATGATGGCATCTATGGATGAAGCAGCTCAGACAGATAAAGACTTAAAAACAAATAAATTGCTGATTAAATTGACCTGTGATGAGATTATGTTTTATTGGGAGAAACTTGCTAATATGTTACCATAAAGCACAGCTGTCATGTCAGTAAGCCACTTTGTTTTTTAAATTTTTAGAAGGAAATTCAGGTGAACACAAGACACAGTGTGAAAAGTTTCTGCCACATGATAAAAAAACGCCCTGGAGGCTCTTCTGTTGTGTCTTTGTGGCTAAAGCCAGAACCTTCATCACTGAACATCTCTTCCTGTTGCACTGCAGACATCTGACAAAAACAGCAGAGAAACCCTAATCTGTGCAAACATGACATGTTTGTTGTGGGACAGACAAAAATTTGAGAGATATTTAGAAAGTTGTGGGAAAACTAGGAAAAGCATTTTCACTCCATCCAGGTGAATCTACAGATGTGAGTGTAAATCCACGACTGGTTGCTATTCTTAGATTCTTTGATGGAGATTATATTTATGAAAACATCCTGTTCTACAAAAGTTTGGAACTAAAGACAGGAAATTTGTTGAAAGCCCAGTGTTGCAGTTAAACTTGGATCCATGCGGGAATGTGAGAATAAAGACTCACATGGCTATGGTCCTCTGGTACGTCAGAGATATGCAGCTTTTTATCAGAGACCCTGAAAATTTTGAATTATCTCTCAATTTTTATTCATTGAAATTTTTACTTGAAGTCAAATTTTGTAATGATCAATAATCATTTGATGTAGAATTAGTGGTGTGATACACCCAAGCAGCCGCTAAGTGTCAGCAGAGGGCAGTTTGTCAGATCATTTTCTCCAAGAGCTGCAGACCTGCTTACTTGGTTTGGTAAAAAGCTGCATCCTAGGCCCAACGACGCAACGCAGCAGCTTCTACAGACAGAACAAACGTTTCTGTGAAAAGTCCCAAATCTCAGCTGCTGTATGCAGCCTCACCTTGGCTCTGGTGTCTAAATGTGCTGTTTTTGACTTGCACGTTAGACTTGAGTGTAAAGTCTGCAGCTGTGCATCGTCTCAGCAACCAGAGCATGAAGCCTGCAGCTTCATCTAACAATCCACGCATGGGAAAATTCAAAACTTTGGTACATTTGGTACCAAATGTTACATCTAAAGGATAATTACCTCCACAAAGGATGGATGAGAAACTGCTTGATCTAAATGTGGGCTGAATTAATGCGTTTAAACCCACCGCTATAAAATCCTTCATGCAAATCTGTCCTTAACTTTTTGAGTGAAACAGTAAAACAAACCACATGAACCACATGCTGAAAACAAAAGATTATAGAAGATTATTTAAAAGAGAAGACATTTATCTTCATGTGATTAATTTCTATAGATACAGAAAAAAACTGTTGTTTCCTCTGACAGATTTGTTGTTGGGATGTTTTCATTCTTACATTCAGCGCAATTTCATCAAGTCCGCTCAACCAGTAAAAAATAACACAGCATTTTGTAAATAACAAACACAAAAAACAAACAAACAAACAAACAAACAAACAAACAAACAAGCAAACAAACAAACAAAAGAAAACAAAAACAACAACAAACCCCCCCCCCTCCCCAAAAAACAAAAAAACCCCAAAACAAACATAACACATTTTATTTTCCGGCAAAGTACACGTACATCATCCAGATTTTAATGAGCTATCCTTTTACTAATCAAATGATGAAAAACCTAAAATTACTTGAGAAAAACTGTGATTTCAACAAAATTTTTGCCTAAGTTTATAATTTCCACACACATTTAAATGTATAGGTCACACCTATAAGGGACCTAAAAAAACCAAAAACATTTAATCCCAGGTATCCGGGACTGAAAAATAAAACATTTCACATTATGATCAGAGTAATCTTTCAAGAACTATTACATGTATTAAATGTACATGTGTAATTTTAACTTTACATATGTGTACATTTCCACATTCATCTATAAACCCTGTCCACCTGAACTGACTCGCCTCATAATAAAAACTGAAATGTGAATTTCTTCGTAAGAAAGTTTTTAAAGGTTTAACAAGTTTCCCCCTGCCTTGAAAATCTTTATATTTAAACATAAAAGTGCATCCTCTTTTTGATAAATGAGAAATTACAGTTACTTTCATCAGAAAAATTGCAGTTAATGTTTTCTATTTTTTAGATTTTCTGAGTTCATCCCGCAGGCCAAACTGGACCTTGTGGTGGACTAGTTTTGTTCCCGGGGACTTATGTTTGGTACCCCTAATCTAGATATTTGAATTTGAACAGGTTTCTGTTTAAAAAGCAAATTACAAAATAATCATAATATTTTTTTTCACTCTTTCATCTTAAAAACAAAACAAACAAAAAAAAAAACTAATTACAATAGTAGTAGTAGTAGTAGTAGTAGTAGTAGTAGTAGTATTCCTTTATCTGTTTTTATACTAAATAAATGAGCTCCATCATTTTTTTGCGGTTTGTAGATGCATCCAGGCTCTGCCTCCAGGGGGCGCTGCAGCAGGCACCTCCCCAGACACTTTTGTTTACATTCCCCTGTTGTAGGTGACATCACCCGGGTCTAACAGACTGACAGCTGGGGCTGATTGGTTGGGGGCCCACTTGTAGTTGGTCTCCGGACCCGGGTCTCTTCACACTGAGGCCCCAGAGGCCCCGACACCTCTGACCTGCAGTTTACGGACTGCAAATCTGTGAGAAAGGATCAGTGTGTCAGCAGTTGTTTGACAAGCTAAACCCGACACCTGTAAGGCAGACCCCCCCCACCTTCTCAGCAACCCCCACCCAGCTCAGAGTGTGTTGGATGGGATGTTATGATTCACTGTTGGAATCTGCCTAAGTTCTGGAGACATCAGTCTTCTTTACGGTGATGTCTGCTCTGCAGTTTAGTCTGAAGACTAAGTTAGTTTAAATTATGCAGGAAATTTACATGAGAACTAACTGTGTAATATTGTGTGTGTGTGTGTGTGTGTGTGTGTGTGTGTGTGTATGTGTGTGTGTCTGTTGGCTATGGGTCACAGCTCCTGCTGTCATGTCACAGAGTTCCCATGGTGCTTCACAGCCACCTGGAAACACCTGAAGCCAGGAGGAGGAGGAGGAGTGTGAAGAGGAAAAAGAGGAGAGGACAGACGTGTCAGTCAGGTGAGATAAACAGAAACAAACCAGAGGCATCAAATCTTTATGTTCATTTATACAAATCTGATCCAGTCTAATGCCTCCTCCTCATCTTCATCATCACCAGGCTTCTCTTCATCTGCAGGACTGATGTCGTAAAAGCCTCAGCCTATAGCAGCATGACTAAACGGATGTACGGGTCACCAAGCTAGTCCTGACTATTAGATTTATAGAAATCAGGAAAGTTTGAAGCCTGATCTGAAAGGCAGGGGGCGTGTCTGGGAAACTGGGAACTAGTTCCACAGAAAGGGATCTGATAACTGGAGATTCTGCCTCTCGTTCTACTTTTAGAACCTCCAGGAGCCACCAGTAAACCTGCAGTCTGACAGTGAAGTGCTCTGTTGGAAAATCTTTAAGGTCCCGTGGAGCTTGGTCACTAAGAGCTTTATATGTGAGGAGAAGAATTTTAAATTCTATTCTGGATTTAACAGGGAGCCGATGAAGAAAGATAAAACTAGAGAAAAATGATCTTCATAATTCTCATCAGAACCCTTGCTGCAGCATTTTGGATCATCTGAAGACTTTTCAGAGCAGTTCTGAGACAGACCAGTAATCAGGAATTACAGTCGTCCAATCTGGAAGTACCAAATCCATGGACTAGTTTTCCTGCATCACTCTGAGACAAGATGTTCCTCATTTTGGGAATATTAAAGAAGGTGGTCCTAGAAAACTGATTTATATCAGTCAGAGGACAGATCCTGGTCAATAATAACTCAAAGGTTCCTCACTGTAGTACTGGGAGCCAAGCTAATACCATCCAGAGTAATTACAGAGTCTTCCTGAGGATAACTCCGTCTGGGATCCAGCAGCTGCAGCTCCTCAAAGCATCAAACCTTCTGTCTGAAAAATGAGGTGCCATCCATCTGTATCATAGCAGCCGCTGTTTGGCCCCGGCGCTCGTGCTCCAGTCGTCCCCTCTTTACATTTTCAAGTGACCTTTTCACGTGGATGCAACAGAGGAGAGATTAAAAGTGGAAGAAAGAAATTTGCAGCTATTTCCTGTTAATATATTTCCCTTGTTGGGCTCTAATGAGAGGAGTTGCCCCTTCACTTTCAAGAGGGCTTAGCAGCAGTTAGCTGCGGCTCCAGGCTGCGGGACAATAATCGCACTTTAACTCAGCCTAACAATGACTCACACCACTTAATTCCCCCTTTCAGAGCCCACGATAGAACGCCAGAGGCAAAATTAATAGATGCTAATGGCTGCCTTCAATCAAAGCAGAGCTGGATCCAAATCTGCCAGTAAGGCCTATTAATTAACACAAGGGACAGGAGGGGAGGGCAGGGGAGGGGGGTGTAGGCTGACATACTGAGGCAGGATGGGGAGGAAAAAGGGGCGCTGTGGTTCACACGGACCTCTGCAGGACAGCCCATTGAAGCTGGAGGCAGGGGGCCTTTGTGGGGCATCCCAGGCCACAATTAGAGGCTCCTGAATGGGCTGGCATTTGTCCCACAGGTCCTAAAGCTGCACGGGACGGGTCAGGCTCGGGCTGCACGGGTCAAACCCAGCATCCAAAGCCGGTCGGACCAAGATGAAAAATGTTTGTGCTTCTGCTTTCTGTAGAAATGTTTCTAAAAACTGCAGCTGATAAGTTTCCATGTTAATAAATGGTGAGGTGACTGTGTGCAGTAGCTCCCCCTGGTGTGTGGAGGTCATATAAACAAAACTATGGTCTGTTTCATAAAGATGTTTGATTAAAAAAGTATTTTCTACAGAGCAGAAAGGACAACTAACCCTTTTGTGTCTGTTTCACCACAACATTCATGTTGTTTGCACTAAACAAGAGAGTGATTACTAGAAGAAACATTTACAATAAGCTGAATAAATTTCCCAATTCAGCGTTTCCTCCCTTTTCTTTGTCTCAGCAGAAAACTCAGTTTGCTTGAAACTTGTCCAAACGTCCTAATTCCTCACTGATCATTGAAAACATCATGGTTCCTCCTCAGGTCAACAGTCTGGCTGGCATCTTTCACAGAGCCCATAAAAACCTCATCAGTAATGTCACTCACTACAGTTCAGTAGTTGTTCTTATCCACTCTCGTTACTTCTCACCTTCATTACTATAACTCTCTCCTCGCTGGTTTACCCCACTAGTCAACCCACAAACTTCAGTTAGTTTTACTTCCAGAATCATTTCCAGAGCTTCACTTACTGAACACATCATCCTATCCCTAATAAACGCAGTACTCCTCCATCCTCACATCCCATCCTAGACTTTTCTTTTTATTCGCCTATTCCTAGATAGATAGATAGATAGATAGATAGATAGATAGATAGATAGATAGATAGATAGATAGATAGATAGATAGATAGATAGATAGATGGACGGACGGACGGACGGACGGACGGACGGACGGACGGACGGACGGACGGACAGACAGACAGACAGACAGACAGATAAATAGATAGATAGATAGATAGATAGATAGATAGATAGATAGATAGATAGATAGATAGATAGAAGATAGATAGATAGATAGATAGATAGATAGATAGATAAGTAAATGCCTGTCCTGCTTTTATCTCTACTTTTGTATTTGCAACTTGTTTTTCTAGCGATGATTTTTCCATCTTTATTTGTTGTTTTAATTGTTGTTTCCATTCATGATGTTGTTCTTACACAATTGTTTAAATGCTATATAAATTAGATTTATAAATTACATGGAACTTAAATCTGTGTTTTCTTAAGGTAAATGTATTAAAACACAGATCCAATGTTATATCTGGGGCTGTAGGGGCAAACACAGGACTGTTTGTTTGTGTTTGTAAAAACAATTATGTTCTTTTTAAAGTTCATAGCTTGTGAAATGTCCTTAAAATTTGACGACAGAGTTTTGTTTTTTGAAACAGGAAAAGGCTAAAAGCTGTTATTTAAAGGTTTGACACCCAGGAACACCTGTATTTCACAATAACCCGCATACACACACACACACACACACACAGTCTTATCCTGTCCATCCTATTACAACTTTCCTGGACACGCCTCTGGTCCAGAGATGTCCCAGCATGCATTGGGTTAAAGAGCCAGATCAATGGAAAACCAAATGACAGGAGAGCTGAGAGCTGAGGATGGGAGACGCGTTGATTTTAGTTGCATGTGTTGAGACGAGTAACAACATGATGCACTAATGAGGCGACGTCTCACCGCGATCAGCTGACCTCTGACCTGCAGGATCAGCTGATGATCCATCACTCACCCCCTGTCCCCATGTTAGATAGAGACAAGAACCAAGTCTAAACCTAAAACATAAAGATTAACGTGTAATCACAGTTAAATGAGTTAAATGTGTTAATAACTGCATCCTGTGATACATAAATTCATGATTAATATAAATATTTACCAACAAGATGGTTGACTTGATTCCTCAACCTCACCGATTCACTGGCAAAGATCTGAAGCTGCCAAAAAGGTGAGCTGGTTTTTTATTTCCAGCTAATTTCCCCCCCCAACTGATTAAAACATGGACTTGTGTCAGCTGTTAGTGACAATAAATGAAATTTTACAAGAAACTGAAATAACAGCGAGTTGAATCAGAGAAACATCAGACAAGATAAACAAAAATCAAACAAACTCAAAATCATCTGGTAGATGTAAAACAATCCAGAAAAAAAGACCTGAAACCACAAAAACTCACAGACAGCAGACATGCAACAGGACCTCCAAACAAGAACAAACATAAAATAAATAAATACACCGAAACAAGAGATGAAAGCAAAATAATCAGACAAAAAACAACAGACCAGAGAAAAGAAACACAAAATATAATAGAATAAAACAACAATAGCTACATAAATAAAATAAAAATAACATAAAAACCACACAAACATTTTAAGGATAAAATTGAAAAAACAGAAAAATAGCTGCTGCTTCAAATCCCAGTAAAATTACTTAAAAGAGTTTTTAAGAAAAATCTGAGGAACACAAAACAATCAGACATACAATAAACAACATAGGAAAAAATGACTTCACTTAAATGTAATTCAGAAAAAACCAGATTTAAATTTGTACAATTTATATTAAAACAAAAGAAAAACTCAAAATTACAAAGAAAACCACAATAATTAGATTTTCGTTATTTTAACCTTTTAAACATTTTCAGATAAAATATAAAGTAGTAAAAAGAAATTGAAAAAATGAGAAAAGAAAGATGACACCGAAAAGAAACTATAAAAATAAAAATAAGAAACTAAAAGCAGAGAGAAACTCACAGTTTGGAGATAAATTTCAGATTTTCTTTTTTTTCCATGATTTTCTGCTCTGGTTTAATTTAAATTAACATTAGTAATCTTTGTTTTGTTTCATCTTCATCATCTTCATCATCTACATCATCATCACACTCAGTCATCATCATCCTCATTGTTGACATCCTTCCTCCTCTTACCTCGTCCTCCTCCTTTTCCTTCTCCATAAACAAAATGGCTGTTGGAACAGCTCTGTTTGCGCATGCGTAGCACACCTCTGGCAAGGAGGGCAGGGCAGGTATCTGCGCTCGTGCAGCCTGTTGACTGACAGACACGCCCGGCACTGCTCAGAGTCCAGCATGCGGCGATTGGAGGCGCGAGGAGACACCGTCTGATCAGAGCCTGCAACCCCGTCGTCTTCTGCTCGAACCCGGCTGCCGCTCGGAGGATCCCCGCGGCGCCGCGAGCGCAGGAAGTTTTTGGGTATTCTTTTTTATCCCCTACTGGAGCCAGAGACGCCGCCCTGGACTCAGGTGAGAGGAAAGCAGCGACTTCCAGGTTCTGAAAGTCAGGATTTACGCGCGGCTTTTACGCACGGACGGACGGACTCTGGTGGAGAGTTATGGGGGCACTGGGAATCTGATCTCTTTTAGTCCAACAAACTGGACTAAGTGGAACGAATTTTTCCTCAGCTTCGCAATTTTCCTCATCCTCTCAGCTCACGATGTTCCAGCACAGCATCAACAAAAAATGTTTCACCATCGAAGCTCTGGTCGGGAAGGATGCGGGCAGCCGGAGCAACGGCTCTGGGGACGAGCCCATCCGGCCAACCGCGCTACGGTTCCCGGACTCCCTACACCCGTCCTCTGCCGCCGGAGTCTTTGGATCCTGCTTCCAGGGCAGTAGCGGGAGGACTTTGTTCTCTGCCGGGCCGGACATGGTGCTGCATGAGCCCGGGACGCACGTGCAGGGCCCCGGCGGGCTGCCGTTGCACCCGCTGCAAATCCCCCCGCAGAGTTTCTTCAGCCCGCAGCACCGGGAGGCCCTCAGCTTCTACCCGTGGGTCCTGCGGAACCGTTTCCTGGGACACCGCTTCCAAGGTAAGCCGGCAGGAGGGCGACGGGATCCAAGCTGGTTCCGGTTTCAGATTCGGTCCATTCAAGCATTGTGCCTCATTTTAACGCTCTCTTCCCCCAGGGTGACTGTTCTATAATTTCTCTGCTCTAGTCTGTGTGTTGGTGTGCGCGTGCGTATTGCTACAATATCAGATCAGGAATCAGAAAAAGCAGAAAGAATTCTGCAATTCTCAATTTTTACTTTAATTCTCCCCCCCCCCCTAGATGTTAAGTTATTCATCTGAACTCCTTTGAGTTTCACTTTAAGTTATTTTAACTGGGTCTGGGTCGATCAGATTTACTCATTTGATGATTTTAAATACAAACAATCACATTTTTTATTTTAAAATCAGCTGTAGTTCTTTAATGTTATTTTCAGGTCTACAACACAAAAACCCTCCATGTTACAGAAGGAGATTTTTTTTTTCATTAATGAAACTTTATTTTTGTTCTTGGGGCAGCAGGAACAACCTCAGCTGGATTTAGTTTCTTTGATCGGGTCATTTTGTTGCAGAAAGTTCAGACTTTTTTCTCTGGATCAGAACCTTGGCCGCTGCTTTCTGTTTAGATCAGATATTTCTATTCGGATCATCGAGAAGCCTCAGAAACAAACATCTGAGGTGGAATGTGCTGAAGCTCTGCGTGGATTTAAGGTGGAACTGACTGGTCTGTTTTCAGAGTTTACGAGATTTTTTTTACATTTGATGTGAAACGTGCGTTCTGGTGCCCCCCCCCCCCCCCCCCCCCCCCCCCCCAAAAAAAAGAAAGAAAGAAAGAAAGAAAAAAAAATATCGACAAATAAAATTTATTCTGAGAGTTTGTGCGTCAGAGTGATTTTAACGATTTAACCAAATAATGACATTTTCATTGATGGCTGTGGTCAGCTGAGGTTGGACTGATGGCGCGTGCAGCTGATCAGATTTATTGATTTGATCAAAAAGTGCCGCAGCGGCCTGAAGCTGGAGGTTCGGCCTGTTTGTGGATCAGCTGCAGAAAAAAAATTAAATATAGCTAAACCGTTTATTATTATTATTATTATTATTAATAATAATAATAATAACAATAATAATTATTATTATTATCCTTCAATGAAATAGAAAATATTAACTTAATAATAAAGAAGAAAAAGAGATAGTACTTCAGTGAGCCAGTTGCATAAAAATAACTTGAAGAATTTAAGCTTTTAAGTTGCTTTTAATAAAAAAGTAAGTTTTCCTATGCTTGCAGAAAATATAAAATAAAAACACTCAAAAGACATAATTTCTCTGAATCATATTTAAGTAATTATGTTAATTACAAATAGTCCAAAATAATGTTGTGTACTGTCCTTAACAATTTTTAACAAAGTAAATTAATTAATCAAATGCAGTTTAAATATGCTGAACACGGGGGTTTGCACCTCAGCTAAATTAATTAATGAGTTCAGTGTTTTATTACAAAAATAATTTATAAAATATTCCTAAATGAAGTATCCCTTTTAAAACACACACAAACTAAAAATACAAAAACCAAACAAACAAACAAAACAGACTTAACTTAATTGTTTGGGAAAAAAATAACAATTTTTTCTCATAATCTAAAGTCATAAAAAATTAATTAAAATGTTTACATTTGAACCATAATTCACAGAAATTCAATTAATTAAAAGTATACAATGAAAAAAATAGTTTTGAAATGTGAGTTCACACAAATAAAGATGTAAAAAGAAAAGAAAAGAAAAGAAAAGAATAAAAAGCCACTGATGGTTTCTGGATTCTTGTTTCTGAAGTATCTGAGCTTTGTTTAGAGTCACGTGACAGACAAAGCCTTTCAGCTTCCTCAGGGTCGCGTGCAGCTGTGCGCGCGCAGACTGATGTGTCCGCAGGTGCAACTCCGTCAGGTGTTCCTGCAGCTTCCGCCACATTTTAAACTAATGTTCAGAAAGTTTGAACAAAGTTTGGAGGACGCAGCATGCGCTGTGTGAGAATGAATGAATGAATGAATGAAGTTTATTCAATTTCTCATATAATCACATTTAATCAGGACATTCAGACATTTTCTTTGTTTATTTCTGAACTTCCACAGAATGAGTCGCTGCTCATCTTTTATTTTTATTATATATTTTTATTTTTCACTCTGAAAAACTTCAGTGCGAACTTGTTTTATGGTTTTAAAACAATAAAAACACGACTTTCTTTAAAAAAAAATATTGCCAGTAATTACACGGTTTATTAAACGAAAAACAGAAATACAGTTAATAATAAGTAAACAGAGTTTAAAGGCGGTACGAACGAACGAGAACTTAAATCCTTTTGCCCTTCATCAAAATTTTATCCAAAGAATCAACTTTGATCCTTGAAGGCAGCAGCTGATGATCAGAAAACAGAGGGGGAGTAAAATCCCCCAGAATCCTCTCTGCCTCCTGCATGGCCTTCACTTCATAAATCACAACCAGATCATTTAAACCAGCTGTTTACAATCTGACCCAACTCGTTTCTCCTCTGCAGACTGAGGGAGTTTCTGTATCAAACTATTTGTAATAAATGAGTATTAATATTTATCTGGCTGGCCGCGGATAGAAATCACTGATTATTTCTGAGACACGATGACTGAAAAGAAAGTTTGCATCATTCTGTGAAGTCAGACGTTGATCAGAGCGACGGTTAATGAGTCATCTGCAAACTTATGTCTTCATCCTGATGATGACTCTGACGTTCGTCTGTTTAAAGAACTAATAAGATCATTTAATGTTTCATAAACTAAACGATTCGTCACGAACAGTGAAAGATTTACGTTTCAGTGAGTGTACTGCATGCCAGATATTTTTCTATTTGTTCTTTTAACTTACTAAAATCAGACTTTTAGAGACGTCACCTTCAGCTCGGCTGCATTTATTTGCAGTTTCAGTTTTATATTTAAAAAATATTCAAAAGCACAAAAAATAGCCTACAGGTTTGTTTCTGTACGAATGTTAATATTTTTCATTGGTTCATTTGTGAAAGTGAAAATAAGTCATCGGCAGCTTGGGGACGTCCAATAGTTGATTTATTCAGATTATCATTTCTTTTGTGTTTTTCTTCACCAAACGTTAAAATTTCAGACCGAAAACGGTTTGAAAACGTCACAAACACACGATGCTGCGTTCGGGTGTGAGGACTATTTTCAGAGGCGGATTGAGAATTTTTGAGATGAGGTGAGTGTGTTTGTATGTTTTGGCTGCAGATTTGAGGTGTTTCTGAGCAGCAGCAGAGTCAAACTGCAGTGTTACCTGTCACTGATCCCACCCAGGTGATCCCAGTCACCTCCTCCTCCTCCTCAGTCTGCTGCACCTCCTCACACACACGCACGCACGCATTTTTCCTCATTACGAGGCAGCAGCTGACAGCCTCTCCGCTCTCTCAGCTCCATGTTGTCCGTGTGGAACAACCGGAACGGATCAACATTTCCTCTGCTGAAGTTTCTGCTTCGTAACAGAAATATTTGTATAAATTTTGAAGCAGAATTTCACCTGCAGACTTTTTCATACTTTTACTTCAGTTTATGTTTCATCAGATCATAAGATGACTGGTCATATGTTTAATACAGTTATAGAGTTTATAACCAGGACGGACACAGGCAGCTTCTTTTAATTAGAAATTAAATCTGGATTAGTTATTTAACAATAACCTCGTTTTACTTTAAAAAATAACTGCTAAAAGTAGGCTCGATAGTTGAAATCCTTTATATCAATCTGGAAAATCTTCACTTCCTCCTCCTGAGTCAGTGACTCAATTAGAAGAAGCATTCCTTTAAAGGGTTCCCAAGATATTTTCCAGGGTGTTTTCCAGGGTGTTTTCCAGGATGCTTTACCGGGGTGTTTATCAAAGATTTTATCGTCTTAACTGACTCTCTGTTCTCAGGGCAGTCCGAGCTCCAGCTGCAGTTTGAACACCTGAACACACCATCCTGCTCCGACTTCCTGTTAGATTTATTTTAAAATCTTTCTGCTCGCATTAAATACACCAGACCAGAGGCGGTCCTGGCTAGTTTTGCGCCCTGGGCGAACCACCCATCGGCGCCCCCCACACCCGACCAACCACAACTAACCAACCCCATCAACAGCCCGACCCATCCCCATCCGACCTACCGAAAATTATTATAATTTATTTATTATTAAATATGAAAGTTAACAAGAATAGATAAAACAATAAGACAGATAAATTAAATAAAGTTTGTAAACACCAATGCACAAATTATTCACCACACAAATGCAAATTAATAAAATATAATAAATACAAAAATAGTAATAATAATTAACATAATCTGAATTCAGAGCTCAGACTGTAGCAGATTTTTGCACTTGGGTCTTTCACCCTGTTTACACCTGGCACACACACACACACACACACACACCTGATAAGTCGTGCAAAGATGTGGCTGCAGAGGGAGGTGGCTCTTCATTTTGGCCAGTGGGAGCTGCTCCAAAATATTTCAGAAGTGCCCCTGAATTTACAATAAAGACACATTATGTAAGTTAGATCACACTTAACATGCATCAGTTACCCAATTAAAATAAACCATAATAATGCACAAATTATTATCATTCGTTAACATCTTATTAACTAAGCAGAACACACTACAAATTATTTAAAAAAAAGCTATATTACATAAAGCTTACAAAATGTAATGTCAGTGTATATTGACATTAATGTTATATAAGTTATTTAAGTTAGCAAAGACCCACGTATAGCATTAAAAATTCAGTCAGGACGTACTGTTGTTTACCAACTGACCAGACTAACAGTAAACATGTGAACTTGCACTTGTTGTGTTGCAAACACAAACTAGCCTATTGGTGAAATTAACTGCATGACTTCATGCCTCAAATTTTAATAGTTGCTTAAGTAAAGTTAAAAACCAAATACAGTCTCTTCTGTGGCTAAGTAACAACATATCAGCATGAGGATAAATAGTGTAAAGGCTGCTGTTTCATTACATGCACAGTTAACGTCACTCATACTGTAGAGACCTGCATACCTTTATCTTTTGAGAGTTTCTCTTTTTCTTCTTTTCTTCTTTTTCTGGGCACCTGATGGTTTCTTTGGTCTTTTGTCCGTGATACACCCTTGACTCGACTTAACATCATCACATTTTCCGTCCGTCAAACACACAGAGTCAAGATGGACGTCACGTGATGTGAACAAATTCATGTTGATGCAGGCAGATTCCTTCTTTCTTTCTTTCTTTCTTTCTTTTTACATTTTCACGTAACCCAATAAATTTAATAATACATATGTGTTAATTTTTTGAATGAAATACAATTTATTTAGAAGCAGCAGTTTGTGTTGTGTGTGGCCTGGGATCAGGCCGCTCCTTGCTTTTCCTCTGAGACTCAACCTGCTCACAACCTCTGCAGCTGCGAGATTACTTTAGTTGTAATTTGAATCTGTGGAAATAAAATGAAACAGAAATAAAACTGTAGCTTCAAATCATCCTAAAATCCTCCTGACAATCTTTTCTGATCGGAAAAACTGACAAATGCAAGCAGCTTAAAAATGAATAAAACAGGACCCTGGGGGTGGTGATACGGCGACACAGACCCCCCCCCATCCATCAATAAAAAACAAGTAACTCTTTAGTTTCATACATGTAACCTAGACAAACATGAACAGGGTGTAAATCTCAAAATTAGCTCTACTCGATCGTGAATTGACAAACCCTGCAGCTGTAACAGTAACCTGTCCGTCACCGCAGACCAGTTTTCTATAAATGACCGAAAGGCAGCAATAACAATAAAAAAAGAAAGAAAAAAAAAAAGAGAGAAATTAGTTCAGCTTTTACAGACTTCTTTTGTTTCAGCGGAGTCGCTCTAAATACTTTTAAAGTTAAGATCTCAGATAAGATGTTGACGTTAATAAAACCGATAAAGAAAGCTGGATCCATTTTAAGCCAAAATACGAGTCAGAAATTCCAGAAATTCCTACAATGACGGCAGACGAGCTTGTTCAGCTGTGCGCGTCCCCGCGATTGACAGAACTTCTCCTGTAACATCGGACCAGGAGAAAAAAATCTGTTTCCCACTGGAGCGAGTGTTTCCATCTTCAACCCCCTGGAAGAGTTAAAAAAAAACAAAAACAACAAAAAAAAAAAAAACAAAAAACAAAAGTGACGTTGTTTGTTTTTGTCACTCTGTCCGCTGCCGGAAGTTAGATCACCTGTGTGCGCGTGTACATGTCTTTGTGTGGCATCAGGGAACTCCCCTGTTGATAAAAACAAAAAGAAAGCTGAGACATGTGAGATTATTACAGAAGAACATGAGGTAATGTGTTGAGGTGAATCACGCAGACAGCAGGAAATTTAGTTAAAAAATAGAAAATAAATAAATAAATAAAGTTTTTCTTGCTTAGTTTTTTTTCCTTCTTGTTTCTCTCTGTTACATTTTAATGAATCAAATTGAGTTATTTGGGAAAACAGTGTCTAAAATTCATATCATGTCTCCTTGATGATCTTTTCCTTCAAAGCACCTCATGTAAGGGAAGTTCACGCTCTGGTCTTCGTCCATGCGGACCTCATATCACCAACAGTCCACCTTTCACATGCTCTAGACATAATAATACAGTTTACCTGTTAGAATGATGATTGATGAAGAAGAAGGATTTATAATTGATGATGTTAGTGTCATGTGACTGCTGCTGGGTAACTTTCATGTCTTCACTTTTCGAGTCAGAGCAACATCTGTTTCCATTGAATCTGCTCATTTTCATCATGCCCGAGTTTAAAACCAACCATGGAAGCTGCAGTGTAACAAAGAGGTCGGTGGTCTGACATTATTTTAGCAAACACCACACAATTCCTGCTGCATTCAAGTTCATTTGTTCATCTCAGCAATGAGTTCATGTCACCTCTCATAAATTACACAGATTTGATCACATCAAGTTTCTTCATCAGCATCTGGACTGACAGACTCAGATTTATGGAGGTCAGTTAACTTCTACAAACACATTAGTTCAGATCAGGGGCGGAGCTAGAGAGGTGTCCAGGGTGGTACTGGCCACCTCTGAATTCTGACACCCGAGGTGCCACCTCAGGTGACTGACAGGTCGCTGGCAGAGGAAGACAGAAACATCTCTCCAGACCTGTATGGATCACAGGTATCACTACACCAGTTTGAAGTAAATTTAAGTAGTTTCTTCATTATTTATCCTTTCAAAATATTGACATGTAGCTGCACATTTCTAGAAGAAATTTTGTCCCTGTGTAAATACAACTACTGATGTTATGTAAGGCTATTACATGTTAGCATGAAGCTACGTAGCAGTGCTAATCTAGTTATATGCTAACACTACATTAGTTTTAAAATGTGTTATATTTAATTTTCAGTGAGTGTATTTAGGGACAACATATCAACTCAGTTAATCAAGCCTTTCACAAGGGAGCTGAAAATAAACTATAAAAAAAGCAAAAGTGTACCTCAGTATCCAAGTTACTTAGCAAGGCAAGGCAGTTTATTTGTACAGCACATTTCATGTACAGGACAATTCAAAGTGCTTTAAATAAAACAAGAGCATTACAGATATTAAGAAATAATAAAAGGCAGCAACACATAGAAATCACAATAAAATCATAAATTACATAAAAATGATTAAAAGCAAGATAAGTTAAAAAGTTACCGTGCAGAATTCATGGATAGGCGCATGATAAAAGAAATGTTTTTAACCTGGATTTAAAAGTGTCTACATCTGGTGAAAGTTTAATCTCTGGCAGTTTGTTCCACTTCGGACTTTGGTCTGGACTAGTTGACCAGAGTCTAGCACTGACTAAGCTAGTGCTACATGATCCAGTTTCATTTGAACAGGAGGCTAGCAAGGCTGCTAGTTGATTAGTTACAGTATGAAAATGTGAGAAATATATCCTGTAACTAGTCTGATTTTGTAGAAAAAGATATAGAGTGAAGAGAAAAGAATTTCTGACTTTTCTGTAAAGAGAAGGATACAGATCAGGTTGAGACAGACCCCAGCACCAGTACCAGCAGCCTGGAGTTAGCCACACTCTTAACCAGAGGAGAAGTTATTCCTCCCCTGCCATCAAGCTACTGCACCCAAAACAACCAACTTATCTTTTATGTTAGCTCGAAATCAACTTTTAAGATTGTTTTTGTTGCTCAAACATTTGTTGTCGTCAGGAGCTGGAAGCAACTATGATTTTCTGCTTTCTGGAGCTTTGAGCTCATTCATTTCTGCAGAGATGATAAAACTGCACAAGAATTTATCGGGACTTCATTATTGATGATCAACACTGGTGTTTCTTTTTGAGACTTTTACTATTTTCTGATTTTTAGGGTAAAAAAAAAACCAGAAAATAAATTAGATAAATAATGAACATATTAGAGTTGTGGGAGAAAAGTCTACATGAGTTAATCTAAATAAGAAAAATGTGAAAAACATCTTTTTAAAAATTAATAACAAGTCAACAAACACATGAGGAGTAAATAATTTATCAGTTAATTAATAAATTGTTAAATTAATCAGCAGATGTGACTGAGAGAAAAAAAACCCTCAAATTTTTGTTTTGTGGTTTTATAAAAATAATTAATTCAGTTGCTCAGCTGAGTAAAATGTACCAACATGTAATTAATCTAAAGTAAACAAAAATAAAAATGAATATTTTCCTTGATTTAATGAATTGTCATTCAATCATATATATATATATATCAATTTAAATAATAAAGTCTCTTTAGATTGCATTTTTTGATGTTGGGAGCATTCGCCTGAGAAAACTGTTAAAGCTCAAACGCTCGCATACTGTTTTTGACAAATTTATAATAAAAACTAGAAGCACTCAGAGAGCAGACCTCCTCCAAGCCATTGTAATTCATTTCTTTTGCCAATGATCATGGACATTATTTTTGAGTTAGAGCTCTAATGGCAAAATTATCCCATCTCTCCATAGTATAGAATCCTTTAAATAACTGGATCCAGGCGGTGACCTGGATCACTCCTCTGATCGCTCGTTCCTTTATCCATTTATGAGATTTTCCTGAAAATTTGATCAAATCCGTCCAGAACGTTTTGAGCTACGTTGCTAACAGACAGATGGACGGAGGTGAAAACTGATGACTTGATTAAATCATCGTCATCACTGCTGACCTGGAATCATAAGCATTTCCTCCTCATGCTTCACATCAGAACTACTTTTAGATGTTCCTTGAGAGGATTTTGTTGTGAACTGGCAATATACAAATAAAGTTAAATTTAACTGAAATTTTAACCCTTCAACGTCCAAACTGAGAAACATTTTTCTTTTAGTTCCTTAAAAGTTAAAAAAGTAATGACATAAAATAAAGTCATGTTTTGCTTTCGGCCTACAGGATGAAGGGGAAGGATCAGCCTGGTTTTTACCTGCACGAATTTGTACTAACGATTAAAATGTGCCTCTCAAACGGCTTCAAGGGGCATCAAAGGGTTAATTCTCCTTGTTTTTGTTTACTGTTTGCATTTATTGACTTCATGTTGGTTGTTCTGTCTGCCATAAAACAGATATTTGCCTTTGGAGATAAATCCTGGAAAAAGTCAAATTTAAACCCTCAAAATTTCAGATTGTTTCCAGGTCAGTGAGAAAGCTGTAAAAACAAAACAACAACAACAAAATAATTTGCTCTCAAGCTTTAAACAAACAGTTTGCAGCTTTTTCTTAACTCCCAAAAGTAGTTTTGGAAAGAAAATTTTTTTCCCAAAAGTGGATTTTATTCAGTTAATCGGATAAAAATTCTACAAAAACAAAAACATTTTTCACTTGAATGTTAAATTTGGAAAAAAAGTTTTGTATTTTTTTAATGTTTATGCCTCAAAGTTTGTTTTTAGCTTAGCAGAAGCATTTTCTCCTGAAACGACGACTGAACTTGGAAAACCGGTGTTTTCTGCAGCATCTCTGACCTTCATCTTCATCGCTGTTCCATTAAAGCATCATTTGATGCTCAACAGAGATATTTGCAAACCATGACGGCCATTTATTTGCATGTGAATAAGACTTTAGAGATGCTAACACAGGATAAAAGGCGTGAGAACACGTCACCATCATTGTCCTTCTCGCCTCCTCGAAGCCGCCAGAGAGCCCGCTCTTTTGCGTGTCGCGCGTCAGCGGCTTCTTTCAGCTGGTTAAAAAGAAGCCAAGCACAGATTTGTTTTTATGTAAAATGTATAGAAAGATTTACGTGCAATTTTAATAAACGGTCAGAAAAATAAAGCAGAAGCTGCGAGTCGGTTTGGACGGACATCACAAATAGAAACGGTTTCAGCGACGCGCTCGCTCGCGTTTCTTTAACCGCTTCGTCTCATAAACAAATCAGCTTCGTGTTTTCCAGCCTGCGTTCGTCAGCTCGCTTTAACACCTCAGTAAAATCAGACAAACCAGATGAAAATAAAACTTTCAGCTCAAATGAATCAGAGGAGCGTCCTTTATGGAAATATAGTCGGTTAACTCCAGAGTTTTAGCTGCTTTTCCACCAGTGTGATTTAATATGACACGTCTTTCCATTTCTGCTCTGTTGGATTAACCAGAGTAAATATTATTTTTGTTTAAAACTGTCAAACTGTCTATTTAGGAACTTAAACTTTAGGTTTCTTACATTTTTGTGTTAATAACTGATTATTTGTCTTATTTTTGCAGCAGATATTTAGAACATGGTGGCTTGAGGGGAGCATGGCCAAACAGTTGCCCCCTAAATATAGACAATCAGATTCTAACAAATGTTCAGTGTAAACTGACTTTTACATGGGTAAACCTCTGCCATGTAATTTACTTCTGTATGTTGTCCCATATCAACTCTACCATGATCATGATGCGGCCTTCATACAGCGTCCACACGCCCTCGTGTGTACAGACTGTTTACGTTGTATAAAGAGGACGTAAAAAGTCATTAAATCATCAGATGATGAAGAAACTCTGATAAAACAAGTTTGACTCAAGCTTTTCTTGTTATTAATAACTTATAAGTGTTTATGCAGCAGTGATTAAACTAATAGTTTTTACATTAATAGCCACTTTATCTGTGATATTTAGCTAATTACCTTTTCAACGGTCTGATTTACAAACCCTTTTCCTGGTTAGTGCACCTGCCTGGCCCCCTCATCACAAATTTTCTAGACCCACCCCTGATATTTTAAAGGAATCTGACATTTAAGCTTCGATAAGCTGATAAATTAAAGCTGAACCACTTTGGTTCTTCCTTAAACATGAATTCAGTCCTCTGAGTTCAAAATATAATCTGACTAAAGACAAGAAAAAAAATGTTTGCTTTTCTTTTTCTGTTTAATAATAATAATAATAAAAAATTGTTTTTGTAATGATTAAAGAAACCTCACAGCTTGTGAAGTAAACAGCAGCTGAAAAGCTGAGTATTTATAGATGAGGACTGGAAGATGGTGCCTGTGTGAATCATTACTGTTGTCCTGCTGCAGCGGTGAACAGAGTGACTCCAGTCTGTGGTTTGACTGAAGATTCAGATGCAAATGTCAAACAGACGAGTTATTTGTTCAGATTAGCAGAACAAACACACACACTGCTGTTAAAACATGGCATGTTGGGAACAGTGCAGATTTATGATCTCAGAACACACTCACCAGTCTGTAGAAGGAGAAATCATAAACTTCTCTTTCATTTCACTGAGTCACAACCAGACCTGGACCCCAGCACTCTGTAGCTTGTCACCCCGAGTTTTGTCTGTCAGGCTGCATCCAGTCTGACTGTCAGGCTGTAGATGGAGCTGTTCTAAACTCAGGGATGAAGAGAACAACATGACAAGTCTTCAGCTAAATTCTGAAAGAAACTGTTTTTGAATTTTTAAAGTTTCGCTTTTAATTTAATTTTAAAACTGCAGCGTCAGTAATAATCCAGGTGACTCAGCTTCTCTAAACTTCGTCCTACAGAAAAGAAACAAAATCCATCAGAAATGTGACTTTCCTCAGTGTCTGAACAGTAAACAGTTTGTGTTTTTTGTCTCAGGAGAGGACACCAGTCCAGAGAACCTGCTTCTTCATGGTCCATTTTCCAGGAAACCCAAACGGATCCGAACAGCTTTCTCACCGTCTCAGCTGCTTCGTCTGGAACGAGCCTTCGAGAAAAACCACTACGTAGTCGGAGCCGAGAGGAAGCAGCTGGCCAGTGGGCTGTGCCTAACCGAGACACAGGTAGGCATGATGGGAAACTGAGGAGGAAGAGGAGGGCATGATGGGAAACTCAGGAGGAAGAGGAGGGTAGGAGGGGAAGCTGAGGAGGAAGAAGAGGGTAGGAGGGGAAACTCAGGAGGAAGAGGAGGGTAGGAGGGGAAGCTGAGGAGGAAGAGAAGGGTAGGAGGGGAAACTCAGGAGGAAGAAGAGGGTAGGAGGGGAAGCTGAGGAGGAAGAAGAGGGTAGGAGGGGAAGCTGAGGAGGAAGAAGAGGCTAGGAGGGGAAACTCAGGAGGAAGAAGAGGGTAGGAGGGGAAACTCAGGAGGAAGAAGAGGGTAGGAGGGGAAACTCAGGAGGAAGAAGAGGGCAGGAGGGAAAGCTCGTCAGAGAGCAGTTTGCAACGCTAATTTGAAGTTCACGTAAAATAACAGAACAAATTTGAAATGAATGAATGAATGAATGAATAAACGAACGAACGAATGAACGAACGAACGAACGAACGAATGAATGAATGATACAGCCAGCATATAAAGCTCTCTCAGTAGGAAATTTACTTGAATTAAGACTTCATATTTCATTGTGTCAAAATTAAACAAAGCAGGTGGGATTTGAACCTGGGCCTCGTGTCGCTGCCTTGCTCGTCTTAGTTTTCACTGGGATAAAACTGATCTGACGTCAGTTTCAGTGGCTGCTCGGAGGAGTGAGTCCATACTTAGTCAATACCGCTGCCTCCTCCTCTCAGGAGCAACCGTGGGTGTTTGTCATCAGGTCGCCGCGGTGATACGAGTCCTGACGCCAGTGAAACGATGTGAATCATACCTCAGGAGCTCTTTCGCAACAGCAGACAGGAAGACAGAACTGAGGCTCCATCAGTCAGCAGATTAATCATCATAAATCAGAGTTTTGTGCAACCAGAGCAGCTTTACAGGCTGTAATGATCCAGAGATCCACGTTCCTGCAGGACATCTCCGGGCTGCGCTCCAACACAGATCTCCACCTCCTCCTGCAGGAACAGGAAAGATGCCTCATTTTTTATTTTAGCTCACCTGGTTTTAAATCCATCCATTTATTTGCCTCAGCTTTTTTAGGTTTTTTCCCTTTTAACAAGCGTGTTACAACTTTTTGTCCTTTTAAAACTTCTGTAGAGTCAGAAAACTCAAGTCCAAAGTCCAGAGTTATTTCCCAGCAGAAGCGGCTGAACTCCAGCTCAGACATTTCTTCTCTACATTCATGAAATCATCAAAAAGACACGTAAACATTGTTTAATGTTGAGGTCTTCATGTTGAGACCAAACATTTTGGTCTAAACACACAGACATCCAGAATAACAGCTCATTTTTTTAGGCATGCTTATACAGCTCTGTTCACAGCAGCTGGTTTGGTGGATGCAGAGATCCTCTCCTCTTAGTTGAGAACGATGGTAAAACTTACTGTGATCATTCTCATATAGGACCCTGTGTTTTAAAATCTGTGGAATAAGGTGTAAAACGTGGAATATGGTGGAATTTGTCCACCTGTAGGCATGATCTCCACCAGTTTTAGGGCTGGGATGTACTTGGTGTTAGCAATGTGAATCATGGCTGCCGCGCGTTCCCAGCATACGTTTGGTACGCAAGGAGCATCTGCTCGCACTGACACGAGGTGGTCCAGGTTTTTACAAAACTCACCAGTCGTTGCAGATATAAATAATTTTCCACTGATGTTTACAGATTTAGCTTTGATGGAAGCGGTTTAAACTTGTGGGTATTTACTGATGCTGCAATTGATAAAAAAAAGAGATTTTTCACTTTTTGACAGCTTAGGAATAAAAGCCAGATTTCCTTTCAGGCGTCAGTAAGTTTATCAGCCCTGACTTCCATTTCTGAGCCACTGCACAGAAACTCTGCAACTCATCAACATAATAACTACATTACATGATTATTGATCTAATATAACACCAAACAACGTGCCAGTAAAACATGATAATCTGATTATTATTATTTAATTCTGATTTAACCACAAATGATAAAATGTTTTGATTTTATTGTCATTTTACATTTGTACTAGTGCACATAAGAAACATAAATGAGTCATTGCATAAATAAATATAATATAATATTAAAACACTACTAAATAAAAACAATATAGAGATATATATTATAGAGAGATTTACTATAAAATAATTTTAAATATCCTGAAAAACAATCTTGTTCTAATAAAAATCCAGTGAAAATGTAAAAGTTTAGTGGACATGAGATGGATTAGATGACTTGTCATTTTTTAGTTTTCTGCTTAATTACAGGTATGTAAAACGTCAATAATGTTTTAGTTCTAGAGTCTGGAAATAGTTTCCCATCTAAGAACTCCACTCGACACTTTTGGGGCCATTAATCTTTCTTTTCACTTTACTGAACATTAAAAGAGCTTAACGTGGTCGGTAGTTTTAAAGAAGTTTTGAGCTGATGTCATCGACTCATCTTCCCTCCTGCTCCGTCACCTCGGGCCTGTGGTGGAAGCGACTCCAGGCCTTATCGTGTTTATCTGGATCTCATCATTTAGATTTAGAGTCTCTGACAGATTGAGCAATGTGAGCTCAAAGCCAACACGGCGAGTTGAAACAGCTCAGAGTGTCACAGTCATGTTTTACCAGCGCGCGGGTATTAAATCACCAACACATTTATTCCTATCGCTGACAGGTTGTGGTGAAGCTGCTCTCCAACCAGCTCCTTGTTGTACTGTTTGTTTTAAGTTAAATAAGCTTCTGTTCTTCAGATATGTTCACTTCATTGTTCAGATTGAAATCAGTTGATCTATGATTATATTCACAAACAGCTTTCCTCTTTCCGTAGGAGGAAAACTTCCCAAACGAAAGGTTGTTTCTTCTCTGAAAGAAAAAAAAGTGTAAATAAAAGTGGATTTTCTTTTATCACTGAAGTTAAAAAGGCCTGTTTGTACGTTCAGGATTCAGTTTCCCAACTCCAGCTTACAGACTTCCTGATTCATCTTTGATATTCAGTCTTTGCACCAAACGATTTGCAGAGGAATATGTTTTCTTTGATTAGCTAACACAGCATAGCTCAGCATGACGCGCAGTGTGTCCATAAAACATGCTACACAATATTTGTCATAAATGTTTCCTGTGCTCAAAATTAAAAGTGTTTCTTCTTCTTTGTGTCTTTTGCTGGTCACACGTAATGTATACTACTCATCACCCCCCCCCCCCCCCCCCCCTTGGTTTTCAGTGGTACTGCTTTGTTTGCTGCATCAAGCTGCACATCTGCAAGGACCCCGAAAACAGACCAAGTCTTTAGCATAGCGTAGAGTAAAAATTTCTCTTTAAGTAAGCCTTAACTCATACATATGAAACAGCTTTCATTTCTAAGTGTGTACTTCTTATAGATGTACCCCATGCAGAGCATGTAATTCAATGGTGGTGCTAAATTTATTCAAGTTGTTCCTAGTTTGGTGAGGTCAGAAGGAAAAATATCAAGCTTGCAAGGACTGCTGTATGATCAGTTTAACTCCAGATGTAAGATTTTAGAAAACTTGTTATTGGCAATAATTTTGTGGTGAAAAAGGTTTTTCTTGTGTAGGAAGTTTCCAGGTTTTCTGACCTGCCTGAATGTCCGTGTGTGCAGGTGAAGGTGTGGTTTCAGAACCGCCGGACGAAGCACAAGCGGCAGAAGTTGGAGGAAGAGTCTCCAGAAGCTCAGCAGAAGAGGAAGGGCAGCCAACACGTCAGCCGCTGGAGGGTGGCGACACAACAGGTCGGCGGCGAGGACGTGGACGTCATTAGTGATGACTAGACTGAAGCCATGCACAGCTGTCACACACACACACACACACACACACACACACACACACAAGTAAACACACCACATGAAGTCAGGACAGTCGAGAGTCAAAGGTTTGACTCGGGTTCCTGTAGATTATAAGTTTCTGAAGCCGCTGATCAGAGACTGAATCACTGAACACACCTGATATGGCACTTTAGAACAAACCAGGGCCAGAACCGGGCCAGTCGTTATGCCAGAGGGAACATGAACGCCTCTCAGCAGCAGGACGGAGCTCAACTTCACCTGCTCCAAAACCTTATTTATCTTCATCTAAGCCAGTGGTTCCCTTCATGCAAACACTGAAAAGCCATAGACCCCCTGCCCCACCTCATGCTGAAACCATACTTGGTTTTACCCTTTTAAAAGTGAGATTCTCACCATAAATAGTGTATTCTGGCTGAGTCCATATCCTTCCATAACACCAAAGTTAAATTAGCAACATATACAGTAGCCTTACGTTTATTTCTTAAAATATGGACAATGTGTGGACATTAATTACAACGAATGTTCAAAGCCTCTGGGACCCCAGTTTGGGAACCACTGATCTAAAAATTGAAACAAACATTTATAGTTGGGTTACATCAACCAGCAGGTTAAACTTGAAATCTACAATATTCATGTTAAACTCACTGAATCTCTATGTTTCTACTCAACTTTATTAATTTTTTACACCAACCTGATGAAAACAGGCAGAGTAGCAGGATTAATTTCTACATCAAGTTGTTGAAAACAAAGAAGACAGAGCAGTAGGCTAAATGTAAAATAAACCCAAACTTTAAATTTAGATTTGGCTATTCTCATAAATCCCAAATGATTTATTCAAGGAGTGTTGGAAAACTGAAAATCTGATAGATTTTTCCGTGTTTAGTGTTTCTGATATTGTAAAATAAGTCAGATTTGTCTAATTAAAAATTTTTTTATAGTCTTCAGAGGATATTGGGGTTCAGAGGGTTAAATTACTGTATAATAAAGACACTTAGATTTAAAATAATGGTTAATAAAGCTAGGAATTAAGGTCTGAATTTCAAATAAAAATTGTATCCAGGACAGTTATTTATGCTCCGATTTCTTTAATTTGCTTTACATTACAAACAAAATATGTGACAGATTCTAGTTTAGTCTCAAAATGTGACATTAAACTGGTTTCTTTCACTTTAATTAACAACAACAGTAAATGTTATGAAAACCAGCCGAGGCAATCAGGTCAACACCTCTGTCACTTTCTCACAGCTTTATATGACGATAAATCCCAACCTGCAAAGGCATCTGGAGATAAAATACATGTTTTTTTTTTTTTTTATAAAACTGATAAAAATGCTGCTTCAGTTTTTGCTGAAAATCAATCCCAAATTTTTAAATTGGAAACATTTAAAGTTCTTTTAAATATTCGTCGGGAATTGTTTGAGCTGCAATATTCAGTCAGTTTTAAACATTTGAAAAGACAAACACACACACAGACGCTGACGGCTTTCCTAACCCCGGACTGATGGATGGATGAGAAACAACCTCCTCATTACAGACAATGACAAAAAAAAGAGAAAAGGGATGATTGTTTTTTTTAAGAGGATTTGATGCTTCAAACAACTGCTGACTGAACACCCGACAACTCTGGTATGAAACGAAGGCAGCATCTTAAACCAGGCTGGAGGTTTCTGACGGACACGATGGGCCGAACGACCCAGCAGAAAACCAGCCTCCTTCAGCAAAGAGACAAATGACGCTTCTGGTTGTGAGTCTTCTTCAAAACGTGATCGCACATCTAAGTTTCTTTATCAAGAAGCCTCTAAATGTGACATTCTGACAGAGTGAGACTACAGAGGAGTTTTCCAGAAAAACCAACATCAGGTGGTCTTCCTGAAGTTACTTCCAGAATCCTAAAAGAAACATGTCGTGATCAGTCTGATGAAAAGCAAGATTTTTGATCCATTTCTCAGGTAGTAAAACTGCTCTTGATTTAAGGATTGTGGAAACTTCAGATTCAGACTCAGATGTGTTTCCATGCAGGTTTCGGACGGATGAAAAACAAATCTTTAAAATGTCTCTTCATAGAAAATGTCCCTCAAGCTTCGTTGTCTGGTGTGGTCAGGAGGCAGCGCTAAAAGCTTCATTCCACATAAAAACCAGTTGGGTTTCCATTAAAGTTTTTATAGAACACATTCTGACCTTTTTTTCCCATAGCTTCACAGTTTTTTGAGTCCAACGTTTGTGATATGCTTTGGCTCAAATACAGAAGAAGACAGAACAACAGCTCTCTTCCAACCACGTCTTTACAGCTCTGTTCACAGCAGCTGGCTTAAGAGTTGCAAACATCCTGCAGTCTTACTCTTTTCAGATGGTGGTAAAGATTAATAGGACTCTAATGTAAATTTCAGTCCCTCCAGATTTTGCTTTCTTCTTCGTTTGTGTCGTGATTGTTGCAACCTAAAATGCCTGATTTTGCAGCACCTTTTTTAAAAAGTTGAGGTGGTTTTGTTCTTTTATCTTTTCAAAACCAAAATATTATTAAATATCAACAATCCTTATTGAAACAAGCACACTGGGGAGTTTTTCACCGTTCAGCAGTGTTCTTGAAGCTGCAGCTATTGTACAGCAGTTCTGAAAGCATTCAGCATTTACAGCATACTTAGATGATATAGACTCATTGTGGTGATTTTCTTCATGTTTGAGCTTTTCAGACTTTATCTGACGGTGCTTTGCTGCAAAAAAATGTTTGTAAGTTGACGGCTTTTGTTTGTCGCCCACCACAATGTTCCACATGGTACAAAACAACTTACCTTCACTTTTATGGTCAGCAGTAGGAAGGTATTTTCATCCTTTATTAGACAGTAAAAACAGGTCAGAGAGAGAAGCAGTGACATACAACAACAAGCCCCTGGTTGGGATTTGAACTTGCTCCAGCTGCATGGAACATCTGGAAAGTGTCACAAATGGAGCAATTTGATGGTGTTTGTATCAAGTTATGTGGCGAAGCGCTGAGATTTGTCAGAGTTATAATAAAGTTGCTGAATTAGCATTTACAGTTGTAATCGCAAGGTTGCCAATTCCTGGAAGGACTGAAATTTGGACAAAATTGACTCAATAATCCTTGAAAGGAGTGAGAGCTCAGACTATCACACACCAAACAAATAACACTTGACTGTTTTACACTCAGATTCTTCCATCTGATCCATCTTTAGAAGGGTCTAATCATGAGTCGTATTGAACCGGTCCAGTTTGTTAAAACGGGATAAAATCACTCAAGCAATGCAACAATCAGCGACATGCTGGGATGTCAATGTTGCAATCATAAAAAACGGGAATTTCTAGCTACCACATGTAAAAAAAAGCAAGCAACATGAAATTCTACCAGCCTAAAGATTCGCATTTTAACTCACTTTTCCGAAAGGAAACTGACCAAGTTAAACCTTTAGTTATTCTTGAGATAAAGACGAAGTGAGATAATTTAACTTTGATCTGACCCTGCAGATCTAAACAGATCTCTTAGAACAAGTAATATTTAACTTAAAGCTTTCTTTAGCTGGACGTCCCTTCAAACCCACAAGTTAAACAGCTTTAATGATCACGTGATCAATCAGCTGTTTCTGAGAAGAGAATAAAAACGTCTAAAACTCGCTGACAGGACAGAATAATCTAGAATAACTCCGGCAGACCTCTTCACGTTCCTCTGGTTGTGTTTGTTCGTTTTTTTCTCCACCTTTAGTTTCCATTTAACGACTGCTGCTCACTTAATACGATCATGTCAAACGCAGCGCACAGCGCCCCCTGCTGACTACACTTCACACTGGTTTATTCACTGCTAACCGTCTGATGGAGACGAGGCTGATAAACATTTTCTGTGAAGAGATCTTTTATATTTCTAGTTGGCAAACAATTTTGTCAGAAATTTAGATGGATGCAAGTCTGCCACTTAGTTTAATGTTGATTTGTCAAAAATCCAGAGTCACGGTCCAGTCCTCATTTCTTCCTCTTAGTTGTAATCTTCTAAACTGGTCTTGGTCAATAGTTCTCCATTTTTCAGAAGCTCTTTAAAAGTTTTTCTGGTTTTTACCTCATTTTCAGTACCTGAATATTTTCAGAGGCACTTAACTCTGACCAATGGATCATTCAGGCAGAAATAAGGCTCCTCACTCAAGAGATGAACCAGTGTTGTGTCGACACAAAACATAAAAGAACCATGCTTCCCTTACAGGAAGGGAAGAAATGAGGGGATGGCTCATGACTTGCACAGAGCTGTTTTTCTGTGAGAGGACGAAGCTGAACGATCACATCTGAAACGTGTTGAGCTTCTCGGACTGATAACATTTCATGTTTCTGCTGAACGTCTAAATCTTGACGTACTCGTAGTTTCATTTAGAAACAGCAGAAAGCTCAGGAACATCCTGAAACAGCTTAGGACTCAAAACAACCTGGAGGGATTTCCTGGAACTACTTTTTCCAGTGGATGTGGACGAACACTGACAGTTGAGTGTTTTTGGTGGAGTTCAGGCTCTGACTCACAAGGTTTGAACATTAACAGGATTAAAGGTAAAAACCTCCTGCAAGAGCTTGTTTTTTTTTAACTCAGAGACCAGCTGATCCCAGGTCAGTTTGTCACAGGATTTTTTTTTTTGTCTTTTTGGGGGAAATGTAGGTATTTATGTATAAAGAGTGGATTTGAAAAAGTATTCTATGCATCTGATGTGTACATAATGATGAGGATAATATTAATTATAATAATGACGTGTGACTGTTTGTTTGTTTCTCTCACTGCATCAGTTCATCAGTTTGTTTCTTCCTCCTGGACAGATTTACCTCATCATCCTCTTATGTAGCACTTCTTCTAATTCTTAGTCAAATCTATTTTTTCATCATTTTAGGATCAAATGCACTAACTGTACGACTTGTCTCTGGAAAAGGTGATAAGGACAGAAGCTTTGTGCTTTCTCTGTTCAGTTTTGGAAAAAATATGAATAAAAAGAAAGAAAATAAAAAGTTGCATTTGTTGAAAATCTGTTTAAGTGGAAGTGGACAGGTTTTATCTATGTTTACTGTTCAGTTAGTCTTTTAATGAAGGGCAGATTAAGTCAGGATCCTTGCTGGCTTTTTGCTGTGGTTGCATTTAAGCTTTTTCCTTTTCATAACCTTTTTATTTTCTGTTTCTGGGTTGATTCACTTGATCAGCTCCACCGATTCTACTGCTTGTAAACATAAATTTCTGATCAGCCAATCACATGGCAGCAGTTCAACACATGTAGTCATGTCGACATGGTGAAGACGACTTGCTGAAGTTCAATTTGAGCATCAGAATGAGGACTAAAGAAGATTTAAGTGACTTTGAATGTGGCATGGTTGTTGGTCTGAGTATTTCAGAAACTACTGATCTGCGCACACGACCATCTCTAGGGTTTCCAGAGAATAGTCTAATAAGTCAAATAAGCACTGGTTCCAACCAAGACATGCAGAATAGCATCTCTGAACACACAACACGTCCAACCTTGAAGCAGATGGGCTACAGCAGCAGAAGACACACCAGGTGCCTCCTGTCAGCTAAGAACATGAAACTGAGGCTACAATTCACACACACTCACCAACACTGGACAATAGAAGATGGAGAACCGTTGCTGGTCTGATGAGTCTCTATTTCAGCTCCACATTCAGATGTAGGCTCAGAATTTATTCTACAGTCATTTAGCAGACGCTTTAATCCAAAGTGTCCAAATGGAGGAAACATCATGAAAACATGGATCCATCCTGCCTTGGATCAACGCCTCAGGCTACTGCTGGTGTAATAGTGTGGGGGATACTTTCTTGTCCCACTTTAGTTCCCTTAGTACCAACGTGGCCTGGTTTAACCAGCACAGCCTACCTGAGTATTGTTGCTGACCATGTCCATCCCTTTATGATCACAGTGTAGCATCTTCTGATGCTACTTCCAGCAGGATAATGCACCATGTCACAAAGTTCAGATCATCTCCACCTGCTTTCTAGAACATGACAATGATTCACTGGACTCCAACGGCCTTATTTGGGTTTAGGTGTTAAATAACCCTCAAAACAGGAAACAATCGGCGGTCTTGAAGGGAGAAGCATCGAAGCACAAATGACAAAATTTTCACTGTTATTTAATCAGAGCTCTGAATTTTCTTTTACTTATAAATCTGTTTGTTTTTTGTTTGTTTATTTTTTATACACTGCTTACCAGTGACGGGATGGTTCACAGCAGGTATCACCACAGTTGGTTTCAACAGCATCAGTCAGTCAGTTATTCAACCTGCCTCGCCTCTCCGCCCCACCTGTCACACCATTACTCAACACTTATATAGGTTAAACCATTATACTGAAAGTGAGTGTCCCTCACTTTCTAAATAAATCACTATTTACAACCCAACTCCCTGGACATACATTGTGACTAACTAAATTAAACACGTAACAGAAAAGTGAATGTAACATTCAAAGAAAACTAATGAAAACCTTCATTCACTTCTCCCTCCCATCCCTCCCTATTCCCTAGGCTGCCCTCAGGCGTGCACTCCATGAAGCCATGCCCACCCAGAGCTGAGAAAGGTGCTAGTGATTTTTCCCAAAAGAAAAATAATAAATAATGTCAAAATATATGGCACACGTTCACCTTGGTGAGGGCGCTGTCATGCCACACCCTCACAGGCCTCCACAGTCAACAGATTTCAATCTAACAGAGCAGCTTTGGGATGTGGTGGAACGGGAGATTCTCATCATGGATGCAGCCGACAAACCTGCAGCAACTGTGTGATGCTGTCATGTTAATATGGAGAAAAATCTCTGAGGAAGGTTTTCACCACCTTTTTTCAATCTATGACACCAAGAATGAAGACAGTTCTGAAGGAAAAAGGGGTCCAACCTGGTAGCAAATAGAACAGCTTAATCATCTATTTTAATCTTGTTTTTTTAAACAGTAGGTCTTTAAAATCAATATGTGGTGGTACTGGAAACAGCTCACTGGGTTCACAGGGTCATAAAATCCAGCTAAAAGGATACACTGACATCAGAGGAAAACCAGCGACACTATGAACAGAACTGTAGACAAAATGGAGGAAATACAGCAGATAAAATGTAAATTGAGTTCTGGCTGTGTGAGCATGATCCACTGCTACCTGTTGGGGCAGTTTCCATGGAAATGCTTCACTATTCACATTGGGAGGCTCACATGAAATAACAGATGGCAGGATGCATGTAGGTGCATGACAGACAGAAACAAATTATCACGTCTTTTTATCCCAAAGTGTAACGACTGCTGGGTACGTCGCTGGCTGAGTCCAGCTCAACACAGCCATTACTGATGGTTAATAAATTCAATAAGAAATCAGCCCGCGCAGACAAAAGCCTCATTTACACAATTACATGATTTACATGAGTCATGTTAAACACTGAAAAATGAGTCAACCAACAAACAGAAATACACCACAGTGATTATCAGGTCACCACCTGGACTAATTTCCAGGTAACAGGTGAGTCCAACCACACGTTTAATGATGTAATTCCTTCCTTCTGTCACCACGCTCTTTCTCTGGGTTTGTTTTGTGTCTATTTTGGTTAATTTCTTCTACATATTGGTGACTAATTTCTTTGTAGTTGATTTCTATTTTTTGGCCTTTAGTCATATTAACTGGGTATCTTTGCATTAATGAAACAAATCTGAAGCCATTTTTATAGTGATGGTGAGTTTTTACATCTTTTTAATCATTTGGACGTTTCATTCCCATGCAACTGCCGTTTTCAAAATTTGCTCCACAGCAATATTTAAAAAATATATCCTTAGTTAAAAAATGTTTAAACGCTATTTAACAGGCCACATAATCAGATACATTTTTTGTGCATGTACTGGTTATCAGTTATCAGGTAGATCCAAAACTGAACTTATTTAAAGAAAATCATTTTCTTGATTTTGATATGCTGACATAAAACAAATAATGGTTGCTTAAAACTTCTGCACTAACAGGAACCAACTGAAAAAGGAAAAAATAAAATAAATAAAAATAATAAAAACAACATCCTCAGAGGAGATGTAGAGCTCTTCTTTAGGAATTTCTTTAAGGTGAGGCAAGGCTGGCAAAACCTGTTTATTCATCACCTGGTCAATTTTAAGACTTTTTGTTGTCACTAACATGTCTTCTTTCAAACTGAAATAAAACAATATGAAAACATTTACATTTTAGGTGTTCATTTCATGAAAATTTGTCATTTTCATGACATGATATTTACTGCACATTTGAACTAAACAGGAAGCCTTAGTTTTTATATTGCAGGGACTCCTGCTGTTTAAACATCAACACAAACATTTAAATCTAGCAGCAGGCTGACGTAAATCACTTCCCCAAAAACCAGTGACATTGCTACACATCCACCAGCTCTGCATTTTCTCCCTCTGATAGTATCTGATAGTACCTGATGTTACCTGATAGTACCTGATATTACCTGATAGTACCTGCCTGCAGCGCCAAAGGACTCATAGTAACGTCTGCCTCCGCCCTAGCAGCACCTGTCAGCTGCCTCTCCTATTTCGCCTCATCACCTCTGCTTCTGTGTTATGGTAGATGCTCTGATATTTAATTAAGTTTGTTGGCTTCACACACATGAAACTGTGCAGTGTTACTGTTTGTGGAGCTGAAGTATCTCCACTCGTCACTGCATGTTCGACTGATCACACAGCAGTGGATGAACCGCGCCGCTGTGACGCAACGCTGTGTCTTTTTCAAACATGCCCTATGGCAGGCGGAAGAAGAAGTAGTTCCTACTTATCCTGGAACTTTAGTTATATAAATATTGTTATAGGATGAATAGATATTTCACTACTGATTCGCACATCACTACTATTTATTCTTCTCAGATACTTAGATCATATTGTAGGCCCGTTCCCACTTATTTATTTATTTATTAGGACTCCGGCCCAAGACTAATGCAGTCCAAATCTTCGAACTTCCCGATTAGCCGACATTGCTCTTGATGTCTGTTTCACCGCTATGTTTACACATACAACTCATACTTATTTAAACATACAACACTTGCAATTAAGAAAATAAATAAATAAAATGATCTTAATGTGAGTAATAAACCAAGAACGTTTCATGGTGATACCAGATAGTTATAAAATTTACCCTGTTCAACTGTAGCGTCTCCTTAATCTCTCAGAATATCATATAATGTTATGATCATATCTGTAAAGATCAGTCAGTGAGATTATTTTTGTTGGCTCAGACTGGAAACAGCTGGTTTCCCCCTGGTTTTTTTCATTCTCCTAATATGGATCAAGTCTTCTTCAAAACAGACATCAATACCTCAAAATGAGAAACCTTTCCCTCATTAATGGAGTTTTTTTTCTCATATTTTTACAGTTTTTTTATTCACATTTTTTTTTTAAGTGAATAAAATTCGAAAATGGAAATCCGGTTGATGTCAGGCCTCCTTGGTAGGACTACTCCATGAAAACCACCAAGCAGAATACTGGATGCTGCACCAGCAGTCACAGCCTGCATGCAGATACAGCAGACAGTAGCTTCCTGATATCTTACAATTTGTTTTATTTCCTTTTGTAAGAAGGATAGATGTTGCATAAGTAGGAGGAGTGAATGCAGGACCAAATCCGTTATTTTTTTTATTTTGCAGAGTTAGTTCAATGTAAAACCTTTTCAATCTTCTCAACATTATCAGTAGAAAGTATTAAAACACATCAGATAAGCATTCCTCGTTCGATCATATCCCGCAGAAGTCAGCTGTTTCTATAACATCCTGTTGTTCACTAAAGTTTGTTCCATACTTGTCAAGCTGGTTGCCCTCCAATCAGTTGAAAGCTGCAGTTAACGTCAGTCATCCAGCCTCTCTGTGTGCGCTGAATCAGAGGGGCTTGGCAGCTCTGTAATGTTAATCAAAGTATTTACCCAAACAAGACAAATTAACTTATCAAAACCCCTCATCAGCCCAATCAAGCTAATTGCTGCAAATTAAAAGCAATTAACATCAGATCCTGTTGTTATGCAGCTTTAAAGCTGCAGCCCAGCATCGGGTTTGCTCCTTGCATCTACAGAATCACCTCATACTCAGAGTTTATGGGTACATAATTTACCTGAGGTTCAGCTTTTACAAGATAATGTGTGTGAGACAAACCCAGAACAGAAGCTGTGATGGAGGGAAAGTTTGTGAAGGGAAAACTGACAGAGGGGATTTCCATGATCCTTTACAATTACCTCACCTGAAAACACACCTGGTTACATTGAAATGTAGTTTAATTTTTGGATCTTTATTTGATCTTAAATGGACAACAAACACATGAATAATCCAAGCTTCAGGAAGGACTCGGAACGATTGAGGACTCGGTACAGTTGAGGACTTGGTACGATCGAGGACTTGGTGCGATTGAGGACTCTAGGAATGAGGACTTGGGATGATTAATCCAAGCTTCAGGAAGGAGTATGTGTAATCACTAGATTTATCCGCCTGTGAATCACCAACCAACCAGAATTTCATCAGCCTGGTCTCCCCAGAAACCATAAAATATCTACATTTGTCCACATATACAATTCAGTGACATGTGGTCAGTGGTTGACCATATTTCTATCAGAACTTTTACTGAATTCGACAATGTCTGTCCTACATGTGAGTGTATTTTGGTTTTGTTGACCCACCCTGTGTTGTACCCACCAAACCCATTGTGTTTCAGTCTGCTTCTTTATTTAGTTTACTTGAATCAAACTTATGCTTGTAGACAAACCAGAGTTTGCTTCTTTAATTTGTATAAGCACTCATTTGAACATTCACATCTCCAAACATGCACTGAATTTTTCAGTGTTTGGGTATTTACTAAAAAATTCAGTACATGTGCATTTAAAAGTTTAGAGAAAGTCAAGTTTAGTTAACCTACAGAGGTTTTTCAGTATTTAGGTATTTATTGCTCCTCCCTGAGGATTTTTTTTTAATCTTATGAGATTTTTTATCTGGTCAAAACCTCACATGTGAAGATAAAAAAACAGGCATTTAACAGTTTTAATAATAATGTGTTTGGTGTGCTCTGATAATCTAATCACAGAACAACACACACAACAATGATGTCCTGCAACTGATCTATAATCTAGTCCTCCGAGCTTCGTGACCAAACGTGATTTAACAGAAACGTAGAAGAAGAACCATAGCAACAACCAGAAAACACAACACCCAGCATGGAAGAGGATATACAAGACGAGGGAATGATGGTGGTCTTGGGACTGTTGTTAACAGAAAAAGCCAGAACTGAAAAAAATAGGAGACTCGAGATGGTGTGAACACTGACTTTATATCTTTCCTTGTTCACCAGCCAGCTCGCTCTCTGATTGGCTACATTCCATGCCACGTCACCATCCATGCAGTCACAGTTCATGAGTCGTCGACTTTTCTCACACATATGAAGATATCGGGTTGTAAAGATTAAACATGTTGAATATTTCCGGGTGTCAGCTACTATCCGTTTCTGAGCGGATTATCGGGACAAATCTACTCGTAACACACCTCAGACCAAATGATAATTGTACATAAAAATCTCATAAGAGTCACGATAATCGGACATTTGCCGTCTTTGGTCAGGAAGAGACAAAATCGAGACAAAAACAGCCCGATAATCTTTATGTGTGTACCAGGCTTCAGTCAGTTCGTATTCTCTTGTCTTAATGTTTCTTATGAAAATGTAGTTTATGGGATCGCCTTATTCATTAAAAGTGCTGTATAAATCAATTTGCCTGGCTTTGCCTGATGCTGACTACTATGTAAATAAATGTAATATGCCTCATAACTATCATTCTGCAGATGAAAATAGGTGAATCACAGTGAGAAAAAAAAGTAAAAACTGTGTAATAGCGTGCAGCAGCAGCTGCCAGAAAACTATGTAAAAAGGAATGGAACATCTATAAAAGTCAGTGATTCACATCCATTGATTATCAGATGATGTTTATTGACTGCTGCACCTCACTAACTGCCAAGTAAACTGCTGTATTTATGAGCAGCCACATGATGGATGGGATAATGTTCCTCCCTTATGAGCACAACTTTGCAACAAAGCTGTAAACAGCAACGCGTTTTGCAGAGCACAAACCACCATCAGACCCTCTTATGATGTAAACTCTTTCCAACTTTCTCCAAAAAGTCCCCCAATGTGCCAAAGACCCGTCAGCCCAAAGGTCCTGAAAATTTGTAGCTCTTGCTGCCATGACAACAGAGCCTTTAGGCGTGATATATGGCAGCAGTGATGGGCTAATGATGGGTTTTCAGGTTGAGTTGTGTTTATAGACTGGAAGAGCTGGTCGGGCCGGAACAGGCACTGCGCACAGAGCAGCTTCGGGCCTCTGCAGAGGATGGAGACCAGCAGGAGGAAGAGCTGATCCTGAATCAGCGCCCGCAGGCGACCTTGCCTCTCCTTAGCGTTTCTTACGCCGCCACCTGGACGGGCTGCTGCGATTGGCTGAAAAGAGCTTGGTGCAAAATGATAGGCTGCCTGCAGCGGCGCAGCTTGGCCTGATGATGGCTTTTTTATGAATCACTGAAGGAGCTCTAATTAAAGGTAATGAATACTGAGGAACTAGACGAGAGGGCTGCTGTGAGTCTGCTGAACAATGATTGAGATAATTACACTTAATCACTAAGAAAATAGCATTTTAGTCTGACGTTAATGAAGCAGTCCAGACTGCACTCACTGTTATTTAGATTACTGCCTAATTTCTGTGTCGCTAGTTGACTGTGAAGCAATTTACTGTTAGAGGACGTGACAAATAAACATATAATTTATTAGTTTCATGATGACTTTGGGAATACACTCCGGTTCTGTCTTTAAAAGAACAAATAACTAATCACTTTCTAAACTGACTTCGGCTCAAGACAAAATTCTCTCTTTTTTTTGACAGAAGCAGATTAAAATTGTCAGATAGTCACATTTAAGATTAGTTTTTAAGTCAGCTGAATGTGAAGGAGCAGGTCTCATTAAAAAAGTAAGAAGATTTGTAACATATTTGTAAGACATTGTAAAAATTATGATTGACCACTCTGTCCGTATTTGGCATGCACAGCCTGAATTTTAAGAATAAGAAAACCTCTATTAGTCCCTCAGTGGGGAAACTGCTTTGTTGCAACAGTACAGTAACAGTAAGCAGCAGCACACATCAAACGATGAACACAAAGTATTAGAGACAGCAGAAGTTAAATACACTATAATCAATATGTACAGTAATAAGTGCAGTATATGATCTGACAAGGTGAGTATGTACAGTAAATAAATATGTAGAGTAATAATATACTACATGTTATATTAACGTTGTATAAATGCTACCACAATCTGAATATTGCAGATCCTCAATTTAGATTGTACTTACATTTACATTCAACTCATTTGCGGCACTTTTCTTTTTATTATTGTTGTAAATTTCCTGTTTAGTCGTTTTGTTTAATTTTTTTAGTATATATCTGCTCTAGTTGGTATCCATGCACCAAAACAAATTCCTTTTATGTGTAAACCTACTTACCTGATTCTGATTCTAATGGTAAAAAATCTGAGGTCAAATTATTCCGCCCAAGTGGCTCTTTTGACACCCACCATGTGGACCTTGGTACCTTGACCCCCTATTTGAAATGGCACAAATTTAAGGGTCAAAATAAACAGTGACCTAAAATTTGACACTCAGATATGCTCCATAGGAAAATCTAGCTTTTTCCAACTTCAACAAGTTCCCACAATATAAAGGATAATATAAAAGATCATGCATGCCTATATTACCGCTCGGCTAGATTATTGTGTATTTTGGGGTCAACCAGGCTTCCCTCTCTCGCCTTCAGCTCCTCCAATATGCAGCTTCTTGTCTCTTAACCCAATCCGACAGAACATACTGTATCACACCTGTTCTGGCTGCCTGTCCGCTACAGAATTGATTTTAAACTCCTTTAAATAAAGTTTTTAAAAAATATCTTTAATCTTTGTTTGCCCCACCCTTTCTCTCAGAAGTGCTTCATCAGTACTTTCCCTCACAGTCTCTGAGGTCAGCTATTGTGGCACAAAAACTATGGAATGAGTTACCTCTACATGTTAAGCAGACTGCATCAATGTCTTCCTTTAAATCTTATTTAAATCCCATCTTTTCTCCTTGGTGTTCAACACACCATGAGTTGGTTGTGATCAGGGCTGGGCGATATGAACTAAATCTTATATCTTGATAAATTTTTACCTGAATCACCGTATACGATATATATCTTGATATATTTATTTATTTATTTTTTGTCAAGTAATCAAAGAGACTGGTCTAATTTAAAGCTTTCAGTACTGAATATACTTTTATTAAGGATCAGCAGCACATGTGCATTAAAACAGCTGACTAAAATTAAAGTACCTTTATATAAAATTGCATGCTTCTAAAACAACTTAAATTAAAAATACTTTTCAATGACCATAACAAAAATACAGCTGTGCAAAATACAAAAGAAAAGATGCTTTCAACTCAAAACAAGCTATCTCGATATAAACAATATTCCCTCTTTCTATATTGCGTCTGATAAAGTCTCGATATATTTGAAAATATCGATATATTGCCCAGCCCTAGTTGTGATTCATTGTGATTCATGCCAGTGTTTTATGTCTGTCTTATATTCTTCATAGAAAAGAATAAAATAATTTTTTATTGTCCTTATGTACATACAAGTGTAATTGCTTCCTCGTTTTGCTATTAACAAAACAAATAGAAAAAGTAAACATTGCTATGAATATACAATACTACTGTACTAATGTAAACCTGTAAAGGAGAAAGAGAGTAGTGTTCATGGACAGCAAATGGTCAGCATGTGCCTGAGTACAGTGATATATGCAGACATAGTGCAAATATGGGTAAGCTATAAAGTGCAAATAGTGATTCTGTAAATGTTGCAATAATCCCAGTAGTGCTAATGAATGTGAACACAGTCTTGTGTCGGCTATTTGAGGACACAGCTCTGGGGATAAAGCTGTTCCTCAGTCGGGAGGTGCTGGACCTGATCGCTCTCTAGTGCCTCCCTGTTGGCAGTTTCTGGAACACTGAAAAACTAGGGAGGGTGGGTCTGATGTAAACCCATTCCAGATCCAGGAACTCTGTTTTCTTGATCTGCAGGTGCGTCCGTTGGACTCGGTGCTCTCTATGGTGCACCTGTAGAAATTCACCATGAGAGTTTGTGGGAGATGCGCCTTTCACAGCTTCCTGAGGAAGAAGAGTCTTAGCTGAGCCTTTCTGACCTGGCTTGAGGTGTTGTTGGTCCAGGTAAGATTGCTGGACATGTTGACTCCAAGAATGTCCAGCTTGTAGACACTTTGGTCAGCCATTGTTGTTTTTAAGCATATTTTATAAATAAATTTGGATTCAAAGATAGATGGTGAAATAGTCATTGTTAGGCAGCACCAAAGAGAGAAAAGTTCAGTAGTTCTGCTTTAAGAGGTGACTCTAACTTGAATGTGTTACCATGCAAAAGTCTTTTGCCACAGAAAGCAAGTCTCATCAGAAATTGTCTTGCCTCCAAAATTCCGTCCAAATCTTGAACAATCGTGATGATAAAGAAAATCCCTTAAAGACATCAACCCCCACAACATTTCCTAAATCCTTGCCAGTAAATCAAATTCTGTTTTGGAATAATGGTTCATTAATTTCTCTAATTATGTCTAATAATGAGGTTCTATTGGATCTCGTCTGCAGAATATTTATTCATTCTGTTTTCATTTGTTGATCATAGTGTTGATCCAATACATTTTACACCGGTCTACACAGTTTTGTCCTTGTGCATCTGTTACTTGGTTATTGTCTCCTTTCATTTTCAGGAACAAAAAGCTCTTAATGAAAACAATGAAGAAAATTACAGCTGGACATCATGTTGCTTTGAGGTTTTCACTTATGTTTTGTGTATAAAGGTTTTTGTAAAACTCAGAGATAACTAAAAAGTCTACACCACAGATACTCCAGCAACTGCTTCCTGAAACATCTTGTCTTTAATAACTTCTTCTTCCTGACTGTGTGAATAAAATAGAAATACACAATAATTAATAAAACGATAATAAACAAAGAAAAGAGGAAGAGTTTTATTATTTCCTTGAGTAAAGGCACAAATATTCATCAATTTCTATTTGTGTGATCTGAGAACAAAGGTTTAATGTGATCACAGATGAACACTCATAAGAACTGCTTCATTAGTTTGTTCTAAGGATTAGGTGGGTGTGCCGTTGTCTGTTCTGGTAATAAAAATATGAAGTAGAACATTTTGGTCTCCTGTAAAAACAGCTCACACAGGTAATGACCTGATCCAACCTGTCGTACAGGTAAGCAACAGCCAGTGCCTCAAAAAACACCAATTACAAGTGTTTGGTATACAAACAGCCGCCCATCAGACAGGACATCGAGTTCCAGCTGGCATCGAACGAACGCCATCCCATGTCCTGCCTCCATCTGTCGGCAGCCAGCACCTGCTCACCAAACGGCTGAGTCGTCGCTTTTACACTCCAAAACTAAAAACAGACGAAGACGTTGTGCCTGAACTTGCTGCCACTGACAAGCTAACAGGCTGAAGCTAAACGGATGAGCGGATTTAATAATGATAATTACACCTAATCAGTGTTGACAACAAGGCGACAGGTAAACAGACAGCAGGTCAGGGCTGAGGAGCAAAGACATCAAAGAGATACAGTCAGGGATGGAGGAAACTCTCACTAAGCTCTGAATCTTTCATCATTTAATCCGATCTAAACTAACAAACACCAAAAGCTGGCCGGTTTGTTATAGATGGGAAACAACACAGACAGAAAAATGCATCTTGAAATGGTTTACACCATTTGAATGGTACAGAAATAAATATTCAAAATGATTCAGGTAAATTTCAGGGTTTTGGACACATTCAGGGAACATCAACATTTTAATGCCAGTTACAAAAATAACTATTGTGATGCTGATAGACACAAACCATAAGTTTTTCCATATGAATATCAGATGTACAGTGTACTGTATACACTCTTATCAGCTCCATCTGTTTAACTGCTTTTTAATATAAATATCTAATTAGCCAATCACATAGCAGCAGACGAGTTGTTGAAAGCATGGATCCATCCTACCTTGTATCAATGGCTCAGGCTGCTGCTGGTGTAATGGTGTGGGGGATATTTTTTTGGCACACTCTGGGCCCTTTAGCACCGCCATGAGATGGTTTAAACCCTACAGCCCATCTGAGTATTGTTGTTGATCATGTCCATCCCTTTATGACCACAGTGTTACATCTTCTAATGGTTACTTCCAGCAGGATAATACACCATGTCACAAAGCTCAGATCATCTCCAACTGAGTTCACTGTACTCCAACGGCCTCCACAGTCACCAGATCTCAATCCAATAAAGCAGCTTTGGGATGTGGTGGAACGGGAGATTCTCATCAAGGATACAACCGACAAAGCTGCAGCAACTGTGTGATGCTGTCATGTCAAAATAGAGCAAAATCTCTGGTGAAAGGGAGTCCAACTTGATACTAGCAAGACCTAGTAAACTGGATGGTAAGTTTATTTGTTATTGCCAAAATATGAAATGTCTGCATTCAGTATAACGTCAGGCTTTTGTTTTAGGTAAATTATGAATTATATAAGTTTCTTGGACACTTTATAAAATGTCTAGGGATTATAAGAATGCCATCAGACCCTCTAAACTGTGGAGTTCCTCAAAGCTAAATTTTAGGTACACTTTTATTCACCCTGTACATACTCCTACTGTTTCCTACTGTTTCATTTCATTGCTATGCTGATGATACACAACTGTATCTCTCTTTTAATCTGAAAAGTATTGACTTAGTTAAGTCAATTAGCCTTTATGACTTTAAAACCTAAATAGCAAATAATTATCTTCTGTTAACTAAGAGGTAAATTTTTTGGTTAACCTGTTTTCACAAAGCAACCAACCAGTCACTCTGAGTTTTTAACTCAAAATTAGCATTTGAGAAGCACATCAACCCTGTAGTTGAATAATTTTTCTTTAATTTTAGAAAAGTAGCCAAAATTAAGCCATTCAGCTTTCTGAAAAACTTCAAATCTGTTACCACAGCCCTTATATCTTTATAAGACTCAACAGCCCTATTTTCCAAAACCAAAACTGTGAAGGGTACCCTAATATCTGACCGAACCTGTCCTTTGGTTGGGGTACCAATCTAACTGACCTAACCCAAAAGGGTGGAGTTTGACACACTGCAATCTGTTCATTGGTTGAGGAAAACAAAATCACTTCACGGGTGAAACAAAAAAAAACAAAAAAAAAACAGGATCATGAAATGATCATTGGATCATTGTTTAGAAAAACATATTTTCATTTTGTTTATTAGATCTCCATTTAAAATGGCATTACGAAGCACCACCAAGAAGAAAGAACACAAACTGTTGGATGACGCCATTCTCCTCCTTTTGTTCTGAGTCGTGTTTTGGTTATACTTTAAGAAATGTGCTGCGATAGCATTATGCTATTATGTAGCTGAGGCATCTGACCGATACTCCACCTCTCACGTAAGGTTATGGTTGGCTGGGGAAACGCAACGAGATTACAGTGTGAAAACCATATCCACACCCGTTGGTGGAAACGAGGGTAACTTCTTTAACTCCCTTTACTCAGTGTTTCCCAGTCTTTTCTGTTTTGCAGCTAGACTCGTAACTGAAAGAAAGAAAAGAGCATCACTTCTTACTAATGTCACTGCACTGGCTCCCAGTAAAATATCATATAAAGACTCTTTTCTTTGTTTTTAAAGTTCTACAAGGTGCAGCCCCCCAATGCATTTCAGAACTCATCTGCCCTTATAACACAGCTAAATGTCTTAGATCTGAAAACTGATTGCACATCAATAGGGTAATCCTGCTTTTATGTTGCAGCTCTGAATCTTTGAAACAGTCTACCTAACTCAGTCAAAGACACAGCTTCCAATAAATATCCATTCATCCATCCATTTTCTACTGCTTATCCGGGGTTGGGTCGCGGGAGCAGCTGCCTAAGCAGGGAAGCCCAGACTTTCGACTCTATGGCCACATTCACCAAATGGTAAATTGTAAATGGTCTGTATTTATATAGCGCTTTTACCCAAAGTGCTTTACATATATGTCACATTCACCCATATTCACACACTGACAGCAGGAACTGCCATGCAAGGCGCTCACCACAACTCATCAGGAATAATTAAGGATTCAGTGTCTAGCTCATGGAAACCTCAACATGAGCTTGATGGGCTGTGATCAAACCGGCAACCCTTGGACTACAGGATGACCACTCTACCCACTGAGCCACGCTGCCCCACCAGCTTATCCAAGGGCATCTCGAGGCGTTCCCATGCCAACTGAGAGATGCAGTACCTCCAGGGACTTTTCCCTGGGGTCTCCTCCTGGTGGGATGTGCCCAGAAAACCTAATAAATATCTTCAAGGCTAAAATAAAAACAAATTTTTCAGCCTTTAAGTGTTCTTAATCTTTATTTCTCTACTATACATGTTTTTTGTAAACATTTAACTGCTTCTGAGAATTGGTCAGCACTTTGGTCTTTGGTTGCCCTCATTTTCCTAACGGCTCATTTATTCTTATTTTATGTATGTAAATAGGTTACGTCCATTTCAGACATCACTGCCCACATTCTCCCTATGAGGCCTTTACTTTGGCTGGTTGTTATGCATACATCCACTAAAGGGCAGTGCAGAGTTCAGAGTTCGCTATTGCCCTATACAATAGCAAACATGGCAATGTTTTTCTGTTTCTACACTATAAAAAGGTCTTAAAAAAGTTTTTAAAAAAGTAAGGCAACCAGCAGCAAAACATATTTTACTAAACTCAACTGCTGTTGTGTAAACCTAAATTAAGAGGGTAACTCAAAGTAGAATCTTACATTTAACAAAGTTAGGATAAATAGGCAAGGCAGTTTATTTGTATAGCACATTTCATGTATAGGACAATTCAAAGTGCTTTATATAAAACAAAAGCATTACAGATATTAAGAAATAGTAAAAGGCAGCAACAAATAGCAAGAATCACAATTAAAAAATAAATTACATTAAAATGATTAAATTACCCTGCAGAGGCGCATGAGAAAAGAAATGTTTTTAACCTGGATTTAAAAGTTTCTATATTTGGTGAAAGTTTAATCTCCACTGGCAGTTTGTTCCACTTGTTTGCAGCATAACAGCTAAATGCTGCTTCTCCATGTTTAGTCTGTACTCTGGACTAGTTGACCAGAGTCTTTAGATCTAAGAGCTCTGCTAGGTTTTTATTTTCTGAACATATCACAGATGTATTCTGGGCCTAAACTGTTCTGGGATTTGTCAACGATCAGAAGGGTTTAAAATTTATTCTGTGTCTGACTGGAAACCAGTATAAAGATTTCAAAACTGGTGTGATGTGTTCAGATCTCTTAGTCCTGGTTAAAACTCTACCAGCAGTGTTTTGGATGAGCTGCAGATGTTTAATGCTCTTTTCAGGAAGTCCTAAAAATCCAGTCTACTGGAGATGAATGCATGGATGAGTTTCTCCTGGTTATTTCTGGGAGACTAAACTTTTAATTCTGTTGATGTTTCTGAGCTGGTAAAATGCTGTCTTAGGCTAGGTTCACACTGCAGGCTGAAGTGACCCAAATCCAATGTTTTTGCCCCTATGCAACCTGTATCTGATCTTTTCATAACAGTCTGAACGACACAGATCCGATTTTTTTAAATGCGACCCAGGCCACTTTGATATGTGGTCCTAAATCCAATACGTATCTGATCTTTTGCCATGCGACTTCAGTCTGAACACCCAGGTCGCATTAATCTGACCTACACATCATACACAACATTGTTTATGAATGCCTTCTCTGTAAAGGCGCTCACATCACTCTCCCACCACTCCTGGCTGCAACTCCGTACCAACACGTTTCTCTGTACAGATGTTGCTGCCACTGCTCCACAAAATTGATTTTAAAAGTCTGAGTCTCCAGGTGTTTACCAATGCTGACCCTCTTCTCTTTGCTACCAAACAGAATAATCTCTGTTTTGTCTTCATTTAACTGTAGAAAATTCTCCCTCCTACAGGTGTTTATTTGCTCCAGACATTGACACACGTAAGTTTACTGGGACACATAAAGTTGTGTATCATCTGCATAACTTTGATAATTAATACTAAAGTTCTGTAATAGTTGACCCAAAGGGACCATACAAGTTGATCAGAACAGGTCCAAGGACTGATCCCTTGGGGACTCCACAAGTCAGGGCCACTGCAAATATTCAGGTCTACTCATGTTTTTAGTTTGCTCATTTAGGTATCCTACTGTGTTTTCTACGTCTGAAATATACATGAAATGATTGCAGATGACAGAACGCTCCACCCATATGTGTTTTTAACACAGTGTTGCTAACTTAGCAACTTTGTCACTGTATTTAGCAAGTAGCTTTCAGGCTTCTCTAGCATCTAATTTACAAAGAAGGAACAACATTTAGCAAATTCTTCTGGAGTCACTGGAGACATTTGAAGACTGTGATGTGAAAGCATACAACATATTAGTCTTACTCTTCTCAACAAGCAGCATGTGTCACCGTGGGCACTTTCACTGTGCCAAAACACTTACATGATGCTCTCAGAGATACACCACCTTAGTTCTGGCTCTTTGCTCCGTTCTGCAATCTCAGAACCTTAGCAAACCAGGCCATGTTCAGACCTATTTACCCAGAATCAAAGTGATTTTATTCCTTACTCCAATGCAGAGCTCTGCACTGGATTGTTTTATTAATTCTGCATCTGCAATCTCTCCGATCACATAAGAGTTCTGTTGATTTTTGTGCCATTTAATGTATTATAAATGTTCAAAACACATATAAAGATTCAGACGGAAGACTTGTAGTTTCTGGTTTGTACTGTAAAGTCTTTTATTGACTTTCACTGAACCTTTGATGGTTAAGACTAAAATCTAGAAATAGTTTAGGCTCAAAGAAAATAGCTGGTATGTTGAAGCCAACCAAACGGACAGGTGATTCTCCTGATTATGGAACATAATAACTAATCAAACTGATAACTACAACAGGAGACTTTATATTTAATGCCACAGCCTGCGAAGGATTGATGATTTTGGAAATAGTACAAGTTGTGCTGCAGCATAGGTCTAACAAAGTTTCTCTCTTTAGAACAACATAAAAATACAATTACACTTTATGTCAATATCACCAAATATAAAAACAAGTAAAGATATAAAGATACAAATAGTTATGATTAGTTACCTAAAGTAAAATATTTAAATAATTTGAGGATGGCTGAAAACAAATCAGCTTGATAAATAACAGACATTATTAATCACCACAAAAGCTCAGTGAACACATCTTATCCCTCCATCTACACTGTAATTGTGGTTGAATATCTTTCCCTTTGGTGGGGTCGGACTGTACCTGTCATTGATCTACTGCTGATACAAGACAGCACAGGTGATACCACACAGGTAAATGGCTGCAGGCCCCTTGGCTCTCCTGCTGAGACAAAGGAAAGCTTCATTTTGTGGTTCTTTATTAGAGAGAAGAGGTGGAGATGGACTGTATTTCCCAGAAATGTACTTTAATTTCGGATAAACAGTCAGAGTTGCGTTACTGGAAGAAAACCCAATTCTGGTAGGAACCAAAGTTTATCTGATCATCTACGCACATACATCAGTTTTCTAAATGTAATTTAATTTGTAATTAGGCATGAACAAACAAAATAAATAGATTGGGGGATTTCAGTCCTGAAACCTGATTAATATGTTGCTGAAAATAGTTCGAGGCCACAACTATAAGACACAAAAGTGTCCTAAAGATGCCCGTGGAAGACAAGTGGTTTTTCTGGACTTGCGATAGATGTTTATTTGCAAATCATGTAATTTAGAGCAAATACAAAATCTAAATAAGCTAAATATTATTAAATAATATTATAGTCTCACATCAAGGATAATGATTTCTGTTGTCATGGTCTGTGGATTTGGGGTTGGGATTCTTTTAGTTGGGGGTTTGAGCGGGCCAGGAGCCACGTCCGGGGCAGGGGCAAATAAAGGCCTGGACTAAGGGGCAAGAGACTTCCTTCTCTTGGACAGGGAACAAAGGTGGTTGGAAACCATATGTACACTGAAAGGGCGATAGTCTAGTAGAGGAGCAGGTAAGGGTATTGTGAGCATACTTGATCCATGTCAGTTGTGACAACCAGGAGGAGGGATCCCAAGAGGCCATACACCGCAGGGCAGTCTCCAGCTCCTGGTTCAGTCTCTTCGTCTAACTATTGATCTGAGGATGAAAACCTGAGGACAGGCTGACAGTGGCACCCAGCAGATCACAGAACTCCCTCCAAAATACAAAGGTGAATCGAGGACCCCGGTCAGAAACTATATCTGCTATGAGGCCTTGTAAACGGAAGACATGGGATAAAACCAAATGTGCTGTCTCTTTAGAGGAAGGAAGCTTAGGTAACGGAACAAAATAAGCCATCTTACCAAAGACCAAAGGCGATGAGGGATAGGGAGCGGCTTGAGCAACCCAGCCAGGGGTCAATGTCTTATGTTGATTGCAGATGGAGCAGGCTTTAACGAACCCCTGGACGTCGTAAAGTTGGCCACCAAAAGCGCTGTTGTACAACCTGCAGGGTCTGTTGAGTTACTGGATGGCAGAAGAGCTTGGAGGAGTGATCCCAGTGCAATACATCTGAATGAACTGACTGAAGTTTGCTAATTCATGGACATTATACTGAATGCTAGTTTTAATCTTTTGTGTGAGTTTGTTGGATAACATATAAATTAAAGACAGTCTATGTGTAGAGGAAATGTGTACTAATGTACTGTATGTTTCTTTGTCCATTATTCTCTAGTTTATATTAGCCTATGGTCCTATTATTTCTAGCTTTATAAAACTTAAGCTATACTTATTCAGTATTAAGAACATGTAATTGTGCTTTTTTGAGTCACTATACGTTAAAAATGTTCAACATTCTTCTATTTAACTTAAATTTAAACATTTTAAGTAATATACCTGTTTGAAACAGAGAGCAAACAACATGATGTAGGAGAATGTTCAATACATTTAAGTAGATTTTAACACTGCGTGCAAATGCATTTACTTTTTGTTAACAGTAGAGCAAACTTTTTCTAAACCTGGTTTAGAGACCACTGTGTACTTGAGAATCAACCTCACATAGTACATTACATTTTTACCTGTGTTTACTTATCTGTTAAACCACAATTTTCTGTAGCTATATTGCATATTTTAATACAGCTTTTTACATGTGAATTTTCCCAAACTTCAACCAATTGTCTCTGCTCATATCTCCTGCCAGGCTGAGTCGCCATCCCAACAGAGGGAAAGTGTCAGGGAGGAGAGCAGCCTATACACATGTGACCAGGTAAGGGCATATACATACATACAAGTATATGATACTTAGTTGTGTACAACTATTAAATTCTACAGTTTTAATGTGTCACTGATTGTGTTGTTTAGGTGCCTTCTTAACAAGGTGCTTCTCTCTTATCTAGAGTGAAGATAATCATAACAATGAGGAGGATAATACTGCACAGCCAGTGCTCAGCACCAGTGCCATGATGGTAACGTTGATAATGTTCTTTTGACTAGCTGTATTTTTCACTAGATGAAAAATATGAGCTGTTTCTCAATTTTCTGTAGCTGCTGTCTAGTTGTAATAAGTCTATTACTGTCTTTGAGTTCTGCTACTACTACTGGTACTGCTACAGCTCAACCTCCAGCTCCATTTCTTTGTTCTCTTTAACACTAGAAGTCCCAGAGAGGGGTCAATTGACCTTTCTACCTTTACAACCCAGAGATGGGTCGATTGACCAGTAGGATTTTAGCTAAAATCCTGTCTTAAGCTGTGAACAGCTTCTTTTGTTTGTAGACGAGTCAATTACTGGCACACCCCAGGAGGGCGCATACTTAGGGGAGACACTGTAGACTCTTGAAACCTGACTGTCAACTTTTGCCCAAAGCTTGGCTTGAGACACTGCTTGGTCCCCTGAGTATGAGATTGGAGTAGACCTCAAACAGATTCAGAAAGGTTTTCCTGCATTCTAGTATATTTCAAATAATTAAAAATATATTTGATATGATATATGATATATACCTCCTCGACACATTTGTGTGCTTTTAGAAGAAAAAAAAAAGATAATCATTGTGGGCCTTCAATAAAAAAGCAAACAATTTAGAATGATATGACAAAATGATGAATTCATATTTTTTTTAAAAATCACTTTAAAAGGTCCAGCTCTCCTCTTTTCATACAAATGAAAAAATACAAATTTTTCAAAATTTTTGACCAATTTTTCAAACTTTCTAACCCAATGTTCATGTACCTTATGTCCAAAAAGCCCAAGCAATGAACAATTTTGAATATTTAAAATGAACATTTTTTGATTGTGGTGGTACAGGCAGGGTCTGTGAGTAAAATGTCCAGAAGCATTAGTGTCTAAGTCAAGAGGGCATAAATGTCAACATGACAAAGATATAAAAGAACAACTGTGAATTTTTTCCAATGCTTTTTATTTTTGTCATAAAAAAAACAACAAAACAGTTAAAATAATGCAAGTAATGAAACAATTTCACAAATATTTACACAAGGCTACAGTGGCATGCCCTTGTGTGAATGGCTTTTCTGCTCTTTCAGCAGTCCGTCTGTGCTAAGTCCAAACATGCTTGGCACTTCCATGGTATCTCCATCCTGCATTTGCCACATGTGTATTTGTAGCAGTCAACACATCTTACAGTTGCGCAATTGTTCTTGCATCGATGGTTGACCTGACATTTTGCCCTTTTCCCAGGGCTAGGTGTGGGAGGTTGCTGCTGAAGCAGTTGCTCCTTATGTGCCTTCTTCTGACTCACATGAGAGTTGGCCAACTCTTTCGCGAGCTCAACCAGGAAGTCCACTCTTCTCTCCTGCACTCCGGTGCATTCCTTATGAAGAACATGAGCGTTCAGTGCCGCCATGTCGATCATGTTGTAGAACACGGCGACTGGCCATCTCCGTGTTCCTGCACGCACGCTGTACTCCCGCACCATCTGGTCCATCACATCCACACCACACTTTGTGGTGTTGTATTGTGTGACAGTGTTTGGCTTCCTTTTGGTGGTATTCTCAGTCTCAACCACATTGTGCATGCTGCTGAGAAGATAGACAGTCTTTTTCCGTTTCGGCGCATATACTGTGAGTGTTGCACCAGTGGTGGAAAACACTCGAGTGGTGAATTTAGTGTGGTCCTTCTGTCTAGTTGACTGAGGAATTTCCCGGTGAATCTTGTTGACTGTGCCAAGGATGGTGGTTTTCCGGCTAAGCAGTCGTTGCGCAAGGGACAGCGATGTAAAAAAATTGTCTGTTGTTACAGTTCTGCCCTTATCCATGAACGGCTCCATCAGCCTCATCACTACACTCTCAGAGAGTCTCTCTCCACTGGGACGACTGGGGTCCTTGCCAAGATATGGCAGGATATTGCAAATGTACTTTGATTTCAAGTCACAAGCCAGCCAAAACTTAATGCCAAATTTGTCCGGTTTTGTTGCAATGTACTGCAGAAAACTGCAGCGAGTCTTTGTCGGGAAAAGCTGTTGATCAATAGTGATGTGTCGACCAGGGTTATAAGATCTGATGCAGTTATTGACAAAAGATTCCCACAGATTAGAAATTGCAGCAAACTTATTTGTCTCCACTCGCTCACTGCGTGTGAACATGTTATCAAAGCGTAGGTGTTGCATGATGTTTTGGAAGCGGTTTCGGGCCATAGTAGCAATGATTCGTGGGTTTCCCAGCTCTGCTGACCAATTGTCACGTAGTGATGGAACTTTCTTCACCCCCCGCAAGATAATAATTGCAATAAATGCCATTAGTTCTGGGAGGTTCATGAACCAATCTGCCTGCTCCTTTTGCCGTGCATGCTGAATGGTCCATTCTTGAATGCTACGAAGCATTTCAAGTGTTATAAAACAGAAGAAGCTTTGAAGACGAGTCCGGATACTTCTTCTGGCCTTAGCAGTTGGCTCTCCATCTGTGCCGTATGGTTCTATTGGGGTGAAATTGAGACATGTCCCCAGCTGTTCTTCATGCCACACTGTGCCATCTTTAGCCATCTCTGTCCTCTCACTTCCCAACCGAGCCCTCTTTTCTGGCAGTGGAGCAGTCTCATCATCTGCAAGGTAAACAATTTCACAATTTCAGAGGACGAAAATAGGATGTTTTGGAAATAAGATTAAAAAAATCCTTTATTTGTACCAAAATGGAGAAATTCCAGTGTTGCAACTCACAGTACAGGACAAAGCAGAAAGAAAGAAATTTGTCATACCAAAAAGTTCAATAATAGTTTCAAATCTTACCTGAAGACTGCTCAGAGTCAGAGTCCGAATCCAGCTGAATTTGTATCTCTTCTCCATCTGAGTCACAAGGGTTTGTATCGCTGAGGATCAGGTCCAATGCCTGCTGAGTTGTAAGCCGCCTCTGCATTTTGCTTCCTTCTATTTGTTGGAGGTGAAGCTAGCTACTATTTATCCCCCTCAGCCCACCATCCCCCACTGCCACAGAATTTACCAGACGTTTCAAGGTAACAAGGAGGGGCTGGATGCAATGGGTGCATTCCTCAGGTAATGGCTGCATTTACAAATGAAGAGATGCTAATTTTTGCCAGCAGAGTCGTCAGTTTGGACTAAAGGTCTTTCGACCCTTCTCTGGGACTTTAGGGAGATATCAAAATTCCTGGGACTTCTAGTGTTAAGTAGCTCATTGTTGGCCCACCTGACGAATGTATCGGCCGCTGAGAATATATATTAATTCTAATCAAGGCCTCAGGTGCAATGATGTGTCATTATTATTATTAATAATGTTTACATTAATATTTTTCTGTCTTCCATGTATATTATATATGAATGTATTTCTTCCACCACCAGCATCTGGCTCCATCATCCACTTCCATCATCTGCCCCCATCATCCGTCCCCATCCTTCATCATCCTCCTCCACCTCCATCATCCACCATCTGCCACCCCAGCCCCTTAGTGGGCCAGTCAGGTACTAAATTCCCAGGCCACTTTTTTGCCCCGTGCCTAAATGCTGCGATAGAACTGCTCGCACCCCGACGTCTGAAGCGTCCACCTTCACCAAAAACTGTTGGTCAGGATCAGGCATCTTTAGAACAGGGGAGGAGATGAAGCAATCCTTGAGGGTCCAGAAAGCCGCATCAGCTGAGGGCAACCACTGGAAGGGCACCTTGGGGGAGGTCAGGGCAGTAAGTGGGGCCGCCACGGAGCTGTAATTCCGGACGAACCGCCGGTAAAAGTTGGCAAAACCCAGGAATCGCTGGAGTTGCTTGCAGTTCTCTGGGGGATGCCAGGAGGTAACAGCTGTGACTTTGGCAGGGTCCATCTGAAGACTCCGCTCTGACACCAATCTGTCCAAAAAGGATACAGATGGAACGTGAAACTTGCAATTTTCAGCTTTGACAAACAGTGAGTTTTCCAGCAAACACAAAGGGCAGACTGCACATGATGGAAGTGCTGTTCTTTGGTCTGTGAGCATATCAAAATATCATCCAAATAGACAAAGACATACTAGTTGACCATGTCTCGGAGGAGGTCGTTGACGAGAGCCTGGAAGACAGCATGAGCATTGGTGAGTCCAAACGGCATGACCAGATATTCATAGTGTCCGGAGGGAGTGTTGAATGCTGTCTTCCACTTATCACTTTCTCTTATCCGGACCAAGTGGTAAGCATTTCGTAGATCCAGCTTGGAGAAGATGGTTACTCCTTTAAGCAGTTCGAAAGCTGAAGAGACAACGGGCAATGGGTAATGATTCTTTACGGTGATGTCGTTAAGTCCACGGTAATCGATGCAGGGTCGTAGGGACTTATTCTTCTTCTCAACAAAAAAACCCATGCCCGCAGGGGATGATGAAGGATGATTCCTAAGGCCAAAGACTCATTGATATAGGTTTCCATAGCCCTCCGTTCAGGTTTAAACAGAGAATGCAAGCGTCCCTTGGGAGGAGAGGTTCCAGGCAGAATGTCTATGGTGTAGTCGTAGGGGCGATGTGGAGGTAAAGATGTGGCCCTAGATTTACTGAAAACCTGCCGGAAATCATGATATTCAGGCGGGACGCCAGACAGATTGGGAGGAAAGCTGGTACATGCTGACTGCAGGGGAACTGGGATGTGCTGCAAACACCGCTGGTGACAAGAAGAACTTCACTCTAAAACAACCCCCATAGTCCAAGTAATATGTGGATTATGGAGACCGAGCCAGGGGTAACCTAAAATGAGCAGCAAATGAGAGGATCTTAGGATGTAAAACGGAATGGCCTCGTGATGATTGTGATGATTCATTCATTAATTTCTAGATCTTTCGTAACTGTTTTGCATCGTTCTGTGACAATCTGCCTTTTTTGTATATTTTTTATATTTTATAGTCATATTTTTCAGTCCTTTTGTGTTAGTATTCACTTTAAATCTCTTTAGTAGTTTATCATTTTTATTTTCATTTGTTTCTTTTTGCAGAGTATTATAATGCTGTACAAACAACTTAATTTAAACATTTTGGTGGTGGTTAGCCCCTCGGCCTCACAGCAAGAAGGTTGCTGGTTCGAGCCTTGGCTTGGGAGGGGTTCGAATGGTGACCGTTCTGTGTAGAGGTTCTCCCTGTGCATGGGTTCTCTCAGGGTACTCCGGCTTCCCCCCACAGTTCAAAGACATGGTTAATTAGGTTAGTTAGTTAGGTTAATTAATTAGGTTAATTGATCACTTTAGGGCAATGTCCACACGGCACAAAGCCGGTTCAGGTGTGAAAACGGGTGTGGGGGATGGGTGGTGGAGGGATGGTGTGTGGGAGGGTGGGGTGTGTGGAGGTGGATGCGTGGTGTGTGGGAGGGGGGGTGGTGTGGGTGTGGGAGGATGAATGGTGGAGGGATGATGTATGTGTGGGAGGATGGGGTATGTGTGGGAAAATGTATGGTGCAGGGATGGGGGAGTGTGTGGGAGGATGGATGGTGGAAGGATGGTGTGTGTGCGGGAGGATGGATGGTGTATGGGAGGGAGGATGGTGTGTGTGTGGGGGAGTGGTGTATGTTTGGGAGAGTGGGTGATGGAGGGGTGGTGTGTGTGTGTGGGAGGATGGGGTACGTGAAGGTGGATGTTTGGTGTAGGAGAGGGAGGACGGTGTATGTGTAGGAGAATGATGTATGTGTGGGAGGATGGGTAGTGGAAGGAAGGTGTGTGTGTGTGTGTGTGTGTATGGGAGGTGTGAAGGTGGATGAATGGTGTGTGAGAGGGAGGATGGTGTATGTGTGGGAGGATGAGTGGTGGAGGGATGATGTGTATGTGGGAGGATGGGATAGGTGTGGGAGAGTGTATGGTGGAAGGATGGTGAGTGTGTGGGAGGAAGGATGGTGTGTGTGTGGAAGGATGGATGGTGGAAGGATGGTGTGTGTGTGTGGGAGGACAGAGTATGTGAGGGTTGAATGGTGTATGCGTGGGAGGATAAATGGAGGAGTGGAAGGAGAGTGTGTGTGTTTGTGTGTGTGTGTGTTGGTCTGGGGGGGGGGGGGGCAGGACTGGTTCTCGGGGTGTGCGGCTGGGCGCTGGGGTGTGGGGCTGGCCTCTGGTGGTGGCCGTCTGGGCGGGCGGGGTCCCCCTGGGTGGCGTGCTGGCCCTCGGCCTGTGGGGGAGGGGGGTGTCCCTGCGCTCCTGGGCCCGGGCCCTCTGCCCCGTCTGTCCCGGGCGGCCGGTGCCCGGGGGGGTCGGGGACTGCTGGCCTCGGCCCGCCGGGGCCGGTGCCCTGGGTCCGCGGGGCGGCTCCTGCTGGGGTCTCCTGCTGCTGCCTTCCTGGGCGGGCGAGTGGTCGTCTCTGTGGACCGGTCGGGATCTCTTGCCTGCGGGGGGGCTGGTGGCCTGGGTCTCGGGACCGCTGGCCTGACTCTGGCCTCTGTTCAAGTGAGGTGGCATCTGCATGATCACTCTGCATGGTCACTCCTTCCTGAACGTCTCCACACAGTCTTTGCGTCGCCGTGTGGCCGAGTTCTCCAACACATCCACACAGGTTTCTCTGCGCGTGTTCTTGAATACAGCAGTTTCACTTATATCTATTATCATATTTTGTTTCTTTTTTTAATTATTTCTGTTCTTATTATTATTATTACTCTTACTCTTATTATTATTATTGTTACTATTATCAACTAGTTGTGTAATGACCTACTGGCTAGGATGATCGTAGCTATATATGTTGTAAGTAGTATGGATTACATGGTCTTCTGTATGATGTTTCAAGTCCCCACCCGCACTCCCCACACCCTTTCTGTCCCTCTCTCTCCCCTCCCTCTTCTCTCTACTTTCTTTTCTCTCTCTCTCTCTCTGTCCCCTCCGGTCGAGTCCAGCATTAAGAGTCTGATTTAATAAAGTTTTTCATCAAGAGGGACTTTATACATGTAGTATAAATCCCTGCTTGATAGAGTAAAATTGCCCAGCACCAGACAGCAGCCAGACAATCATTCTGTTTGCAACGATGCTGGACAAGACAGGTTAAAAAAAAAAAAATAAAAAATAAATAAATCTCTTTAGTAGTTTATCATTTTTATTTTCATTTGTTTCTTTTTGCAGAGTATTATAATGCTGTACAAACAACTTAATTTAAACATTTTGGTGGTGGTTAGCCCCTCGGCCTCACAGCAAGAAGGTTGCTGGTTCGAGCCTTGGCTTGGGAGGGGTTCGAATGGTGACCGTTCTGTGTAGAGGTTCTCCCTGTGCATGGGTTCTCTCAGGGTACTCCGGCTTCCCCCCACAGTTCAAAGACATGGTTAATTAGGTTAGTTAGTTAGGTTAATTAATTAGGTTAATTGATCACTTTAGGGCAATGTCCACACGGCACAAAGCCGGTTCAGGTGTGAAAACGGTAGAGAAAGGTTAAACACAGACTTCCTGTTCCTTCTAGCTGGAAACACCACAGCACTTCCTGCTGCAGCAGGTGATGAACAGAAGGTGGATGTTTGAGCTGTAGGGTGGAGGTGGCAGCTGGCTTGACTCATGTAAAAGTTATGGGCCTGTCACATTTCGTAACAAGCTCTAACTGCAGGTGTGGACGCTGTTTGAATGCACCTCCATCAGCAGAAAGTTTCTTCTTCTGCGTTTACTGCTAGGCTCTCGAACAACATCACAAACAATGTGTCCTTAGCAAAACTTAAAATTCTAACACATCTGAAAGCGAGTCGAGCATGGTGTTGATTATTAAAGTGTCCTTGAGTTTGACACCATCAATGAAAGAAGAGTCAGCAGGACATGATGCATGAAATAAGGACATGTTTTTAACAGCTCAGCATCATTAACAAGCCACACAACACAGATGGTTTCCAACAATTTAGCTTTATGACTGGATGGAAACAGGATTCTTTCATTCAGAGAACAGAAATCAGCTTCTTTTGGCATTATCAACATAAACTCAAATCACCGAAACTGCATTTTTAACTAAACATAACCAAACATAGGTTTGGTTAAAAACCTGTTTGTTTAGGCTTACAACAGTTTTTTAACTTAAGTTGAAGCTGCTACAGGAAAACAGAAAGCAGCTCAGTAAAGAGACTGAATTTGTTCTACAACTCCACCGTATTTCACCTTGTCCATGAGGGCATTTTCCTTGATCTTTTTACATAATTATTCTAATGTCTGGCTTTCTGTTGGCATACTATCAACAGCTATCACAGATGTTCACAAGTCCAAGTCAAGTCTCAAGTCTTTGACCTCAAGCCCAAGTCAAGTTTCAAATTTGTTGTAATGAGTAATCTGCCATGCAATGGCTGCCGACTGGTCTGCTTCGAAAACTGTATGATATTATCTACAGAACTTAAAATCCGCACTCACCCTTTATACACAGTATTTAGAAACAGCACTGATCTTTAGCTTAAACTGACAAACGTTCTGTCCCTCTCCTCTGGAAAATTTCTCTGCTTTACTGAATTCAGAAAACCTGTAGACGAACATTTACATTTATTCAATTTAGTAAATATGTGTTTTTTTTTACATAATTTATTCAGGAGTTTTTCTGCAGTTTATAGAATTTTTTTCTTTTCCTCAGTGTGGAGAGGAGGGCCAATGTGATGCACTTTAGTGCAGGATCACCAACTGTCCTGCAGGTTTTAGATGTTTCCCTGCTGCAACACACCTGATCTAAATGACAGCTTGTTGTCAAGTTCTGCACAAGCCCTTAATGACCCATTAATAATTTGACTGAAGTGTAATGCAGCAGGTAAACATGTAAAATCTGCAGGACAGTGGCTCAACAGGTTGTGATCCCTTCACTAGTGAACCAGATTTTATTTTGTAAAGGGCTTGAAAGAACTGCGAGATGAGTTCAGAAAATATTAATTTAAAACCCTTTAAAATAATACAAAAAAAAAATAAGGGAGAAAATATACTGGAATTTAATTATGCGTGCACAAGTTTAACATGTCTGACTGACTTGCATGTTTTAGCATCATTTGTACAGGTCCCCAGCAATTGTTCACAAGCTAAAATATGTGAGTGAGCTATAGTTTCAGTATGGACACTAATTTAACCAGATATAATGTCACATAGTGAAAGTCACAGTGGTAAAAATGATTATAGTGCCATGGTTTCCCTCCATGACAGAATGTCAAAGTTTTTCAAAACACTTTTGTGGTTCAAGACTGTACTGAGTACTCACCTGCTGTATTTTTTTTTTACGTTGTTTTGCTGTTTCTTTATTTTTTTATTTCAAATTTTGTTTTTACTTTATTATTTCTACCTATTTCTTTGGAAAATGAGCCTCATTAAGAATTAAAAAAAAAATCTTCTGAAGCTTTAACCACGACTAGAAAATTTTCATAAACTGGAATTAATTTTCATTCATGTCACTCTTCAGCAGTACCCTTCCAACATTGTGAGCCCTCCAATCCCCCGATGAACAGTTTTATTCAAATTAACTCCTTTTTGCTCGTTAGCACACCTGTTCACTCCTGCACTTAATTAAAAACCGAATCCTGCAAATTTCTGCATCCGCCGATGTGGCTTTGTTACCAAATACTACACAAGGTAGCACTCTGCTAATTAATGTTAGATGGAGGGGGTGGGGTTGGGAGGGGCAGAGACTCATCTACATACATATGGGGGGGGTGACAATAGGACCTCCGGCCATTGGTTGCTGCAGTCTCTTAATGCCCTCGAGCACTTTTAACACCCGGAGTGGGCTCCTCTTCTTCCTGTAAGGCAGAGCGTTCAGCAGGAGGGAGCCTCGACAATAACTCGTTATGTTTTTAAATCTATTCTGAGTCGACTGCAAAAACAAAGTGTTAGATTGGAGAGAGAGAGAAAAGAAGGAATCCTGCAGCTTTTAAGGTGAATATTCGATTTTTGCGCCCAGAATGAGCCTGTAAATAATATTTGATTTCACTGATGCCAACTGGGTGCTAATCACATTCCAGACAAAGAGAATTGAATATTGCAACAATTAGCAGGTTTGATGGAGACAATCATACAAGCTTACTGCAGTGCTTTTATTTAACTCTAATAAATGACTAAAACAGTGTCAGAGGAATTGTAATTAGGCACCAAAAGAGGTGTTGAAGATGGCAAACACTGCTGGAAAGTAAAACAGTGAAGAATAAGATGAGATAATACATTTATGACAGGATCACACAGAAAGGCTCATAATATCCAAATTAGATTTTCTAAAGGCAGATTTAACTTAAACAAAGCCAGACATCAGGAAAACTACAACAAATATACTTTGTGAATTTGAGGCTTGCAGGAGACACTGGCAAGCTGTACTCATAATAAATGATAAACTATCAGCAGGATTAAAGGTAAATAAATACATAAATAAATAAATATGAGTTTAAATAAATAACTAAAACTCATTTGTGCTCAAAATTAAAACAGAATATTCAAAAATATTTTTAATAACCCCGAAGTGAACTTATTAAAAGAAAATTCTAAATCTTAAAAAACTCCACAGGTTTTGTCATGAAAAAACTTTTTTGGCCTTAAAATTTGCTGGGCACAACTAAACGTTTTTCCTTTGTTGTCAGTGGGGATCTATGAATATGCTTGCCAGCAGATAACAGTGAACTGCAACACTTCCTCAACACATACAACAGAGCTAATCTCAAGAAGAAAAAGCTAAAACACAGACTACATGCAAGTGGAACAGAATGGTAATATTCATTTTCACTCTTTCAGCAGAAAATGCACCACATGCTAACAGTTTTCCATGCTGTTTGTTTTCAAATCAAATCTGAAGGCAGCTGTCAAAAAGTTAAAGGTTAGAGATCTGCGTTCTATAGGAGTTTCATGGGACATCACAGTGTCCTAAAATAAAGATGAATTCAGGTATTTTTGGGAAAGTCAAAGTGGATTCACTTAGCCTCACCACCTAGCCTAGTTTATTAACTTCACCATAGTGTGCTAGCTTGTCTTTTTGTCCTCCCTTAGTGCATACCAGTTAGCTAGTTTCTTCTCCCCCTATCCATCCACCCATCTATCAATCTTGTGCTAACTTTCCTCATAAAGTGCTAGCTTGACATTTTGATGGCTCCAAACACATATTTATTAGCTGTGAAAGTAAATTAATTGCTTTTACAGAATAACATGCTTATCTTTTGCTAACTTCTCATGCAGTATGCTAGTTTCATAACAGTTCCTCACAGTACTAATTAGCTACTGAATTCACTTTTTTCTTTGAAAGACTTAAAATGCCACAGGTGATGCTCTGCAAAGTAAAGGCAGAGTTCCCAGGCACAGTATTGATGAATAATTTTGCTCATGACACATGACAAAACAACAACAGTTCAATGACATGTTAGCTGATGACGTGTCACTTTTCAAATTTTTGTGTACTGCTGCTTGAGCCAGTTTCTTTTTCTTTTTTATTAACATGTTGTAAGAGCTCATCATTGGAATTGTTTGGGAAAACATGTGGCAAAGAACCATTTTAGAGTAATTAGATTACTTATATTGTATTGAACAATATCTCATTAATTTTAGTTAGTTTTAGTTATTTAGTTAAACTTGAATGCAAGTATGAGAGTTGAATGAAGTTTCAGCTTGTTTAAAATAAAAGTGTTGTTCAACCTTTTGCTGTTGTTTTTTTGTGCGACATTTGATGTGCTCATGGGTTGCCTTTCTGTGTCCTCCATCCTCCGGATTCCCAGCCTCTGTGGAGACATTAGCTCAGATAATTTGTTTAAAAGGTGCAGGCAGGTTAAGGGGAGGCCTCGTTATCCGGCTCTGTCTTTTCAAACACTGAAAGCGAGCTCTTTTCTCTGAGCCTCCCCCCACCTCCACTCTGCTTGTTCAGCTGCAGCCATGCATGCTTAAATCCAGGGAGGAGGCCGGTGCTTCCTGCAAATTAGCAGGCTCATTTCCCTCGTGGGGTTTTGACAGAGGATCCTGCGCCTCATCAACAGGTTCCAAACACTGAGGCCGGTGACCAAAGATGGCCGCCTGTGATTCAAAACGCTCCGGCCAGTGTTGATACAGACAGGGATTACCCAAATGTTTGCTGCACGGTCTGTTTAGCTCCAGAAGCGGCAGGAGTGCACAATTAACCTGAAGCAAAAACACAAGGATACTGATGTTGACGTCATTTAGGACAATATGTACTCTGACAATTAGCAAAAAACCAGCATGTGAAAGCTGGGTCTGTTATGATGTTCCTGAGGTTGGATCACATGACTCATATGTACTTATCTTAAACCTCAGACTCTTAACAATCGTCAAAGCAACCTCAACCTGAATGGTCATGTACCATTTTATCCGGCTTTTACATCACTGGAGACAGATGTCACAACTCTGTGCTGGAGGAGGCACGGCAAGACTGAACATAAGCAATGGACGGAACAATTTTAAACATTTGTCCAGCTATGACTGCACAACTTGGAAACTTGATATGCACATGCTAACAAGTGTAGCATCCATATCTTGTACAGTTCACACTAAAGTGTGATGGAGGTTGCAAAAAATTGGATTTGATCATCTAGACCTGTAGCGTGAATATAGTTTTAATCATGTATACATGGTCAAGACGACTCAAAACTGATCTACAGAATGAGGAAGAAATGGGATTTAAGTGACTTTGAACGTTTAATGTTTTTTGGTCTGAGTTTCAGAAACTGCTGATCTACTGGGATTTTAACTCACAGCCATCTCTAGGGTTTACAGAGAAAGGTCTGAAGAAGAGAAAATATCAGGTGAGCAGCAGTTGTCTGGACCAGAATGTCCTGCTGACGGTTTAAATGCCACAGCCCACCTACATATTGTTTGCTGCAACTGTGTGATGCTGTCATGTCAATATGGAGCAAAACATCTGAGGAAATTTTTCAACAGCTTGTTGAATCTATGACACCAAGAAATGAGGCAGATCTGAAGGAAAACAGGGGGGCGAACCCGATACTAGCAAAGTGGACCTAATAAAGTGGATGGTGAGGCAGCCAAGTAAAATGAGCAAGAAACAAGATTAATTACTTATGTCTTGATCAAAGTGCTCATAAGAAAAAAAAGACAAATTAATCAACAAACAAAATCCTTTAATTTTTTAATTTTCACCTAAAACAAGCTTTTATGTATAAAACAACTATTTACTTTTACTGGATCCTTGCTGATGTAACAGGGCTGTTTTTGTTGCCCCATCATCTGGTACTGGAACACAGTATGGCTTTAAAAATAAATTGCATTGGAGAATGGTCTGAAATAAGTGTTTACGAAATCTATAATATGTTTATTTATCATGTCCTGCCCACGGGACCTCTGGCAGGAAGAGCTTACGTATGTGGATACAGTAAATTAAGTAAGCTGTGGGACACCACTCCCAAAGCTATATTAGCGTTCTCAAAACTGGATGAATAAGACACGAGACATGGCAATCTGAGAAGTTATAGTGAATTTGGAAATATCCCATACATTCATGTTTAAATCTGAGTTTTTACTTTTTAAAACAGAATCCAACAATTATATAGAAAAAATATTAGAAAAACAAACCATCAGTGTCTCTGCTGTCCGTTCAGTGTGTTGGTGAACAGTTGGACCACTTTAAAAACAATTAATTTTAGCCTCATAATTAAAGATAAACTGAAACTTAAAAAGAAAGGAAAAACAATTACGAAAATAAAAATAAATCAACATTAGGTTTAAAAATGACTTCTAATTGATTCACCTCTGTATATGCTTACGATTCTTGAAGAAAATGTCCTGTTTTCTGTGCTTCTGCTGAACTGTGTGTTCAAAATCTGTGCAGACTCACCACTAATAGGGGCATTAACTCAATCTAATGTCAGAGGTTTTCTGGTTGAGGAAGGAGAGCTGCCCTCTCCTCCTTTTCCTCCTCCTCCTCCCTCATCCATGTAAATATGAGAAGCTGACTGGAACAACGAGGGTAATAATGGCATGTGTTCTTTACATAAGTTCAATGAGGCAGTAAACTGTTTTGGGTTCGTCATCTAGCCAGTGTGCAGAGAGGGAACAAACTTTTCCAATGAAAGTGAAGTCTGTGATTTTATTTAAAGAATGGTCTTTTCACCTCTTTACCAGGGAGGGCTACAAGAATGATTTGTAGCTGGTCTTTATTGGGCAATGATTGCCCAGGTGCTAAGAAACACAGTCATCAAGCTTTGATTTCAAACCTGCTTTAATTATCTGCATGGCTATTTTTGCTGAGCTAACGCTGTGCAGATAATTATTTCAAACACACTCAAATCATGATCAAAATGCATGAAAACAAGTAAAAGACCAAAGAGGAGGTGTGGAGCCATTGTTAGAGCGATGAAGACAGGGGTGAAGGTCATGATGCTTTGGAAGACGTTTTATGAGCAGTCATTCTTCATCCATACAAAGTTTATGGCTCATAATAGCAGCCATTCAGCTGATTCTGAGAGAAATGTCTGGCAGATGTCAGAGCTTCAGAGTGATTAGCTGTTGCCCCACAACTGGGTTTTCTCTCATCTGTGAACACATGGAGATTCTCCAGCCCTGCCATCGCCAGGCTCCACGCTTTGCCGTCGAAGACCATCAAGCGGAAATGACCTGCGACCATCTGCATAATGGCTCATGAGGCAATCCACCATCGCTCTGCAGCTGAGTTTTCCAAAAGTCAGATATACACGTAAACGTGCTTACAGGGGAAAGCTCTCACCGTCTTACTGAGGTTTTTTTGTGCTCTTTGGCACCCCCTACTGTTGTGAGCTGGAACAACACTGTCAGCCCATGCACAGCCATACACGTAAGTTACAAGATCTTCATACCATTTGCTTTGAAGCAATTGATAACAAAAATGTTTATAAACTCTAGTCATTAGTTAAGTTATGCTAAATAAATATAATAATTTTAGGTAGTTTTTATATCAGAAGACACCACATCATCTTTCTCCTGATTTATATCCTACACAAGTATGTGAAATGATCAGAATCAGATTCTTTTCATGATTATAAACTGAAACTTCAGCAACTTTACTGACAGAGCTGAGCAAAACAAATGCTTCACTGCATCAGAGAGCTGAATGGTTATTACTGACTGATCACAACAACAAGCTAACGCTGCATGCGTCTGTCATCTGCAGGAAAATCTTATCTGATCCATATTTAGGTCCTGAATCAGCTCACACACCTCACCTTTTTATCATTTTGTATGTTTTTTCACTTAACTTTATAGGTATAGCAAAATGAGTTATCTGAGTGGTGATCTTCGATGTGGTACCTTAAAGGATTACCACAGTCTTTTAGCCCCCAGATGCTCCAGTAAAGTTTCAAGCTAAAGTTTTGGACTGGTTTTAGTCTTTGGTTTGGACTTGTGGAATTGATTTTGGACTGGTTTACAATTGACTTTGGTCGAGGGTTTTGTTGGGTTTTGTCTTGGGTTTATACTCTTTATAGTCTTGTTATTGGGTTGGCTTTAAGACTGGATATGGTAGTGGTATTGGAATTGTTTTGGCCTTGTATTTGCAGAGTTTTTGGACTCATTTTAGTCCTAGTTTAGACTGGTTTTGGCATGTAGTGGTGGACTGATCTTTGCTTTGGGTTTGGACTGGTAATGGACTTGACTCTAGACTGGTTATACAATGATTGGGACTGGTTCTCGGCTTAGCTCAAAACTGGTTATGGCTTGATTAGAATGGTTTTGCATTGGTTTTTTTGGGGGGTTAGAATGGTTGTAATCTTACTATTGGGTTGATTTTGGGATTGAGTTTGGGTTTGGGATTGAACCTGTTTTGGCTTTTGATGTTGTTAATTTTGGCTTTGGTTTGGACTGGCTATGGGCTGATTGGTTATGTCTTGATTGGAATGGTTTTGGACTGATTTCAGGTAGGATTTTGGAGTGATGGTCTAAGACTAAGAGAGCTTATTCAGACCAACCCCTATGTTTTCTTCTGGCTGATTTCAGGGAGATGACATGCCATTTGCAGGATATCAGAAACATGAAATCCATTTTAGCTGTCATTTACGATGACAAATTGAAAAATTCCCTAAGTTCCCTGGAACCTTTTGATCCAGGGACACAAAACCTTCTGAAGACTTGAAATAAATCTAATAATCACATCTTTAACCTCCATGTTTCAAACACTTACTTGCACTTGAAGTCATGTTGCAGCCGTTCAGCTTGCAGGCAGTGAAAGCTGCGAGAACAACAATCAGCTTTCCTCTAACACAATATAATAATAGTTCACATTTGGTGAGAATAGCACAGAGAGCCTTAGAAGAAAACAAAAAAAAAAAAAAAAAAAAAAAGACTGGGCTGTTGGTACAGATACCTCTTGCCAGCACAAGACAGTCGGTGTGAGTTTAAAGCGTTGGTTTAAAAGTTGTAATCATAAGCATATGCACTACAATCTGTTCTGTTATTTATTGGTGCGCTAATCACCGTGCACAGCACCATTTCTCTCCCTCCCCTCTGCCTGCACAAGAAGCTTGTATGAATCTGGAACGATTTCACAAGTAATAATTCATAGGCTAATCTCACTCCATGACTCTAATTAACGCATCATTAAAAGCATAATTCAGATCATTATAATTTCTCACTTTTTAAATGAGAGATGGGGAAGAAGGGGAAGGGTGTCTGAGGAGCCAATTTAGTGAGTGAAACAGATTCTGAGGCAGCGTCGAGCGGGTGGGTGGGTGGAAAAAAATGCATCGGGACAAAAAAATTAAGCTGGGAAACACAAACAAGTCAGAGAGAAGGTGACCTTGCTTCAGACAGAGGAAATATGACCAGGATGATGATGTGCATCCTCACAGTTCATGCTGAAACTATCATTCATTCCTCTGCTCTTTTAAGGGCATGAAGTTTACACATTCTCCAGGTTGAGCTCTGTTATCATGGTGAAGATGTTAAAAGTCATCACCTTAGCTGTATTCTGTCGCTGAGCAGAACCACAGGGGTGCAGGAAATTAAAAATTTAATATGCTTTTAGGGGTTGTCTTGCAGATTCAAGCTGAGTTAATGATGCTTAGAGCATAGTTTCAGCTTCTGGACACAAAATGTCCAACCTTCTTTAAGATTGTTCATATAAGTTTTTTTTCTGGTTGATCTGTAACATCATGGACAAATAAATTAACTGGCAGTATAGCGGTTCCCAACCTATTTTTCTTAAAGACCCCCTTCATGCAACTAGCAGTAAAAAGGTGTGGATCCTCCACCCTGTGCAGAAACCATGCTTGAGTTTTTGCTTCTCACCACAAATGATGTATTCTGGATGAGTCCTGTTCTGCCCTTCAATAAAATCAAAGTTAAGGTTTTATTAGGGATGAATAATCTGCACTGGGTGTTTCTCAGAAATGTTTTAATAATGAAATGGTGAAGGAGAATCAAGGTTACCAGGAGATACATGAACTACTCCACCACCATAGCCTCACCAGCTCACTGACCTCACTAAACAGTACAAGCTAAATTTAGGGATTTGCTCAGCATTTAATGTGATGTCATAATATAGATTTTCTTTTCTCAGCACCGCCAGCTCTGAACGACTCCCTCTGTCCCTGAAAACTCCTCGCTGACTACAGGATAAAGTAAAGCCATGAAGGGCCAAAGACAAGCAAGACAGGAAAGGACAAAAGAAACCAAGGAGTACCGATACAGGGGAAGCTAAATACAAACATGGAGCAAGTCACATGAACAGTTAATAACCTTTACTGAATACACCGGGAAAAACCACTAAACAAGATAAAGACTCATCTTGAACCAAAGAACAACTAAAACACAAACCCAAAAGAACTCAAAGAAAATGCATAGACCATGACATTCTATCCCATATTGCACAGTAGTTTAAAATGAAGACATTTATTATTTTCATTATTATTTTATTTGAGCTGAATGACACCCACAGATACATTTTTAGTTTAGTTTTTCTATTCGACTGCCAGTTCTTCTTCTTCTTCTTCTACATGTTCAGGCAGACGTCACAGCGCCTTCAGGTCGTAAAACGTAACAATTTTATTATAAAGATGCATATGTCTTCTGGCAGCATTAAATAAGATTAACAGAGCTCTGTTCACTAACCAGTGGCAAAATATGCTGCAGTACGCTACAACAAAAACCACTGAGAAGCTAACGTTCCACGTATGCTAGCAAACAACCTATGCTAGCATGTAGTAGATGTTTTTGAAAATGGCCCCTCGATTTGGTTTTGATGTCACCACCAAAGAAGAATCTGCTCACTGAGCATGCTCAGAATGTTCTTCTATTGTATTCTGACGTATGGTTAATGTAGATCTAATCCCCACCTACTGGTCTGAAATGATAACTTTGGTGTTTGTATTGATTTATGCTTTCTTGTCTTTGGAATACAAATGTGTGTAAATGTAGATGTTTTAACAAATGAGAGAAAATTATCCTCAAAATAGTTAGCAGTCAAGGCCAGAGTGAAAGAAAGCATCAACTAATTTACAGTAATTAAACTAACAGTTCCATTTTTAGGTCTAAATGCTGTTGCACTTTATAAAACTAAATATTTAAATGTAAAGAGGTTTTGATGGTGTTGATCTTTCTTTGGCTTTAAACTTATTTAATTTAAATTCAAGCTTTGAGGTCCAATAAGCCTGTAATTATACATTTATCATTACATTTATTGAACATTACTCACTACTGTAACCTGCTCTGCTCTAAACGGTGGTCTCACTGGTTAAATGGGACTCTTTTAGTCCTCATCATGTAGACGATGAGTGTGCAGAGAATTTCAGGTGTGCAGTGTGACGTTATCAGGAGGCAACAGACCACTGTTGGTGTAGCAGATGTTGCTGCTTTCTGGCGAATGTCCAAATGAATTATCCCACCTTCAAACACACCTCAGCTCTTTTCTCAGAGGTGTGAACACAGTAATCAGTTCTTCTCCATATTTCCAGAAGAAATCCTAACGCTTTCAGAAAATATGTTGAAATGTGCACTTCCCTCTACAGCTGCAGCGTTCTGGCTTTTAGGCCTTAGGAAACAGAAACATTATGATGCAGATTACTTATTAAAATTGATTAATGTTTATTAAAACTGTGCATCCCAAACACCTGGATCCAGTCCAACTGCTAATAAGTTTTATTTACTGGTCAAACACTTTGTACGAATGTTTCTGGTTTTAGATGTGGAGGAACACAACACAGCAGACATCACTAGCCTGCATCAGTTTGAATCAATATTAGATATTATATTATATATATTATAAAATCAATGTGCTGTGTGCATTTAAATGTTTTAACTGTTTTCCAGGATACTATGAACTGTAAAGCAGGTGTTCTTAACCTTTTTGAAGTTAGGGCCTACTTTTTCTACTACAAACTGACCAGGGGCATTTCAAATATAAACACAGTACTGGGTTAATTGATCTCACTTTTAGCTTAATTTGTATTAAATAACTAACCAAATCCACTAACAGTTTAAGAAGCTTAGAAATGGTCAAATACATGCAAGATACAGTAAGATCATCACATCACACTTTACAGATCATCATCTAAGAGTTACAGACTTATGTCTTCTGTAGCTCATTATCTTTGTTTCTAGTTCTAATTTTTTTTTTCTGAAAAATTCCACTAACTTTTCGATGACAGTTGGATGTTTGGTTACGAGATGCCGCTTCAGCTTTGAAGGCTTCAGTGCTTCAGTGAAGGATAGCATTAGTTCACACTCACCACACAGGGCTCTGCTTTGTTACCTCTGTTTACAAAACTGTACTTACTGAACTGAATTGTAAAATTTTTTCCTTGTATGGGGTGTTGAAGACCACATTCATCTTCTTTCTCAATTTCCATAACTTTCGTTACAGGCTAGCGGCTAGCAAGTGGTGGGAAGCTGAATTGCACCTGAGCACCATGGATAACAATAATATGGCAATGTCCCCTTCATCAAGTCCACCTGTTCAGCTGCTAATTATCACTACTATCTAATCAGCCAATCACAGGGCAGCAAATCAATACATGTAGTCAAGCAGACATACCATACCATACCACATTTATTTATATAGCTGTTTATAGCTTATAGTTAAGTTTTCCTCATGGAGATCCTCCACGCTGGGGGTTTTGCCTGCTCGGTCTGGGGGTCGTTGCTGTGGTAATCGCCCTTGTCTGGGTGGCTAGGGCCCTGCACTGCAACCTTATGGCTGTGGTGTAGGCCCCGGTTTGCCCTGATTGGAGTGGTTGCCGTGACGGCAGCCACTGTGGACATGGGTGGACTGGCTCCTGGTGTGGATGGATCCCTATGATATTGTTTCCACACAGCAGCATCAAGCCAGATGTTTATCACTTTTAGTATTTTATACCTACATTCAGTTTAGAAACTGACAATGTGTGTATACACTATTATTTGTAGTAACTATTTGTAGTTAACTAAAAGTTTGAGGTCACTTTCCTATTGAATCTCATGGCAAAGTGACCCCAAACTTTTGAACGGTAGTGTACATGTGTGCGTGTATGAAAGACTGGCTGTTTTTTGTTAATTGTTGTGAAATCTATTTTGATGTGTGTAAAGGCTTGTTTAATTTTTAATTACCATGAATTGCTTTTTATTTATCATGTAAAGCACTTTGTGTTGCCTTCAGCATGAAAAGCGCTTTACAAATAAAGGTAAAATTGATTAAATTTGATTTGATATAGCACTTTAAAAATACAACACATGGTTGACCAAAGTGCTGCACAACAAGTAAAACACAAGATAGAAAAAATTATTATAAACACTAAAAATAAAGAGAAAACAGTACAATCAAAAAACAATAAAAGCAATATCAAACTCACACTGGGCCAAAAGCCAAAGAATTAAAGTATGTTTTCAAAGAAGATTTAAAAAAATATCAACTGCAGGAGCTTATCTTAAAAGTAAAGGAAGCTCAATCCAACCTCTGGTCAGCTGACCGGAAGGAACAAGAAAGGGTGTAGGGGCACAGCAAGTCAGACAAATATGCTGGCACAAGACATGGTCAAACGTCCTGCTGAACTTCAATCTGAGCACCAGAATGAGGAAGATAGGGGATTTTAGTAACTTTGAATGTAGAATGGTTGTTGGTCTGAGGCTGCTGATTTACTGGGATTTTCACACACAACCATCTCTAGGGTTTACAAAGAATGGTCTGAAGAAGAGAAAATATTCAGTGAGCAGCAGTTGTCTGGACCAGAACGTCTTGTTGATGTCAGAGGAGAATGGACAGACTGGCTGGAGATGATAGAAAGGCAACAGGAAGTCCAATAAGCGCGGGTTCCAACCAAGGTCTGCAGAACAGCATCTCTGAACACACAACACGTCCAACCTTAAAACAGATGGGCCACAGCAGCAGAAGACCACACCGGGTGCCTCCTGTCAGCTAAGAACAGGAAACTGAGGCTACAATTCACACACACTCACCAACACTGGACGATAGAAGATGGAGAAACGTTGCTGGTGTGATGAGTCTCAATTTCAGTTCCACATTGAAATATAGGCTCAGAATAATATCAGGCTCTGCCACTGGTGTAACAGTGTGGGGGACTTTTTCTTGGTCACTTTGGTCCCTTAGTACCAACGTGGCCTGGTTTAACCACCACAGCCTACCTGAGTATTGTTGCTGACCATGTCCATCCCTTTATGACCACAGTGGAGCAACTTCTGATGCTACTTCCAGCAGGATAATGCACCATGTCACAAAGCTCAAATCATCTCCACCTGCTTTCTAGAACTTGACAATGGTTCACTGGACTCCAACGGCCTCCACAGTCACCAGATCTCAGTCTACAGAGCAGCTTTGGGATATGATGGAACGGGAGATTCTCATCATGGATGCAGCCGATAAACCAGTAGCAAATGTGTGATGCTGTCATGTCAATATGGAGCCTGATTGTTTGCACATCACATATTGGCAGTAATCCAGTAAAAATATCCACACCATATGGACAGGTTTGTTTCTGCGCAGGAAAGCTGTTCACGCACAGCAAAGCAAACAGAAAAAGTTTACCTGTCACCTTCCTCTCTTTACCTGAAGTTCCACATTATTTACCTCTTAGTGTTACATGTGATAAATTATTTACATATCCTCCAAAAACCAAACCTGAACAGAACACACACAAACACACAGTGGAGGTGTGTGTGTTTCAGTTTGAGACCAGCAGTCGTCCTCATTATAAGTGCAGGATTTTTTGTGGCTTCTCACCTGTCTGAAAGCTGAAGGTGTCAGCTCCGTTGCTTCAGGTGTGGAGAAGTCACCTTCTCCCAAAACAGCAGACATCCTGCACAGGCATGGCCACCACCTACCCCATGTGATTCACACACAAACACACATCCTTACCTGAAATCTGGTAAAAGGAAGATGGAGGCACTTCACACTTAGGCTGAGAAAAGCTGTTTTTTGTCACTTATTGTTTAGTTTAACAGGAATAATTGGAAGACTTGTTACCAGAAAACATCTCTGAGACACGAGGAGAGTGTGACGAATCAATAGAACCTTGCTGCTTTAACAGAACAGATCAGTTCGAAGAGTTCAGGTTTAAAATGTTAAATAGGTGACAAACAGAAGCTACCACATGTTGGTCTGGGACGGTCCAGTTCCATACAGGGAATTATTTATTAACTACTTCTGTCTTAAATAAAATTATTGATCTAATAGCTAATTTTTTTTAAAAAAAAGAAAGAAACAGGTGTCTGGTTTCTGCTTCCTGTTGGTGAATCTTTAAAGTTTGCACTTTATAGCTTTATTAATCTTTAATATTACAAAATTAGTTCAGCTGTACACAATAAGTCATTTATAGAGCAGCAGCTCATGACTAAGTCATCTCAGGGCACTTTTACAGACAGTCAACTCAATCCAATTCACTTTAGTCTAATTAAAATCAAATTAAAACAAATATTATATGATCCACATTAGTCCAAATTATAGTAACTGTGTTCATATAAACCAATTCATAAAGTTTTAACTAGCTAAGGACACCATCTGATTGCATCAAATGCTCTCTTTGATTCAATCCTCCATCTTGAGCTTCAGGAGGAGACAATGGAGAAGACAACCTCCATCAGAACCAGAACCAGGAAGGACGGCCATCTGCTTGGACCAGTTGGGGAGGTACAGGAAGAAGTAGTCTATATGACAATAACTGCAATTTCTCATTTTTCCATGTGAGGCTGCATTTTTAGGGTTTAAATATAAAACATTTCCATGGCAGGGGGATAACTTATTATTATTTCATATTTTTGTTACTTAATAAATCTGCCTTCAGTTTGTAATATGAGGTGAGTCCGTCCATGTGGTCAGGATTACTAAACACATGAGGAAATGTACACATATGTACATTTAAAATAACGTGCAGCTCTTGGAAAGTTACTCTGATCATAGTGTGAAATACTGTATTTTTCAGTTCCAGATACCTGGGATTAAATGTTTTAGATAGAAAAGATAGATAGAATTACTTTATTGATCCCCGTAGGGAAATTATGTTGTCTGACTAACTGACAGCTTTTTTTTGACTTTTTGTTTTTAAGAAAAAAAAAAGTCTTGTTTGGACAAGAGTTATGTCTTAATGTGCAGAGACATGGTGGTGTTTACAACGCTGTTAACAGCGTGGCCCCATTAAGGTCGAGCTAGAAAGGGAGAGAGAGAGAAAAGGCTTGTCACCTGGTTTGATGCACAGCAGGTCTGAGTCATAGCTCAGTGGAAGTAGAGAAAGTTAGTTGTGAGAAACTTCCTGTTTGAAGGTGAATGTTTTGCTACAAGCTTTAGTAATAAACATCACACAGTTCCAGGGGTGTTTACTGGACCTGGGAACATTAGGGGCTGAGCCCACACCCTCGTAAAGAACCAACACAGTAAAAACCGCCTTTTATTTAAGCTTTCTTGAGCATTGTGTCACCTTGTTTAAAGCCAAATACTGTAATATGTGCTTTGATATGTATTTATTTTCAATCTTAAACGTGACAATGTAAACAAGATCTCTAAAATCAGTATTAAACTTTTACTTTTTCAGACATCTGCTGTTTATCTCCACAACCTGCTCTTTACTGCACATCTTCTGCAACAAAATGATGAACGTGAACTGTTTTCAATCACTTGCAATTTTCAGAATAAAGATCATGCCGTAGTATTTACTGTACCTCTCTATCATCTCATCTGTCTCTTCCTTCTTTCCCTACAGGCTTCATCACTCGTTTTCCTTCCATCATTTCCCGTCTTTCCTTCTTTCACTTGCTGTTTTCCATCTTTACCATTACTACTTTTTCAGTAGTATAGCCGAGTTTAAACTAGTGGTAAACTCTGGTTTTTCCTTCCCAGTCTCGAACATCCCTGTCCTGGAGCAACACACACACACAAGAACCACCAACCTCATTAATACATAAAGTAAACACCCACACAAAGGTGAGACCATGAAAGACTGGTTTTGTATTACAAATATAAATGTATTGTGAGCAACATAAAATGTAAAACACTCTTTAAAACTCTTTAACTATTAACCAGCCAGTGACCTGGAGGTGAAAAAAACATTAGTAAATAAATTTATAATAAAGCTGTTCTTTATTTATCTATATTTAAACTAAAGCAGCATCTAGAAACCAAACATCCAACACTGGGAAAGCCGTTTCCATCTACTGCAACACAAACACATGCGCACACACACACACACACACAGCAGCAAAATACGTAGACTCACTTCTGGATTTAATGCAGCTGTGTAGAACAGAAAAGGGCAGGGCTAACGGTTTAGTACAGCTAGCTTAACAGTCGAAGTATCAAGTACCGTCACGAATGTTCATTTAATTTTAAGACATACAGGGTTTAAATTATTTGTGGTTTACCTGTTTTGTGTGTTGAGTCTTGCTGCTCATTGGCAGCAACCACAACTGAAGAGTTTCTCTCTTCTTTAAATAATAAAACATCTGATTTCCATTTTTGACCGCTAATAATGACCACTCGAAATAACACCAGCGTTCAGATTAGGGATAAAACGCTGGGCTGTTTGCCAACACGGAGGATTCCCGCTTCCATAAAATTCCTCTGTGGTTGGTCATATTATACCTGTGTTGCATTCACATAAGCCAGGAAATTACAAAACTACCATCTTCTTTAATGTCATAAGGCGGCTGAGAGAATGTAAACTTATTCCTTCTGGGATGAAAAAACATTCGGGGCTTGATGTGAAATGTTCGGGGCTAGAGCCGGGAATGCCCAGGCCAGGCGACGCCCCTGCACAGTTCTTCTAGTTCCAGCAGAGTCCTGTGTCTACCTCACCACTGCTGGGTAAAGTGAAGGAAGCTAACCCCAAAGCTAGCAGCATCTTCAGCAGGGAGTAATCACCTCCTCCGTTTCCGGACCTCTGAGTTTTTACTGATAGTGAAGGCAACAGACCAGAGCAGCACGGTTACTAAACCATCTAATAAATGTTGCACTTTAGGAACTAAAACACCAGACAGAAAGACTGCTTTTAGTGTTGCTGAACGCTCCTGGGGACACAGTGTTTAATTCAACTAGTATAACAGCCCGATGAACGCAGCCAGGCCGGGTTTGATTCCGACGTCTTCTTCACCCACTTTCTCATCTTCCTGCTGAACAATAGAGGACACTACAGCCCACACTATGTTAAAATATAACAAAGTAAAAAACACTTATGAAACACACGCTATACAAATAACATCTCACACGTTTTATAATTTATATTTGGATACAGTATTTTTCATTTCTTCATTGCTGATGTCATGATGTCATGCCAATTCTGATTGGCCGTTACTAGTTGACTTAAAAATGAACCTGAAAAGCCCATCTCTAATTTAAACCAGGGCCGAGGTATATATTCTACTGGGATGAAAGACCTGCAGCACTTGGCCCTGCAGCATAGTTACAGGAGCTGCTGGCTTGTGTTTGCTTTCCCACCCAGCCAAGATGGAATAAAGGGGGTCACTGTCCCTGTTTGGTCATTTTGTAGATCTATTCTGATCTTTAAGTTGCAATGCGTGTGTAAAAGAAACTGTAGGAACATTAACTTGAAATGACACTTTCAGGTTGTTCATAATGTTTTTACTAAAAGATAGTCCATTAACTGTAAACATATTGATAATGTGCTTATTTCCACTAAAATTAAAGGAGCAATTGGTAGTTTTTGTTATTAATATCTTATAATTATTTTACTGGTCTGGCCCACTTAAAATCAAATTGTGCTTTATGTGGCCCCTTAACTTAAATGAGTTAGACACCCCGGGGCATACATGGAGCAGAGAGAGTTTCTGGGTCATGTGACTTCTCTGAGCTGAAATTAACAAAGAAGAATCTGTTTTTTCTATTTTTATTCTGTGAACAAAATGGGGAAAAGGGAAAGCATTTTCCTTCACATTATTTGTTTTAAAGGTAAACTGTCTGAAGATGTACAGACCCATCAGCGGGGGTGGATTGATCATGCTTCAGGTTTGTGTTTCAGTCACAGGGAACATTTCACTGGTGGAGGGAAAATGTCAGAAAAGTCTGAAAGCAAAGATCACAGTTTATAAAATGAGAAAAATTAAAAGAGGAAGACCTCTACAATTGAGATGAAGATCAAGCAGCTTCAGGAGTCATCACCAGAAATCAACATGTCGACTGTTAAAGAGGCCAAACTTCTGCTTCAACTCTTTTCTTTCTTCTTCTTTGTTTTTCTAAAACAGTAAAAGATGGAAATAATAAAGTTTTGCTAAAAACATTTACTTCCTACTATATTTTAAATTGATATTTACACATACAAAGAGATTTAACTAAAAAAATTTAACTAATTTTCTGAGCCAACAGCACACGTTCCTTTCAGAAATGTGGAGAATCTGAAGTTTCTCTGCTGTGATGCCTAGTTTGAGCCTTTCCTTAAAAAAAGAAATGTAACAGGAACATTTTTCTATCATCCTCCCTCCCCCGAACGCTCCAGTAGCTGAAGTGTTTCTGCGATTGGCTGCTGGCTGCTGAAGGCATGGAGCTGCAGATGGCCGGCTCGTGCCCAGTCCGAAATTTTCCTCTCAAGATGGACGGCTGGACCGGCTCCCGCTCGCCAACGGACGGCTGCAAACACAATGACGAACGTCCAGTCACGAAAGAACAGAACACAGAATCTGATGGAGCGGGCCTGGAGTCGACATTTAACCCTCCACCTGCTGCAGAAGCCCGAGACGTGCTGACTGAGACTTTTATTCATCTGCCACTCAATATCTCCTGAAATAGAAGCATAGAAAGCAGCAGAGCTCATGAATAACTGTTGTTCAGGGTATTTTAAGAAGATTGAAGCGATGAATCAGTGAATAAACGCTCATTTAATGCCGTCATATCTGAGTTTAGATCTTATCAAAGACGTTGGAGTTGAAGTCCTGTTTCCCTGCACACCAGTTTGTTAAAACTGTCTTCATTTTGTGGGTTTTTAAAAAAATCTCTGATAATTTCCTGCCATTAATTGTTCCGTATGTGTAGGTGTCCTTTTTGTTTTCCAGTCATTTTTCACTTCTTGGATCAGTTCGCTGCGATTGTTCCTCGCTGTTCAGAGGGATCATTTGTGCCCCCTCCTCTAGTGGTGGGTGTCTGAGGTCTGACCCAAACAGATGACGGTGGTAAGAGCCCAGCTTCCTCCCAGATGATGTGGTCAGACGTGGGAAGTGGTAGGGCCCGTGGACGCCCGGTTGGCCCTGATATTCTCATGTGGGCGTCGGTCTGGATTGAGGCTTCAATTTGGATGTTTAACTTGGGAGGGGGTGGGGGGGTGGGAGTTTGGGACGAATTGGGGTCAGTGTGGGATGATTTTGGGATGAAGCCTGGGTGTGGGCGTTGGGCCAATTGCTGATGATGTTTCAATTTTTATGTTTTTAACATCATCAAATGAGTCTTGATGGTCTCAGACTGACAATCCACTGCAACATTTTTTTGGAACATACTAAACCACCTTAAAACAAAACCTTCTTACTTAAAACAGTGTTGAAATATGTGTCATCAATTTTATGCTTGTGTTTAAAAAATGTTGATCTGATGAAGACATCTGAATTTTACCATCTACCTGAGCATCTTTACAGACCATACTGTCTATAAGATAAAAAGGTAATCAAACAAAGTACAACAAAACTCCAAAAAAGTTGGAGCTCTGTGTAAAATATTAATAAAAACAGAATTCAATGATTTTCAAATCTCATCAACGCATATTTTATTCTCAGTAGAACATAACCAACATATTAGATGTTGAAATTAAGACATTTTACCATTTCATGGAAAATAGCTGATTGTGAATCTAATTGCAGCAACATGTCTGTAAAAAGTAGTTCCAGGGTGATGTTCAGCATTGTGTAGAATCTCCTCTTCTTTTAACATCTGTCTGGAAACATCTGGGAAGGGAGGAGACCAGTTGCTGGAGTTTTAGGAGAGGAATGTTGTCCCATTCTGGTCTGATACAGGATTCTAGCTGCTCTACAGTCCTGGACCTTGGTTGCTGGATTTCTGCTTATGTTGCTCCAGATGTTGTGTATTGGTGAAAGGTCTGGACTGCAGGCAGGCCAGTTCAGCAGCCGGACTCTTCTCCTGTGAAGCCATGCTGCTGTGATGGATGCAGGATGTGGTTCAGCATCGTCTTGCTGAAATCTGCAAGGCCTTCCCTGAAAGAATCTGGATGAAGCAGATGTTGCTCTAAAACCTCCATGTACTTTTCAGCATTGATGGAGCTTCACACATGTGGAAGCTGCTCACACCATAGGCACTAATGCAGCCCCACCCCATCAGAGATGCAGCTTTTCACCTGTTCACTGATAACAAGCTGGATGCTCCCTCTCCTCTTTAGTCTACAGGACACGCCTTCCATGCTTTCCAGAAAGAATTTCACATTTTCTTAGATCTGACCACAAAACAGTTTCCCACTTTGCCTCAGAACATTACCATCAGAGAAGACAGCAGTTTTTCTGGTTCATGATCACATATAGCTTCTTCTTTGCATGATAGAGTTTAAACCTGCATTTGTGAGTTTCAGGGTGAACTGTGTTCACAGACAATGATTTCTGGAAGTCTACCCGAGTCCATGCAATGACTTCCTGTTGAGAATTATATTTAGTTTTAATGCAGTGCTGCCTGAGGGCCTAAAAATAACCAGCATCAAGCTTAGATTTTCAGCCTTGTCCCATGCACACAGAGATTCCTCCTGATTCTTTGAATCTGTTGATATTATACATTGTAGATGGTGGGATCTTCACAGTCTTCATGTTTTTATTTTGAGGAGCTTTATTTCACCCAGTTTATCTCACATTGGGTGAACCTTTGTCAATCTTTACATTTGAGAGACTCCTTTTAGACCGAGTCATTTGACTGGTTATTAATTAGATTTTTTAAAAATCTTTTAAACCCTTTTTTGTTTAAATAGTTTTACAGAATATTTGGTTTCATTTTTAAAATATATTTTTCTTTATTTCTCTTTTTATGGAGCTCAGTTAATATTCCCTCATTTAAATTTGATCCAAACATTCAACTACTATTTCATCAGCTAAAGTAAAGTGTTACACCAACATGGTTAAATCTGCAGCAGAAAGATCAGCTGATGCTGAAGTCAGGTCATACACTTGTCCTGCTCTGCTGTGTTTCTGGTTAACCCGTTGCCACAGTGCTTGTTGTGAACAACCGCAGTAAACAAAGACTTCAGAAAGCACAAAGAACCACTTTCAGTTACCAACACCTCACATCTGTTTCTGATAGACTCTAATTATCAATTTCCATAAACTGACTGCTGTCAAAACAAAGAAACCACAACAGCAATGTGAGTTCAGATCTTTTTCGCTTGTGTAATTTGCTGTGAGGAGCTGCAGGGACTTGAGGCCATGAAACTTTTGTCTTCCTCCGCCGACAGCAGGAAACACGCTCCTCATTAAACCAGATTTATGTTTAAAATAGAATAAGCTCCTTCATTATGTGCCGACAGAGAGAAGGGTGCAGTAAACAACATTTGGTTTTTGGCAGGTGTTAATTTTCACCCATGAGGGGTAACCTGGAGAAATGACATGTATTATGTAAAATTCCTAATTATGAATCCTAATCATGTGCTTCTTCTACTGCAAAGTGGTTTTAAATCCTTTAAGTGCTGCATAGCTGTGTGCTTAAAAGGACTGAGCTTCAGCCAATGACAGGCTGGGGTATAATTTAAACTTTAAATAACAACACTAGACACTAAGAGTTAGCTCAAATAAACCACACTGTGCTGATGTCCATGATGTACTTAAGTGAAAACATTTACATCTACTTTTGCGCCACATACAGTCATTGAACAGGCAGGTAAACTGCAATAACCATAACATAACCATGTAACCATGTTATAACCATAACAAACATGCACACGCATCAGATCTGTTCCCTCAACCACAAGAATATCACTTCATAAATGTCCAAGTTACGTCCAACACCCAAATCCACCTGCTTAATGTTGTCTTTAATCATTAAAAATGACTATTCTATTCTATTCTATTCTATTCTATTCTATTCTACAGTCATTTAGCAGACGCTTTTATCCAAAGCAACGTAAAGTGACTGAAAGTGGCTTTTTATTATAATGACTTTTATTGGGAAGTCTAGGTTATGGCCTGGTCACTTAGTTAATAACACTACTGAGCAACCTTTCGAGTCACCAGGAGGTTGTTTGTCATCAGATGCACCAGCCACTCCAGTGACGTTCGGCATCTTAAAAGGATGCCACAGCAAGAGATCATTTGCTTTACAAACTGTAGAAGGTCCAGCAAGCCATGTTATTAAAACTGGTGTATGAAAACACCACAACGATGTTCTTACTGACATGTTCGTAGACCAAACTGCAGACTGCTGTCCAAGTTTGGAGTAAATACCTGTTTGTATATAAAGCTGCTTTTATATGATATGAACTCACTGTGTGGTTATTTATAACCAAGGTATCACTTTAAAAAAGAGATTTAATTGCACATCTTTGTTCATATTTTTGGTTTTATTAATTTATTATTTTGGCATTATGTTTCTTCTTTTTTCTCATCAGTCTTGCTTCAGTCTGTGTGGACTCGGCCTGCAAGTCTTGACCATTTATGGGAATCTTTTGGGCATTTATTTGCAATTTAAGGCCAGATGGTCCATCCTTTCAGTTTAGAGATATTGGCATTCACTAATCTAAGAAGAAAGATACAAACAATTTTGCAGTCTACAAACATGTTTGTGAATCTGACGGAAGGTTTTCGTAAAAAAAACTTCTCAAGTAATATTTGAGATTAAATTTTAGAAGATTCAAAAGAAGACTGGTGAATGTTCTACAGTTATTTTGTTTTTGTTTTTTCCAGGTGCAGATTTGCAAACCTAAGCCGTGCTGCCATGTTTTTTTTTTTTTTTTTTTTACAAGTAATACTGGTTCAGTCTTTTTCTAATGGGGCTGTCATGAACTTTAATATCTAACATGCTAAATGAGACCTGCAGAGTCTGAGATGCGGCTCTTGGGGTTTTGGGGTTTCTCCTTTTCCACATCAATAGAATTGAACTCCACTCTGTTAACATCCTGAGTCACATTCTGATTTAAATGTTTAACTCTTTGCTTGTTGACATAGAAAATACACACATATAAAACACATAATTCTGATGTTTTGCTACAAGGGTGAAAAAAAAAAATCAAGCTATCATATTGCTATTTATTCTTCCACTTCACAAAATCAATGCTACAGAAATAATGTACGTCTATTTTAATCAGTATTTCGCTGAAACCTTATTAAAATGGTGATAAGTAAACAAGTAGAATCTGGTGCTCATTACAGGGACATCCATCTTAAAAAAGGTTAAAAATGTAAAATGTTTCTTAAAGCGCAATGCATTAAAGAGCCAAGCTACAATAAGCTAGATTAAAAAGTGCAGCATTAAAATGCGAATTAGATGTTGATATCAGGCTTCAAACATGTTTAGTATTCATCTCTTTTGGAGCAGGACTCCTGCTTGACTCCTTTGTTTTGGTGCTTGGACTCAGTCCTTCTGAATACTTTCCAAAGCCTGATGAGAGGAGTGAGAGAGCATGACACAGAGAGGAGCAAGTACAGGGAGAGGGAGAGAGAAAAGCAAAATGAGCGTTTAGCCGCTGGTGTGAATTGCCTTTCACACCAGACAGATTTACTGATCCCATAATGGCTCGAGCTCGTGTTTCCTGGTGCAAATTCTTGGTGGTGCTTGTGTCGGCTGCACATGCTCCGGCGGCCTAATGAGGCAGCATTAGCCAGGGGAGATGCGGTAATTAGAGCCAACGTCAATGCCGAGGACAGATGGCATGCTAAGACAAGCCTCTCGACTTCACCTCGGCTCTGTGTGTGTCTGTCCTGACAGAAGAGAGGGGAGGCAAAATGTGTCACAGACAGAGAAAAGGAGGAACGAGGAGACTTAAAAATGTGTTAGAAAAGAGAGCTGGAAACTGGGAAGGAAGGGAGAGGAAAACAGAAGAGGGGTACCACAAACCTTTCGGAGTTCAGAGTGAGGAACAGCACTGATGCTTTAGTACAGTCAGAAACACTGGTGTAAGCTTTAGTGCTAAATTTATTTTAAAAAGAGTATGATGGGTACAGCAGGTAAAAGAGAAGTGCAAAGTTAGTGTGAGTCAGGTGTGTTAGGATGTTAGAGGTGTGAGGAGAGGTGATGTTCTCTGAATAAATGAGTCTTCGAAGGGTTCTCAAACCCTGACTGAAGGCCAGAAGTTACTCTAAAAGCAGCATCAGTGACTTGAATTTGATTTAGACAGCTATGAGCAGTGAGTACTTGAGCGACATATTACATTTTTAGACCATCTGTAGGGGTTTTAGACCTGCCAGAAGAACGTTGCAGCAGTGGAGGTGAGCGATGGTTTGTACCAAGAACTGATGGCATAATGAATCAGACACAACTTGATTTTTCTTATCTTCTTAAGTACAAAATATCTCCCAAAGAGGAACAGTTGAAGGAAGATTTGGTCTAGATTTTAATTTCCTCCCTAGGCTGTAACACTTGGCTCTACCTTTCTCTTAAGGTACCCCTACTCCCGATTATCCAAAAGAAAAGATGCTAATTTAAAAAAGATAGGAGCAGGTTAGATTGACTCTGAGTGGTTTGGTTAAAGGCAGCATTCCTTTAAAGATCTCTGTGGTTGAAAATACAATTGTTTTAATAACACATGTGGTTATCGTGTCTGCCTCATGTGGGTTTGAAGTGTTGTTTGTGCACATAATAATAATAATAATAATAATAATAATAATAATAATAATAATACATTTTATTTGTGAGTGCCTTTCTTGACACTCAAGGTCACCTTACAGGATAAAACACAAGAATAAAACAAATCAATAAATACACTCATAAATTAAAGGATGCATAAAACAATAATAAAAAGATGTGTGAAATATTACAGTACGTATGCCAGTTTAAACAGATGTGTTTTGAGTTTGGATTTGAACAGTTGTATAGAATCAGAGTTACCTCAGAAATTATCATTACAGTTCCAATATGCAAATGCAAGATTAAAAAAGCAAGTATATTCTCAGCCTAAGAGACAAGATGAGGTTTGGGCTGTGACTATGAGATTGTCTGGTACAGAATTAAATGCACAGTTGGGTATCATCTGCATATCAGTGTTACAAGAAGCCATGTGTGTAGATGACTTAAGAAAACAATTTGGGGCAGTTTGGAGGGGTCAGTGTGACATTTGAAACGTTGTCTGTGGTAACTAGTTGACTAGTTTCTTTCCACCAGCTCCCAGTAGCTATTGTTTGTCTCAGACCAGCAGCTATGTTCTGCCCGGTGTGATCTGGAAAAAATTAGTCTGGAGACATTTCGTTTTCACGTTGAAATCCGTGTCAATAAAATGTACATTTATATACGGCTCTATGGTGCGGCTTGACCACAGGTCCGCAGCGGTGGCGAAACATTGGACTGTAGCCATTGCCTTCACAACACCCTCACCACCCTCATCATACAGGGCAGGGAGAGACGCTCGACTGAGATGGCAGTGATGCTGTTTGTCCAAAGTGTTGATGAGTTTCTTAAAACCCAGGTTGTTCACTGTGTTAATTGAGAAAAAAAGTTATGTTTGTTTATAACGTTTGTTGTCTCTTTGTGTCTCTGGGAGTTGATGGATTATTTAGTCGCTACTCACAAAAAATTAAACATTTTTCTATTTTCTTGTGTCGTGTCGCAAGCCCCCGTGTGCATGTCTACGTAAATGTCGCCTGTCGCTTGGCTGGAGGAGGGCAGCGATTTTCCATAGAAAATGATGGAGCGACGTCACCTTTTGTGTTTCCAGCCCTTAACTGGCGAGGTGTATGCAACTCACGCTGAATGAAACTAAAGCAGTCGGGCTGTGGGAGAGGTCTGCAGCAGAGCGTTTGAATAGTGTCAATTCACAACAAAGTCATCTCAGGGTACCTTCCAGACAAAACTCAAAAAAAGCTAATTTATTGTGATCCAATCAGTATTCATTAAAAACAACTCATAAAAAAAATAATAGCCTAGCTAAGGAAACCAACGGATTGCATTGAATCTTGACTTTGATTCAGTCCCCCCATCCTGAGCATGCATAAAATGGTGGGCAACATTGGAAAGGAAAAAAAAAACTCCCCTTAAACAGGAAGGATAAACTTGTGGCAGAACCTGGTTCAGAGAGCATGGCAATCTGCCTTAACCGGTTGGTGGTATAGAGCAGTGGCTCCCAACCAGGGTCCAAACAGCACAGAGGGTCCCTGAGGCTTTAAACATTTAGTCATTGTGATTAACATCCACAAATTGTCCCTATTTTAAGGGAAAAAGTAACGCTCTATTTTGTTCATTTAACTTATGCTTTATCAAAGGTCAGAACACATTATTCATAGAGAGAATCTCACTTTTGAAAACATAAAACAGCATGATTTCAGCACGGGGCGGGGCAGAGGGTCTATGGCTTATTAGTATTTGCATTTCCTTGATGAAAACAGGTTGGGAACCACTGGTATAGAGGACAGGAAAGAGGGACAAACAGGCATGACAACTTTTAGCCAGGAAGACCAGCTGTGAGAAGTGATATAAAAAGCCATGAAGGCAGATGACTGGGGGAAAAAAAAAAAAAAAACGGGGTACATGCAGTAAAGAGAAAAGGCCCCAACACTGAACCTTGAGGTGCCCCTGTAAAGCAGAGATGGGATGGAGATATTTGAAAGAAATACAAATCAGAACAGGTGTGCTATGCCAAAGATGCTCATTTAGAAAATCCTACAATATCAAAATAGTATTTGTGTCAGTATCCTTTAAAATTTAAGGTAAAGAAACTCAACAAACCTCACAGCAGCGTGGACACTGCATATATTACACAGGTAAAAATATCAGGAAAGGTGACTGGAGCTGAGGTGTCTCAGTCAGATTAATATCCCCCTTTTAGTGTCTCACTATTTAAAAAGAAAATCCACTTTCCAATTAAGTTTTTTTTTATCAAGAAGTTCTTTATGTCCAGAATGAATGTGTTCATGTAAAATATCATTTTCTCATTCTAAGTGTAGTTTTATTTTAAGAACAGTGTAGCGGCAGCAGCATTTAACTGGTTTGTTTCAGCTTGTTTATTATTGTGGCATTACTCCCCAGTAATGTTCAGCCTTATGATTTTGATTTTATGAGGATGATGATACTCTCAGAACACAAATTTCAGGAGGTTGAAGTAATCATTGTGGTTTTTACTGCATGTTTTTATTTATCGGTCAGTTTTGACATGGATTTATTTGTTTTTATTGCATGTGTTTTTATTCAGTTTTAATTACATGCAAGATTGATCACTCTTAGCTTGAGATTGAGTAATTGACAACATATGGACCTATCAGCAGTGAGAGTGAGCAGGGCCCTTACTAACAGTTGTAACTAAAAGAAAAGTTGCGACAGGAAGATGGAACCCAGAAGCAAGACAGGATGACAGAGATTGGCGACAGCGCAAAGCGGACCCAGCGTGCGGATGAGCGGGTGGAGCACGACAAAGATGAAGGTTACGTTGCTGAGGAAAGGGGGGTATGGTGAGTGGACGATCCTACTGATTACCTGCCTAAGAAGTGTGTTGTTTGGGAAACTGATGCACTCAACAACACTCACCTAATGAGTGTTGTTGTTTGACTAATGTTTGACTAATGTCACAAAGACGTAGGTTGCCCCCAGAAATTTGGACTTTATTATTCTGTTTTTTTTTTTTTGTTTTAGAGAATTTTGTTTTTAACTTATCAATGTGCATTATCATGCTTACCAGTGTCACTCATTATTGTAGCAGTCCATTGCAAAGTACCTGTGTGCATTTTTCACTTAAATGCATGTATGACACAAAAATTCAGACTTCTGTTCTCATAATAAACAGCACAAATGCCATTACAGATTGCGTGATTCTTTTTCAATAATGAAAAACATTCATGAGGCGGAGTGTGGTGAGAGACATTCATAATTTAGAACGTAATTTTTAAAGTGGACATATTCTTTTAAATCCTTCCTTTTCACATGTAAATCATTAATGTATGGTCTATATAAGGTAGAACTGCAATGCTTTGGTTTGAATTCCTGGTTATTCTGGCTCCACACACCCCTTGTTAACCCCTGTGCTGAGGTGCGTCTTTAGAGCGACTCGTTTTGGTGCGGTCTCTTTAATTGTGAATAAGGCATTTCATGCCCCGCCTCCCTCCAGAGAGTTCCACTCCACCCCATTCAGCCATATTTGTAGTTTGATAGAAGCAATACAATGATCAACTGGCAGACGTTTTATTGTCAAGTTTACTAGAGATGTCAACAACGGAAAACGTGTCCGTCCAGCCTTACATATTCGAGTCCTCCTCTCTCCCTTTCTGTTCTTCCCTCATTGATAAGTTCCCCATACACTTCCATGTATTTTTCATCATCCCATAATGTCTCTACCAGCTGTTGTCCCCCCACCCCCAACACTACTTTTTCCACACTACCACAACATGACTAAGATAAACAAAGCCTTGACATTGTTAAGGAGTTAGCCAACGTGAGCGTCAAGAAAGTCACTGAATGCATTTGGATCATGTGTTCCCCTACACAAAACGGCAAAAAACAAAGCCAAATAATTTTATTCAAAGCACACAGTACAGTTATATCCTCAGGTAGGAAGCTAAAAGTTAGCACACAGTACAGTTATATCCTCAGGTAGGAAGCTAAAAGTTAGCACACAGTACAGTTATATCCTCAGGTAGGAAGCTAAAAGTTAGCACACAGTACAGTTATATCCTCAGGTAGAAAGCTAAACGTTAGCACACAGTTTTATGTCCTCAGGTAGGAAGCTAAAAGTTAGCACACAGTTTTATGTCCTCAGGTAGGAAGCTAAAAGTTAGCACACAGTTTTATGTCCTCAGGTAGGAAGCTAAAAGTTAGCACACAGTTTTATGTCCTCAGGTAGGAAGCTGAAAGTTAGCACACAGTACAGTTATATCCTCAGGTAGAAAGCTAAAAGTTAGCACACAGTACAGTTATGTCCTCAGGTAGAAAGCTGAAAGTTAGCACACAGTACAGTTATATCCTCAGGTAGAAAGCTAAAAGTTAGCACACAGTACAGTTATATCCTCAGGTAGAAAGCTAAAAGTTAGCACACAGTTTTATGTCCTCAGGTAGAAAGCTGAAAGTTAGCACACAGTACAGTTATATCCTCAGGTATGAAGCTAAAAGTTAGCACACAGTACAGTTATATCCTCAGGTAGGAAGCTGAAAGTTAGCACATAGTACAGTTATATCCTCAGGTAGGAATCTAAAAGTTAGCACATAGTACAGTTATATCCTCAGGTAGGAAGCTGAAAATTAGCACACAGCACTAACAGAAGCAGAACACACAATGCTAATACAATCAAAACAACGGCAGGTACATCATATCAACACACAAAATGCATTTCTAAAATAAAGATTGACGTAGTTGTAGCGTTATTTGGAGCTTATGGCTTTGCTGTGTCTGTAGTTTCCATAGAGAGAAGGAACTGACCCCTCATTCAAACAAAGTCTTTCTGCAAATCCATCTTAATACTGGCGGAGATTGCTGAAGCATTCGTCCTTGAAGTGCTTTGTGCAAACAGAAAGCACTTTCCCCAATGATTTCGGCACATTTCCGTGAAAAATTAAAAGCAACCAGGCACTTTGAAGAGGCTCTGATGCCGAGGAGCAATGTAAGCAATTGTGTGGGTTGATAACAACAACCGCACATTTTGACTTGTCCACTGGTAACTTCGGTATAACTAAACGTGGACTACAGAATCGCTTTGAGGGGGGGTATTCAGAAAATTGAATACCCGGAAGTCCATGACCTTATTTAGCAGACCCATAGCAAATACTGTGACATAATAGATAAGAAAACGTAATAGAGAATAGAGAAAGCTCAACAGACTGAAAAATATGACCCACAAAGAATATAAAGATATATACACAGCATCAGGAGACAATGTATTTAAATTTTCTGTATTTAAGGGCTAAAAAAGTGGATTTTTCATGATATATGCACTTTAACCTGTCAAGCCCGACGGACCCACCGGTGGGTCCAACAGGTGTAAACACGAGTTCATGTGTGTAAAAAAGTTACTTTAGTGATGTTAGGATATTTTATTTATAATGTGTCTTAAAGAAGAATACCTAATGCCACTAAATCAACTCTTCAAGTGCATTTGGTCAACAAAGAATATGTTTAATAACAACTTTTAAATACGTATGCCACAAACAACAGCGACACCATAACCAGTAACACCCAAAACAAAATGCAACACAACGCGTGGTCCGTTCACTCCACCCCAACATATTGGGTATCAAATGAAACTAGAAAAGCTGCACTTTCATATGATACCAAGCATAAAAAGATATTCGCCAAGCATCTCACGTCAGTCTCAAAACAAACACAAAGCTAACCGTCGCATGTCACAGCAGCCTTATCAGATAGCATGTTTATCACCAAATACACCAAATCCCAAAGCTATTCTCACAAACAGCGACATAATTTATTTCCTTACCTTTTTGTGGTCATTTTCAGTCTATCCACATTATTCTTCGACCAAAACTCACAGCGTAGAAATCCATAATGGTGAAACTGCGTCATGCGCTAACATGTCATATGCTCCCATTCACAGCCATTTTGTTGTCTTGTTGTGGGTCTTGGCAGTGTAAATAAAGTTTGGTCGCATTCTACATCTTACAAGGTTTCCGACTATATCTTACACTTGAACGACACTTTATCTGTCAGGTATAAATGCTTGCGGCGTAAACAAGGAGCATCATTGCCATTTTGCTGCAGTTACGCACGTGGGCGCACCGGAAAGAGCGAATATCAAACAGCGTTCATTTCTTTGCTTTATTAGAACTTTTTCTTCATTTAGAACGAAGGATAAAAGCCATAAACATGTCCAAGAAAGAACCAAACACACCGTGTTGGATGTTCTGGAGGAAATACAGACACAGCACAATTTGGCACAGTTCTGGTATCCAAGTGGCCAAATGGAAAGTCCGCCTGGTACTATCCACACTAAAACCTGCATAAAAGCTATGAGCTTTGTTCTGTTCTCATGAAACCTTGTACAGTTGTAGTCAAGGAGTTGCTGAATCCATGCAGTGGTATCTTTATGCACAGAAAGATTTCTGCCATGATGTTTTCATCTGTATACAAAAAAAAAAAAAAAATAATAATAATATTTTTTTTTTACCTATGGTTTATGACAATTTGCACAGGCATATTAACATTCACAATGCTTCTGACACTGGATTTATATTCCATAGGGTCTTACCTATCCATTGAGACCACGCTTATGTATATTGACCTAAAATTTACAGAGTTATTGTTGATTTAATTTGGGTAGGTCTGTTCAGGCAAACTACCCCTCTAAAAACCCTAGGGCTTAAAGGGTTAAGGGACATTGCAGCTCTGTCACCCCCAGAAGACGTACATTACATGACTAGCTGCTTATCTGTCATTACTGGCCTAGCAAAATCCCATTAAAATTTTAGACGTTGAGGTGGCAACGTGAGGTTTGGCTGCACCCTTTCCTGTGCTTGGTGAGCATTGAATTGGTAGCTTGCACTCACCATAGAGGCAGGCAGAAGTACACTTCAGATGCCGACTAGCTGGAAGAAAGGACAGGTGTTATAAAGGGAAAGACATGCAGAGGATGAAAGCTCTGCCATGTGTGGAAGTATTGTTCAGTACCTTAAGCCTCATTTCCACCATCAGGTATGGGTTGGGACAGGACAGTTAGGGTACAGACGTGGTTTGTAAACTTTTACCTTGTATTTCCACAGCCAACCATAACCTTACCTGAGAGGTGGAATATCAGTTGGATAGTGATAGATTCCTCAGCTACATAATAGCACGATATCATTGCAGCACTTTATTTAAAGTATATCTAAACAATTTAGCACTGTAAAGTGGATTACAGTATGTTAATAATGTCTCACAATGATCCTTCAGCTGGTCCAAAGTGGTTGTGGCAGTGTCTCCCCATGTTGGAATGGCGACCCTCTGAGAAAGTGAGACATTACCATCTTGGAGCTCGTGCTCCAGTGCGCGAGCCTCTTTACCGGCATCGTGGAAATTAAAATCCTCATCTGGTGAGCCAATTCTCATTTGACAGGCCCCATCCGCAAACCTACCATCAACTGGTCAATCAAGAGGTCATCCCCATCTCCCCCTTGATGCTACTCCTGCCACCTGGAGAAATTTTCTCTCAGTCTTAACAGAAAAGCATTTACAGTTTCACCAATCTGTTGCTTACAGTTAGAAAAGTCCGCCCGGACCAGGGCCTTAGTGGCAGGTTTAAAATACAGTCTTTGTAAGATATCTAAAACCTTCTTCCCACTGTCTTTATCATCCAGTTTGACCAACTGTAACTTCCTCTTGGCCTCCCCTTCCAGAGCCCCCAACACAAAATCTGCTTGCTGCTGTGAGGTTAGTCCTTGTACGCTTAACATGACCTCCACCTGGGTCCTCCATTCTGGAAATTTTGCTAAATCCCTGTTGAATTTTGGAACCAAGGTGGCCCCCAAGAACCATGGCATCACAAACTGTGGTGTAGGCACCCTACTACTTGAAGCAATGTCCATTCATTAGCAGTGAAGCTGGTATGCTGCAGACAATGCCAAAAGTGTCACACACAGTTCTTTCAGTACCAGGACAAACTTCTACTGCTGAAGAATGAATGACAAATCTGCGTGGTCTGATTTGAAGTCTTTTTATTTAACAGTCTTGGGAGTCTATAAAAAAAAACGGTGATGAAACCGTAGATGAACAATGCTCCTCCTGGTGGCAATCCACTGCAGCCAGAACGGGGGTGTGTCCTCTCCGAGGCGCCCAGGCGTCTACGTCTCTGGCCGCCCGATGCGCCACTGCAGCTGCTTGCTGCCAAAAAGACTACAGGCACTAAGATACTGTTCACCCAGACGAGCAGCCCACTCGCACAACAGTTACAGTGTGTCACGTCCCTGTACACTCATCTGTTTAGTATGTTGCTCCGTCTCTTGATTCCAGGTGGGGATTCCTCCTGTGTCACTCCAATCCGCGGTGGACTTGTTGCCATAGGCACTAGCCAGATGACTCAACCCGGTCTCCTTGTATCTTGCTTCCAGGAGCCTTCACTGTCTTCTTCCTTCTGGGTGCCTCCACTGCATTCCCCATTCTGGCGGCCTTCGCTGGATTCCGACGTTCGGCACCCTCGTTGTATCCCGACATCTCTCGTCATTCCACACCTGTCCTGCTTTTATCTAAGCAATCTCCCTCCAGCATCGAGGCAGGGCGGCTGCCAGGTGTCGCTCGTTACTAATCAGCCGCTTTGCCCATTTTCATACCCCAAACTAATCAAACAAACAACTAAAATTAACTATACAATGAAAAATGGGACAAGCCTAGTTGGTTAGTCCAGTTCTGTTTTACACCTTGACAGTAATAAGATGTAATAATAATACTAAGGCCTAGCGATCAGAAAGTTTAGATTCGACTGGGAGCCAAGGAGTTGAGAAACTCATATATTTTGTATTTTGTATATATTACAATTTTACAATGGTAATTGCCAGCAAAGAACAATATAATTAATAAAACCCCCAAAATAAATAAATAAAACAGTATTAGTGCACACAAAAGAATGAAATAAATGTAATGTTCGTTTTGGGCCCTTATATAACTGAGATTGTTGCCGGTGCACCTGATTTGACAGCCCGTCAAAATTAAATGTTACTGGAATAAATACGTGCTTATGTCTTCCCTTGAAGACCGTGGGTCTAGCTCACTATTGGGACCCAGTCTTGTTCCTTGGGCTTTCTGGTTCACTCCAAGAAACTGGACTTCTGGTCCATCCAAAAACCAGACTTTGAGTCCGTTCAAAATCCTGACATATAGACAAGGTCATATATATCTTTATGCATAGATGCATCATTTAAAGTTCTAAATCTAATCAAAATTGTATCTTCAGTTTTAATTTTAGTTGTACAACATTTACAATAATCAAAGTTCAAATGTAATTAAACATTTATTAACTTTCTATGCATTGCATTTCAATAGTTTCTTTTAAGAGTACACGAATAACATCATCATCCAATATTATGATGATTTATCATAACTGGAATTATATAAAATACAAAACAACAACAATGAAATATACTTTCAGCAACGTTCAGAGGTATTGACAAGTGTGCTTAATTGTTCCTACTACACTAGAGGCCTTCTAGTACAATAAAGAAGTTGCACTGAAAATCATTCCCAGGATTACTTATAGTAATTTACATTTGAAAAATAAAATTAAATGTCACCATATAGCATATGATATGCCGAATTATTTCCTTCTCTTAAATTGGCAATAATAAAACAAGAATATCCACTTTCTGAATATATACATTGGCATTGAATAAAGATAATGGTCTGGATTTATACGTTCAAAATCCTGCACCACTATTCACCTCAGTTCACTCTCACAGGCTCTTGAGCCACTAAAGCTTTCTTAAATACAGTGAGCACACATAGAGAAATAATGCCAAAGCAGCTAAAAGAACACGTTTCTCACCGTTGCCGTGTTCAAGGCTGAGTGCGTTGACTTAGATGCTCGCTGCAGTTCACAAGATGGAGGGGAAGGAACTAGCCTTCGAAACACCAAGCTAGCATTAGCATAGACTACGACGGTAAGTATTTTTCCTTTTAACAGGTATTCGACTTGTCTTACAGATGTAGCTTGTCTCTGCAAAAAAAAAAAAAAAAAAAACATTTTAAATAAATAAAATAAAATAAATACATTTTTAAAAAGCACCCCACCCCGCCCTGCACCCATTGGTGAAAATGAGGTATTAGTAACACCTGGCAACAAAGTTTGCCTGTGCTTGAGTGTTTAGACGTGGTGAACTGGCAGAGGTCTACTTTTAGACGTCCTGGTGGAGGTGCAGGACCACAATAGCGACGGCTCTTCATCTTGGCCTCCATTCCTTATTATTGTGTGGATTTTCCCTTTCTTTCTCTTTTGAATGACATGTGGGTTTACTTTGTGTACGAAATATTACCACCAGCCAGTCCTTTCACAGTATTCACGTGAAGCGTTTTTTTTCTATCTGTGTAAAGTTGGGTAGTGAGGGGTTGGTCTATTCGCGCGTGCGTGCGTGCCGGATGCCCGTTTTTCTGCATTGCCAGAGTTAGCGCTGTTGGCTGGTGAGACTGAGCTGGTGAGTTATCTAAAAGTTGTAAGGATATGGTTATTTCCACAGAATGTATAATCTGTATGCTGCCCGTCAAGTGTAAGCGGTGTTAATTTTGTGTTCTGTTGTTTGTGTCGTTACAGTTGTTTACTTGAAAGCGACACGGTTACTAAGAGATGTTCGGTGCTATTAGTAAATAGCATCTACTTGTCGAAATGAACCTGAGTGAACAAGTAACCTGGCGTTTGAGTGAGACACTGTATCACCAGTTAAACACACCCTATATGGTGGGAGTTATTGGTCTCAAGGTAGTTAGTCCGGTAAAACCGTACAATTATAATGATAAACTTTTAACCGCCCTGATTTTATTTATGCTCGAGCTTATTTTTTATTTGATAGTTTTAACCATTTTGGGTTATTTTTATTCATTGGCCCTATCATTTTTATGGTTTATTGAAACAAACCTTTCATTTGATCTTAATGTTGTTCCCCTTGGTTTCCTTTGCTTGCTCTCCACCTGTGACACAAATACGGACATGCATGTGGTATTTAGAACTAGAATTATCACAGAACAAGACATATTGGAGATTGAAGAATTGAAAAAAGAAAATGTAGGAAGAGAAGTTGAAAATGTGATTAAAAATGCAAAGATTGGAAATAAAAGATTAATTAAATAAAGCTGCAAAAGAGAATGGAGACAAAGAAATAAAACAAAAATAGACAAGAAGTAAGAAAACAGCTGCTGGAGATAAAATATGTTCAGGAATGTAATCAAAAGAAGATTATTTAAATAACAAATATGGAGAAAGATAACCGGAAAGATAAGCTGAATGATAAAGGGAATATGGTGGAACAATGAGGGGAAAAATGAGACAGGCTGCAATGTGTGGAAAGAAGATGAAGGGTGAGAGTGAAGAGGAAGAGTGCTAAAAATAAACAGAGAGGTGAGGAAGAAGAGATCACATTGAAGGAGGAGGGAAGCACGGAGGAAGACAAGAATAGGCAGAGAGAATTAAGATAAAGTGAGAGGGAGAAGATGTGAAAAATACTTTAAGGTGGGCATAAATGATAAAGCAAGAGAGATGACTAGAAAGTTATACTAGAAAGTGAATGAAATAATGATCAAAGCTGCACAATTACAGTATGTCACAGAAATGTTGAATTTTAACATGAGAAAACAGCTCATAATACTGAGAAGTGTCTCATCAGTGTGCTGGTAACACTTTCAATGTTAAAATGTTTTTCTGTTACACTGTCCACTTTATCAGGTCCACCTTGCCAGTACCAGGCTGGACCCCATTTCCTTCCTCAGAACTGCCTTAATTCTTGGTGTCATAGATTCAACAAGGTGTTGGAAACCTTCCTTAGAGGTATTGCTTCATATTGACACAACAGCATCACATAATTGCTGCAGGTTTGTCAGTTGCATCCATGGTGAGAATCTCCCATTCCACCACATCCCAAACCTGCTCTATTGGACTGAGATCTGGTGACTGTGGAGGCCGCTGGAGTTCAGTGAACTCATTGTCATGTTCAAGGTTATTTGAACTTTGTGACATGGTGCATTATCCTGCTGGAAGTAGCCATCAGAAGATGCTACACTTTGGTCATAATTGTACGGATATGGTCAGCAACAATACTCAGGTAGGCTGTGGTGGTTAAACCAGGCCATGTAGGTACTAAGGGGACAAAAATGTGCCAAGAAAATATCCCCCATACCATTACACCTCCAGCAACCTGAAGTATTGATCCAAGGCAGCATGGATCCATGTTTTTATGATGTTTCCACCAAATTCTGAGCCTTCCATTTGAATGTGGAGCTGAAATGGAGACTTATCAGACCAGCAATGTTTCTCCATCTTCTATCGTCCAGTGTTGGTGAGTCTGTGTATATTGTAGCCTCAGTTTCCTGTTTTTAGCTGACAGGAGGCACCCGGTGTGGTCCTCTGCTGCTGTGGCCCATCTGCTTCACGGTTGGACGCGTTGTGTGTCCAGAGATGCTATTCTGCATGCCTTGGTTGGAACCAGTGTCTTTTTGACTTTCTGTTGCCTTTCTATCATCTCCAACCAGTCTGCCCATTCTCCTCTGGAATGGGAGATTCTTATAATGGATAGTCGAAAAATCTGCAGCGACTGTGTGATGCTGTCATGTCAATATGGAGAAAAATCACAGAGGAATGGTTTCAACACCCCAAGGCAGCTCTGAAGGAAAAATGGGTCGAACCTGGTACTAGTAAGTTGAGTAATGAGAGTAGTCTCCAGCTTTGATCTACTAGCTGTTGTGTTTTCAACTTCTGCCTGGACGGTGTAACCGAGGATTGCACCGTTACCACAACGATGCTGATTTGTTAAAAACGTTCCATTGTTTGTTTACAATAAAATATTTTCCTGGAAAGTAGAAAGAATCCAACTTACCAGAGAAAAATCCTTGACTTTATCCTTTAGAATAGATATTATCTTAAAGGCTAAACCATGTGAATGATTTTATCTTTTAGAATAGACATTAGCTTAACGGGCTAAACCATGTGAATGATTTTATCATTTAGAATAGACGTTAGCTTAAAGGCTAAACCATGTGAATGATTTTATCATTTAGAATAGACGTAAGCTAAAAGGCTAAACCATGTGAATGATTTTATCATTTAGAATAGACGTTAGCTTAACGGCTAAGCCATGTGAATGATTTTATCATTTAGAATAGACGTAAGCTAAAAGGCTAAACCATGTGAATGATTTTATCATTTAGAATAGACGTTAGCTTAACGGCTAAACCATGTGAATGATTTTATCATTTAGAATAGACATAAGCTAAAAGGCTAAACCATGTGAATGACTTTATAATTTAGAATAGACGTTAGCTTAACGGCTAAACCTTATGAATGATATGATCATTTAGAATAGACGTTAGCTTAACAGCTAAACCATGTGAATGGTTTTATCATTTAGAATAGACGTTAGCTTAAAGGCTAAACCTTATGAATGATATGATCATTTAGAATAGACGTTAGCTTAACAGCTAAACCATGTGAATGATTTTATCATTTAGAATAGACGTTAGCTTAACGGCTAAACCTTATGAATGATATGATAATTTAGAATAGACGTTAGCTTAACAGCTAAACCATGTGAATTATTTTATCATTTAGAATAGACGTTAGCTTAAAGGCTAAATCATGTAAATGATGACAGAACCAACTGAGCTTTTCTCAGATAAGTTATCAGGAATACTGAACTCATTTAGTCCTCTCACACTTTGACTTCCACACTTTGTGTTCTGCGTTGATGAACCTTAAGCTGCTCAGTGTAATCAGGTTCTGTCTTATTGTCTCACCTGCTCAGGTGATGTTGTATAATTAGTCAGTGGATTCTTTGTTAACTTGCTAGCGTTACCTGTTCTCGATGCCTCTTCTGACTGGTTTTTGTCTCTACATAATTATTTTTGTCACTATGTTCTGCTGTGATTCTTGAGCGTGTTGTTGATTGTAATTTATTGTTCATGTAATCAAATATTGCCATGTGCTCTGCATTTGCCTGGTGGCACATTTAGTGTTAATTAGGCTGCAGGAGAACAGTGTGGATGGAGGGTAGAGAGAAAACCGTGGAAAGTTGTTGACAGACAATCAACTTCTCACTTTCAGTGGAGAAAGAGAGAGTGGTGCAAATAGTAGGATGAGAAACGCTGGTGGCAAACGACTGCAGATATGCAGCCAAGCAGAGCCTGTTTGGTGTCATTAGCAAGTTTTTTTTTGTGTGTGAGTGTGTGGTGGGATATTAATATGATTTGTCATCTCAACTTATGAACATATGAATCAGTGTTTACTAATGAATGTGCAGCTCTGCCTTCAGGGATCAGCTGAATGTTTGATCCAAGCACGTAAAAACCATCCTCTCTGGGGTTTCCCCCTTTTTTTCTTTTTAAATAAATTGGCTTTATAACCTGTTTTTAATGTAGTTTAATCTTATGTTTAAAATATTATCAGAAATGTTTTAAAAAAAAAAAACCACCAGGAAAATGCACCCCAACCACGATGTGTGTGTAAAATGGTCAACCTCTGAAGCAGAACAGAATTCAAAAATCATGCCACAAAATAATTATCATGTGTGGGATTTCAACAATGATCCGCTGAACCTAAACAAACAGAGACTAACAGATGACTTCATTAATATAATGTATGGTATCAACCTTTATCCAAAAATCACCAGACCAACCAGAATTACATCCCACTGTGCCACTCTTATTGACAATATATTCACATATGACACTGACAATAATACCAGGCCGTTAATAAGTGACATCAGTGATCATTTACCAGTTTTTACAGTATTTAATATCAACCACTCTAATAATAAGATGAGCAAGGAAATGGCATTTAGAAGAGTAAAGACAGAGAAATCCATCAGTGCACTAAAAAATGATTTACTGGCTCAGATTTGGGATCTGTTATACCGAGAAAAGGACAGCAATGTCGCATATGAAATATTTTTAGCAATATTCACATCACTGTATGAACTTAACTGTTCTGTCACACAATATAACAAAAAGAACTAATATAACAAACGTCCATGGATTACAAAAGGATTACAGAATGCTAACAAGAAGAAATGCTCTTTTTAGGGATTTCATTAAAGTTAGAACTACAGAGGCGGCAAAATATCAAAACAAGTAAACACATATTGTAAGAGGAAGCAGAAAAGAATATTACAAAAAAATACTGAATGAAAACAGAAATAAATTCGAAGGAATCTGGGACATTCTGAATAGTGTTGTAAAAAAATGTTAAGTAAACAAATTACCTTGAGTCCTTTACTGATAAGGACATCAATAATTATGATAAGACTGATGTTGCTAATAGCTTCAATAAATTCTTTGTTTGTGTTGGGCCGGACTTGGCAGGACAGATCCCACATCCTGGGTCAGTTGAAAACTGGACAGAGAAGATTATTGATAGAAATGCATACTCTATGTTTTTAACACCAGTGAACGAAAAAGTATAAAATAAATAAATTTAAGAATAAAACATCAAATGATATTTATGACATTGATATGTCATAAAGAGTTGTTGAAGGAATCTGTAAACCGGTGACAAACATCTGCAACTTATTATTCCACACTGGTATGTTTCCACAACAAATGACAATAGCAAAAGTCATGTGGTCGTACAAAAATGGCAGCAAACACCACTTCACTAAATACAGACTGGTCTCTCTTACTAGTACAATTCACCAAAATATTAGAAAATCTCTTCAATAATAGACTGGATACATTCATTGTTACAAACTACTTTCTGACAGCCAGTATGGTTTTTGGACAAATACATCAACATCACTTGTATTACTGGAATCAGCAGAGAAAATCACAAATTCAATAGATCAGAAAAAGTCACTGCCAGGATAAAACATTATCAGGCAATATCCAGAAAATGTTTAAAGATAGGCAGGGAGGTTTTAATTTAAGGGGCAATCTAAACTTAAAACCACTGATTACACATACAGCAAAGAGAACTTTTGTGTGTCAATATGTGGTGTTTGACACAGTCGACCATAACATCTTACTAGACCGGCTGAAAAACTGGGTAGGACTTTCTGGCACTGCAATTCCTAATTGGTCTGAGTCCTGTTTAAAAGACAGGGACTACTTTGTGTCTACAGGTAACTATAAATCTGAGTAAACCAAAATAACCTGTGGGGTTCCCCAAGGCTCCATCCTGGGGCCACTACTGTTTACCATCTACATGCTGCCACTCGCTCAAATCATGAAAAACAACTAAACATATTACCACATGCTGATGACACACAAATCTACATAACCATTTCACCAGGAGACTACAGTCCGATCCAAACACTGATCAACTGCATCGATCAAATTAAAGACTGGATGTGCCAGAACTTCCTCGAGTTAAATGAAGACAAAACTGAAATAATAGTTTTTGGAGCCAAGGAAGAAAGATTAAAACTCACTTCTCAGCTTCAAACAACAAAGTTCAAAACTAACAACCAAGCCAGAAATCTGGGAATAGTCCTGGACTCAGACTTGGATTTTAGCAGTTGTATTAAGACAGTCGTGAAGTCGGCCTATTATCACTTAAACAACATATTGTGGTTAACGGACTGATGACTCAGCATGATTTAGAAAAATGGCCATGCATTTATCTTCAGTAGACTGGACTACTGTAATGCTGTCCTCACAGGTCTCCCTAAAACGTCCATCAGACAGCTGCAGTTAGTCCAGTATGCTGCTGCCCCAATCCTCACTAAGACTGAGTAATTAGATCATATAGGTCCACTCCTCAGATCTTTACACTGGCTTCCTGTTTGTCAAAGAATTGACTTCAAAATCCTGCTATTAGTTTACAAACACCTGAATGGTTTAGGACCAGGATCCATCAGGATCTTCTGGGTCTTTATGAACTAGCCAGGTCCCTCAGGTCATCAGGGTCAGGTCTCCTTTCTGTTCCCAGAGTCAGAACTAAACATGGAGGGGCAGCGTTCCGCTTTTATGCTCCTCACATGTGGAACAAACTCCCAAAAAACTGCAGGTGTGCTGATACTCTCAGCAGTTTGAAATCTTTTCTATTTGATGCCTTTTATCAACACAACTGTTAAATGCCCCACACTAGAACTTTATTTCTTGCATTTTACCTATTTTATTTGAGCATTTTCTTTCTGTTTTTATTTAATTTCCTTTGTATCTTTTTAAAGTGTTTTAATGCACTTGTTCCTGCACCCTGTTGTAATGCTTTTAATGTTTTATGTAAAGCACTTTGAATCGTCCTGTACATGAAATGTGCTGTACAAATAAATTTGCCTCGCCTTTGCCTTATTCATTTCTTTATTTTTCTTACAATATCATGTTATTACATAATTTGCAATGCAAATCATTGGTTGTATTTAACATTATTGTTATTCTGTTTAGTATTTTGATCATAGAAGAGTTTTAAAGAGAAACTGACTGACCCATAATTAAATATGAAGAGGGGGTGGGATTTCATAATTGTATATGTCTCTCCACTCCTTTCTGAACAAAATTGAAGCATAAAGGGCTGATTGAAAACCTTGAGAGCTTGATTACTTGTGTTCATTTGTTTTTGTTACATTTGTTTGGTTGTCCCCCTGTTTGACAGGATATATTTGCTGAAGTGTCCAGAAAAAAACATTTGAATCAATCAATCAATTCAATCGGAACAAATTTGTTCTTAAGAACGGTCAGTGAATGATGCCCATTGTTCTCAGTAAGGGAAGCTGAACTTGCACACACAGAGAACATAAAATGATGGAAATGTTTAATAAAGAGAGTAATAAATAAATTTATTTCACACACTGCTTCTCCAACACACAGGCTCCACTAACGGGACCAGCATCCATCACAGCTTGTGATAACTGAACGTGATTGGCTGCTTTCTGCTGCCATGTTGCAGCACACTGGATACACACTGGATAGTAATTCCATTGTATTTTCTCTGATTCTGCTCCCGTTTTCTCTTTCTCTGCTCTAACTGACCTGGAAATACTTATAAATAAAATAAAAGCACCTCAGAAGGTTTAACATGCTGAAGCAGTTTCTTTAAAAAACAAAAGAAAACAAAAAAACTTTCATAATATCTCTTTTTTGCCCTCAGTGGTTGGACCTGCTGCAGAGGAGACAGATCACACAAACACAAATAGTTTAATTAGAATTAGAAGTTTTTCTGTCTGTATCAGAGCAGCTGTTATATTTGGGTTTTTATGGCTTTCTTATGTAAGATGAGCCTGAACTGTTGACCTTAACTGTGTTTTGATTATTAACCCTCTATGGTACCTTGTTACCCTCAGGCAACAAACCCATTTTTGTCCTGTCATATCTACACAATGCATCCCTTTAAGTCATGCAATACTTTTAAAAAGAGGGAAAACCACAGGGAACCAATAGCAATGCTGTCATTTGTCACATGGCCTACCTGAGGCCACTTTGAAACCCTTTTTGGCAGCATTTTTAGAGACAGCTCTGCTATCGTGCTTCTTCTTGAGAAGAAGAAAATCCATTATATCAGCACTTTACGCCCTAATTGGCTTGCAGGGTGCAGTTTCTCCACAGAATTTGTTTTTCACTTATGCACCATTATGGTACCCCCCCAAAACCTCCAAAAATGAAAATAAAAATAAAATCTCTTCAGATTATGTTTATTTAGTCAATTTTGAGACATAAAAACACTCCAAACATTTTTCCGTCACTGATATCATAATGTGTACCATAGAAGGTTAATAAAAAAATAAAATAAAAAAATAATTTTTTTCACTTGTCTCTACTGTTACTCTTTTTGTGCCGTGTGACTATATTTTTAAAAAAAAATAATTTCATATCTCCTTATACAAAGTAAATCCTGATCAATAAAGTCCAACATCTAATTATTTTCATATTTGAGGATAATTTGGACTTTTTAAGTCATGCTGCTTTCGTGTTTAGGCTCAGTGTTTTTTGTCTAATTTACTAATTGTTTCTTTTGTTGGTGTAAATTGGCTTCATGAAGCATCTTCCAAACGTGTAAAGGAGAGGTGACCCCTGTGGGAGCTGAACCGCCAACCCAAGCAGGATTAATGCCTTGCTCTGCTCTCAGGAGGGACGGTTCCACCTCAGCTGCTGACTGCAGCAGTGTGACAAACATCAGCAGACCACACATGCACAAAGCAGAGTTTACAGCCTGAAACACGCAGATCGTCCACCAACACCTCCAGTTTGCATCCTCACACCTGAAGCACAAACACACAACTTACTACATTCAATAAGAAAAGATAAACACCCTCACAACTCACATTTAACACCAAAAGCCTCTCCAGGTTTTTTACTTCATTTACACACATTTGTTTATCTCCATTTTGCTCTGAGACAAGCATCACCTTTAACCTCCAGACATCATTGTGTTGAAGCTCAGAAGAGTTTCACTATTTTCACTATGACTTGTAAATCATTCAGGCATAAAAAAAGGCTCCTAACTCAAGGACTGCAAAAATAACACAGTTTGACAGAAAATAGGATCTTAACAGGAGCAAGGTGATTCCTAAGGAGCTGAAAACTCTGCACATCTCAGCATGGTGTAGAAAAAGGAACAAATCCATCAAAGACTTGAACCGGGACCTGAGAGATGCATCTGGACCTTCAGCTGATCCATCTACTGTTGGGTGAAGCCTCATATGAAATAAGGTCTGGTGGAGGATCGATCCTCCCCAGAACCTGGACCTCCACATTACTGAAGCAGTGTGGGATCATCTGGACAGAAAACAGAACAAAAGGCAGAACCATTCAAAGAGGGCGTTAGAAAGTCCTGAAGGATCCCGGAGAACTATTCCTGAAGATTGTGATGAAGAATAAACCTGTTCAGACCAGATATTCACTTTAACCATTGAGGCCCGACCTATGAAAAAAGGGTAAGAAAAGTCCAATTTTTAAAATATGAGGTCTTTATTTGGCCCTTTAACAAAATATAACCAGAAAATTAACATTTTTTTGGGAGGGATATCTACCATTTATTACCATGTGATACATTAAAAATATTATAATGTGATTTTCCGCTTCTGGGTATCTATTAGGGGACAAAAGACAAGTATCAGGTTGTGTTCAACAGGATTTTGAGCAAAGTTTATACTATAAATTGAAGCAAAATGTCTCAGAAACTGTATGTAACATATATGTCACATCGGGCTCTTATGGGTTAAGATCCTTGTAACTGGATGACTCTGACCCAGATACTGGATTTAGGTTATTGGAACATATTTGTTTTTCTACCATCAAATTTAAAATGAGCTAATATTCTCCATGAAGTATAAAGTGCATGTTTATGAAGCGCTTTGAGTTGACTTTGTTGTGAATTGTCACTTTACTAATAAAGTTCAATTGAACTGATTTGAAGTTTCAACATCTGATATGTTGTTGATGTTCTATTGGGAATAAAATATGGGTTGTTGAGATTGATAAATCATTTCCTTCTGTTTTTATTTTAAACAGCATCCCAACTTTTTTGGAACTGTGGTTGTATTATGTTACATCGCCTGAGTTAGGCTCTTATTTTGGCCTCGCACTGGCTTCTTCTCCATAGCAACAGCAGCAAACGCTCATGGGTATCGTAGTTGGCCCTCCACCAAAATGACACAAAGCAGAGAACACAATGTGCTATTTTCTTTGAACTTTTTCAGCTCAGAGACTCTAGATCCAAACATGTTTTGATGAATAAAACATCTGACGTGTTTAAAAAAGAATAAAAAAAAGACCAAAATATGCAAGTTGACGTGTTTGTGATGCAACTGGGTGAATGAGTGTGTGTTTGGAGGATGAGACTGGAGGTAAACATGGCGCCCATGTTGGCGGGTGGAGTTTGTACACACATATACGTATACACACACACACACACACACACACACACACACACACACACACACACACACACACACACACACACAGATATAGCAGCACAAAAAGCTCTGAGCAACAATCTGTGGTGACAACAAAACACTACCTTCATTATCATCTCCCTTCCTCCTCTTCTTCCTCCATCTCTCGCCCCACACCTTCCACCCAGCAGCCTGCTGAACAGCTGAGGTGTCAAAGCTGAACAAGGCGGGGAGGAAGAGGAGGAGGAGGAGGAGGAGGATGGAATAGCTGAGTTTGGTTCTCATCGTGTGGACACAGAGAGCTGGTATTCTGTCGTCATTTTCATTCGAGAATAAAAATGTTCCTGTTTGGTTTTTCTGACTTTAAAACACTAACACCAAGTTTTTGTTTAACCCTGAAAATAAATGTTTGATATTGTTTTATTCTGCATCAACTGTCAATAATTCCCAGCAGCCTGCACTACTGTGTTTAACACTGTGCAGCAGATAATCTAATAATCTCCTCACACTTTACAACATATATTCATAAATCCTCCCGTTTATATCATCGCCCCCCATTTCATTTTTAAATCTCACTATTACTTATGGGAATATTACGTACTGTCTGCAAAAGATTCCGACAATAAAAATCTAAGTTATGTCCACCTGCAAGTTTGAACATCCGCCTCATAGACTTCTAATTTGAACAAATGTGAAGTTGAAGCATCCGTCCAGTTTGAGAAAATATTTGCATGTCCTCGCCATTAATATAAAATCATTAATAAAAGGCAAGACCCCCAGCCAACAGCCCCAAACAACCCAGATCACACTGCCTGCCTTTCTTTTCATGTATAAATAATTAAAAAAAATTTTTATCTTTTCATATCCTCTTTATCTGCTTATTTAATATTTGAACCTCCATCTACTGGAACCACCTACAGCCATAGATTCAGTTGAAGTTATGTCAAATTTATTCAAGAAACAAATGTCTTATATAGTCTGTGTTATATTGCTAGAGTTTCATTACCTTAACATACCATAAAAAAGTTTGCAAACATAAAAATCACAGCATATGATGGGATGAGCTGCGTTTTTAGATGATTCAACTAAAACTAACCTTTTACTTGCTGTAGAGATATATAATTATCATTACTTTTGTCTGAGCTCACTCTGTTCGAGTTTTATGAGGTGTGGAAGTTAACGAACATGTTTGGAAGTCTTTATGTTCATCATCTGGCTGACCTGATGATGATGATGAAGGATGGTTTGAAATGCTTTGACCTTAGAAGAAATACTTGAGGTGTTCTGCTTCTTCACGTCTTGTGGTTTGCGGTGGACGACAGATCGGCCCCGAGGCGCTGCAGGTGTTTGAGATGAGAAAGAGAAGGAGGGAGTTACAGATTTGGATGAGAGGAAGAGAAGAAAGACGGACAGTTAGAAAAACAAACGGATGACAAGTTTGTCTGTTTGTGCTGCAAAAAAACTAAAAGCTTAGATAAACACAACTCAGTTGTTGCCGTTGGTTTCTGGATCAAAGATCAGGGGCCACATACAGCTACAGAAGTCAGTGGGCCAGACCAGTAACAAGCCATAAACAACAACAACGCCACATTTGTCCCTATTTTGGCCTAAAAAGTACACAATGATATTATCAGGGCATTTAATAAACTATCCTTTTAGAAAACAGTACAATCAGCACAGTTTTAACAATATTTGCAGCAATTCACACATTTCTTTTTATTATTTTAATTAACATTTTTAACATTTATTTTATGTATAAAATATTTACATTTGTGTCTCCTTATCTAATATTTATTTATATAAATATATAAGTTTTTACATTTCAACATTTTTAGATGTAATCGTTTTTACTTATACAGTTTTTATTTTTAAATTTTGTAATTTTCATCAATTTTATTAACTTCAAATTTAAATTTCTTTTAGATGTTTTATATAATTTATAAAAAACAACATTTTCTTTTCTTTTTGTTCTTGTCTTGGAAGCAGAAAAGTCCTGCAGAAATTATGATGAGAGTAACTTGGGAAGATGTAGAAGTACGTGTACATTTGCACATTTTTAATGCCTAACCACCTGAACTGACTCACAATACAAACTGAGGTCAGATCTATCTAAGAAAAGATATAACATGTTCTCCCCCTGCCTTGGAAATACTTTAGATTTTAACATAAAAAAATGCAATGTCAGTAGAATGGGAAATAAAGTTACTTTTATTTTTTTTTTACTTGCATTTTAAATATATTTTATTGATTCATCATTTTGATATTTTTCAAGTCCATGCTGTGGGCCAGATCTGACCCTCTAGTAGGCCGGTTTTGGCCCCATGCCGTAGGTTTGACACCCTTGCTGTAGACTCTATATGAAAATAGATGTAAACCAGAAACCTCTTAATCTCGCTGGTGGCAGGTAATGGTATCAGTTGCCACCTCTGCTGTATGCACATCCTGATATTTTTGTGATTATGTTTTCTTTTCAAGCTGAATAAAGTTTGAACCTGCTGAATAAGTCGATGTGCAGTTAGCTGAACGGACATTGTCGCAAATGTTTCAAGAAATGAATCTCAGGGTGTGATGTATTAATGAATATTAAATATGCCTTTTAAATACAAACGTTGCATTAAGTGTTTTCGTGGTGACTGACAGTCGAGGTGGACTGGCCCACTGACATCTGTGGAATGAAGGAAGAATGTCTGACTCGTCTCTCTGGTTTCAAGCCACTGAATGAGCTGCTCTGCTGTTCAATCTTCTCATATCCTCCATATTTGTTCCCACGTTACTCTGCACATTTTAACATTTTTGCATTGATGATTCTGGACTGGAAAAGAAGCTGATCACATTGGGTCTCATTCACCAATATCTTCTTACAGATCTTCTTTAATTTGATTTTAAGCTGTTCTTAAATTTTCTTTAAGGGGATTTTCTGTTGTTTAGTAGCCAAAATCGATGTCTGCATGTATATGTTATCATTGGTGTATTATGATGTCCACTAATGATCTGACACATACTTGAAGGGACAAATAGCACCAACTACGTGTTCTCCCTGTGGGCTAGCACACAGTGATTGAGACAAGGGAGTAGAATATAAACGAGAGCGGCTTACTGCCCTGGCAAGTTGGAAAATCTGTTGAATTGCTGTAGGACTGTACAAATGCAGCAGCAGCATGGGAGCTGTTTTACTATCACCAAAAAAGCAAAAAAGGGGACTTAAAAGGCAGCGTGACCACATGATACAAAAAGGAAAAACATGTACGATGCAGACACCTGGCGTCATACCAGCCCTGAGGGCTTATGTATGAAATAAATTTACAAAAACGAAGCACATTTTTGCCATAATTTTAGATAATTTTAGTTTGTTTTGTAAACACACAATAGTTCTTTTAAACTCTCATTTTTATTTTTATTTCAGTTAACGAGATTTAGTTTTTTTTTATTCTAGTTTTAGTTTTTTTGTTCGTTTTCGTTGACTATAATAACCTTGAGCCAGGCCTGGCTGTGTTTACAGGGCGGCTGCTATGCTAGGTGAACTAAACACTGCATCCACAGGAACGTTCAGCGGCAATACAACCAGTTATTTTTCCTCATCCTTCCGTCTGGTCTTTTTGTTCCTGAAGCAACATTTTTTTGAGGATTTAGTGAACGTGATGCCCCAATCTGTTGTCTCTACTATTGGCAAAAACTCTGACAGAAACAACTGTTAAATTTTCCTGCTTCCACCACCAAACTGAGCTCGGGAGGCTCCTCCATCTCCTGGGTGAAGCTGCAGCTAGCTCCAGGCATAGCCCCCTTCACTTTACCCAGCAGTGGTGAAGCAGACACGGGACTCTGCTGGAACTAAAAGATCTGTGTGGTGTTTATTGCTGAAGCTGGTAGCAAAACATTCACCAAACAGACAGTTTCTCACAGCGACTTTCTCTGATCCGATGTCCTCTCGCTATGAATCAGTGTCTCTCTCTCTCTCTAACCGGACCTTAAAGGGGCCAGGCTGTTCTTTTAACACAGCACTGTAAAAGAGCGCTGCATCTCACCACCTCAGCGCATTCACACATAACTCTCACAATCAGTTTTTTTTAATCAATGTAATCTGGCAGACCAGGTATTATTGGCGCCAGGCCAGATTTGGCCCATGGGCCGCCACTTGCCGACCACTGAAGTAGGTGGTCAGTGGCGTTATTAACTAGGTCAGGGCATAACCTTGAATACCTAATAACAAAAATGATTATAGCTATTACTGATAAAAGTGATTGTTATATATCAAAGAAGCTTTCAGTAGGCAAGAATTTCATCACAATAATATTTGTTTTATTTATCCTGTTTGGGAAATTAGGCTCTGCAGTTTACCCATCTCTAGAATTACTACAGAGCTGTCAGCTTATTTTGGCACTCAGGCACCCAAATGATCCGTGGAGGAGAAAAAAGATCAGTTCAACAAATGGAGTTCAACCCGGTTTGGGGGTTAAGGGTTTTGCTCAGGGACCCACAGTGGTTCACAGTGGTTCTCTACTGGCACTCAAAAACTGATGTTTCTTAATATAAAAAGAGGCACAATATTATTTCACTCAGATTAATCTGAGAACCGTCACGATCCTGAGGGGCTGTGTTGTTGGAGGTATTAGTTCCTGATTTCTCTCTACTCTTCATGTTGAAATATCTGAAATTGTTGTTGTCTTCTTCTTTATTATTACCTTGTGCAACTCAGGATGGAGGATTTAATCAAAGACAAGCATTGATTCAATCTGCTGGTTTCCTTAGCTAAGTAAGTATTTTTATAAATTGGAATGTATGAACACAGTTATAAATTGGACTAATGTTTCATACAATGGATTTATTTTAATTGGACTATAATGGGATTACAATGAACTGGATTAAATTTGACTGTCTGTAAAAGTAACTTCTCATTACATTGTTGTAAATTGGTGAAATACAAATAATTGACTGGGTCCTCCCAAGCAGAACTTGTCTTTTGGAAGGGGATAGAGTAAGAGGGATTCATAGAACTCATAGAAGAACTTGAGTGCAATAGTTATTTAACTTATGCTTTGGCCTTCCAGTGGGTTGGAGGCGGCACACAGGGTGTTCCTGTAAGACTGCAGGAATGCCAGGGGGTTAACCTCCCTGCAGCCAGGCTTGGAGGGGGAGCTGGAAAGCGACAATGTCTGAGGAGGACATTTTTCACTGCTGCACCACTAAACATGCAGCAGAGCAGCTGTGTTATGTTGAGAGGTGAAAATGAAAGGAGAAAAATTCAGAAAGTGAAGCTGTAGCAGACGTTTAACATGATGACACATCTATTGCCTGGAGATACTTTGGTTTTTAAAGGTCAAACATGATGATTTCCAGATAAAGCTGCCACTAATCTGCTGCGCCACCTTAGCTCTTTGTTGAAGCAAGAATATCTAAAACTAAGATCAGCATCCTCCACATCCTCAGGTAAAACTGAAAAAAATTAAGGATGCTCCAGTCTCACCTGCTGAAGAAGACTAAATGGCATTTGGCCCAGATCTTGGAGCCCTTTTCAGACCGAGTTTCAATTTTTTTTTAACCAGGTGGAAATAAAGAGTTAACAGAAATGTAGAAAGAGTAAAGATGCAGATGACCTGTGAACTTTGAGTTACAGGATGCTATGTCTCATCTCCATCGTCTGCTGCTAATTACTGCAGCAACAGACGGTCGGCCCTCCCACACCTTTCAGACTCTACAGCTCGCTGGCAGCAACGTGTAACAAGGCAGATCATTTTGGAAAGTCAGCCTGCACCAAGATTTCACTGTTTTTCTACTAATGCTCTGATTTTCTGGCTTTGGCTTCAAATGGACAGTTTGTGTTCAGTCAAACAGTCAGTGATGAGCTACGATGAGACAAACTGTGGAACATTTGTCCATCTGAGAGAGGTGTTCTTTTATTGTCCACAGTCAGTCAGTGTTTTTCAGTATTTTCTGACAGATTAATGTCAGTGGATGTTTTTACAAACCAAGGAGTGTTAACTGCTCAACCTGTCCACATGATACATGTGGTTGTGGTGAATAAGATGGAAAAAAAACTTAAAACAAGATTCATGAAATTATGCAGGCTGATGTCTACTGGCAGGAAAAACCTTCTGTAGTTGGTAAAATACAGGACAGTAAAATACACTGCTGTCAGATGTCTTGCATTCACTGCCTTGACCTCACATTGATCTAAACAAATTTTACTTCTTATACCTGGGTATGAAATATATCGAGCGTAGGGGGTACGCGTCATTTTGGTGTCATGTTGCAGTTCTCCTCCAACTCTGAAGGTGGCAGGGGTGGTATCGGCCGGTAAACTCACCAGGTCAGCATTCTTTTGATGGTTCACTTCAGTTCGGTGTATATTTTCTGCTTTAAAACAACAATGGCGTCCAGTGTGGTTCAGTGTCTTTATTAGCTTGTGGAAGAAAGAACAAAGAAATAATTTGATCAGCCCCTCATCAACTTGATCCATTGGGTGTTGTTTTTTAAAACGGTGGTTACCACACAAATTCAACGAGAAGATCCAGATAATCACAAGCGAATACCTCCGCATAACTGTCTGCGTAGCAGGGGTGCACGTCAGGTCTGGAAGAGGTGGTGTCGAGACTCTGTGGTGCTACATGGCGCCTATACTGGTGACGCAGACGCCACCTGAGTATAAATCTGCTTTAAGCTGGAGTCTGTCCCAACATTTTACCAGGTGGGAGGCAGGGTTCACCCTGGACAGGTCACCAGTCCATCGCATCTGCTGCTCAGATTTCAGTTTTTATTCTCACACCATCTACTCCTTCATGTCAGCTGAGGAGGTCTCCTCAAGCTCCTCCTGCCTCTGCTACCAACACTATAGAAACAAACACACAGATCAGGGCGGGCAGACTACACTGCTCTGCTTCCCCTTCAGCTCCACTCAACTCTGGATCATTTGAAGGAAAAGCATATGCATGTGCATCTGCTGGGTGACTCCAGGAGAACTGCAAGGGACCGATTTTAAACAGAGTGGCCATCTGTCCGTCTCATCTCCGAGTTTTTCTTGGCACCCAGGGCGAGTCGGTGGAGCATGGAGGGCAGAGGCGGCAGCCTCCCCTTGACATGCCGACACAAAAGAGTCTCTAAAGAAAAGAAAAGTGTAAGTGGTCGCCATACCAACCCTGTTGAGATCAGGAACACTCAATTAAGAGGATCAGAAAACTGGAGGAAATTAGATTAATGACAGGAACAGATATTTCACGGATACTTTGAATTAAATCACTACAGGATTTAATGATTTTACTGGAAAAAGTATATGAGAACTTAAAAAGATTTATATTTAAAAAATAGATTCCAAAACAGCCACAGATGGAAACCATGGACAAGTTCTATACACATGCAAAAGGAAATCCATCCACGAGAAATCTATAAGTTTTGGCGGTTTATTCATCCTTTGCAAAAAGAAATGAAAATCAAACCTTTTTTTCTTCTTGCGCTGCTACTTCTCTTGCAGTGTTAAAAACAAAACCAAAAACCAAACATACACCCACACCAGTGCATGCTGGTCCTCTACCCAACAAGAAATTTATTGATTTAGTATGCATAAACGAGTCATAACAAAAAACAATGACACTTGGCAAAAAATGACAAAAATATTTTCTCAAAACAAATAGCAAAAAGCAAAATAACCAAAACTAAATTATCCAACAAGGTTAAATCATTACTGACGAGAGAAAAAAAGCTTCTGTAACTATAAAGGACAAACAAGATCAGAAAATTTGGAAATTGTTTATATAGTATATTAGAACCATGCCATAAACCTTTTTTTATACCATATCACACAATAGTTTTTTTATTTATAAATCACTTCTAAAAAAACGGTGAAGATGACCAAGGTGTGACTCAGTAGATCAAATCATGAGTCAGACAGCCCAGTCGGAAAAAATAAATAACTAAAAAAAGGACAAAAACAACAAAAAAACAGAAAAACAAAACCCACAAATTGTACAAATAAAAGAAAGAAAGTTAAGCCCTTCTCACTTATTCTCATTAAACAGGTATGGAGAAAACAAGTGGACCGAGAACAGAGCCTTGTTGGAAGAATGTGGATGTAAAATCATCAAATCTGACACAGAAACTTTTATGTAAGAGGTTGGACCTGGACTACTAGAGACCTGAATTGGTGATGCCCACTCATTGTTCCAGTCTGGTGATAAGGATCTCATGGTCAAAGGTGGCCAAGGCAGATGTTATGTCTGACAGTGTCAGTAAAACACAGTCTGTTGTTAACAATTTATCATAAAAAACCCTTAACAAAGCAGACTTTGTAGTTGGGTTTCAGTTGGGTATGCGCAATTTTTTCCTGAAGTTTTACCAAACAAGATAACCCTGAGGCAGCCCTAAACTTTGAAATAAGGAAAAATAACAGATGAACAGAGTTTAAGGGTAAATACATACCAGGATACTCTGGGTAATTCTGAAAAAAACCTGTCTGCTCACAAGGTGGCAAAATTCCCCAAAACCACCTCCAACCAAGTAGAAAGAAGAAGAAAATTCACTGGTTGGCCAGGCCAGGGCTACTGTGCAGGTGATCTCACTAAATTCAGCTTTTAGGTTAGTGATGATTTCAGTGAATCCTTTATTTAACAGACTCTACACCTTCTTGATGGTACATGTCTGCCTGGTTGCAAACCAACCGCTAGTCTTGTGTAGGAAGGTGTTTCAACCTTACTCAGAGGCTGTAAATCTAACAAAGTAGTCTTTTATTAATCTACCTGTTGATGGGAAGTCACACCCTTGAAGGCTGCAGGCAGTGTGATCTGGATCGCTTGTGGTTGTTGGCAGGGGGTCTTGGCCTTTCCTAATGGCTTTTTTTAATAGTGGGTTCGCACAGATATCCTCTCAAACCGATGAGTGCTTCAACTTCACACGTCTTTTCAAACTAGAAGTTGATCAGGCTGACGCTCTAACTTGATTAAGTGCAGGAGGACATTGTTTGCATAGAAATGTTAGACTTTTACTGTTAGAATCTGCTGCAGACAGTACATAATATTCTCTTAAGTAATCATAAGCCTATGAAGCATGTGATGTACAGCTTCTCTCCTTTCACCTCCACATTTCACCCACGGGTGAAATCTGGAAAAAGTCTGTTAGCATTCTATTTCTCATTTAGATCCAGAGAATGCTGCTTTACTGAGAAACTCCACCTGTAATAATGCTGATGGTGAAAATTCTGCACCTCTGATCATCTGTCCTGTTCAGAAATCTGTCTGATCTCTTGCGTTGCTCAGATTTTTAAACAGAACTGTCTGTTTGATGTACATCATTCCTTTCTGCATTTCAACTTACCCTTTGCTGTTAAATACCCGGAAATTTAAAAAAAATGCTAAATACTCAGTAAGATTTTGGTGACAGCTGTAATCATTAACTTGTACATACTGATTAAACATCAAATAGCACATTCCTGGCACTGCTATCGTTCATTTGTGATCACCGGTTAGCAGTGGGCCTGTTAGCCTAGCATGGCCATGACGTGGCTAAACTTCCCAACTTAATCACATTACATCAATATTACACAAAGAAAAACTATGTGTATTAGTGCTTATGATTAACTATAGTTTTATTGGTCTTCACCATCCACAGTGTTTATCAGGATGCTGAGAACCAAAGAAATAAGCTGTGAAAATACACCAGAGAGGGGGACTCTGAATTGAGTCGCACTTAAGTCGAATTTTCAGTGACTAGAGACTCATTTAGACTCACACTCAAAAGACTTGAGACTCAACTCAGATTCACGATTTGAGACTCATGAGCAATCTTTCATTTTTAGTGTTTTTTGTTATGTTATTTTCTGTCTTATCTTCTATCTGCTGTAATTTTCCCAGACGTAACACTGAAAAAACGTCTCACCAACACAGACTCACCCACACCATCAGTCAATAAAAGAAATGGCAGCATGTGAGCATTTCTGTTGTTACAGCACTGTTGTAACTTTTAGGAATAGTAAAACTTAATGAAAGGGACAAATATAAGAGCAGCAAAAATCCAGGATGCTGGAATCTACCACATTTACCTTAAAACACACCTGGGGAGGTTAGTCACTGAGATGTCAAAGAGTAGTTTGAAATTCACAACTTGATTGAATACTATTAACAACTTGACTGCATATTAATATGCTTGCAGACATTTTAGCCTTCCTAAAACCCGATGATGCACTATTTGGATACAACTATAAGAAGGCTGCTTTAATTTTTCCATTCATGCCAAATTTGAGAGGCACTAACATGCAATAACAGGAGAATGTTATGAACACCATTATTGCCTCCTTCAGTTGTTCCATCAGTGCTGCCTACACACCATCCTCAACATCCACTGGTGTGACTTTGCCACCAGTGTTGAGGTCCTCAAGTGGGTGGAGGTCACAAGCACCGAGTCCGTGCTGCTTGTGTCACAGCTACAGTGGGCAGGTCATGCTTCCAGAATGGACAATCATACGGTGAACTCTCCACTGGTAGTCATGGCATTGGAGCACTGAAGAAGTGGTACAAGGACTCTCTGAAAAATTTCTTACATTCCTGTGACATTGACCACAACCAGTGGTCTGCCGTTGCTTCAAATTGTGAGGTCTGGCGTCACACCATCTGCAGGGTCCTTCGAAGCTACTCACAAGGTCAGGCTTTAGGAGAAGACAGCGAGAAAGATGCGAACCAAGCAGAACCAGACTTTTCACTGCAGTCATTGTGGCAGGGCGTATCGAGCTCATCAGTCACCAACGAGCTTGCGTAGACAGCCACCTTTTCTAAATCTCCGCTCGCAAAGTCCAGCCAAGTAAGTGAGCAGTCGGTGTAAATAGGAATAAAACCAGGATAACAGTGTACTGTTTTTTGTTTTTTGTAAATGAGATTAAAGCTGGGAAATACATGTGGGGATGAAATAAAAATAATATTAATAATGATTTAATGAAGATTTAATGGTGATTAACATGGCAGTCTGTCGCTGGTCTGAGCCTGAATTAAGTAGTATAGTAAATGAATGAATACAAGGGCTGGCAATGATCAAAACTTGTCATAGCAGCTAAACAGAAATTTATTTCATTACAGTTTGTTTTGACCAGTATAAGATTTACAAATGTAGATACCTGCCATAAAGAAGTTCTGCTACTGGTGTCTGTGCCTCCAGCTGATAGCTAACAGAGGTTAAAGGTCAGTAACTAAGTCCAGGGTTACATGAAAGCTTACAGTCTTGCACAAAAACAGTTTGTCCTTTTTTAATTTAAAGGTTTTATTTATCACAAAACAATTTTAAAAATCATCTGCTCCTGAAAATAAAGTAAATAAAACCACAAATGAACAAATACATGAAGTTATCCACAATGTCGTTATTTACTGAAAAGCATCTGAAGCTGTATTTTCCTCATTTTAAGCAATTTTCATTGTTTCCTCACATGCATTAGAATAAAAAAGTATTCCTAACCAGACTTCGGAGTTGTTTAGTATTTTCTCCTTGTGCCTCCTGAATAGATCCCAGAAAAGATCAGCTGTTTTTTGTAGAGGACTCGGTTCTTAACATTGTTTTCAGGTGACCGGTGAAAGTGGATGAGAATATTCCCGGTAGCCTGTTTTCCTGTGATTTGGTGGAAGTGGACTTTTTAAGCTTTGGATTATTTTCTTTCTCCTCATCCTTTGCTTCCCAACAGAGACCGAGGAGGGATTGGAGGGTTTGTGATGGATTGAAGGATTTGGCAGAGTTTAGTCTTTGCGGAAATGGGAGGACAGGTTTATCAAAGCCTACCCCCTCCCCCCCCCTCCTGGAGACACCATAATGAGGCTGAAAGAGTTGGGAGGAGCTGTGGAGGAGCAGCAACTGTCGTCCCCCGTCCCTCCACCGAGCAGACGTGACATGACACCCTCATCAGGGCTTTAATGCCGGCGTCGCCGCCCCACTGCCGATAACCTCCAGGAGCGTCCCATCACCTCTGCACAGGAAGTGATCAGCACAAGCCTTTCCTGCTAATTGAGAAGAAAATAAAGGGGTGTGCGCCCCCGGCTGCGGCCCTTCAAATGAGAGGGGTGTTTAGAGAATAAGAGGTGAACGGGGCCTGACACTGGGGGGCCCCTTTGTGTCGGCACAACACGAAGAAGATCAGCAACCAGGAGGAGGAGGAGGAGCTTTCTCAACCAATCCAAAAGGAACAAAGTGGGATAATCAGGTTCCCAGCGGCATGGGACTATTCCTCCCATAACGTCATTAGGCGGCATTAAAGCGCGCTGCTTTTCTGTCCCTTCATACGAGTGAAAAGCAGAGCGGGCCTGCAGGAGATTAGCCAACTACAAGGTCTAATTGACAAACCGGGACTGTTGGTTGTCAATGAAGTGATGTTATCCCCGCCGGCACTCTGAGCGCTCAACAAGAGAGGCACAAAAAGGATTAGTAACGCTGATAGCTGCAGGGAAAGAAGGGGGAGTTTAACTTCCTCCTCAGGAGGTTCCTTTAATTTAAATTAAGATGTTGAGGAATGTTTTGCAGACGGCAGTTCTGCCAAAACTCCTGTAACCACCAAGACTGTTCGACATCAGGATTTTCAAGGTGTGTTACTGGCCAGTTTACATTTTAATTTCTCATCAATTCAGAATAAAAATGAAATCCTCTTTAAAAGATTTAAAAGGAACTTGTAAACACTAATTCCGAATGAAAATGGCCATTTTGAATTCAACTTAAATCTGAAGTAAATAAATGTTTATTCCTATCCCTCAGATCTAAAGCAGAATTAAATAAAGACGATTACATGTGTTTTCCATGTAAACCTCAATTCTGAATCACTATTTCCATGTAAACGGGGGAAAAAAATACTTGAATTCTGAATTATTTCAGGCCCTTGTTTACAGGAAAAGCAATGACTGATTCTTGTTGTGCTTTATACTGACCCCCCTCCAAATCTCTCCATACATCCTCATTTCAGCATATTTCTATGAAAACAGGAAATAGCTGCAGTGATTTATGAAAAAATGAGTATCTGGCCTGAGCAACTTTACTTTTTCATCACAGTCTGAACCATCTTCCAGAAGCTTTCTGTTATTTTTCTAAGTGGTCTTCAGGAATATTTCTCCAGGGTCATTGAAGGACTTTCCAAAGCTCTTCTTTGGATGTTTCTGCCTTTTGTTCCGTTCCCTGTCCAGATGATCCCACACTGCTTCAATAATGTGGAGCTCCACGTTCTGGGGAGGATCAATCCTCCATCACATCTGTTGCCTCTGATGTTCAGTCCAGTTCTTGTGTCATGTGACTTACCTCAGCCTTTTCTCTCTGTTTCCCTTCCTTAAGAATGGCTTCTTTACAGCCACCCGTCCATGGAGACCATTTCTGATGAGGCTTCAGCCAACAGTAGATGGATCAGCTGAAAGCCCAGATGCATCTCTCAGGTTCTGGTTCAGATCTTTGCTGGATTTGTTCCTATTTCTACACACCATGCTGAGATATGTCAAGTTTCCAGCTAACATCTCTTTGGGAATCACCTTGGTGATGCTAAAATCCTATTTTGTGTCAAACCGTCTTATCTTGTGTTTTTTTCTTTCTTTTTTTTTCTTTCTTTTAAGGTTTGTTTTTAATGCACTTATTATTGCCTCTGCACCCTGCTGTAATGCTTTTAATGTTTTATGTAAAGCACTTTGAATTGTCTTGTACATGAAATGTGTTGTATAAATAAATTTGCCTTGCCTTTGCTGTATTTCAGAGATGAAACTAAAGAAATGAGACCAAACTATGTGTCTTTGTGGCTGCTGGTAACACAGAGCCTAAGTTGTCTGTTATGTTTCGACACAACACTGGTACATCTCTTGCGTTAGGAGCCCTTTTTCTGCCTGAATGAATCAGATCAGAGTTAAGATCCTCTGAAAATGTTCAGGTACAAAAACTGGACTGAAAATGAGAAAAACGGCAGAAAAACCTTCAGAAAAATAAAGAACTGATGATCAAGACCAGTTTAGAGGATTACAACAAAGTCAGAGATACTTTTTATTATGTCTTTATACCACATGAAAATGTTTACCATATAATGTCTGGTATCACTTTTTTTTGCACTTTTTGGCCTGATGATTTTTTTTTTTTTTCACTTTAACCAACTTTATTAACTTACTGGGTGAAAAAATACACACACACACACAAAAAAAAAAAAAAAATCAAAAAATCAAATCTAAACTGGAAAAAAATTGTAGAGTGGTATCAGCTGATTCAGATGCTGTTTTCTGTGACAAAATCTCAGTTTTTTATGGCCTATCAGTGGGAAAAATTGGGAAGTCTCACATCTGTACTTTCTGATTAAGTTGACAGCTGCGCTGCAGGTTTTTGTTTTGTTACGATTCGTTGAAAAGCAAATGTGACCTGAGCACGGCAGTGCGATCATAGATCTTCTGAAGGTTGATGAGATTGAGAAAATGCATCTGCAAAGAACGATCTATTTCAGGATGTTTTGATATTTTCAGCCAAACTGCTAAGAGTCCACAGACTCGTTTTTGTTAAAATTATCTTTATTCTGCTTAAAGTACCTGCATTTATTACCCTGCAGCAGTAAATACACCTAGAAAGTTCTATGTTTATCTGCCTATCAATCAATCAATCAATCAATCTTTATTTATATAGCACTTTTCATACAAGAATGCAGCACAAAGTGCTTATTGTAGTTTTCACTTCTTTCACATTTACTGAATCAGGTCCTCCCATATGGTGGATGAAAGATAGAATGTGCTACTCCTGCTTATCTGTCCATATTTTTTCATTACCACTATGTGGTGATCCAAGTAGAATCAGAAGTGCAGGGCTACTCAGTTCGGTCCTACTAGGGCCACAGTCTTGCATGTTTTCACTGTGCCCCTGCTCAAACACACCTGACACAAATTATCTGTTGAATTAATTTAATGTGAGTCAGGGGTGTTGGCACAGTTACACACTGAAACCTGCAGCCCTCAGAGGACCGAACTGAGAAGCCCTGCTCTAAAGTTTCATAATTTGCAAATTTCACAGGGGGCCCTCCAGGCAGCATTAACCTCCCTGATATTATGACATTCTTTTCTTTTAAATAAAAGACTTTTGTAGTGTTAAATTGCTCAAATGCAGCTTTTGAATGTTGTTTGGCAGCTTTAATTGTTTTTCTAGTAATTTCTTCATCAGTTACAATTTTCATTTTACTAAACAGGGATAGCATTTTACATGGTTCCAATACATAAAATTAAACTATGTGATGAAGCCTGCATTATGACTCTTCAGGATTACATTCATAGCATATGACAGGACATAAATGTAATGCATGCCTGTTGGCAAGCAGAGCCTCTGATCAGAAGATGTTTGATCAGGTGGGCGTGGGCCACTGGGTCCATGTCTGCAATGCTCATTGGATAATCTGGCCTTGCTCAAGATAGAAGATTGAATCAAATAGATTTGAGCAAATCCATTGTATTCCTTAGCTAGATAATCATTTTCATGCATGTGGTTTTTAAACTGGACTAATATGATGGATAATGGATTTTTTTTAATTGGATTACGATTGAACTACAATGAATTCGACCTGTTGGTTCTGTTTCAATAAAGCTGAATTGAATTGAACAAAAAACTGCCAAACATCTGTTTTAATGTATTAAATAAATTTATACAATATAACAGTCTCAAGACATTTTTTAGTAAAACGTTTCATTTTTAGATGACTTTCTTATAGATATGGTTTTAAATACTCTGGATTTCCTCATAAAACTGATTTTGTGGTTTTGTGTTACTTATGTTGTGTTTCATTGTTTTGATTCAACACTTTGGAAATTAATCTGGCATTTTTGCATTAGGAAATATCTGATGCCTCCAGTTAATGCAGTTTATGGCTTTTTGTTTGCAAAAAAAATAAATAAATAAAAAATAAAAAAAATTGTTTTGCGTGTCTTGTATGTCTTCTCTGTGTTGGCTCTCATCAAATTCCTGATGTCTCTGTCTGCATCACCAATAAGTGTTTATAAATTAAACTGAACATAGTGAGTGTGTCTGGCTCTGCAGTTTCATTTATTAATCTTAAGTTGATTCAAACTTAATTTTCTAACCATTTCACTTTGTGAACCTGCATTATTTGTAAATTTTTTAAACTCCAATCATGATATCAGCCATGTAGAAATCTCAGGACTTCCTGCTGAGATTTTCAGCACTTACCCGATGAGACCCCGCAGCGACTCGCCTGATTCGTTCCCCCATCCACACTCCAAACTCTGTAGAAAAAGCAACCCCACCTAATGTCCCACTTGAGCCCCCATACTCGTAGGCTGTAATTAAAGGATGATTAAGAGGCTGGAGCTGGATGAATGGGAGCCTAAATAGTCTAAATACCCCATGCTGCTCTGCTGTTGGACACAGCGTGGAAGACTTAATTGATTCAGGCTAATCAGCGGTCAGAATTAAAACTGTCACAGTTGTCTGGTAGAGACGTGAGAGGGGGGAGGAAAGTGAGAGGAAATGAAGGAGGAGGAGGAGAACAGAAGGTTGAAGTGAAGGAGGAGGAGGAGGATGTGTGTTATTGTAGACGGAAGAAGCAGCCCAGCAGAAGGCGTCTCAGATCGTCCTGCATAAATTAAGGAAACACTCTCACTTTGCAAACACATTGGCGGAAATTAAAGGAACAGTTTGTCGAACAATTAGGTGATATGAGGACTCATTAGGGAGTGACGTGACGGCCAACCACACATCTGACTTTGGCATGTTGATGACTCTCCACACCCAAAATCTGAGCTGCACTTAAAGGAAAACTCACTTAAAAACAGAATAAACCTACCTGTTATAAATGAGCAGGAATGAATGATTTGTTTGGTCTTAACTGTAAAATACTCTAACTTCTTAAAGCTGACACAGGAGTCACAACGAAGAAAAAAAAAACAAAAACAAAAACCCTGGCAAACTGTCAGATAAACAGTTTGTTTACGTGGAAAATATTCAAAAAACAAAAGCAAGATTATATATATATATATATATATATATATATGCTTACAAATGAATTATCATGATTAATCACCATTAAGCGCCTATGCCTGAAATATGCCTGTTTTTACCATATTGCATCAACAGAAATGGCCAAAGCTAACTTGTGTTTTTCTTTGCATTTTTACATTAGATGATCACTTTAGTCGTAATAATCAGTTCAATATTACATAAAATCTAGTCCTGATGAAATATATGTCCTTTGTGCCCCCTTTTCCTGGCCAGTTCTGCTGCCTGGCCCCCCATCAAAACTTTTCTAGACCCGCCCCTGCATATCCAAAGTATAAATCCTTCCTCCCACCTGTCAGCTGCTTTGTTAGTGTAGGGTCCTGCTCTGCTTTGTATCTCAGAACCTGTTCATAATTTCTCCGGTGGTCGGGGAAGTCGAGAGGAGGAGGACTATGTGTGTACATAAACAAAGGCTGGTGTACAAACTGTGGACTGGTAAAAAGCCATTGCTCTGAGGCGATAGAACTTATGATGGTGAAATGTCGGCCGCACTATCTGCCTCGAGAGTTCACCACGGTGTTCGTCACCATTGTTTACATCTCACCGGGTGCTAATGCTAACGAAGCGCTACAGGAGCTACATGACACCATCAGGTCGCTGCAGACTACGCACCTGGAGGCACTTTACGTGGTTGCGGGAGACTTCAACCACGTGAAACTGACAGACACTCTGCCCAGGTTTTACCAGCACGTCACCATTCCCACACGAGGGGACAACACCCTGGACTGTGTGTACACAAACATACGTGGTGCATACAGAGCTCTTCCTCGTCCCCATCTTGGCCTCTCTGACCACATCTCCATCCTGCTGGCACCAGCTTACCGCCCCCTGCTGAGACGGATCAGGCCAACAAAGAAGACTGTCACTGTGTGGCCCAGTGATGCAGCCTCTGTGCTCCAGGACTGCTTCCAGTGCACAGACTGGCAGGTCTTCAGAGAGGCAGCTATGTGTGAGGGAGAGGTGGACCTGGAGGACTACACCTCCTCCGTCCTCGGCTTCATCTCCAAGTGTGCTAATGATGTCACCACCACCAGGACAGTTACCTGCTATCCAAACCTGAAACCCTGGTTGAATGCTGAGGTGAGAGCTCTGCTGAAAACCAGGGATGCTGCGTTCAGGGCAGGTGAGGCATCAGCACTGAGAATGGCGAGAAAAGATCAGACGGTGGGCGTCAAGAGGGCCAAAGCCGCATACGCTCAGAAGATTCAGGGTCACCTCACTTCCAACGGCCCCCGGAGCAACACCAAGGATGCACAATGTCCAAAGGACCCCTCCCTGCCAGACGAACTAAACAGGTTTTACGCTCGCTTTGAGGACCCTGACTCCCCCCCTCCCTGCAATAGACTAACACCACCACCTGGTGACACGCCCCTCTGTGTCACTGCTGACGTGAGGAAGACCCTTAAAGGAATTAACCCCCGCAAAGCTGCTGGCCCAGACAACATCCCAGGGCGTGTACTGAAAGACTGCACACACCAGCTGGCTGAGGTGCTGACGGACATCTTCAACACCTCACTGTCGCTGGCATCCCTTCCCACCTGTCTAAAGACTGCAACCATTGTCCCCGTCCCAAAGTGTCCCACAGTGACAGGCCTGAATGACTACCGACCCATAGCCCTGACCCCGGTAGTCATGAAGTGCTTCGAGAGGCTGGTTATGGCCCACATCAAAGACTCCATCAACGTCACCGTGGACCCACATCAGTATGCTTACAGAAAGAAATGCTCCACTGATGAAGCCATCTCATCAGTGGTCCACACAACCCTCACCCACCTGGAGAGCAGAAACTCATACGCCCGCCTGCTCTTCCTGGACTTCTCCTCTGCCTTCAACACCATCATCCCACAGACACTGGTGCAGAAGCTCTCCACCCTTGGTCTGAGTAACACACTGGGAAACTGGGTCCTGGACTTTCTGACCAACAGACCTCAGACTGTCAGGATCCATAACTCCACCTCCTCCTCCATCACCCTCAGCACCGGCTCTCCTCAGGGCTGTGTGCTGAGCCCTCTCCTGTTCACTCTGCTGACATATGACTGCTCGGCGAGACATCCCAGCTGTCATATAGGGAAGTTTGTAGATGATACAGCGGTTGTGGGACGCATCAACAACAACGATGAGTCGGAATACAGAGAGGAGGTGGAACACCTGGTGCAGTGGTGCAGAGAAAACAACCTCTGCATCAATGTGAAGAAGACCAAGGAGATGGTGGTGGGCTTCAGGAAGGATAAGCGCCCTACTCCCCCCCTGCACATCGGAGGAGTAGCTGTGGAGGTGGTCTCCAGCTACAGGTACCTGGGTGTGCACATAACCGAGGACCTCACCTGGAACACCAACACTTCCCAGCTGGTCAGGAAAGCCCACCAGCACCTCTACTTCCTTAGGAAGCTGCGGCGAGCCGGAGTAGGGAGCGCTGTCCTGAGGAGCTTCTATCACTGCGCGGTGGAGAGCGTCCTCTTCACCTGCATCACTGTGTGGCACGGCAACTGCACCGCCGCTGAGAGGAGGGCTCTGCAGAGGGTGGTAAAGGCTGCACAGAGGACTATGGGGAGCAGCCTTCCCACCACCTCAGACCTCTACACAGCACAATGCAGGGGGAGGGCCCTCCGCATCATGAAGGACTCCACCCATCCAGCACATGGACTTTTCCAACCCCTCCCCTCAGGCAGGCGGCTGAGATGCATAAGGAGCAGGACCACCAGGTTCAGGAACAGCTTCTTCCCTGAAGCCGTCAGACTGCTGAACTCTTGCCATGCCTTGTAGACTCCTCCCCACCCTTCCCCTTCCCCACCCCACCTCCCCACCTCTGAACATCAGCCCCCCCCCAGGGGAGTTCCTGTTCACATGTTTACCTGCTGTCCATGCAAGTGCAATATCATTAATATTAATATCAGAAGTGCTATACTTCTGACTATCATTACCTCATGCACATACATACTTGCACATGTTTATCTAGGCTGCACATGCTAACTGGGCTCTTTAGTGTTTACTGTAATTTTGCTGTTTATATTCTATTCTATTTAGCTTATATTCTATTATATTCAGCTTATATATGTCATGTCTTATTTTATTTTACTTATTAACCTCCTTTTTATGGCTCAAACCGGGACCTCAGTTCTAATTTCGTACCATAAACATGTAAATGTGAGCTGGTATGACAATAAAGTTCTATGAACCTTGAACCTTGAACCTTAAATGATCAGACCTTTGTCTCCAACATCTGCACAGAAGCAATTATTTAGAGAAGACGTCACCTTGCTTCCTTTTCCTGTTTAACTCTCATTAGACATCTGAACCTGATCTATCTTCATAGATGTGTGCATGGCTGTCTGATGACTATAGGTTTTACAGCTGTTTCACTAGCAAACCTCATTAATACTGAAAAGATATAGGACATAAAGGCAAACAATAGGCTCTTTCCGACTGTAGGAACCTTTTGCAGTTCCTATAACCTTTTCAGGAACCAGGCCGTTTTTTCGCGCATTCCAACATATAGGAACTAGGGACCAAAGCCCCCAGTTCCTATAACCATTTTAGCTCCTGCTTCGAGGCAGGGTCTGAACGGGGTTCTATAGGAACCCTCATGACGTAGGTGTTTGGTGACTGGTAGCTACGCCCCTTGCCAGATTTCCGCATTTTGTGTCCCCACCACATTTAAAAAACACGGTTGCACATACGGACAAAAACAACAACAGAGCAGGCGATAAATGGACCGACGAGGAGGTCGAAGCTCTTCTGACCATCTACGCCACAGAGGATTTTCAGAGAGGTTTTGAAGGTTCGCAGCGAAATATAAAAATATTCCTGACGATCAGCTCTCAGTCAGAGAACGCGGGATAATGCGAAGCAGCGCACGTAGAAAACTCACACAAGACTACAAATAAATTAAGGACCACGACAACTGGAGCGGGACGAACCGAAAAAACAGTAAATTCGACAGCTTGTACCACCGACATGCCTACTCGGGCAACGCTGCAGCAAATGACTTCTGCGTGCGGCAGGAAAATAGTGATGTGTCGGTCACGAACGATTCGTTCAGTATGAACTAATCCTTTATATAACTCGGGAGTAACGGGTCCTCTCAGTGAGCGATTCGTTCATTTTCATGCGGTACCTCCTCTCGCCACATGGCAGGCAGCTGCATAAACTCAGTCAGTAGGTCAGGACAGGAAACAGAAATGATTCGTTCAGGACTCGCTCAGGTCCGTCCTCAGGTCCTCGTTCTTTTGTCACGTGACAGCCAGGCTGCTCAGGCTGTGTGGCGAGCAGCAAGTCGGGCTGCACGGTCTCGGTCTCGTTCTCGGTCTCGTTCATCATTCAGGCTGTTTGGCAAGCAGTACGTTCGCTCTTGGATTGGTCTCTCTAGTTCTTCTCTCTGTTACGTGACAGGCAACTCTGTCTCTGAACGGGTCTTCCTTCGTTCGTTCACAGCTCAAGCTGTATCAAGCTCAGCAGTACGTTCGCTCTCGGCTCGGTCTCTTGTTCATTTGTCACGTGATAGCTACCGAGTCACTGTTGTGCTGTTAAACAATGGCAGGGAGGATGTAGGACACAAATCACTTTATTGTGGTGTGTATTTGCTTCCCTACGTTTTCACATGGTTTGAATTGCTTGTGGCATTACCAGTAGTTTTGTTGCCTTCAATATTTACTGCTTGAGAATCGTGGACTTTTTTACAACGCCACCTGCTGTAAAAATGAACGACATGATTCGTTCAAGATTCGTTCACTTTACTGTTCGAGAGTAAAAGACCTGGGTTAGTGAAAAGAGTCGAACTTCGCATCACTACAGGAAAAGCCAGTGTGATGTGCAGAGCATACACACACATGTAAATAGTTATTTTTGCTCTGCTGTATTCACTATAAAAAAAAATAAATGACTTTGTAAAGAGTTTGAAGTATTCTGTTTGTGTCTGTTAGATGTGCTTTGGCCACATCTATAAAATATTAGCTAATAAAAATATTGAGTAGTTATTAACTTATCACAGCTATGAAATATTAAATAATCCATTTTTGGTTGCTACATTTTAAGTCTTATCCCTGGGTGTAAATTATATTAGTTTATCAACTTTATAATATGCTCGATGTCACAGAACGAAGTTAATCATGTTTAACCAAGATCTGGCATCAAATACTTGTGGACACAAATTACACACCTGTAAACATTTCACCACCCTTTTTATATTTTTACCTTCATATACGCTAAATCTGTGTGACTATGTCCTCATAATTCTAAACCATAACTCAGTCACAACCAACCCTCCAGTGACGGATTTCTCCTCCACCTTTCTACTGATGATTCCATAAAACACAGAAAGCTTAATAGCAGATGAGATCTTTATTTTACACATAACACACACACAAAAAAGAAAAGAAAAAAAAATGAAATGATGCATTTTCTATGGAACATTTTCTCTTTAAATGTGTACATCATGTATAAATATATGTTATATCTGTCGAACTTCCAGAACATGATGCTTATTATGAAGAGGTGTGTTGTGATTAGCTGGAAGGCAGGAGGTAAAGCATCCAGGCTGTTCTCCATCTCCTTCAGTATCTGCAGCAGGTGGTTGTGTCCATCCTCTCCAGTGCAGCTTCAGGCTGCCACAGATGTATTGAAATGTCTCCCTGGACATACAGAAATTCTCTGTCCACTGCTCATCGGTAAAATTGAGAACAACCTTTTCCACTAGTTACCAGCTTTGCTCCGGACCAGCCGGACGGTGAGGAGTTCAATGAGCTGCAGCAACGTCTGAAACTCAGAACACGAGTTACAATAAACCCGCCGTCTGAAATATTTACTTATTGTAATCTGCTCAACACAGACAGTAGAAAACCGTCTGAAACGTTTACTCATAAGACACGTATACAATCGGCGCATGTTCAATAAGTTAAACTTTCACGTCGTCTCCTTTGTCTGCGGCGTATCTCCTGCCGCTGGATTCTTCATCTTCTGACTTTCAGGAGCCTTCCAGCCTCGACGTGAGACGCCTAGTTGTATCGTCCATCAGTACCATCTCCATCAAGCAGAGCATGAAGACGACGATCTCTTTGTTCTCCATATTAGCTTGCTGTGTTGTTTTGTTTTTAGCGGGTTTTGTTTTGTTGTTATGTGGCGCTAAAGTCAAACGCCACTGTCGCAGACGTATGCGTCACATCGGTCCCTCTACCACCCCCAACTCATGTGCGAATGCAACATGAAACAGTTCCCCTGGAGAAGAGCCGTTCTTAGAACTAAGACAGTTATTAGAACTGCGTTCTTAGAACTTCTCTGTTGGAATGCGCCTAATATCTAACTGAAATAGGCTGTTGTTATCAGCATGCTTCATTCTTCAGTTTCAAGTGATAGTAACATGCATCTGATTGACATGAGACTGATAGATATAGCTTAGTACTTTAGCTAGCACATCCAAAAAGAATACTTTTAGGTAAATATGTGCTAGTGTGAACTGTGAACAGCTAGTTTTTTTACTTTTTAGCTGAACGATAAAGGCAACAACAGAGACGGTGCTAACAACAGAAAAGCTGATCAGCTGATCATTGACAGCCTTCATGAGTCACAACAGGAGAGGGAGGAAGGAGAGGAGGAGGCTGCCACGATGCGCTGTTCAGCTACAGAGACCACAGGAACGGTAACGTTTGTGAAAACTATGTTAAAAATAGTTTTAAAATGTAGGAAAAGTGTGGATGTTGAACCCAAGTCCTAATTGGCCATGGAAAAGTACTTCCGGAGGGCTTTGGGGAGATTTTGGTCCACCATCTGGCGGCTCAGGAGGGGGAAGTAGTGCACCATCAACACTGTGTACAGTGGGGATGGGGTGATGCTGACCTCGACTTGGGAAGTTGTGGGTTGGTGGCAGGAATATTTCAAAGACCTCCTCAATCCCACTAACACATGGTGGTTAAAAAGCTTCTCTGTGGCAGAGCCCCAGGAGTTCCTTTATGCTCTGGATGCTGTGGGGGTGTCCAACCACCACCGAACATTCATACATCAGCAATGCCAACAATGGAGGTAAGGAGGGTGAAATGTCTTGCCAAAGGACGCAACGACAGATGACTGGGGGACTGGAAATCGAACCGCCAGCCATTATTGGATGACATGCTCTACCACCTGAGCCACTGCCACCCCACTTTGACTGACACGCCTCTGCAGCATTGCACTGAAATTGGGGGCAAAAGTGGCAGACTGGGGTGGTGGTCCCCCTCTTTAAGAAGTGGACCGGAGTGTGTGCACCAACTACAGGGTGATCACACTTTCTTTTTCTTTTAATCAAAAATGTTGGTTTAGTACATAGTTCATATTCTAAGAGACTGACATATTACATTTAACTGTCATGTTACTGTGTTCACTAATGCAGTTCAGTTCTGATAAAATATATTGTTATCATAGTACTTATATTGTTATTGAGCAAGTCAGAAGCTCATCACAATTACAAAAGTACAATCATTGCTGTAAGCATTGAGTTCTGTTTATGTTTTCTGTTTGTGTGTGTAGAAAGAGGACAGTCAGCACACACATGATAATAGCGTTGTTGGCGTCTGATATGATGTTAGTTCTGTTAGCTGTGTATGTTAGCACTGTTAACTGTTGATATCAGCACTGTTAGCTGTTGATGTTAGCGCTGTTAGCTGTTGATGTTAGCACTGTTAGCCGCTAATGTTAGCACTGTTAGCTGTTGATGTTAGCACTGTTAGCTGTTGATATTAGCGCTGTTAGCTGTTGATGTTAGCGCTGTTAGCTGTTGATATTAGCGCTGTTAGCTGTTGATATTAGCGCTGTTAGCTGTTGATGTTAGCACTGTTAGCCGCTAATGTTAGCACTGTTAGCTGTTGATGTTAGCACTGTTAGCTGCTGATGTTAGCACTGTTAGCTGCTAATGTTAGCACTGTTAGCTGTTGATGTTAGCGCTGTTAGCTGTTGATGTTAGCGCTGTTAGCTGTTGATATTAGCACTGTTAGCTGCTGATGTTAGCACTGTTGGCTGTTGATGTTAGCACTGTTAGCTGTTGATGTTAGCACTGTTAGCTGCTGATGTTAGCACTGTTAGCTGTTGATGTTAACATTGTTAGCTGTTAATGTTAGCACTGTTAGTTGCTGATGTTAGCACTGTTGGCTGTTGATGTTAACATTGTTAGCTGTTAATGTTAGCACTGTTAGTTGCTGATGTTTGAGTTGTTAGCTGTCAAGGTGGATCAGAGATGTTATTTTGTGTGTTAGTAACATAGCTCAAAAGGTTATGGACGTATTTTGATGACATTTTTAGGAAATCTCAGAAACAGACTAAGGAACAAGTGATTATATTTTGTGGTTGATCTGGATTACCACCTGGATCAAAGAAATTTTAAAAGATTCTTTACTGTGACGAGATGGGAATAATTTTTCCATTAGAGCTTCTCACTCAAAAATAATGCCCACAAAAAAAATAATAATAAAAAAAATAAAAATAAATAAATAAAAAATTACAATACCTTGGTGGAGGCCTGCGCTCTCTTAGTGTTTCTAGTTGATTATTTTTTCTGGCACAGCTATGGCCCACAGTAGGCAAAACAGGGACAATCTGCAAAATCTGCAATATTTTTAACTTAAAAAAATCTGTCATGATTATGATTATTATAATTGAGGTGATTGATCATTAGCCCAGTTTTTTTCTTTGCTTGTTTGTTGGCTCTGTCTTAATGACCACAAGCTCACCATTTCCGTCAGGTGTTACCTTCAGGAGTGAAGGCTGCTGTTTCAGAAAACTAAAAAATCAGGCGAAAATTAATTCAAAGTACAACACCACTGTTAACATTTTGAGACTTACAGTTTCCCTTCAAACTACTAGAGATCATGTTTCCTTTTAATGTAATTATATATCATTATTGCTTGTGTGCAAAAACAACCAAGAGGATATTTTTTTGTTTTCAGTGTCATACTAATAAAACATATTTTAATAATATATTTTTAATTGTTTTTGTTGTGGATGTAACTGAAGAAAGATAAAATAAAAACGTGAATTAATTTAGTTTTACTATTATTATTTATAGCCTATAATTGAACAATTATGACAATTTGTGTAATTAACACTTGACAATGATTTTTTTTTTTTTTTGTATTAAAAAAATGACAGAAATCTAAATAGATTTCAGACTGAGGCAGTGATTTAAATGCAGTCTGATTAGGGTTGTAGTTACAGTAAATGTCCTTATGTGTGTGTGTTTTCCTCTGATGCTCAGCTGTAGAAGTCAAGTTATTTTAATTTTATCTGTATTTTATCTGTGTGTGTCACTTGTGATTCATTTGCTGTTTTGTCACTCAGTTAGAACCGGAGGCGTCAACTTCACTTCCACTCCGGGGCCGAAACATGTTGCCACGACATATTTCCACAGTGCCTTCGTGCCAAACACATGCCGACAGAGAAGGCGGCCATTGTTTTCCCTGCTACCACGTACTTTCACAGCAGATGCTGTTTGTGAAGTTATTTGTGGGACGGCAGTTCTTTGTACAGCTCGGTTTTTAATCTAGCAGAAAGTAACATAGCATATGTTTCCTGTGTTTGAGGATGCAGACTGTTCGAATTGCGAGTGGCGATGGATCAGAGACGGTTTTATAGCTGATATGATTATAAACAATGACAAAGTCCATCAGTTGCAAATTATCTACATCTTTCTTTTTGATGGTGCATTTCTCTTGTATCCACTGGTGATGTCCTGTTCGGATTTTCTTTTACATTACAGATGAAAACTCAACAAATTTTCTTCTTACAATCACTAACCGGATCCAGGCATTTGTATGTGTCCCTACAGACATCAGAACAGAACCGATGAGGCTGTTTATGGATTATTTCCAGTCTAAGGAACACTTATTGTTGCAGCTGGTGTCCAATTAAAGTCTCTCTTTGAATAAAGACACTGTGTTTATGATATGATGTATAATTGTGGAAGAATTTTCCAGCATATCACACTAAGTGATTATTAATCAGTTAGACCCAGAAGGAACATAATCTCCTCAAAGCTATCTGTAAATCATTCTCCATGACCTTGCCAAACAATGCCCAGGTTTTTGTCTCAGTGACTACCGAAGCTGCATTCCGCTTAGCCTGCCGATACCCATCAGCTTCCTCTGGAGTTCCACAGGCCAGAAAGGCTCAGTAGGATTGTTTCAGGTTGAAGGCATCACTCACTGCTAGTGTCCACTAGTTTGCAACAGGCACCAATGACTTTACGGTCATCACAGCTCCGGTTGGCCGCCTCACAGGCCGTTCTGACTCAAAGGTCTTTCTGACAGGGGACTCTGCCAGATGCTCCCAGCAGACCCTTACAACACATCCTTCCCCACCATCTGAGCCAGCTCACCACCAGGTGATGATCAGTTGACAGCACCGCCCCTCTCTTCACCAGAGAGTCCGAGACAAGGGGTTGCAAATCCAACAATACAACTACAAAATGGGTCATCGAACTGCGGTCCAGAGTGTCCTGGTGGCAGGTGCACAAGTGGACACTCTTATGCCTGAACATGATTTTTATTTAAAGTCTCCCAGCAGAATAAGGGAGACCCCAAAGTCATCCAATAAGGGCAATAAGAGTGGGTACTTTGAAATGCTGTTCGGTGCATAGGCACTAACAACAGTTTACCTCAGTGAGCACTCGCTCACCGGGGGAAAACCTCAATGTGCAGGCACCAAGTTTGGGGGCAATGAGTATGCCCATGCCTGATCGGTGCCTTTCGCTGGGGGCAACTCCAGAATGGAAGAGGGTCCAACCCTTCTCAAGGACACTGGTTCCAGAGCCCAAGCTGTGCGTTGAGGTGAGTCCAACTATATCTAGCCGGAACCTCAGGTGATATTACTCGATTAATGCAAACCATGTGTGCGCCATAGTCATACAAGGACACAGAAATTCACCAGATATTAAAACAAGTTGAAAAAAAAAACCTACAAAAACACCTGTATTTGTAATTTTGTGTAGTAATTTATCAATTACTGATACTTTGCTAAACAAACTTGAGCTGCTGTTGACCTGCACCTGAGGCTTATTGTTTGCTGAAGGTTAGGAGCTCTGCATGTTTGAATCTGCCATCATCTGTTGACTCTGTCACAGCCGTTTCCACAGATCTTATGCTTCATTTGTGGTTTGAAAACTGTTTTTCTTTCTCTGAAATGGAGTTCAAGAGGGTGTTAACAGCTAAAATAAACAATACCACAGTCAATGCAGCTGAGCAGCTTACATTGCCTAGATATTCTTGCAGGCTGATGTTGAGTTCAGTAGAAATTTCTCTTTAATTTATCATCATTTTCACTATAATGGGTTATGGTAAAGACAGACAGAGAGGCTGGTTCCAACTTGATCATGTCATAAAACTGGACTCAGTCAGGACACAGTAACAGGTCGTGCAGTTGAACGCTGTGGGGAGACCCCATTTATCAAGTAAAGCTTGAATTTATAGGAGGCTAAATTCTAGATTAATAATTCCATATTTGACCCATATTGAAGAAGATTAGGTATAGAATGCCATTAAGTACTTTTTCAAAACTTACCTTAAATTTTGGATCCAGCTGATATCAGTTGTGACGGACAGATATAACAGAAAATATAACGTTTGATTCAAAAATAGAAAAGTCCCTCTAGTAATCTCAATCATCCTCAACTGTACATTGTCATTTCAATCTCACATCAGTAACGTTACCCGGTCTGCATATTTCCATTTACGAAACATCAGTCGACTCTGCCCCTCCTTCACCCCCCCATGCTGCCGCTATCCTTGTTAACAGTCTCATAATGCCACGCTTTGCCTTCCTCAAAAGACTTCATAACTTCAACTGGTCCAGAACTCAGCTGCCCGCATCATCACTAAATCCCCTTCATATCACCACATCACACCCATCCTACAGCAACTCCACTGGCTACCAGTATTGCACCGTACCCAGTTCAAACTGCTCCTCTATACCTTCAAGGCCATTCATAACCTCACTCTTCCATATCTGTCTGATACCATCCACATCACCACCCCATCCCGCTCCCTTAGATCCTCCTCCTTCATAAATCTGACTGTGTTCCCTGTCCACCTAGCACCATGGGGAGCCGAGCCTTCAGTCGCTCTGCTTTGCCACCAGACATCAGGAACTCTGAAATTCTTGCCATTTTCAAATCCAGACTCAAAACTCATCTGTTCAAAGCTGCCTACTCATCGTAACCACAAGACTGCAAATTTACTCTGCCATTCATCCATTTCTGTGTTTTTTTTTTCTTGTTTTTTTGCCATTAGTGCACTTTGTTCTTATTTTATTCCTGATTGCTTTTATATCTTATTGTTTTTATGATGGAAAGCGTCCTTGGGGGTCTTGAAAGTCGCTTTGAAATAAAATGTATTATTATTATTATTAATAATCTCAACCAATAAACAGACTTTAAAACTAAACGTTAGCCTCTGAGGCAGAAATCAGTTAAGAACCTAAACATCAATATTACGAGAGATATGTTCAGAACCATGGATCATATTTCACATAAGACACAGATGCTCAGCGCAGATGCATGTTTGAATCGTGATCTTACCACGCAACAAACTTCTACATCCAGTCAAAGAGGAACCGTGGAGGAATGCTCAGTAACTAACCTGTACAGGTACTTTATAACTGTGATTTTAGAGAAGTGCTGTTAGAGCTCAACCAAACTGATCCTGGTTAACATTGTGCAACTTACTTGAACTTTGTAGCACATCAGGGAAACATCTGCAGCAGACAAAAACCTAACATACAAAAATAATGTCAGTAAAAAAGTGATTGCTACTTACTACATTTAGAATGAGGAGGGACACACACTTGTGGTTGCTGCAGTGGGTGCTATCTTGCTAGGTCTGGTCAAATTGCTGCAATCATCCAAACTGCTGGTAGTGGCTGATTCTTGCAATGTGATGCCTGACACTTTGCTTTCTTTATGTTATTGTTGGACAATTTTCTTTTTCTGCTGTCAAAAGTTATCAGTCAGTTGATGATTATATACTTACATAGACTTTAATATATAGACATACATCTGAAAAGGTAAGTTTGTTCAGCACTAATTAGGAGGATTTAGTACCACTATAAAATAGCTGTTGGGCTTGATTCGTGAATGGGTAGGCCTTGCCCACTGGTGCCTGCCTGTTGCACTGGGTCTGACTCAGACACAAAATAGAAAAAATAGAAAATCTTCAGGTTTTAGTTTTGTTGATCAATCCTCAAACATTTTACAGCTCAACTGATTAATTTACTAAGTTAGAACTCATTTGAGCATTTTCTTTCAATTAAATTAGCCATCTCCATCTTGAATGTAGCACTATGTGCTAGGGCAGGTTATTATTATTATTATTATTTTTTTTTAAATATACTTTATTGATCCCAAGCTGGGAAATTCTTTCTCTGCAGTTAACCCATCCTAGTTGCTAGGAGCAGTGCGCTGCCAGATTCCAGTGCCCGGGGAGCAGTTGGGGGTTGAGGGCTCAGAGGCCCACAGTGGTTTACCTTAGTTGCTAGCCCAGGGCTTGAACCAATGTTCTCCAGACCCAAGCCCACCTCTGTAACCACTAGGCCAGTGGTTCCCACCCTGAGGTCTGGGACCCCCCAAGGGGTCCCCCAAAGAGCACAGGGGGTCCCTGAGGCTTTGAACATTTGAGCCATTGTGATTAATGTCCACGAATTGTCCCTATTTTAAGGAAAAAAAGTAAAACTGTATGTTGTTCATTTAACTTTGGCTTTATCAAATGAGATGAATCAAGTAGAATAGAGTATATATGGTAAGAATCTCACTTTTGAAAGCCTAAAACCAAGCATGGTTTCAGCACAGGGTGAAGAAGGGAGTCAATGGCATTTTATTATATGCATGAAGGGGTCCCCGAGGAAAAAGACTCGGAACTACTGCACTAGGCTACCACTCCCCTTATACTTTTATCAAATAACCAGAGGGTTGGTGGTTCGAATCCTGCTTCATCAAAGTTGCATTCCTTGCTCAGTCCCTTGGACTATCCTAGGTGTGAATGGACACTTGGGGTCAGCAGGGCAGCCTTAACTATAACTACAAGCTTTCTCAAATAGGAAAGTTTAAAGTTTGATCTTAAAGGTTGAGAAAGTTTGTTTGTTGAACCCAAACTGGGAGCTGGTTCCACAGATGACAGTCTGATGACTGCCTCTTATTCTACTTTTAGAACCTGTAGGAACCACAAGTAAACTTGCAGGAGCAGCATTGTAAACATTTCTTCTGCAATATAAATCTCATGGATAATGACTTAAAACTACACACAAACGTCAACAGTGAGTGAACAATAATGCCGTCAAAAATAAACAGTATGTTATTTTTTTATCTGTACTGTCTGATTAAATGGCTATCCCCTTCTCACCTGGGGAGTTGGATCTCCTTATGCAGGCGTAGATGTCATATTGTGACTGGAAGTTGGTCTTTGACGGGTATTCGAGTGAGCCAAGTAAAAGAAAAATCACATCAGTTAGTTGTTAACAGGCCAAACCTGTCAAGTGTGAACAGACCATCAATCTGCAGCTTGTTGATGGAAGTAAAGTTTCTCATGATGTAATTATTATTACAGTGTGTGTGTGTGTGTGTGTGTGGGTGTGGGTGTGTGTTTTAAAGCAGCTATTGTTGGTCAGTCCCTGATGACATAACTGTGGTTTGGTTAATGATAGAAGCCAAGCTTCAGGTACAGATGGTCAACAGGAGACAGTTACAACACACACACACACACACACATGCGTGAATACATGTTTCCTTGTTATTAGATGACTAATAATATAACTATTTACTCATCACAGATTCAATTTATTTTCTCACAAACAAAAATATAATTCTAACTTTAACATAAACTTTAATCTGAGTCTGATTTTACTATTTGAACATACAAAGATGTGGTTTTTCAGTTAAAAGATTTCCATCCTCACAACTTCAGTCATTCGAATATAAACACATGAAGTTACACTGTGAAGAGGTTAACTGACACACACAGACGTTTGCATACATGTCCACACATGCACGCTCACAGTACATCCCTGAAGGTGTGCATTAAATGTGTTTAAGGTCTGCAGGGAGCTAGTTAACCAGCAGCCCGAGGGTCATCATTAGTGTAACTAAACTCCCCACTTACTCCGTCTGATGAAGCAGGAAAACAGAAAACAGAGTAAACAAAGAAACACAGCTGGAGCTGTTGTTGGGGAGAATATAAAACAGAAAAAGATATCCTTTAGCTGATGTTTGATAAAGTTGCTGTAAGCTACCTGCTATGTTCTGCTAGGCAGATTTTTATCCTTTGAAATGGGGAGATGTTGTAGTTCCAGTTTTGTCAACTGGAAAGCAAAGCTGTAACTTGATGAATACCTTAGACTTTAAATGCTTTTTCTTTGGCTATGCTTGTATCTTGTATGTATTGATTATTATAATTGAAATATTCATGTCCATAAAAGGTTTATTTATGTCTGTCAGATTGATTTACCATTGTGCCTTTCGCTTGTGGAGATCTACAGGGTCTAATCTTGGGCCCCTCATAGTTTTTGATTCATAGGTTACATTTTGAAATCTGAACATTTCTGTTCTTTATTATGCTGATGGTCATCTCTGATATCTGTCACATCTCTCATCTCGAATGGAATGGAATGGAATGCCTTTTATTGTCATTATACAAATATACAATGAGATTAAGCCATCCCCAATGTCAGTGCAAAGAGAGCAGTATAGAAGATAAATAAATAAATAAAAGATCTAAGGTATAAAATATTTACAGAAATAAACAGATGTGCACACTCGAGTTATTTGCAGATATAAGTATGAATTGTATATACCTGTATACTATACATGTGTATAGTGTTTGAATATGTCACATGACAGAATGTATTGCACATGTCGTTAGTGTCCAGAGTATTTCACATTTGAATTCCTACAGGAGTTTAGGGCAGTTATTGCTTTTGGAAAGAAACTGTTTTTGAGTCTGTTTGTATTAGTCCTGATGCACCTGTAGCGCCTCCCAGAGGGCAGCAGGGCAAACAGATCAGAGCCAGGGTGGGAGCTGTCATTTATGATGTTTCTGGCTCTGCTGAGGCAGCGGGAGGTGTAAATGTCCATCAGGGAGGGGAGAGGACAGCCAATGATCTTCTGTGCTGTCTTTACAACTCTCTGTAGCCTCTCCCTGTCTGCTACAGTGCAGCTGCCGTACCATACTGTGATGCAGTATGTCAGCAGGCTCTCGATGGATGAGCGGTAGAAGGTCAGCAGCAGGTTGGAGTTTAGTTTGTGCTTCCTGAGGACTCTCAGGAAGTGTAGCCGCTGCTGAGCCTTCTTGGTGATTGACGTGATATTCTCTGACCAGGAGATGTCGGCCGAGATGATGACGCCAAGAAACCTGATGGTGTGGACCCTCTCCACACACTCGCCGTTTATGTAGAGGGGGGCTGGGTCTGTGCTGAACCTCCTGAAGTCGATGATAATCTCCCTGGTTTTCTTGGTGTTGAGAGCGAGGTTGTTCTCAGATCACCAAGCAGCCAGCTTCAGGATCTCCTCCCTGTAGGCAGCCTCATCACCCCCGGAGATGAGTCCGACCACTGTAGTGTCGTCAGCGAACTTGACGATGAGGTTGTCATTGTGGGCCGGCCTGCAGTCGTGGGTGTAGAGGCAGTACAGGAGGGGGCTCAGCACACAGCCCTGTGGGGAGCCGATGCTCAGCGTGCGGGTGGAGGAGAGGTGGGGACCTAGTCTCACAGTCTGGGGTCGGTCTGTTAGAAAGTCCTTTATCCAGGCACATGTGAGAGTGGGGAGGCCAACAGTGTCCAGTTTTGTGCATAATCTGTCCGGGATTATTGTGTTGAACGCAGAACTGTAATCCACAAAGAGAATCCGGACGTAGCTCTGCTGCTGCTCCAGGTGGTTCAGCTCAGAGTGAAGAGCTACAGCTATGGCGTCCTCAGTGGATCTGTTCGCGAGGTATGCAAACTGGTGGGAGTCGAAGTCTGGGGGGAGATGGTCCTTGATGTGCTGAAGAACAAGTCTCTCAAAGCACTTCATGATTACCGGAGTGAGGGCCACCGGTCGGTAATCGTTCAGGCTGGTGATGGGAGACTTCTTCGGCACCGGGACTATTATGGAAGATTTGAGGCAGTGTGGGATGACTGCCTGATCCAGGGAGAGGTTGAAGATCCTGGTATTCTCTTATTCCTGGCTGATATAAAATCACATGAACACTGGCTTTTACACATGTTAAAGGCAAAATAAGTAGCATTGACAGCTAGCGTTTCAAATCAGAACTGCAGTCGAAAGAGAAAAACATGGAGAGCGTTCTTCCTCCATCCCCCTCGGAGAGTTTCACGTAGGTTGCCGGTTTGTGAAAGGATGGTTCTTTTATACAGTCTATGAAGCGCCAGCAAACATCATGAGTGAAGATGATTCACACACAGTAAGTTGCTACAAATGCTAAATTAATCAACAAATGCCACGAAGCGGCACTTTTTCCGTTTTTTTCATAAGTTTATAAGGACAAACACAGTATTCACTTGGCCCAAACATCATTATATTTGTTGTTGTAAACTAACAGGCCACCAATTTACTCCACTAATACATCCATACAGTCACACATTCATTTAATAAGTGCCGAGAAATAAATTAGACTAAAATCTTTGTAAATCAAGACGAACTTTCCAGTTAATTTAAGCAAAATTCCGGTGCTTACCTGTCAAGGAGAAACTTTGCCAGCTCAGACTTCTCCACCTTTCAAAAGATTCTCCATTATTGATCCTCGTTTTATTTAGTTTTTGGTCATTTGCTTTTTTAGCAGGATGCTGAGGCTTGCTGAGGCTTTTACTAGCTTTACTAGATTTTACTAGCTTCCACACCTGCAGGCTGCTGCTCTTTTGCCAACATAAAATACCAAACGCTGCCTTGTTGTTGTTAGGCAAGCGCAGGGAGTCGCATATGATTGGTTAAAGAACCAGGAAGTTGGAAGGAGCAACACAGTGTACCAAAGTTATTCCAGCACGGAACTCTTATTTTGAAGGAGAAAAACTTGACAAAGACATTGTTGATGTAGGAGACAGATTGTTTATAGGAATACTTCCGTTTATCCCTCGCAGCAAATGAGAACATTTTAAATTATTTTTATGGAAAAAAATCATAATTATTCAGCCTTTAAATATATCTGATCATGATAATTGTGTGATGAAATCATACACTTATGACCAAGTTGATATTGTGTGATGAAATCGTGATCTTGTATTTAAATAAAATGACTTAAAAAAAAAAAAAAAATGATATGAACTGCCTCTAGCACTACATGACAGCACCTGGGTCCAACTAGACTCAAAACAGTCTGACTATCACTTAATTATGACGTCCCATATTGTTTGAATTCATGCTTGTGTTGTTCTTACTCTCAAATGTAAGTCGCTTTGGGTAAAAGCGTCTGCTAAATGACTGTAGAATAGAATAGAATAGAATAATGAAGAAGAAAGGGGATATCAGTGAAATTGAACGTGGCATGGTTGTTGGTCTCAGTTATTTGAGAAACTACTGATTTAATGGGATTTTCACACACAACAGTTTTACAGAGTTTACAGAGAATGATCTGAAGAAGAGAAAATATCCAGTGAGCAGCAATTATCTGGACCAACATGTCTTGTCGATATCAGAGGTCAGAGGAGAATGGGCAAACTGGCTGGAGATGACAGAAAGACAAAAGGAAGTCCAATAAGCACTGGTTCCAACCAAGGTCTGCAGAATAGCATCTCTGAACACACAACACGTCCAACCTTGAAGCAGATAGACTACAGCAGCAGAAGACCACACCGGGTGCCTCCTGTCAGCTAAGAACAGGAAACTGAGGCTACAATTCACACACACTCACCAACACTGGACAATAGAAGATGGAGAAACGTTGCTGGTCTGATGAGTCTCCATTTCAGCTCCACATTGAGATGTAGGCTCAGAATTTAGTGGAAACATCATAAACACATGGATCCATCCTGCCTTGGATCAACATTTCAGGCTGCTGCTGGTGTAATGTGTGGGGGACTTTTTCTTGGTCACTTTGGTCCCTTAGTACCAACGTGGCCTGGTTTAACCACCACAGCCCACCTGAGTATTGTTGTTGACCATGTCCATCCCTTTATGACCACAGTGGAGCATCTTCTGATGCTACTTCCAGCAGGATAATACACCATGTCACAAAGCTCAAATCATCTCCACCTGCTTTCTAGAACATGGCAATGATTCACTGGACTCCAACAGCCTCCACAGCCACCAGATCTCAGTCTACAGAGCAGGTTTGGGATGTGGTGGAACGGGAGATTCTCATTATGGATGCAGCCGACAAACCTGCAGCAACTGTGTGATGCTGTCATGTCAATATGGGGCAAAATCTCTGACTGTCCATGAGGAATGTTTCCAACACCTTGTTGAATCTAAACCATCAATAATTAAGGCAGTTCTGAGGGAAAAGGGGGTCCAACGTGGTACTAGAAGATGGACCTGATAATTTTATTGGTGAGTGTATAAACTTGAACAGTGAATAATCTCATATTCTTCCCATTGATAAAATGACATTGGTCGACAATAAATATCATCTTAATTTTAACTGTCATCATAATAATAAAGTTTTTCTTTCTTCTTTTTCTTTATTTGGGGAAGAGTTTATTGGTTGTGATGATAGGAGAGGAGGGAAGATGGTCAGTTCCTTGTCATTCTTATGAACAGGTGTATTACCGTTCTATAGCTTAGTTTGGTTTCAGTATGGCTGTCTGTCTGGCTTACCCTCAGACCTGTGTGGGAGAGACCTGATCCAGAACTAAGTGTACTAATTTCCTATAGTGTTTCACGCTCTTGGGGTTATTTTTTTTTTCTGGCTCATTCAGTTAATGTTTTTATTTTATGTCTGTAAATGACGTTCTACTGTTTTATATAGCTAATACGAGGGAAAAGATTATTGTAGAACAATAAAAAAGGTAATTAGATCAAAGTCCTCCATTCCTTTACCCCTAAACTTACCAGGAGGAGGATTTTTTAGGAACAGAAACATCTCAGAGTGGGTGCTCTTACCTTCGAACATCTTTGATTTTGGCAGCCAGTTTGTAAACTTCATATTTCTTACTTGTTCGTGTGTGACACAGACACACAGACCCATTAGGTCTGAGCTAAAGCCAGGAGTTTGTGTGTGTGTTTGTGTGTTAATTGTGACCTGTGGGCTTTGTGTAAAGGCTTGGTATAATTATCTGTGTAATTGCTGTGTATTTTGTAAAGTGCTAGATCATTTAATTTAGGATTAGAGCTTCTCACCTCCAACGGCTAGAGACGGTGCTTCAGCTTCACACACACACATGCACACACCTCCTGTGTGTCCCCTCAGAAAACCTGAAGGTGCGGCAGCATTTATACGAAGGTGAATGGGTTAAACCTCTCTGTGAACATCTCGCATGCACACACACACTTTCTCACTTCCTGTCCTGCTCTGTGGTTCCTTTTGTTCTCCTTAAGGGGAGGGGATCAAGTCACTCGTCCATCTGTGACGCTGATTACATGAAGCTGCCGCTCACACAGAACAAACATCCATCAATTTACATGTGAGATTACAGATTACACACATCTACGGCATCATGTTGATATAAACTTTCTGTCCCTGCAGTTTGTATTTAGCTGCAGAGCATTTCACACAGATGCAACGCTGCAGATTATAGTTATACACGATGCAACAACATATTTAAGACCAGCACTCTTAATTAGTGGTTTAATGTTTGCAGTCACAGGATGAACACACGAGGGAGTGAAATATCAGCCGCGCCCCTCATTTGAAGTCCACTGAAGCCATAAAGCCTTCATAGGGGTGTCACAGATTTGAAGAGAAGGGGAAAAAAAAAAAAGGGGAAAACTATGAAGTCGCATTCACAAGGGGAACACGGTTCAATTGGGTGAGGTTTTACACAGCTTTTACACTGCACTTTACTCAAGCTGGCCAGCTGGACAATGTTGTGTACAACAGCTGGTTAGGGGTGATGTTGACCAAGATGGAGAAAAAAAGCAGAATGAAGCAGGAAACCCGCCTTATTGGTTGGCTGGGACTGAGAACTGCAGGTGAACAATAGAGCAGGGCTACTCACTTCGTTCCTTAGAGAGCCGTAATCCAGCAGGTTTTTATTGTACTCCTGCTTCAACACACCTGAATCAAATTAAATGAATCCAAAGCCTATCACAATGACTCATTCCTTGAGTCAGGTGTGCTGTAGCAGGTTTACATGGAAAACCTGCAGGATTGCGGCCTTTGTAGGACCGAACTGACTAGCTCTGCATTAGAGCAACACCTAACTTATTCAGTCATGCGGTTTCTTTTTTTACGTTGCTGTTCAAATGATGTGATTTGAACAAGAATATGTCCAGTATAAGCAGGAGGAGAGGCAGCGAGCTGTCAACTATGGTGCGCATAGGTTTTAAAACCTGTTTTAAATGCAAACCAAGAGACAAATCCTGGACAAAAATAACTCCAAGGTTCCTCACTGATGTACTGGAAGTCAATTTAATGCCATTCAGATTACAGTCCAAAGACAACAACCACAGTCTTGTCTGAATTTAGAAGGAGAAGATTCAGTCATGCAGGTCTGTATGTCTTTATGACATCTTTGTAATGTAACAAACTGAGTTGTTTCATCAGGCATCATGAATAAGTAAATCTGAGTATCATCTGCATAGCAATAAAAGTTTATATCATGCTGTCTAATGATATTACCTGTGGGAAGGGAGCATGTATGACATGAAAAGTATTGGTCCAAGTATAGCACCCTGAGGAACTCCAGGACTTACTCTGGTGTGTGAGGAAGACTCATCATTTGAAATATATCAGATAAATATGACTTAAAGCAGCCTAATGCAGTTCCTTTAATCCCAATAACATGTTCATGCCTGTGTAGCAGAATGTTGTGATCAATGGTGTCGAATGGAAGTGGATCAGGGTTTCTTTAAAGCGGACCAACAGTGTGAATGCATCCTAAATAAAAGATGGATGTCAGCACCAGTAACAAAAAGCAAATTTAATGAAGAAGTACCTTTAAATAATAATAATAATAATAATAAATTTTATTTCAAGGCGCCTTTCAAGACCCAAGGTCACCTCACAAAAGACAATTAAAATCAGTTAAAACATAAAACAAAACATCAAAACAAACATCATGCAGCAGACAGTTAAAAACATTAAGGTGAGAAGGCCAGTTTAAACAGATGAGTTTTAAGTTGTGATTTGAATGATGGAAGTGAGTCGATGTTACGGAGTTCAGGTGGGAGTGTGTTCCAGAGCTGGGGAGCAGAGCGACTGAAGGCTCTGCTCCCCATGGTGGTGAGACGGGCACGGGGCACAGAAAGGTGAATGGAGGAAGATGATCTGAGAGTGCGGGAGGGAGTAGCTATATGGAGTAGGTCAGACAGATATGGAGGGGCCAGATTATGGAGACATTTGAAGGTGAAAAGCAGGATCTTGTAGTTGATTCTGAATTTTATTGGGAGCCAGTGAAGTTGTTTGAGAACCGGTGTGATGTGTTGAAAAGAAGGTGTGCAAGTGATAATCCGGGCAGCAGAGTTCTGAAGAAGCTGTAGTTTATGAAGTGATTTATCGGGGAGACCAAAAAGAAGTGAATTACAATAATCGATTCTTGAGGTGACCAGACTGTGGACGAGGATAGCTGCAGCATGTGGAGTGAGAGATGAACGCAAGCGGTTGATATTTCGGAGGTGGAAGTAGGCAGACCGAGTGATGCTATTAATGTGTGAATGAAATGAAAGGGTGCTATCGAAAATGACGCCGAGACTTTTTACCTGAGGGGAGGGGAGAATAGAAGAGCTGTCAATGTTAACAGAGAAACTGTGAGATTTGGTTAAAGTGGTGGGTGTGCCGACAAGGAGAACTTCTGTTTTGCTGCTGTTGAGTTTAAGAAAATTGGAAGAGAACCATGTCTTGATTTCAAGAAGACAGTCAGAGAGGGATGAAGGCGGAACAGAAGAATTTGGTTTTGATGAGATGTAGAGCTGTGTATCGTCTGCATAAGAGTGAAAGTTGATATTGTATTTGCGGAAAATGTGACCAAGCGGGAGGATATAAATGATAAACAGAAGAGGCCCCAGGACAGAACCTTGGGGTACACCGGCTGTTACGGGGAGTGATTGTGATGAATGATCCTTAATGTGAATGAACTGTGTGCGGTCGGACAGGTATGAAGTGAACCAGGATAGGCACTACAGAACTTTTTCTCAGTGACACGCCCTCTATTGATGGCTAAATCTGCATCCATCTTACATCCTACCTGTACTGTCAGTGCTTGCCTCCCTAGTGAGGTGTTTCTCACAGGGAGGAATCCCTGGGGAAGACATTATAGAAGGACTATGTCTCTTGGCTTGGGTGTGCATCGGGATTTCCCTGGATAAGAAAAAGATCAATTGTATGTAAAGGAAAGAAACAGAAACCACTTACATGCAGCCATACATGTAACACGTTTGTTCAAGAACATCTGACAGTGATTTGTGGTAATCTCCTGAAAACCAGTGAAGGGTGACTGAGTTTCTTCCTCTCTTTCGTCACTTCAGAGCCGTTAATCCTCTAAACACCTGAGTTCAGCCTTCTGAACACTTCGTGAAACACTCAGGTGTGTGTGTGTGTGATGTAACACACTTTTCAGGCTGACAGCAGTGTAATGCTGTAGCTCGTTTGATCGGCCAGTTTGCAGTCATGCTCATGTTGATTTAATTAAACCGAAGAGATTGCAGCGAGGAAATCATCCTGCTAAGGGTCCATCTACACGCATGTTTCTCTGAGACACTGAAGAAGAGATACATAGACAGTTTCCCCCCTCAGGCCCTCGGCAGGTTTAACTTTTGTTATTAATGACAACTTCAGGTAAAAATGTAAATATCTAAAAAATGATTAGGATGTCAGATATGAACAGTTCATTTGTCTCATCAAATTCCAGGCTTAATTTTAATTATTTAGGAAGAATTTTACAATTTTGATTAGAGAGCAAACTGAGAGCTTTTCAAAAGCTTCCACTACACAACAACTGTTGTTTGTGCAAGTACAAACTATATAATCACATTAGCAGGATATGTGACTGCTAGTGGTTGTTAACAGCAACTTAAAAATATATATATATGTATGTATGTGTGTGTGTGTTATAGTTAAATTTCTAATCATTGTGACGTCAAACAAAATCACGTTGTTGTGACTCCCATGGTGTTGGTGCTGTTCGGTGGTGATTTATGGGAGACGGGTTACATTTTGCTACCATCTATTGTTTGATATAATCCAAGTCACATTTCTCTCGCCCACATCTGTATGTTCAAAATCCCAAACACGGAAATAAATTTGATGATATCCGTAGATCAGGTAAGACAGAAGAACGCTGTGATTTGTCTGAGTTGCATTAAAATTGTGGTGATTGGACAAAATTAATAGGATGGACTAAATTTGTCTTAGTAGTTTTGATCACATCCCATCCACAAATATCTGATCAGGCATCTTCCAGAACAACTGGAGCCACGTTAGAACATGCTTCCAAATACTAGATGAGTCAACAACATATTTATTGCTTTTCAGGAAATGACAAGCTCGTTAATATACCTAGAGTAGTTTTCTTTTTTAGCTGGGCAGGTACAGATGTGTTGGCGATGTGAACACAGCATCTGACTTCACGGTGCCTTTAATGAGCCTTTGTTTAGTAAGTTAAACATAAATTGTATTCTGTAACTAGTATGTTGTTTCACACAACTAAAGATTTCTATTATCAGTTATACATAAAAAAAAAAAAAAAACTTTTTTTTCCAACTGTTTTGAACCAATGTTCCTAAATTTTACTGCAAGCGTCTTAACTGAGGATAAAACAGGAGTTCAGCTCAGTCTGCAAAAAAGATTCCTCAGCCTGAAAAGCCTGCATAGGAAAGTTAATAACCTGGTTTCATTGTGATCTGGTTTCACACATAACCTGCCAGATAGAGTCCAGAACAAACCAGACATGTGCTGTCAGTGTTTACATACCACACAGGTAAATGACTGACAGCTGGCACATAGCTTCCTCCTCTGAAAGGATGATGTAACTAACATTAAAGAGCTGCTGCACATGAACTGTTCAAGTATGATAGCACTGTGACGAGTCAAGCCACTGTTGGTGTTAAAGTTGGCACTTTTTTTTATCTGTGGATGGAAAACTACTCCTCAACTCATCTGTAATCTAGCTGGGCAACACAAGCATCTTGAATATGTACTTTACTTCTGCAGCAGAGATGAAGGCTTCTGGACACACAGAACACAGACATAGCACAGCCTAGTGGTCACCATTTAAATCTATAACCTCTGAATCAGCTAGCTGTATTCTAGACCAGAAAGTGGAAAGTATCTGTCTCTTGATTATTGCCTTAAATCCGTCTTTCTCCAGTAGTGGTGTGCGAATTGCAAGATTTGGTATCGACACAATACCAAGTAAATAAAGGGCTCATGTTGTCAATAGCGATACTGATACATTAACGGCTGTCAAAGTTACCACGTTAATGCAAAGATATTAATGACTGGAATTAACCTGTTCATTTTTCTTAACATATTAACAACAACATTTTTACTCATGTCATATTTACAATCTGAATTTGGCATTATCTTAGCGAGAAAAGCTGATATTTGGCATGTAGGGGCCTTGTCACAACAGTGAACTGGATCCACCAAAACCCACTTCATCCTCCTTATTCATGCAGGTTCTGATAGTTGTCAAGCATTACATTTAGACAGGGGTGCCCAGCTCCGGTCCTCGAGTGCCACAATCCTGCAGGTTTTTGATGTGTCCCTGCTCCAAAACTACCTGACTCAAATTGATGAGTCATTGTGCAAAACTTAATGTGCTGTTGGATCCATTTCATCTGAGTCAGGTGTGTTGAAGCAGGAAACATTGGAAAATCTGCAGGACAGCGGCCCTCGGGGACCGACTTTGGGCACCTCTGCATTTAGAGGATGGCCACAGGATGACCCATTTAATACTGTATATCACACAAATAACCACTCAGTCTTCACACCAGACATTCTGGTCCACATTCCTTCCTAGCTGGGGTGTGTGCTGCTGGCCGATGCATGTTTGCTTACCTGTGAGTCACCTGATGATATAACTTTAAAACACAAGAGGGGGGAGGAGGAGCAATATGTAACTGGATGAAAAGTTAACAGTTGATTGGTACATTTTAAGATGTACAAGTAGATGTTACCAGAAAAAAAAACAAAAAAACAAGAGACATCAGATGACAACAGATTACTGAGTTCAGGTCAACTTTTAAAACTCTATTAGATCAAAACCTGTAACACTATTCCATTCACCATAAACTTTATATCATAATAGATCTGCTTCCATTTAGTTGACTTAAACTAAACAAACTGTTAAATGACATGTTTGTTATGAGACTTATAAAACTAAATTAAAATTTCCTGGTGTTGCCTCTTGTTTGGAGGCTGATAAACTAAATGATTCAGATGTCAGAAAGTCTGACAACATACTGTGTTCTTCATACTTTTAACCTTTTAAAATGTTAAAACTAACATATATTGCTCTCCTATCTACTCATCCATCCACCCTGGCAGGTTTACAGTACAGGTGTGTTCAGTGGTTTTGTAATCGCTCTGTCATTTACTAAATTTACTGCATTACTGGCTCACGTTCCTCTACATGTGTCACTTACAAAGAGTCCACATTCATCATTGCAATCACTCCTGCTGTCACTGTCACTCAGACATGTTGATGGGATCAGTGACTATTTGTGTCAGATGAGTTTTAATAGATGCTTTAAAGACTAATTCATGGTTACTTGTCACGACCAGTTTAAAAATCCAAATGCCAAAGCTTCCCTCCCCCCTGTGAAACAGAAAATGCCTTCTGCTACAATCACAGACTCATCTCGCTGCTAAAATACCTGTTATTATCCCTGACAGGTATGAAGACCTACAGCCCAGTTTTTCTCCAGTCACACACGTCAGGTAATTTCCACAAGTCCATCTTTCAAAAGAGAAAAAAGCAAACATGCCACCGTGCTGTTGTAGCTCGAGGTGCGCCGTCTCTGAATTCATCCCCAGACTTCTGTCTGCTTTGGTATATCATTATTTTCATGCTTCCTTCCTGCTGAGGTCTGCTCCACTCTGAAGAATAAAAGTTTAACCAGGAGGATCCATGTCATACTACACATGTATGTTTAATGCTTTAAAACTCAAAAAGTTTTGAGTTGGATTACATCAAAAAAAAAAAACCTCAAATCCAAAAAAGTTGGGCTGCTGTGTAAAATTTAAATTAAAACAGATTAGCAAATCTCGTCAACCCATATTTTATTCACAATAGAAAATAAACAAAATATCAGACAGTGGAAATGAGACATTTTAACATTTCAAGGAAAATATGAGCTCATTTTTAATCTGAAGGCAACAACACATCTGTAAAGTTTCAAAAGGAGCTAAAAAAAGCTGGAAAAGTAATGGTACAAAAACTACTGGAGGAGAATTTTATTGCTAATTAGGTCAACTGGCAACAGGTCAGTAAGATGACTGGGTATAAAACCTGAGTATTTCAGAGAGGCGGAGTCTCTCAGATGTAAAGATGGACAGAGGTATACCAGTCTGAGTCAAACTGGATTAAAAAAATTGTGAAACAATGTCTGAAAAAAGACTTTGAATATCTCACCATCAGTGTACAGTAAAGAGGAGGGGGAGCATCCAGCTGATGTGTCAGGTTTTGGTTTGTCTTTGATTGTTATAAATACCTTTTTAGCACCAGTTTCAGGCCAGTTAGTCTTATCTTTTCACTGGTATCATTTGTCAGGTTCAGCCAATGAAGAGCAAGTCTTCAGGGAGTTCTTGCAGCTTTTTGGCTAGTTAGTAGAGGAGGGGGTGTTTAATAGAGGGGAGACTGAAATGTGGGAGGTGGAAAACGGGAGGAGGGCTCCGTCCTTATCTGATGCAGACCACTTTAGGAAAACACCTGTGACATCTAGGTCAATATATTACCTCCTAAGTAGCTGTAACCGCTCTCAGGTTTAGTGTTGAAGGAGGGCAGAGCTGTCAGACAGCTGCAGGCAGGAAGTGGGACAGCCTTTTATTTATGGAGCACTGAAATCTAACGAGAAGGAGCATCAGACAGCGAAGGTGATCAGGTTCAAAATGAAGAAATATGAAGATGGAATGACAGGATGTAAAAGCAACTGCCCATGTTTAATTACTGTTAAAGGGTTAGGTCCTCTTCTACCAGTTATCATCAGTCTCCTTATCTTTGAAAGTAATCTTGTCCATCTTTACTTCTGTCACCTAGTTAAGCCCCGGTAATTATTCTGACTATTCTTTACAATGACAACATTCAGCATTTTAAATATTTGTGTGTGCTATACACCATTTGAATCTCTGATTAGAAGACTATCATAACATATAAATCCAACAAAGTTAAAGGTTTTTAAACTCATCGTATCAATTCAGCTTAATGCAGTCTATAAATGTATGAAGCATATTAGCATTTACATTAGCTTTGAGTAAAATTCTAACATAAAAGGCAAAAAGTGATTTACTGTGAATAACCAAAGCGTAAGCACAATTTACTGGTCATTCAATTAACATTAGTAATAAATCTTTACGTCGCCAGTTAACAATAGCTAGTTTGCTAATTAAAGTTAGCTATCATTGCAGTGCCGTCAATAGGGATGTCGTTAATAAAAATATACTATTGACAGCCCTGCTAAGTACAAATTCCAAATCAGTTTTTGGAGCTTTTATCTTATCAGTTTATCTTTCCTAAACAAATCCTCTCAATACAAATGTAAAATAGCTTGCTTGCAAAATTTAGCAAACTTATCTTTCCACTGGAGTCAGCAGCCATGCTGTCAAGCATATATATATATATATATATATCTATATATATATATAGATATATATATCTATATCTATATATATACTAACTGTTACCTATAGAAAGATAAGCGTGCCAAAAAAAGGAAATATATAAGGATCAGAGCTGGATTATGCCCGCTTACAGTATCACAATCTTTATGTTTGTTTCATTACATAAACAAACGTGTTTTTCGTTCTGTTTTCCTTTACACGCTTTTTGGGCGTACCTGTTTATCTTAGCAACACAGGTGAACATGTCTGAGCACAAAAAGCCAACATGGCGGACCAGCAGGGGGTAAACAAACAGCAGTAAGCCGGGAAGCCTTTAGTAGCTAATTGTCTTCACTGGGGAGCTGTTATGGTCCCAGTTAAAACCTGTAAAGTCCTCACACCTGGGGTGGAAACATACGCTGCTACAGGAAGAGCCCCAGGGCGCAGAGGAGGACTCACCTGGACGCACACACTAGACTAAGAACATGCACACACACACACAGTCACTCATGTAGAAATGAGAAGAAACGCATGAATGTTCCTCTGCAATACACACACACCTGGAAACAAAGAGAGTGTCTATCACCATGACATGCAGAAGACACACGCACTTGGGCAGCCCCCCTCCCCAAGACACCTGTCAGCACCTGAGGTGTGGAATAAACATCCTGTGAGCTCGTCCAGCAGGTAAGATCAGTACATCAAAGGGAAACGGATTGATAGGACAGCTTCCAGATCTGGTCCATTGCCAAATTATTCCCACGTTAGCACTCGTTGACTAAACTAATCCTGTTAATTCACATCTGGATAAGCTAGCTCTCTGAAGACCGCTGGTTAATCTTATATCCTGCAATTTAATAGAAGACGCCAGGCCGACTGAAACATCCCAAGCATCTGTGAACAAGCAGAAATTCATTCTCGTTTTCAAACTGACCTCATTTTTCAAAACGTAGGCGCTGCTAAAGATTGGTTCAGGTGTAGAAGCCAGGTGCTGATGTTGCTGTATCTTTGTCACAAATGAACAAAACACACATTAGAAACTGTTCAGTGTGTGATCTTCTCCTTGAATCATTTATCAGTCATCTGGTGGCTCTATATTAAAACATGCCAGTGTGATTGTCAAACCAGGACTTACCTCTACTTTAGTCTGAACCAGGAAACTGAACCTACCCTGAATGAATAACTACAATCCTATACTACCCTTAGTGTGGGTACATGATTTTGGACATATTTTATTAAAACAGACATAATGCATTTTTTTTAACCTTTACTTCCTGTAGCATCCTCAGAAGGGTCACATAGTGCGTGGCGTGGGGATGCCATTCTCTGCAAGGTGCCAGGCAGCAGGGGGCATAGTCATCCTCTGCTGCTTTGCAAACTACAATAAAAACAGCTGGCAAGACATGTCTCACTACAACCACGTGACCCTTCGGAGGAGGAAGTTGCCACAAGAAAATCTGAATGTAACTGATTAAGTCTAGAGACTATATTTCTATTAAAATGCGTTTTTCAAAAACTTCAGGCCCATTCATCCTTTTTAAGCAGAGAGAAACAGAACCTTCTGTTCCTCTCCTGCATCCTCTACATGATTAATTTGGTCTATTTTTGTAGCTCTCATGAGTGCGCACCCTGACGCAGCAAACAAAGCAGCTCCACCATAAACTGCAGGGACAGCATTGAGCGGTACAGCTGACGTGCAACCAACGAAAGGTATAAAGAGAAAAAGAGGCCACAGTGTATTTAATGGCCTCACTGTCTATTACTGCTTCTTCTTAGGTCTGTCTCGTTTCGGAAAATGTGCATAATCATGGCTGTCTACCGTCACCATGTTTGCTACTGTCTTAAACTGATGTCAGAACTCAGAGGAGAACTCTAACCTCTTCACTTACCTCTGGTGGATGCATTGCCTAACAATCATGCCAACGTAAAAGACGCATTGAAGTCTGAGAACAGTAACGTTTAAAACAGATGTGCCTATTTATGTACGTAAAGGAAACATAAATGGGCCTTTAAACGAAGTTTTGGTTTGGTGACATGTGTAATTATCAATACTAATTTTGGAGTTGGAAGTTTTTTTCTAGCAAGGTAAATACCATCATTGTTGAAGGTGATTACTCCTTGGTGAAACTGCAGCTAGCTTCAGGGTTAGCTCCTTTCACTTTACTCAGCAGTGGTGAAGCAGACACAGGACTCTGCTGTAACTAGAAGAACTGTGTGGCGTTATTGCTAAAGCTAGTAGCAAAACATAGGACAGACAGTTTCTCACAGTGACTTTCTTTGCTCTGATGTTCTCCCCTCCCCCACGCTGTCTTAAAAGGCCATGCTGTTCTTTTACCACCGCACTGCAAACAGCATAATTTCCTGCAGAAATTAAACGTAACTCCTCCAAAAAGTCAGCTTTTAAAAAAATTCCATTGACTTTGCATGCTGTTTTGACTTGATTAGCAAAGCAGCAAAACAGCAAGCAGTAAAAAAAATAAATTATATGTACATATATGTGTGTGTATATATATATATATATATATATATTATATTTGAAATATATATATATATATATATATATGATATATATATTTTTTTTATTATTTTTTTTCCTTTTTAAGGCAACTAATTGATGTATTTAATTGCGTTAAAATTTTTATGCATTTATGATGACAAGACATGGAGTTGTTCCTAGAGGCAACATGAAACAAGCTGGCTGGCTCTGAGGATGGGTTTGAGGGTTTCAAACCCATGAGGGATGAGTTATAACACTAACTTGTTTCCTCATGAGAAGGTTCATCGCCCGCACTTTTCCCACATTAAAAAAAACAAAACAAAAAAAAACATTTTCACCTAGTTTTGCACAACCATCACTGTTCCGTCATCTCTGTGTCTGCACATCGCAGCCTCCTCCTCTCCTCCCTCCCTCTCCTTTTGGGAATCATGATGGCTGTCTGTGATCAGCTGATCAGCTAGTACCATCTCTATTGCTGCATTTTTTATTGTTCAGTTGAGAAGGAAGAAACTAGTGGTTCATGGTTCACACTGGCACATACTTACCCCAAACTACTGCTTTCAGACGCACAAGAAAAAGGTAGTCTATCAGACCCATGTTACTGCCTTTGAAGCTGAGGAATGAAAAATGCTAAAAACAGCAGCCTATTTCAATTAGATATTATTTGCCTTTTTTCAGATAAATGTTTTATGGTGGTTGCTAGTGAAACAGTTAAAAATCTGCTAGTCAGAGTTAAACAGCAAAAGGAAGCAAAGTGATTTCTTTTCTAAATCACTGATGCTGTGCAGATGCTGGAGACACAGGTCTGATCATTTATGGGCCATTAATGTGATGAGATAAATAACAAACAAGTTCTGATAACAAAACAGTTGGCAGGTGGAAGAAAGAATTTATACTTCATATATGTGGGGGAGGGTCTAGGAAAGTTTTGATGGGAACCACACAGGGGAACTGGCCAGGAAAAGGTGGCAAAAATAAGATAGATTTCTTTAAGGTCTTGATTTTATGTAAGATTGAATTGATTATTACAACTAAAGTGACCATCTAATGTAAAATAGTGAAGAAAAGCTTTGCCTTGTTTTGTATGTTGATACAAGACAGTAAAAACAGGCATATTTCAGGCATAGCTGTGAATGGTGATTAATCATTGTTTATCATGATTAATTAATAAGCTGTGATTAATCTGATTAAACACAAAGATTTAATCAGTTGATAGCCCAAATAAATAACTTATTAAATCCAAAAGATAGGAAATAAAATAGGGATTTATCAATTTTGAGTTTTGTAGTTTTACTGTAGTGGGATGTTGGTTGTTTAACGGTATTTGTACTGTTGTAATTTAACTGTATTAATTTGTTTACTTGCCCTAGGACTGCAGATGGAAAGCGGCCAGCAGCCAAATCTGATACAATGCTTCATTTCATCTCTGAGACTAATGTTTTCTGCGCACTGTCGCTGACAAAAATAAATAAATAGTTCAATGTTTGGTTAGGTTTAGGCATTTTAACCACCTAGTTATGTCTTTTTTTGTTTTTTAAAATCATTAGTTAATGTTAAAGATAGTCTGCCGGAGTCCACTTAAGGTCCATGCTTGGTGCATAAGACGATACACAGACAAAACTGTCTGTGTTAGTTAAGTGCATTATTTTGTCTGTTTTCACAAGCTTTTGAAGAAAGGCTATGCGAGTGTTTAGGGCATGTTGGGCGGTTGGAAACAACTTTATAGCGAAGCATTACGGCCACTAAACGGTGTCTGAAACTGATGTCAGATCACAGGTGTGAACTCTGATCTGAACAGGTGTTCTAGGTGCCCACTAGTGGAGGAATTGACTTAACAACCATGGCAACGTAAAAGACAGGTGGATGTAGGAGGACAGTGATGTATGGCAACGTTAGAAACAGATGCCCCTATTTACGTACATAAGGAAGCATCAACTCTTTTACCCGTCTGTGGCTTTCCACATGTAGCCCTGAGTTTTGTGACCACATGGACTATACCTTAAAACAGACCAAGACTGACAAGGGAAGGATCCAAACTAAACTTCCTACTGATATTATCTTGAAAGTTATGTTGTGAGCCATAAAAAAGGGCTCAATAAGGCAATAATACTCATCCATATTCACATTTTATTATAATATTGGGCTGGTAGACGTCCAAAAAAACCCAAAACAAAACAACTTCCTGTCAGATCTTTTAAGCCCCTCTCATTTGGGAGTTTTGACTCCACCAAACATCTGAGGACTCTTAGACATTTGCGGACATGCCCGCAGATATGCCTGCTACATATCGAAATGATTATTTTTAGCACAGAGACATGGAGGCCATTTACATGGAGGACCAAGCGATGACTGAGGTCATGCTCAGACATATCGCCCATCAACATCCCAGTAAACTCCCCACTGCGCCTTCTGCTGCATGTATCACATGAATACATGAGGTGTTGCTTTATAATGGAGTGTGATGTGATGGTCCGTCAGAAACTTGCCAGTCTGTGCAGAACTTTAACCACCGGAGTAAAGAAGAATTCTCTTTCTGTAATGAAAGAGGTAAAAGAGGGCGAAGCCAGAAAAACTGACTTGTCTCTGTGGGCTCAGAGTGTGCAGATAAAGGCGGTTGGATGACATTCCCACTGAGGACTCGTTCAGTAAGACATCATGTTGGGCCTCTTCCCTGCCACCATTAGTGTTTCATCTCAGAGTGTCGTTGTGCTTCCTGTCACTCTGAGTTTCCTCACATCTGATGAATGACTGGAGTGTTTCTCTGCCTGACACTAATGAGCACTTTGTGAATCTTCACAGTAAAAACATGAAGGCAACTGATGACAGCACAGAAAGAACCCTGATGCTTGTCTTTCCTGAATGGAGTGGGTCAATAACACGAACTGATCCAGTAAAATAAGAAACTGTAGTAACACCTGATCTATAACTAAATGAGCTGTGTGTCTGATGTAAAGCAGAAACAAATCAATCTTTAATTCTAACATGTAGAAAACCTTCAGGTTGGGCCTTTCAAAAACCTGAAGTGATGATAAACTTTTCTATTGTGAGATATTGTGTAATTTTGTCTTTAGTTTGCTTACACAATAACATTTCTTCAGTCTGACGTGAATCCTTCTGGTTAAAGTTCTCATTTTTACATTCAGAGCTTTGGATGGTCACACCGCAATATGTAGAAAAGACTGTAGTTCTCCTATATGCCGAGGCTGTAGAGGGATGTCCCATGATGCACTGGGCTCCTCTCTTCTCTCTTTACTCTCCATGTAGAAATATCTGACAGAGTTGTTGTCATTAGTTTGCATTTATTCTCAGCAGCTATCCCTTCAGCCAGCCTTTGGTAGAAATATGGCTGGCTGTTTCGTCTTTTCAGCAATGGTGTAATTTGTTGGCTTCGTGCTACAACTTTGAAACTCAGTACACAAAAACCTTATTTCCATCAAAAGGTCCAGCGTGGAATGGGACGCAGCGGTACACATTGTTTGGTGTTTCCACAGGCAAAAACTTGAAAGGATGCCAGAATATCCAGTCTGAGCTCTTATTTTTTCTGTCTCCTCCATTGTGGTCCCAGTCTTTCTGATCCAACCCTACAGGGTGGAGCTTGACACCTTCTATATATTGATTGGCCGAAGGAATCAGCACTTCCTGTGTGACTCAGCAATAAGAACAAAACAGAAATGGCGCCATGTTTAAATATACCTTTTAACACATACATTTTTTGTCCCTAAAAGCCACATGCCAAGTGGAAAGAACACAAACTACAGGATGTCCACAATTCTCCTTTGTTTCTGTGTACTTCTGTGTACTGTGTACAGTTGGAAGTGTTCTTGTCCAAACATAAAAGAAGATGTAAACTTTTTATTGTAAAAACACCAAACTTTGCTCCAGCAGCTATGTTCTTTGTCCATGTACTCGGCTGCAAGCTTCAGTTGAGTCTGAAGGTGTTGATTCTGGATTCTTGGACAGCAGTGTTTACTTTGTGGTGGTGGGACACTGGTATTTCAGAAGCTTCCAGTTCATGGCAGACCAGTGCCTCTTTGGTTCCTGGGTTGTCCCTGGTGGTCTAAACTGCTTCCTCTCAGTTAAGGTTATAGTTTGGATTTTATTTTCCACAAAGCTTCTCATAGAAGAAACATCTCAATTAACATGGTCTTAACATTCAGTAATTTCAGTGATGATCCTAAAGTTCTTCACTTTTGCCTAAATGCTATCAATCAAAGAAATCCCAGTTTAGCCATAACATTCACACTCTTGATGTGCGTATGTAAACTTCCGATGGTGGCCGTTAACCATCAGCTAAGTCATGTGCAGACATAAGCTTGAGAGAATTGTGAGTGAAATCTAAAGACTCTTTGGTCTGTAATTGGGTTCACTCTTGTAAATCAAAGCTTAGATTTTCATGGGGAGTCCCAGAAACAAGCCTATGGGACCCCATAGGGTCTGCAGACCTCAGTTTAAGTACCACTGCCATTCTCGCCAAAGCCGTCACTCAGCATTTGAGGTGCCGCAAGCCTACAGTTATCTCCTAAACGGTAATTTATGTGTTGTTGTGGACGACAAATTGCTGCAGGAGATGCACCATTAGCTAAACTGCATTTCACAGCGACATGTTTTCACCTGCAGCACAGCTATGCCAAAAATGTCATAACTCATCACCGGGCTGCCAGCGGCAGAGACTCTGGATTGACAGGAGGGAGGAAAGGGAAAACACAAAGATAGATGTACTGTAGACGTTCAAGTTCTCACACACTCATAAACACAAGCAAACACTAAGATCCGATACAACTGCACTGACTATATACAACCCCAATTCCAAAGAAGATGGAACAGAATGCAGTAACACACAAATCTCATCAACCCATGTTTTATTCCCAGTAGAACATAACCAGCATATCAGATGTTGAAACTTGGACGTTTCACCATTTCATGGGAAAAATGAGCTCATTTTTAATCTAAAGGCAGCAAAACATCCGTAAAAAGCATTTCCAGGGTGATGTTCAGCATTGTGTAGCATCTCCTCTTCTTCTAACATCTGTCTGTAAACATCTGGGAAGGGAGGAGACCAGTTGCTGGAGTTTTAGGAAAGGAATGTTGTCCCATTCTGGTCTGATGCAGGATTCTAGCTGCTCTACAGTCCTGGACCTTGGTTGCTGGATTTCTGCTTCCATGATGCTCCAGATGTTGTGTATTGGTGAAAGGTCTGGACTGCAGGCAGGCCAGTTCAGCAGCCGGACTCTTCTCCTGTGAAGCTGCTGTGATGGATGCAGGATGTGGTTCTGCATTGTCTTGCTGAAATCTGCAAGGTCTTCCCTGAAAGAGACGTTGTCTGGATGGGAGCAGATGTTGCTCTAAAACCTCCATGTGCTTTTCAGCATTGATGGAGCTTCACAGATGTGGAAGCTGCCCACGCCATAGGCTCCAATGCAGCCCCATCCTATCAGAGATGCAGCTTTTCACCTGTCCACTGATAACAAGCTGGATGCTCCCTCTCCTCTTTATTCTGCAGGACACGCTGTCCATGCTTTCCAGAAAGAATTTCACATTTTCATCCATCTGATCACAGAACAGTTTTCCACTTTGCCTCAGACCATTTTGAATGAGCTTTGGTCCAGAGAAGACGGCGCTGTTTCTGAATCATGGTCACATATGGCTTTTTCTTTGCCTTTTAACCTGCATTTGTGGTTTTCAGGGAGAACTGTGTTCACGGACAGTGATTTCTGGAAGTCTTCCTGAGTCCATGCAGTGGTTTCCAGTAGAGATTCCCTCTGATTCTCTGAATCTTTTGAGGATATTACACACTGTAAATTGTGGGATCTTTAAAGTCTTCACATTTTATCTTCAGGAGCATTTTTCTAAAGGTTTTCCACAATTTAGTGAACCTCTATCCATCCTTACATCTGAGAGACTCAGCTTCTCTGAAATACCCATATTTTCCCAGTCATGTTACTGACCTGTTGCCAGTTAACCTGGTTGTCAAATGAGCCTCCACTTGTGTTTTATTTGTGGATACTGCTTTCCCAGCTTTTTGTTGATGTGACGTCCAGTGTGACGATCCTGTCATGTGACACGTCGAGGATTGGAAGGAAAAAAAACATGCAGAAATCACATTTATATTTTGTGTAGAAAAGAAGTATTAAAAGTTTTAAACCGATATAAATGCAACGCTGTCAGTCATGTTGCCTCATAGATAACATTTACTAAAAGATGGAAGTTCTTCATGTAAACTGAGGAAACATATTGGCTCTAAAAATGAAGACTTTGAGGAACATGGTCATCTGAGATCCAGTTCTGCTGGTTTTAGGTTCTGAACCTGTAAACATGAGACCAGGATCGGTGACACTGAATGAGATGAACTCTGCAGCTCATAACAAACAGCACAGCACCCTCCTGTGGTTGAATCTGCATCCACACAACAGATCAGTTTAAAACAACTCTGCTAAACATTTAGAGAACTGTAAAAATAAACAGCACACACACACACATATATATACATATATATATATATATATAAATATTCTGATGCACAAAACCTGTTTGGTATCTCCTGCCTTCAGATTATAACATTGTAAAATTGTGTGCTATTGTGATGCTATTAAAGGTTTTTAAAGCAGCTCTTCATACGTACTTCTCACACACACACTCTGGGGGTTTATGTGTGTATGTCTGCATCATCGGCATCAGTCCACCTACAGATGGCCGGGCTCTCACTCGTCTGTCACACTGATTGGCTGCTTCACTGCTGCTGCTGGAAGCTTCAGCAACAAATCTGACAGACATGTCATCACATACGCATGCATGCACGTGGCGCGCACACACACACACACACACACACACACATATATACATATATATAAATATATATATGTCTGAACCCCCTTAGCCAAATAATCCCCAAGACCGGCTATGGATACCGACTCAAGAATGCTTCCACCATCAGTCACCTCCTCTACATGAATGACATCAAGCTGTACGTCAAGAGCGAGCGAGACATTGACTCATTTATCCACACAACCAGGATCTACCAGGATGACATCGGAATGTCATTCGGACTTGAGAAGTGTGGGCGGATGGTGACAAAGAGAGGGAAGGTAGTCCATACAGAAGGGGTCTCACTCCCTGACGGTAGAATAGCAGACATTGAGGACAGCTACAAGTACCACACAAGAAAAGCAGCCACAGCCAAATGCCTCCAACGAGTAAGGCAAGTCCTAAGGAGTCAGCTCAATGGCAAAAACAAGGTCCAGGCAATCAACAGCTATGCCCTGCCCATCATCAGATACCCTGCACGAATAATAAGCTGGCCAAAGGAAGAGATTCAGATCACAGATGTGAAAACACGAAAGCTCCTAACCATGCATGGAGGGTTCCACCCCAAATCCAGCACCCTGGGACTGTACACTAAGAGCAAGGAAGGAGGCAGAGGACTAGTGAGTGTCTGAACCACTATCCAGGATGAAACATCCAACATCCTGGAATACATCAGGAAGATGGCCTCGGCGGACAAAGTGCTCGGTCTCAGGCAGTGGAAAACAGATAATGTAGTGATGGAGGAACCATCATGGGAGGAAAAGCCCCTCCATGGGATGTACCACCGACAGATAACTGAAGTGGCTGATATGGAGGAATCCTACCAATGGCTAGAAAGGGCTGGACTGAAAGACAGCACAGAGGCACTGACCATCGCTGCACAGGAGCAGGCCTTGACAACCAGAGCAGTAGAGGCCCAGATCTACCATACAAGACAAGACCCCAGGTGTGAACTGTGCAAAGAGGCTCCTGAGACAATCCAGCACATAACTGCAGGGTGTAAGATGCTGGCAGGAAAAGCCTACAAGGAGCGTCATAACCAAGTGGCTGGTATAGTGTACAGGAACATCTGTGTGGAGTACAGACTGGAGACCCCGAGGTCAAGGTGGGAAACACCTCCGAAGGTGGTTAAGAATAACCGAGCTAAGATCCTGTGGGACTTCCAGATCCAGCGCGACAAAATGGTAATGGCAAACCAGCCGGACATTGTGGTGATGGACAAACAGCAGAGGAAAGTCGTTGTGGTTGACATCACAATACCAAGCGATTGCAACATCAGAAAAAGGAACATGAGAAACTGGAGAAATACCAAGGCCTGAAAGAAGAACTTGAGTAGGCCTGGAAAATGAAGGCAACAGTGGTGCCTATGGTCATTGGAGCACTCGGGGCAGTAACCCCCAAACTGGAAGAGTGGCTACAGCAGATCCCAGGACAAACCTCAGACATCTCGGTCCAGAAGAGTGCAGTCCTAGGAACAGCCAAGATACTGCGCAGAACCCTCAAGCTCCCAGGCCTCTGGTAGAGGACCCGAGCTTGAATGGATGAGAGACTGCCCACGGAGGGCGAGGGGACAATTTTTTTTTGTAAATGTATATATATGTATTAGCGTGTGTGAATGGTTGTTTGTCTCCTATGTGTTGGCCCTGCGATGGACTGGTGACCTGTCCAGGGTGTACCTGCCTCTCACCTGTTAATGCTGGGATAGACTCCAGCTTACCTGCGACCCGCAATGGACCAACCGGTACAGAGAATGAATGAATGAATGAATGAATGAATGAATGAATGTAAGGCAAGGCAAGGCAAGGCAAGGCAGTTTATTTGTATAGCACATTTCATGTACAGGACAATTTAAAGTGCTTTACATAAAACAAAGATATTACAGATATTTAGAATAGTAAAAGGCATCAACACATAATCAACACATAATCACAATTAAATAATAAATTACATTAAAATGATTAAAAGCAAGATAAGTTAAAAAAAAGTTACCGTGCAGATTTCATGCATAGGCGCATGAGAAAAGAAAAGTTTTTAACCTGGATTTAAAAATGTCTACATTTGGGGAAAGTTTAATCTCCACTGGCAGTTTGTTCCATTTGTTTGCAGCATAACAGCTAAATGCTGCTTCTCCATGTTTAGTCTGGACTCTGGTCTGGACTAGTTGACCAGAGTCTTTGGATCTAAGAGCTCTGCTAGGTTTATATTCTCTGAACATATCACAGATGTATTCTGGGCCTAAACCATTCTGGGATTTGTAAATGATCAGAAGGGTTTTAAAATCTATTCTGTGACTGACTGGAAGCCAGTGTAAAGATTTTAAAACTGGTGTGATGTGTTCAGATCTCTTAGTCCTGGTTAAAACTCTAGCAGCAGCGTTCTGGATGAGCTGCAGATGTTTAATGCTCTTTTTAGGAAGTCCTGTTAAAAGACCATTACAGTAATCCAGTCTACTGGAGATGAATGCATGGATGAGTTTCTCTTGGTCTTTCTGGGAGACTAAACTTTTAATTCTGTTGATGTTTCGGAGCTGGTAAAAAGCTGTCTTAGTGACAGCTTTGATATGGCTGCTGAAAGTCAGATCTGAGTCTATCAACACTCCCAGGTTACGAACTTGGTTGGTAATTTTAAGAGCCCGAGTCTCCAGGTGTTTGCCAATGCTGACCCTCTTCTCTTTGCTACCAAACAGAATAATCTCAGTTTTGTCTTCATTTAATTGTAGGAAATTCTCCCTCATCCAGATGTTTATTTGCTTCAGACACTGACACATTAAGTCTATTGGACTGCTGTCATCTGGTGACAGAGACACATAAAGTTGTGTATCATCTGCATAACTTTGATAACTAATGCTATAGTTTTGTAATATTTTACCCAAAGGGAGCATATACAAGTTGAACAGAAGAGGTCCAAGGACTGACCCCTGGGGGACTCCACAAGTCATGGCCACTCGCTCGGATTCATAGCTGCCGATCGTAACAAAATAACTCCGGCCTTCTAAATAGGACCTGGACCAGTTAAGGACCGCTCCAGAAAGTCCAACCCAGTTTTCCAGCCTGTGCAACAGGATTCTGTGATCTACAGTATCAAACGCAGCACTGAGATCCAACAGAACCAGGACTGATACTTGACCAGAATCGGTATTCAACCTAATGTCATTTAACACTTTGACCAGAGCTGTTTCAGTGCTGTGATGAGGTCGGAAGCCGGACTGAAATTTATCAAGATTTCCACTTTCATTTAAAAAGTCATGAAGCTGGTGAAATACAACTTTTTCAATAATCTTGGAAATAATAGAGAGGTTAGAGACAGGTCTATAGTTGTTCATTATAGAGGCGTCTAGAGTCCTTTTCTTTAGGAGTGGCTTAATAGCAGCTATCTTTAGTGACTTGGGAAAAATGCCTGATGCCAGCGAGCTGTTAACTATCAGTAGGAGATTACTTTCTACTGAGGTAAAAACTGTTTTTAAAAAGTCGGATGGTATCATGTCCAGAGTGCATGTTGTTGATTTCAAATGCCAAACTGTTTCTTGTAGGACTTTTAAATTCACCATTTTAAATTGTGACATGACATCAGAATTATTTCCGGGTTTTAGACACAGACTAATTTTCTTGTTTGACTGTGTGGAATTAATATTTTGCCTAATTGTTTTAATTTTTTTGGCTAAAAAAGTTTGCAAATTGGTTGCATTTCTCAGTGGAAAGGAGCTCTGGGCTTATCTGTTTAGGAGGATTTGTAAGTTTTTCAATCATAGCAAACAGAGTGCGAGAATTGTTGACATTCCTGTTAATCATTTCAGATAAATGCAGCTCTCTGGCCTTGCACAGCTCATTGTTATAGTTACGTAGGCTTTGTTTGTACAGCTCATAGTAAATTTGAAGTTTATTTTTCCGCCATTTCCGCTCAGTTTTTCTGCATTCTCTTTTTAGGCTGGTAACCACAGTGGTGTTTCTCCATGGTGTTTTCTGTTTGCTCAAGTTGCTCTTGATTCTTATCGGTGCAACAGCATCCATTACATTCAAGATTTTCAGATTGAAATTATCCAGGAGTCTATCAACTGACTCTGCACTGGTTGTTGGTAACATCGCTATGGCCTCCACAAACTTAGCACTTGTTCTTTCATTAATGTACCTCTTCCTAACGGAGAAGCAGGTTGGTTGAACATTCTGAGTGATCAGTAAATCAAACAAAATACAAAAATGGTCAGACAAGGCCAAGTCAGTGACCGCAACAGAAGAAATATCAACACCCTTTGAAATAACCAGGTCCAGAATGTGACCTCGAATGTGGGTCGGTTGTTTAACATGTTGCCACAAACCAAACATGTCCAATATGGAACAAAATTCCTTGACATTACCATCCGTCATGTTATCTATGTGAATGTTAAAATCCCCAGTTAAGATGAAATGGTTACAATCAGTAGAGATAACCGACAATAATTCAGAAAATTCATCAATAAAATTTACACAGTGTCCTGGACGTCTGTAGATGATTAGAAATAGGATTTTAGGAATGCCCCTTAAAATAAAACTAAGATATTCAAAAGAAGTAAAATCACCAAATGACATTTCTTTACACTGGAATGAATCTTTAAATAAGGCAGCTTCTCTTCCCCCTTTCCTCCCGTTTCGACATTTATTCATGAAACTAAAATGAGGGGGTGCTGTTTCATTAAGAACTGTAGCACTTGTGTCTTCTGTTAACCATGTTTCTGTCAGAAAAAGAAAATCTAAACTGTGAGAAATGATGAAGTCATTAACTAACAGTGACTTGTTGGACAGAGATCTAACATTTAGTACAGCTAGCTTTATGAAGTTTACACTGGTCTCTGTTGTATTCTGAGTTATACAAGGTACAGTTAAGAGATTAGATCGATTCACCCCACAAACTGACCGTGTTCGATTCCTTATTTTACTAACACAGGAATCCTACTGGGTCCAGGCTTGATCTCAGAACAGCTGTCAGTAGTAGCAAAACTACAGCAAGGACCCTGAACGCATCATGGCATGTTATCTTTGTTGTGAATTCTGCTGCTCTGGGAACCTCCTCCCATGCCCTGCTCGGTCAGGACAGATGATCTAATAGGAGGATGAGGAGGGGGAGCCCTGTATTTCTTGGTAGATGGTGGTCGCTGGGGTTCAGACCTGGATAGAGACATCCTTTTAAGACCTTGGGTGATATGGAGAAGAGGGTCTGGTGAGGGGGGAGAGCTGGGAGTTGATCGCTTCTCTGCTGTGTCCTTCGCTCTTATCTGTACACTCATGTTTGGGTTTGCCGTCCCAACAGCATGACGCAAGTGTGCACCAAGTAATCTGCATCCAGTTAGATTTGGATGCACACCATCAGGTCTGAATCGCTCCTTACAGTTCCAAAAGATATTGAAGTTATCAATGAACTTTATCCCATGGGTGATACATGCGTTTGATAACCATGTGTTCAGGCCAAGAAGTCTACTGAAAAGTTCAATTCCTTTACCCGCTGTAGGAATGGGTCCTGAAATGTAAACATGGTGTGCTCCCAACTGACACAGTCTCTCCAACAGCAGAGAAAAGTCTTTTTTAAGGATCTCAGAGCCAATTTTCCTCCTCAGAATATCAAAAGACCCTGTGTGGACAATAATCTTCATACCATCTGGATGTGAAGACAGAATGATCGGCAACATCTCTGTCAGTTCCCTGACTGATGTATCAAAAAGTGTTAGATTTTCCGTCTTTGCCATCCTCACATGCTGTGTTATAGAGTCCCAAATCAGAATTGTGTCTATTTGTTTTTGTGTGGAGGCGCCGATAGCTTCTCGAGTCCTCCTGTTTGTGGGATTTTGGCCTCTCCTCCTGGTCTGGTTAGCCCTGGGCTGAGTTTTAGGGCTATTTCTTGAATTTTGATAAATCCTTGCATTACATTCATCATCATTCATTTTAATATGACTCAACACATCATATTTATTATGCAGTGAGACTTCAGATGGTGGAGTGAGTGCTGGAGCTTTAAATTTCCTGCTGGATTTACCTCTGCGACGAACAACATCAGACCAGGTTCTGGCCGGGGTTGAGGACTTTGGTCTGGCACCAACAGTGTTCCAGAAGGAGAGATCAGTCTGATGGTCTGGTTTGGGATTTTCCTCAGCTATTCCAATGTCATTTGAACACATCCAGGGAAGTGTATCAGCCAGGTCTGTAGCGGGAGGCTCCACATTCGACATGCCTTCGCGTATGAAGATGTGACTCAATCCATTTGACAACTCAGTAGCATGTACAGAAGCTACTACAGAGTCAATAAATTCTTCATTCACACGAATGTCTTGCAGTGTTTCAATCCTCTTCTCCAGCTGTGTTATCCTCAAAGAAAGTTGCTCACACTCAGTGCAGCTCACTGATACTGCAGGGTTAGGAGACATCATTCCACTAGTTCTCCGATGGCAATTTAACTAAATTTATCAAAAATATATTCGTTCCAGTGATTTATAAGTGACCAGGAGTCCTTGTTCCTAAATTTCTTGCCGGTAAAGATAAGAAAAAAGAAGGAAAAAAGAAGAAAAATGCAAGCAGAAAGGAGAGCAGAGCAGGAAGCGTCCGCACGGCAGCAAAGCAGGAATGTATGTGTATATGTATATGTATATGTATATGTAAATATATATATTATTGCTGGGCAACTTTTAAAATTTTCCACAAATATCTACATCCCTTAGAAGAAAGGCCTTTTATCCTCTTTTTATAAAGATTTTATGTTTTTCTTTATTTTGAAACCTAAATATGGAAATAAAAATGTGGTTCTTCAAAAATAACAAATATCCTATGGAGGCTCTTCATTAAAAATATACGCTTAATTTTAAGAGTCGTGTCTGACAGCTTTCCAAAGCCTCCTGCAGAACTGGACCAGAACCTGAAGCAGCATCTTTCAGATGTGAAGAAAGCTTTGTCTGAAAACCTGCAGAGAAGTGGCTATTGGTTTTCTGGAGAGATGAAGGGATGCCTAACCAACTGTTGTTATCATCAGATGTTTGCTCACCTTCATGATCTGCTTTAGAAAATCAGCCTGTCCATAAACTTCCTTCTGCTGATGAACTCGGCTGGGATGCTGAAAAGGGGGGGTAAAGGAGAAGGATTCTAGGGGCCCATGATTGACAGGAGCCCAGAAGGGCCCTTAATGCAACTGTAATACTAACAAGACTATCTAATACGTAATAATAAACTTACAATTACAAGTTTCTTTGTTTGGAAACATTTCTGAACACCCACTCACCCTCTATTTTTTCCTGAAATGGTTCAGTCCACCTGCACCATCATCTGTGGAGCTCAGTGCTACAGACAGACAGCGAGTAGATGCTAAGACGGCAAGATGGGTCAAAAAATTGGGAAGTTTAAAAAGAAAAGAAAAAAGCTGAGACTGGAGAGAGAACAATGATGTGGAGTATTGGTAGTCAAATTAATTTCCCTTAACATTTTTGGTGAAATCCCTGAAAGCACCTTTAAGTAAAACAAAATAGTGCGAGGCCACCAGAAATAATGATTGTGATACTATTACAAATGACATTACATCATTGGAGATACTATAAAGCTGAACTTCAAGGACTTGTTAGTGATTTTGCAGGGAGAAAGCTCCATGTTGGGCTCTTGGTGAAAAAGGCTGAGCAAGGACAGTGATTGTGAATGAGACTGCAAGAGCTTGACTCAGCAGCGTACCTTTACCACTCCTTGATATCTTACACAAAGTTTTACCTTTTAAAATGTGATTATTTATTTTTAAGGACGGCTCCCAGCCATCGTTTGGCTGTAAATCTCCACAGTGGTTTGCTTGTGACCGTATTACATTCATTTCATACAATAAAATAAACCATGTGAGGTCCCGCTATTTTGTTTTCTGAGCCTACCTAATTTATTTGACCATGTGCTTATGATTTTATTTATTTATTCATTTATTTATTTCTATTTATTAATTTTTTGTTGCCTCTTGTTCAGTAATAACGTTCACAATACAATCATAAAAAACGATTGGCCATTTTGTTTTTGATGGTGTTTTAGCTGAGATTTGATTTGTTTCTACACAGATTGTAAATGCATTTCAGTTTAAGTAGTCATTTTAAGTATTCCTTTCACGAATTTTAAAAAAGAGAGATGGTTTTTGGAATATAAAGCATCTGTCTTGCAGCAAATAATTAAATCTAAATTAACTTCATTGTACTTTTAGTGCTTCCCTTACCAAGCAGCCTAGCTGTCATGTTTTTCATTTCACAAATATAGGTATGATGTTCAAAATATCATTAAAATTGCTCATTTTATGTATTATAGTATCACAATTTTCAGGTACTGCTTCAGTTCCTTTTATGGGGTCCAAAATCCCTGGCAGTGCCCCTGGAACTGGGTCTCACATACGTACCTGAGGCATGTATCTGTGAGCTCATGCATGTTTACCAAACCTTTAATATTGCATATGATAAAGTTTACCATCACTTCACCATGTTGCAAATCAAAACTGGCAGCACCAGAAAGCAGGATTTAACCCTTTAACACCTAATGTATCATTTTAGATAAATAACATACTAATACTGAGACCTATCAGCATGTCCATAAACTGCCTCCTGCCGATGAACTGGGTCTCACATACGTACAGGTGTGTACCAACACCAGAAAGCAGGATTTAACCCTTTAACACCTAATGTATCATATTAAATTCATATAGTTTCTAATACCTATTTGTTTTATCAATTATCTTAACGATAGTTTGAGACTTTTTAAACCAGAACACTCTGCTTACCACTTCATATGGGGTGAGGTAAAAAAAAGTAAAAAAAAAAAAAAAGAAATCTCTTATTTATGACAGTTAAGTAATTTATTTCATGGGTGCTCAGTGGGCTCACCTTTGTGTTCAGGATGAAACCCCAAGAGGCTTCAAAATGTCAGAAGCTAATAATTCTGAGACTTATGGTCTCTTTTTGTTACCCACCAGTAACGTTACCATTACCTGACCAGTACTGCTGGGATCCAAAGTGGCCGACAGAGGAACTAATAGTAATCCTCTACACTAGATCATTTTATGAAATTGGGATTTGAGACATGGGTCTCATGACTTCACACATCTTTGTGTTTCCAGATTGTTCTATGTTGCCAGCGTTATAAAGAAAGGTCCCATTTACATAAAAACTAAATAAATAAAAATAGTACTGCAGTGCAAACCTGCTGTGATGTCACTGAACGTTCAGTGTGTGTGACGTTGGATATGCATGACCAAAGAATTTTGAGCAGGTTTACTTCATAGAGTCAGTTACCATGGTAACAAACTCAGGGATAAAACCCAGTTTCCTTAAATTTGAGGTTGAAACACTCAGAGTTTTTTACATAAGCTGCTTTCTGGAACAGACCCCAGGGATCGGAGCCCGACTGATGGCGATTTCTTATTGTGATCCATAAACATGTCAGATTCTGGGTAAAGATCCTACTGAAGTAGCTAAAATCAGCTGATCTGACTTAAAGATTGATTAGGTTTTGTTGAACCTGCCCTCAGATGATGTTTTTGTTTGGTGTTTTGTTTGTTTTATTTGTCTTTTGTTTATTTGTTTTGTTTTTGTTTTATTGTTTAAGCAGTTTTATAATAATCTTATAATAATCATTTTAATAGTAAAAATACGAATGAACTTAAATATCTAACCTTCATTTTTCACAACATTTTTCACAACATTTTATATCATGTTTTACATTTTTAGATTCACAGAAGTAAAAAAAAATGGACTGACCATAAACCATAGTTTTGTTTTGGGTTGTTTGTTTTATTTAAATTTTTTTTTTTTTTTTTGTTTTTGTTTTTTTTTTTTTTTTTGTGAGGGGATAGGAAAGGAGGAAAGTGAAAAAAGAGGTGTGGTTAAAGGGTTAAGAGTAAAGGGAATAGAGAAAGACCCACTGAGCACGAGACAGAAGTTTGGTTGGAAATTGTTTTCTTTTTTGATGACTGTGGCTGTTTCTCAGCTACAATCACCTCTGTCGTTGTGTGGCTGTAAAATTTCTGTTGAACTATACAGCTACACTTTCAGGGAATGAATACCTAATTATACCATTAAGAGTACAAAGGAATATCACTGGGGTAGAACCCTTAAAGGTAAAGCTGAACCCTCTACAGCACAGTTTATACTTCATAAAGACCAATACTGTCCCTCTGGGGGCCGTCTGGTCTTAAGGTAAAAACTGCACTGTTAAGGGAACAGCAGCACCTTTGAGGGTACCGCCCCAGTGACAATCCATTTAACCCCTGAAGGTACAACAAAGTATTTATTTTCTGAAAGTATAAACAATAACAGAAATCTGAAAATCAATTTAGATGTCTTTGTGACTTCTTTTCAGTCAAATCGTGTTCAGTGGGGGTGAAAGGACAGGGATAGATGGAGAAAGTAAGCATATAAAAATAAATAAATAAATATAAAAAATAAATATATAAATAAATAAAAATAAAAAAATAGGGGTAGGTCTTCATGCCAGAAATTCTTTAGCGTCCAGCGCAGAGGTTTTTTTTCTGGCTCACAGACGTCTTTTAGGCCTGTTCTTTGATTAACATCAGAGCTTCTAAGTTCTCAACTCTTTTCAGTAAGCTCTCTCTGAAGCATTTTTCCTCTCGTGCATTCTTGTCTTGATACTTCATAAGAGAGGATAATTCTTCTAGAAGCTCTGACTTCTGACCTTGCTGCTGCCCCTGGTCTTCCAGTTCTCTCTCCGACTCCATCGCGGATCTTTCTGTGGAGGTTTTAATTTCTTCCTGCTCAACCAGGAGGAGGTTCTTGCGCTGCTCCCATTGGTGTTTCTGCTCATCCAGTTCCTGCTGGGTTTTCACCAGAGCAGACTTTATTCTAGCATTCTCCTCCACCTCCTGGGCCAAGCAGGTCTCAGCTCTTGATGCCTTGGTCTTCTCAGCAGTGAGAGCTGCTTCCAGCTGGACCACTCTGCTGGAGACGTCTGCATGCTGCTGATGTTCTTTCTTCAGTTCAGCATACAGGATGGCTTTCTCCTTCTCAGACACGGATTTCTGAGATTCCACTTGTTGTTTCAGCCTCTTCAGCTCAGTCATGAGAGCTGTTTTCTCATCACTGGTCTCCCGTTGTTGATCCTGGAGCTGAATGTGAATCTGGCTCAGTTCGGTTTTGGCTTTGTCCGTTTCACGTTGCAGCTCGGATACCGAAGTCTCAGCCAATTCTCTTTTCTTTTTCTCCTCCTGGAGTTCTGCCTCCAGTTTCTGCACCTGCTTAGACGCTAATGACTGCATGGTGTTACTGTTGTTGACCTGATTTTGCAGTTCTGTTAGCTGATTCCGCATCTCCTCATGTTGTTTCTGTAGCTCTGCGATCTTTTCATCCTTTACAGCCAAGGTCTGATGGAACTGGAGCTCTGGGATCATCAGCAGACTGGAGCTGTGAGGGATATTCTGTTCATCAACAAGGTTCGTGTTGACAGACTGGCTGTTTGTTGGTTTGTTGACCAGCAGAAGTTTGAGGATTGGATGTGGATCTGCGGTTGGAGGTGCTGGCAATGAAGGGATTGGCTCAGGCTCTGGTTCTGTTGGTGGTAAAAGAACCACAGATTCTGAAGGGACCCCAACAGGGATTTCTGATCCTGGGTTTCCAGATATTATTTGGGGATTCTCCAGGTTTTCAGGAATCTTGAGGTCTTCCTGGTTCTTGTCTATGTGATGTTCACATGTTTGACTCTCTGCCTGTAGCTGAGGGACTTCCTCAAGATTATCCTGATGGTTTTTGTCCAGGGGTTCTAACGGTTGATTCCAGACAGGTGCCAAAATGATATTCTTCTTACCCCTCTTGCGTCGTCTTCTTTTACTTTGTTGTTCAGCTGCCTTTGGCTCTTCGATGACAGACTTTATTTCTTGTGGAACAGGTGTTTGATTCTCCGACGCTGGTTTGGTGGTAGTCTGTACAGACTGTTCTGCAGGGATCGGAGCAAGCGTGTTGGATACAGGTGCTTGCTCAGAAAGACTTGCTCCAGGTTGGGGAACCTGGTCTGCAACAGACTTACTGACAACACTGTTGGTTTCCATTACAGATGAATCTTTTTCAGGTTCTCTGACTGGAGGCTGTGCAGCTGAAACAGTGTTAAGACTTTCCAGCTCAGCCTTTGTGTTGTCGTCCTGTCTCCTGTCTGTTGGATGTTCAGGTGTTTGACTCTCTGCCTGATGACAGGACTGATTTAGATTTTCAGGCAGAGCATCAGCAACTTCAGTCTCTGATGGTGGATGACTGGAGATTTCCTCAAGCTGAACTGTTGTTGGTTGTATTAGAACCAAAGGTTCTGCAATAAGTTCAGCTGAGATTTCGGATCCTGGGCCTCCAGATGTTGTTGGGGGATTCTCCAGGTTTTCAGGAATCTTGAGTTCTTTCTGAGTCTTGTCTATGTGAGATGTTTGACTCTCTGCCTCAGTGTTCATCAGAGCACCAGAGTAAGACTCATCTTTGTCCTGGACATTTGATGGATCTTTAACCAGCTGTGGTAGCTGAGGGACTTCCTCAAGATTTTCCTCATGGCTTTTGTCCATGGATTCTGATGGTAGATCCCAGACTATCTCAGGTCTACTTTTCTTGCTTTTTTTACGTCGGTTTCTTTGACTTTGTTGTTCTGCTGCCCTTGGCTCCTCAATGACAGACTTTATTTCTTGTGGAACGGATGTTTCATTCTCTGACCTGTCTGTTGGATGTTCAGATGTTTGACTCTCTGCCTGATGACAGGCCTGATTTAGTTTTTCAGGCAGAACATCATCAACTTTAGTCTCTGATGGTGGATGACTGGATTCTGCATCTTTGATTTCATGATGTTCCTCGGCCTGTTTACAGGACTTGTCTGTGTTTGCAATGACCACTGTTGGAATTTCTGATCCAGGGGCTTCAAATGTTTTTTTCTGGGGATTTTCCAGGTTCTCAGATTCCTTGCCAACATCAGCTGTGGTGTCGTCTCTCTTACTCTCGTGATTTTCAGATGTATTTGTCTGCAGTGCAGGGAATTCCTCACTGTTCAACAAAACACCAGAGTTAGACTCACCTTTCTCCTGTAAGGTTGATGGGCCTTTAGGCAACTTTGCATGGAGCGGAAATCCCTCGATATAGTCTTCATAGGTTTCATGTATCGTTTCATACATCGCTGTCCAGTTAACCTCCGTAGAGGAATACTTCTTCTTCTTGCGGCGTTTCTTTTTTTGTTGATCTCCTGTTGCAACTGGTCTCTCATAATACAGTTCTGCAGGGACTGCAAAGAATATTTTAGATCCAGCTTCTTGCTCAGAAGAAGTTTCTCCATCTTGTGGAACCTGGTCTGCAACAGGTGTTGTAACAACACTTTCATTTCCCGTCGCAGCTAAATGTTGTTCAGCTTCTCTGACGGGAGGCTCTGCACGTGAAACTGTCTCAGATCTGTTTTTGTGATCTTCAGACGTTTTTGTCTGCAGATTCTTCAGCAATGCACCAGAGTAACTCACCTTACCTTTGTCCTGGACATTTGATGGCTTTTTAACCAACTCTGGTGGCTGAGGGACTTCCTTAGGATTACCCTGATTTAGGTTTTCAGGGAGAGCATCAGCAACTTTAGTCTCTGATGGTGGATGACTGGATTCTGTAACTTTGCCTAGAACCAAAGGTTCTGCAGCGAGTTCAGTAGTTATTTCTGATCCCTGGCCTCCAAATGTTTTTTTCTGGAGATTCTGCGGGTTCTCAGATTCCTTGCCAACATCAGCTTTCTCCTGTAAGGTTGATGGGCCTTTAGGCAACTTTGCATGGAGAGGAAATCCCTCGATGTAGTCTTCATAGGTTTCATGTATCGTTTCATACATCGCTGTCCAGTTAACCTCCGTAGAGGAATACTTCTTCTTCTTGCGGCGTTTCTTTTTTTGTTGATCTCCTGTTGCAACTGGTCTCTCATAATACAGTTCTGCAGGGACTGCAAAGAATATTTTAGATCCAGCTTCTTGCTCAGAAGAAGTTTCTCCATCTTGTGGAACCTGGTCTGCAACAGGTGTTGTAACAACACTTTCAGTTACCGCGGCAGCTAAATGTTGTTCAGCTTCTCTGACGGGAGGCTCTGCAGGTGAGACTGTCTCAGATCTGTTTTTGTGATCTTCAGACGTTTTTGTCTGCAGATTCTTCAGCAATGCACCAGAGTAACTCACCTTACCTTTGTCCTGGACATTTGATGGCTTTTTAACCAACTCTGGTGGCTGAGGGACTTCCTTAGGATTACCCTGATTTAGGTTTTCAGGGAGAGCATCAGCAACTTTAGTCTCTGAGGTTGGATGACTGGATTGTGTAACTTTGCCTAGAACCAAAGGTTCTGCAGTGAGTTTAGTAGTTATTTCTGATCCCGGGCCTCCAAATGTTTTTTTCTGGAGATTCTGCGGGTTCTCAGATTCCTTGCCAACATCAGCTTTCTCCTGTAAGGTTGATGGGCCTTTAGGCAACTTTGCATGGAGAGGAAATCCCTCGATGTAGTCTTCATAGGTTTCATGTATCGTTTCATACATCGCTGTCCAGTTAACCTCCGTAGAGGAATACTTCTTCTTCTTGCGGCGTTTCTTTTTTTGTTGATCTCCTGTTGCAACTGGTCTCTCATAATACAGTTCTGCAGGGACTGCAAAGAATATTTTAGATCCAGCTTCTTGCTCAGAAGAAGTTTCTCCATCTTGTGGAACTTGCTCTGCAACAGGTGTTGTAACATCACTTTCAGTTACCGCCGCAGCTAAATGTTGTTCAGCTTCTCTGACGGGAGGCTCTGCAGGTGAAACTGTCTCAGATCTGTTTTTGTGATCTTCAGACGTTTTTGTCTGCAGATTCTTCAGCAATGCACCAGAGTAACTCACCTTACCTTTGTCCTGGACATTTGATGGCTTTTTAACTAACTCTGGTGGCTGAGGGACTTCCTTAGGATTACCCTGATTTAGGTTTTCAGGGAGAGCATCAGCAATTTTAGTCTCTGATGGTGGATGACTGGAGATTTCCTCAAGCCGAACTTGTGTTGGTTTTATTAGAACCAAAGGTTCTGCAGTGAGTTCAGCTGGGATTTCACATCCTGGGCCTCCAAATGTTATTGGGGAGTTCTGGCTTCCAGATTTCACTGAAGTTTCAGCAAATTTTGGTGCCTGAGGAGAGGGCACCTCAAAGATTGGTTCCAAAGGTTTACATCTCCTGACTTTACCTTTTTTATTTTTCCTTTGATCTTCTTGGAGTTCTCCTTTGATTTTAAGATGTTTCTCACAGTTGCTGGGCTGATCTGTGCTTGTAAGGAGTTCAGTGGGGATTTCTGATCCTGGGCCTCCAAATGTTATTTTCTGGAGATTCTCAGTGTTTTCAGATTTCTTGCAAACATCTGTGCCATCTCTCTGAATCTCTTCTTTGTTATCTTCAGTTGTTTGTTTCTCAGCCTGAAGACGGGGCTGGTTTATGTTTGCAAGACGTTCAGCTGGGATTTCACATCCTGGGCCTCTGAATGTTTTCTGGAGATTCTCCGGGTTCTCAGATTCCTTGCCAACATCAGCTTTCTCCTGCAAGGTTGATGGGCCTTTAGGCAACTTTGCATGGAGAGGAAATCCCTCGATGTAGTCTTCATAGGTTTCATGTATCGTTTCATACATCGCTGTCCAGTTAACCTCCGTAGAGGAATACTTCTTCTTCTTGCGGCGTTTCTTTTTTTGTTGATCTCCTGTTGCAACTGGTCTCTCATAATACAGTTCTGCAGGGACTGCAAAGAATATTTTAGATCCAGCTTCTTGCTCAGAAGAAGTTTCTCCATCTTGTGGAACCTGGTCTGCAACAGGTGTTGTAACAACACTTTCAGTTACCGTCGCAGCTAAATGTTGTTCAGCTTCTCTGACGGGAGGCTCTGCAGGTGAAACTGTCTCAGATCTGTTTTTGTGATCTTCAGACGTTTTTGTCTGCAGATTTTTCAGCAATGCACCAGAGTAACTCACCTTACCTTTGTCCTGGACATTTGATGGCTTTTTAACCAACTTTGGTGGCTGAGGGACTTCCTTAGGATTATGCTGATGTTTTTTCTCCATGGGTTGCGATTGTAGATTGCGGACAGGCCCCATAGAACTGTTTCCCACAATCAGTCCAGATGTAACTTTCTTGACGTCCTTACGTTTCTTTGAAACGTTGCCCGTTTTAGCCTGAGTGTTGTGAACATCACAGTTCGACTTCAGAGATGTAGGTCTCATGACCGTCTCGGGTTGTCCACTGTGGACTTGATCTATTCCATCTACTGCCATTTTCAAAACAATTGATTTGTATTTCCTTTCTCCAAAAACTGGAATCGGGGTGCGTAACGAGATGTGTACTGAGATGCGTTCTCAAAGTGTACTGACTTGATGACGAAAGCAGTTGGTTTTATAGGCACAGTGATGTCACAATCATCAAAGCAAACTTAGGCTCCGCCCTTCAGCTAACTACATTCTATAACTGTTGCTAGACAACACCAAACTGGTCTCCACCCCTCAGACCATTCCATTAGATATTCGAAGACCTGTTAGCTGTTGCCTGGCAACGGCTGCAATTCAGTCTCTGCCTGTATGTAGCCAAAGTTCTGCTGAGGATTTTTATCATAGGAGCACATCAGAAAATTTCCATTTTCCATAAAATTCAAACTTTACCAACTCAAACACCAGGCCTGAAGAAGATCAGACAAACAGTTGTTGGTTTAGATGAAAACCAGACTAACACAGGTTCCTTAATCTAGTTGTGGACCTTGTTTTTTTTTTTTTGTAAATTTGCATTAAGAAATTTAACCTTTTTAATCCCAGTCATCATCCAGACATTATTTTTAAAGGACAGCCTTAGTTGTCAAATTATGAGGGTAAAATCATGTAAAATGAATGTATTAATAGACATAGCAGCACAGTAGCCAACCAAAGCAACAGGACAAAATTGATCACTAAGAAACACAGACAGGCATTAACATTTTCACACTTTTCTCTCTTGTTTAAGCCCCCTCAAAGTTCAAACCTTCATAGAAAAATAAGTCTAGTATTATAGACACAGAACACAATGCATTATATAAAAAAAATTTTAAAAAGTATGCAAAATTGCACAAAAAATATCTGCGAAACTGCAAGGCCACGAAAAGTGAACCGCATTATAGCAAGGGACCACTGTATATACATACACACACACACACACACACATATATACATATATATAAATATATATATGTCTGAACCCCCTTAGCCAAATAATCCCCAAGACTGGCTATGGATACCGACTCAAGAATGCTTCCACCATAAGTCACCTCCTCTACATGAATGACATCAAGCTGTACGTCAAGAGCGAGCGAGACATTGACTCATTTATCCACACAACCAGGATCTACCAGGATGACATCGGAATGTCATTCGGACTTGAGAAGTGTGGGCGAATGGTGACAAAGAGAGGGAAGGTAGTCCATACAGAAGGGGTCTCACTCCCAGACGGTAGAATAGCAGACATTGAGGACAGCTACAAGTACCACACAAGAAAAGCAGCCACAGCCAAATGCCTCCAACGAGTAAGGCAAGTCCTAAGGAGTCAGCTCAATGGCAAAAACAAGGTCCAGGCAATCAACAGCTATGCCCTGCCCATCATCACGAATAATACGAATAATAAGCTGGCCAAAGGAAGAGATTCAGATCACAGATGTGAAAACACGAAAGCTCCTAACCATGCATGGAGGGTTCCACCCCAAATCCAGCACCCTGGGACTGTACACTAAGAGCAAGGAAGGAGGCAGAGGACTAGTGAGTGTCTGAACCACTATCCAGGATGAAACATCCAACATCCTGGAATACATCAGGAAGATGGCCACGGCGGACAAAGTGCTCGGTCTCAGGCAGTGGAAAACAGATAATGTAGTGATGGAGGAACCATCATGGGAGGAAAAGCCCCTCCATGGGATGTACCACCGACAGATAACTGAAGTGGCTGATATGGAGAAATCCTACCAATGGCTAGAAAGGGCTGGACTGAAAGACAGCACAGAGGCACTGACCATCGCTGCACAGGAGCAGGCCTTGACAACCAGAGCAGTAGAGGCCCAGATCTACCATACAAGACAAGACCCCAGGTGTGAACTGTGCAAAGAGGCTCCTGAGACAATCCAGCACATAACTGCAGGGTGTAAGATGCTGGCAGGAAAAGCCTACAAGGAGCGTCATAACCAAGTGGCTGGTATAGTGTACAGGAACATCTGTGTGGAGTACAGACTGGAGGCCCCGAGGTCAAGGTGGGAAACACCTCCGAAGGTGGTTAAGAATAACCGAGCTAAGATCCTGTGGGACTTCCAGATCCAGACCGACAAAATGGTAATGGCAAACTAGCCGGACATTGTGGTGACACCTTCTGACATGGCCCGATGAGGCACAGAACATATATAGAAGCTTATGTAGGATTATTTACACCCTCTACACAACACGGTAATCAAACAACAGAGTGTGTTCAGTGAGAGGCTTGTTCAGGTCTGCTGTAAGACTGAAAGGTACAGAAGATCATTCCTGCCAGCACCCATCGGCCTCCAGAACAAGACCTCCTAGTCATTATTATTATTATTATTATTATTTTTTTATTGTTGTTTCAAAAAAGGGGTGAGAGAGGAAAAAAAAAACATTTTTTTATCTTCCTGTGGATCAATAAAGTATTTTTCACTTTGTTTAATTTAATAAATAAATACTCTCTACACATATTTTTTAAATTAGATCCAATTAATAAATTTTAACTGTAAGTCAGTTTCTTCTTCATTCACTCAATCTGGAGTGTGTATGTCACTCTATGCCATCTTAGTGGGGACTTGTGTCATTCTGTACCATCCAACAGTGGACCCCTGTCATTCCATATCAACCAAGTGGGGACCTTCTGACATGGCCCGATGAGCCAAAAAACATATATTACACATTTAGAGAAGATTTCTGAGGATTATTTACACCCTCTCCTGGCACATTGATCAAACAACAGAGTCTGTTCAGTGAGAAGTTTCTTCAAGTCCACTGTAAGAATGAAAGGTACTGAAAATCATCCCTGCCATCAGCAACAGCAGCCATCAGCCTACAGAAATTGACCTCCTCATAATTATTATCATTATAGTTTTATTGTTAAGGAGCGAGAGAGCAAACTTTACTACATTGTTGAATTTCCCTGTGGGATTAATAAAGTATTTGTCATTACATATATATATATATATATATATATATATACATATGTGTATGAAAAATTGAATTCAAACTTCCTTAAACTTAGCCTGCTTAGTGTCAGGAGGTTTGCTACCTAAATTGCCTGTTCATCAGTCACTCTGTAGTCTGAAAGGCCTCCTGTCATATGCTAAGTGGGGAGTGTGAAAAGCGACGTGTGAATGGGTCGTTAAAATTACCCCTCAGCCAGCAGGGGGACTGCTGAATATTAACTTTAACACACACACACATCCAGGTCCCGTCTTGGCTAAAGTTGTAAAAATTCTCCAGATGGTTTTTTACATGTTTTTAACATGATTTAAAGCATGTCCAAGAGGGGACCTAAAAAATGTCCCCTGTTAGCTTCATGGTCCCCTGTTAGTGAGTGTGTAATGACGGATTAGTCCACTCTTAGATAGGTGCACAGGTACACACACACACACACACACACACACACACACACACACACACACACACACACACACACACTCTTTTCCTGCAGCATAAAGACTTTTTCCTGAAGAATTTATAAAATCTTCTGGAATGTTAGCAGGGTAAAGCTGGTTGGAACGATGTGTGGTCTGTTATCAGTCTGAACTCATTCGGAGTCCACTGAAACGCTGTGGGGTTCCTCAGGGCAGTTTTCTGGAGACGCTTCAGTTTGAATCAATCTTCAATAGTTATAAAAAAAAAAGGTTTGACAAACATTCAAAGTTTAACTTATTAAATAATCACGTTCTGAAAAAATGACCCTATTAGGGTAACAAAGAATACCATTAGATAATCACAGGAATTATCCAACAATGCTGTTGAGCTTCATCTGCACGGCACACTGACGGAGTGGGAAGATTTATAGTTTCACTCCATGATTTTTAATGTTCTTAATTTATGCAACTTCACATTTCTTTGGTTAGAAAGCCGATTTGTAGATGGAGCTTTAGTCAGATGCATTAGCAGACTTAATCCCGGTACACACAAAGACTTTTTGGCTGTTTTTGTCTCGTGTTTGCCTCTTCCCGACCACGGACAGCAAAACACCCGGTGATCCTGACTAAGGTTTTTTTGTCCAATCATTTGGTCTGTGGTGTGTTACGAGCAGATTTGTCTCGATAATCCGCTTCAAAACGGGTCGTAGCAGACAATCGGAAATACTCAACATGTTCGATATTTCAGAGCCGATGTCTGAGGAACGCCGACCACTCGTGCATTGTGACTGCATGGATGGTGACGTGTAAGGAATGTAGCCAATCAGAGAGCGAGCTGACTGGGGTCTGTGTTCACGCCTTCTCCAGTCTGTTATTTTTTTCAGTTCTGGCTGTTAACAATAGTCCCAAAACCATCATCATTCCCTTGTCCTATATATCCCTTTAATGGTGGATGTGTGTTTTCCGGTTATTATTATTATTATTATGTTTCTTCTTCTTCGTTTTTTTGCCGGTTGTTGCTATGGTTCTTCTCCTACGTTTTTATTAGATCATGTTTGGTCACGTGAGATTTCTGGCTCGGAGGACTAGATTGTAGATGAGTTGCAGGACATCATCGCTATGTGTGTGTTGTTCTGTGATTAGAATATCGGAGCCACTACACACATTATGATCGAAGCTGGTTAATGCCTGATTTTTTTATCTTTACATGTGAGGTCTCGACCAGTTAAAAAAACAAATTCAGATTAAAAAAATCGTTATGTGTGTACTAGGCTTTAGAACATGCATGTTACCTGTCAGAGGTTAAACACACTTTCTGTGGAACCAGCTCCCAGTCTTCAGGAAGCAGACACCTCCTCTACCGTTCAGATCAGACTTCAAACTTTCCTTCCTGTTAAATCTTATAGCAGGTCTGGCTTGGTGACTCTGATCCACCCCTTTAGGCTGCTGAGGCCTTTTCTCAGCAGGTATCCCTGGCTTAGAGTAATGGTGCTTGCTGATCTCTCTTTTCCTGCAGCTTTTTTCTATCTTCTTGTCTGGTTTTGGTGATATAGTTTGGTACATTACTGCCATCTTGTGGTGCTAGTAAGAAACACGTTATTACTAGAAGTTGATGAACTATTTTTTACAATAAATTATTTAACTATTAAAAAGTCATTACTCATCCACAACACAGTACAGTGCAAAACTCCTGATCCAGAGTCTGGATTAAATCCTCATCTCTGACTTTATTGCAATCTTTTAAATTGGTCTATTAATAGCTCTCCATCTTTCTGGAGGGCTTTTATTTTAATTATTTATTTATTTTACATTTTCAGTTTTTTTTCCTTCATTTTTGGTCCAGTTCTTGTACTGATGATTTTTAAAGGAATGCTTTTTTTCTTTGTTATGCAGCTTAACTCAGAGACAACCACATAACCACGACACATAACAGACCACTTAGCAAAGAACCTGTTTTAAACTGGATCTGTAGGCTCTTTTTTAACCAGCAGCCTGTCACAAATCACATCAGCTGTTCCCATTTTTTTAGTTTTATCTCTGACAAACAGCAAAGATAACACAGTGAGACGGAAAACAGGATTTTTGCAGCAACAAGGTGATTCCTAAACAGCTGTTAGCTGAAAACTTGGAATCTTAGCATGGTGTGTAGAGATAGGAACAAATCCAGCAAAGACCTGACCCAGACCTTAATCAGGACCCGGGAGATGCACCTGGACCATCAGTTGATCAACTGTTGGCTGAGGCCTCATAAGAAATGGTCTCCATGAGCGATTGCTCTCAAGAAGTCATTCTTAAGGAGGGGAAACGGGGAGAAATGGGTGAGGTATGACACCAGAACGGGACTGAAGATCAGAGGCAGCAGGTCTGATGGAGGATGGATCCTCCTCAGAACCTGAATCTCTACATTACTAAAGTAATGTGGGATCATCTGGAGAACAGAACAGGCAGAAACATCCAAAGAAGAGCTTTGGAAAGTCCTTCAAGAAGTCTGGACAATTACTTTAAATGTTTTCACTTTTTCCATTTTATTTGGCAAATCTTTAAGCAGGAAAAGTCCAAATGAGATCACAGACCTCCTTTTCAAGGAAATCCTGGTCAATAAAAGCTGCAGCACAAACACACAAGAGACAATCGCCGTTGAAAAAAAATCACTCAGTATAAAAAGGCACTAAAAGCAGTGACGGGTCAATGATTGCTTCTCCACATCTTACAATATGGATTTAAAATGATAAAAAGTGACAAGTTCTTGAAGCTGTAAAATGTTTTGTAGACTGTTGCAGTCTGAAGGAGCACAGTACTGAAATGCTGTTTTTCTGCTCTATATGAACAGTGTGTAGAAATCACCAGCCTACTGCTGGAGATATGCACACACAGGAAGGGAGGGAGCAGACCAAATGAGTCTTAGTAAATTAATACTTCTCTAAGAGGGTTCAGCTGATGAAGGATAAAACTGCTCAGACCAAATATTCACTTTCAGATCCTTAGAGCTGGACAGACTCTGGTTCTGACTCAGATACTGGATTTAGATTTATGTTAAACACATTTTCCTGCAAATATATGAATAAATGAAGATCAGAATTATAATTATGCCTTCTCATTTCTGGATATTTCTCAGGCTGTAATTGACCGACAACGTCCTTCATCCTGGAGGAATTTTTACTGCTGGAAAAGCAGCTTATATAAGCTCCACATCGTGTCGTCCGGATGCTGCAGAACATTCTGCACCTCCCAGCATCAGCATGTACAGACGAACACGCTCTTCCTCTCTGGCACATGCAGGCTGCCATACCTCGCCTGTTTCTGCCGCCTGCTAACAAGTGTTGTGCAGGTGCAAATGATGTGACGGTATGTTAGCGTCTGCAGCCTCCTGTGCAGCGAAGATCACATCCAGACAGGGATGAAGTTGGTACACAGGATTTGATTTGCATTCCTGATGAAGCAAAAGAAAATCCAGAAACACTTGATACCAAGGAAAATGATCTGTTCCAGCACATTTATGTCTACTCTTTAAATTCTAAATTAGACTGAAGGGAACAGACATGCTAATAATCAGAGTTTAAACTCAGAAAAATTAAAGAGTAAAAATAACAAAAGCGTGGAAAGCTGTGAAGGTGTAAAACCCAGCAGCTGATCCGTTAGATGGTGTTTTGACTCGGCCTGGTCCCTCTGTGTTTTATTAGTCACGTAGTGAATATGATTACCAGCACTCAGCCCTCAAGTTTATCTTTGATTTTTTGCTAATTGCACCATAACAGAAGCATAATCCCACACGTTCATTAACACAGGCTGAAAATTAAGTGTTGATATCACATCTGCTCCTGAATCCTCAGCATCCACACGTGTGAACGGCGTCGCGCTCGGTTCATTGCTTTACTATTCTCATGATTTGGTACGAGTGCTGAGATTAAGCTCTGTAATCACTGGGTGGGGAATTAGAAAAGTAGCAGGAAGCTGCAGCACGAGTGATGCTGAGGTCTATTTGTGGGAGCGTGGAGGTGTTTCTCCTCCATCGCCTCCAACAAAAGGTGAAAATTGCACCCTGAGGGGAAACGCTTTGCTGGGGGGGAGGGTGTCGATTCACCCAGCCTTCCTCTCTTTGTTTCTGTCTCTGGCTTTGGCTTGTTCGCCAAACTCCACGGCTGTCCTTCTGAGCTGGTTTCTGGGGGCCGGCTGCAGGGCCCCCAGGGGCCTTCAGGGAGCCTTGAGCTGCTGATATCCAGTACATAACATCTACACGCGAGCAGGACGAGTTGAAACACACACACATCCCAGCATTCGTTGGACTCAGAAACATGAACGTGGACCAGAGGAACTCTCTTCAGTCAGTCTAACTTCTAGTTTAACATGCTCCTTTTAGAAACTGTTACCAGAATTATTAAACAAGTGTATATGATATTTAATTTAAAAGTAAATAAATAAAACCAAGAAATGGAAATAATCTTTTTTGTGATCAAACTTAGTTAAATATCTAAGGAACAAACTAACATAACATGCATGTCTGCACCCTGGAGTACACGGAGAGAACAGGCATACATGACGGAGAACATGCAAACTCCACACAGAAAGACCCGGAGCCTGTTCCTGGAAGCAGGTTCAACTGGGTTAACTCACTCTGAGCTGAGCTACTCTGGCTTTCTGGTTCCAGATCAGCTGTTTGAGGTAGTTCAATCAGCTCTGAGTATCGTTACCCAGAGTTGGGAACCACAACAAAAAGCCGATACCTGGAGTCACCATGGCAACTGCTGACAAAAAGCTACCAGATATTGCACCCCACTGGTGGCTTCGGGACTGCAGTTCTTATACAAGAGTACAGCGAATACAAAGAGGTGTTCTGTAACAAAGGGAAGACTGCTGTAAGGAGAGAGATGCATCATGGGAGAAAACTGGCAACTGACTGAATAATCAAAACTGTAGCATTTGGGTAAATTATTATTAGACTGAATAAACTCGGAGTATTATTTATGGTCAATCCCACCGGGGAAAACACACATTAGAAAATGAAGTATGATGATGTAATGTACTGAAGCAGGCTGAGCTCCTTCATCTCAGGAGGAGGAGGATGGTGAGTAGACACCAGATCCATTTGTTGGGAATGTCAGCGACTAGATGCCAGCGTGAAACATGATGTATAATCATGGTACATTTTATCCTAATCACCCTGCCCACATGCTACAGTTTTAATAAAGTTAAATATGAAGTTAGTGGACGAGTGGACTCCAACTTCCACACTGACCCAATCAGCAGTTTTCTCCCATGATGCATCTCTCCATGGCAGCAGCAGTGTTTCCTGTCTGGAACAGGCCCCTGCTGCTCCTGATGAAGTGGATGAAGTGGAAGGTGAATGGATTTTGTTTAAAGACTTTCCGTTATGAGTTTCGGTGAGTGAGGTTATCTTTTAATCCTCTCAGGTTCATATGTGTAAGAAACTGAAGGAGCAGGTAAAAGTGTGTTTTATCAAAGATTATGATCTTAAGAACAAATTATAATTCTAAACACAGGAAGCTAAACTTTCGACTCTGTGGGTGAATTTAAACGTTTTTAACTGAACCAGTAAAATCGTTTCTACAGTTTTTATTGAACATGTGAAAACATCCTAATCAGACCTTCTTCTCTGAAGTAAAAGCTGCTGTGGAGGTTTTCTTCCACTCAGTATCCATCTCATCAGGTTTTTATTCGGTGATGATGGAGATGAAGGATTTAATTAGCAGATCCAGGTTAACCAGCTGTTAACACCTTCCGCTACACCTGGTAAAGCCTCTCCACCCTCTCCGCCACCCACCAGCTGAAGGCGACTGCTGCCACATCGCATGTCCGGACTCCACACAGTGAAACGATGTTTGGATGCAGCAGATTAAATCTGTACAACATTTCCTGTGATGAAGCTTCACACCACAGCCATTAATAAAAAGCTGAGCTGGAATCAGTCAGAGCTCATCCTTCGTCGTAGTTTTACACAAACATTTTTCTTCTATGAGCATCCTGATCAAACTGGAAACGGAACATTTTCATACTGAATGTTTTAGTTTTACTGCAATCGGTTTGTCAGTCTTTTGGTTTTTAGGCTTTTTTCATTAAAAAACATCCCACCACCTTTTATAAGCCGAGCAGATCATGACTGAAGGTGTGGTTCAGTCAATCACGGTCAGATGTGTTGATGTTCCTCAGCTTCAAGCAGAAACGACTGATTCTCTGATGTTTTAACAGGAACGAAGCAGCTGGTCACATGACCAGCAGGTCAGTGCTGCTCAGGTTTACTCACCACAGAAAACAAGCCAGCTGTGAAGCTCTGAGTCAGTAACTCATTACTGATCTTTATTAAGTATTTTCTTTAAATTATCAGAAACTAAATCCATAATGAGACACAGCAGAGTCATAAGTCATTTTTAAACTCTGATTAATACGTTTCCTCTATGGGAATAAAAAATAAGGAACATTTGGCTCCTTCTCCTTCAGCGACGAGTTTAGGTCCAAATTCCCAAACAGCGGGTGAATCCAAGCGACCGATTTGTTCTGAAAATGTTCTGCCTGATGAGTCTTACATTTGATCTTCATCTCAGATAAATCACAGCTTTAAAACAACAGTCTGGAGCCACAGACGGAGCTGAAGCGTCTTCTCTGCCCCGCTCAGTCTGATGGAGGCAAGCCGTCATGAAGGCAGCGCGGTGAGTTCACTGACCGATCATTCAGCAGTTTTATTCTACCTGAAATGTGGGTTTATAGATCCTCACTTCAGCTGCTCACTCTGTACTGGTTCAGCTGATTCCAGCGCAGCCATCCATCCTTCAACCAAAAGTTGCCGTTGCCATGACAACTAACCTCCCTCACCCTCTAAGCCAGGAGACACCAGGGCGTCTGGCTCTGGTCACACAGCAGTTTGGTGTTGATGATGGTGCACGGAGCACCATTGATGGTCAGGTCCTGTCGGGACTCCACCTGGTACTGAAGGTTCGTCAGCCCCCCCTCAGGGTCCACTTTAAACTGTTCCTGCAGGAGGGAGGAGGAGGAGGAGTTTACCACTTCTGAGAGGTGAACATTAGGCCGGCTACAGTCAGAACCAGCGAGGAAGAAAAATAACCGTGTTTTTGATTCTGCTTCAAATTTAGCAATAAAAAAAAGAAGAAAAAAAAGAAGAAAATAGCCACACTAACAACTGGTGGTGCTCGCACTCGTCTAAACAAATTCAGAGCTTCTGCAGCTTGTAATGTGTAAACTACAGATAAATATTTTAGTATTATCAAATGAAACGGTCATATTTCTGGTTTTCTTTGGTCCATGCAAAAACATGTAGAGATGTTCAGACCTGAACTTTTGGGTGAAGCTGACAGCGACGCTGCAGACGTTTAGTTGCGTCGCTGTCATGTGATCTGATCCTGCCAGCAGGACTACAGATGCAGGTATAATGTCTGTAAACCGCTTGACTCTGAGATGAAGGCTTCTCTTCACTCATAAAAACAAAACAGAGCGAGACTGACTCCAACATCTATTGATCCCGGTATCAGGACTGAAGTGCCTTCTCATCAGGGTCATTGGTGACAGTTTCTGTGCTCACAAACTAGCCGGTCAACTGTTATACGGTTCGTGTGTGAGAGGGCAGAGACATCGTCCTTCAGGAGTCTGATCCAGCCGGCGTGACCGGGTCATGTGATATTTTCACAGCAATGTAAAAAAATAAACAAACAAAACAAAACAAGGTCATGTGAGCTGCTTCACTGGAAAGTTCCGATCTGAAACGCTCCCAGTTTCCAGGAAAAGCACAGATGTGATGACTGAATGAGGCCTTTCCGCATTTCTGTCATTTTACTAAACAGAAAATAGCTTGTGAGTTTTATTAAAATAATTCTTAGATTTGGATTTTGGGGATTTTTGTGTAGCTTTGGACCCAGTGTGTTAATAAAATAGGTTACCGTGAAGCTAATTATTACCAGATTATTACCAGGAAGCCAAATACAGGTACGGTGAACTTTTATGGTAAACAGCCTCAGGATTATCAGGACTTCGCTGACGTTTTGTGACACAGTTTATGTCAGATCTGGTTATAAAACTCCTTCTGATGACAGCTGCCACCACTCTACAATAAATAAGATTTTCCTCTGGAACCAACCTGCCTCTGTCTGAGTGTGTCTGATAGAAAAGGGCAGATCTTTTCTACTACACTTTAATGTCAGTCTTAAAGGTGGTGCTTGGAGAGTCGGATATCTTCTGAAGTGATACGCGATGTAAAACGTTTGAGATCCACTGCTCCGAATGGAAATGAAATGTTTAGGAGCCGTGTGACGACAAATTTAAATAAGTCAAATTATTTAGCTAAAGATAAAATGCTAATGATTTTACCATTTTAATTCTTATAGAAGTATTTTACATTTTTCAAGGACATCTCATTTAGTCTTGTGTTTACATAATGTGTGCTCATGAAAGAGTCTGGTAAGTGTAAGCAGTCAGATTAACAAGTTCATTAGCAGAATGGAAGTTAAGCCCGACTCCCAAAACCAGACTGGTGAGAAAAACTCAACACCTGCATGTAGAGAAGAAGCTGCCATTTTTCTGTTTCCTGCTGTTTTTTTCTCAGCAAAGGAGTGTAAGATCAAGGTTAAAGATACTGAGCTCACTCTGCACAGACAGAGAGCTCCTCCATCCAGATGTGTGTGATCGCTCTTACAAGATTAAAACGTTTAGACTCAGTTCGGCTTCGCCATTATTTTCATTATCTCTCACTGGACTCTGAGAAACGGCTTGTCACACTAAGAAGCTGTTTGTTCTGTCAGATGGTAAAACCACAGAAGAAGAAGATGATTCAGGACAGAATCAATGCTGCCTGATGTTCTGTTTCACCTCAAACACTACAACTTCAGACGGGTCGGGGATGTCTGATCTAACAGCTGATGGGTCACATGTTGAACTGCAGTAAAGATTACAATATAAACCATGACCGCATCCAAAATCTCAACACTTCTTTCCTCAATCAGTTTGCGTGGCTCAAAGTGTCGCACCTGCTTCTGAGCGGCGACCCTCTTCTGGTCTCTCTTCCTCCAGGCCGGGTCGTGGATGTGGAGGAAGGTTTTATATCCTGTCGTGATGCCGTTCGGTCGGAAGAGCTGCAGACGAGGAACAGACATCCTCATATTTTAGCTTTTAATTTCCTTCAATGAACAGAGTCCAGACTTGATCCAGTTTGATCTGTCTGGAGGTGAGAAGACTTTTACCTGTAACTCTGCTTTTCTCAGCCTTCTATAGAACTCATCATCCTCTCTGCCCCAACCCCAGAACCGGTTCGACATCCCGTTACACTGCACACACACAGAAAGGAGAAAATATGATGCATTTCAGTACAATAAGAAAAAAAAAGAAAAAAAAAAACCAGTAACAGACGGTGTGAGAGGTGAGGGAGAGATGACCAGCAGATATCTGGGCTGCTGCAGCAGAGTCAATGCTCTGATGTTTGTGGCCTGCTTCCCTGCACACATTTCCACCTGAAAGAACAAACTCAGCTGGTTTAATGAGGGCCACGGCCCAAGTCTGCAGCTTGCATGTTGCAGAACATTCACCAAAAACTTCTAAATGGAATAGAGGCCTCAATGATACACCCGAACAGGTGAAATATCTCAGGTCCAAATATCTGCACGGAACAAGTTCTGCACGCTCCCTCAGCTTCAGCGCTCAGCAGGAGGAACAGCACCACCTGGTGGACAGCTGGGACCACTGCATGATGTCTCAGCTTGGACCTTTTTAAAGATAGAATAACTTCCTGTTTGTTCGTTTTGTTTTGTCAAACATCTTTCTGGAAACACTTTTTCTAATTTTAGAATCTCTAAATGAACAGAGTGCCTTTAAGGCCGTGAACAGGGTTCTGGACGAGGTCGGTACCATGTGGTAATGCTTCTTGGTGAGCAGCAGGATTCCTCCCACGTAGGTCTTGTAGTGGTACAGTGGATGCAGCTCCGGCGAGGCCACGTGGAACGGCCCATCCTCAGGAAAACCGTAGTCCAGAGCCTCGTTCAGGGGCAGCAGGTCCACGTCGTGCATGGCCAGGTAGTCGGTGTCGTTCCCGCTCTCCAGGTATCCCACGTTGATCAAAGACGCTCGATTGAATCTGAAAAGAGAAGGAAAACACTCGTCAGACTCCGCAGGTTGTTGTGGAACCCTTCACCTTCTGTTCTAGCCTGGTGGACCCTGATGAACCCCCCGGTCAACCCCGGGTGGACCCCCAGTGTTGTGCTGGAAGCCACTCCCTCACCTGTAGTGATCCACCTGGTTGATGATGAGGATCTTGTGGCGAATCTTCTTCTTGTTGAGAAAAGTGTGCATGAAAGGAACAAACACCAGCAGCTCCTCGAAGCGTTCTCTGAACGGGACCACCAGGGCCAGTTTGTGAGGACCCCAGGAGGGGTCGTCCGCTGCAGATGCCTGGTTTCCAGCCGGGCAGGGCGGCAGCTGGGGGGCGTGCTTGGCTTCATGGAAGGTGGAGGACATGTCCCCTGAACAGCTGAGCTGCAGCCAGAGCAGAGAGACGAGCACCAGAACCATGCAGAGTCCGAACAGCTTGTAGACCGTACACTTCCCCGTCAGGAGCCTGGAAACAACAGGAGGCTGTTAAAGGGGGTCTGGGTTCTGGTTCCACTTTAACCATGTGCAACAAAAACAGAACCATGGACCTGGAGGTCAGAACCAAAACTGCGTTCACTGAGCCACAGAAAGCAGCAGCAGCTGCTTCCAGGTCGGGTCTGATGCTTTTCTCCGAGTCACAAATGAAAGCTAAACATTCACTAAATTCATGTTTTCCAGGATGAAGACAAACATAAAGCTGCTGTGTTCAGGGTCAGTTCTTTCTAAAGGATGGAAGGTGAGTTAACAAACTTCCTACCAATTATTCAGTGTGATTTTCATATTCAGTTAGGAAATTCCTACTTTCAGCATCTACTGAACGCATCATCACATACTGACTGACCAGCAGGTTCCAGGTCAAACACGACAAGCACCAAGTCCAAACCAAACTCATCTGCAGGAACAACCCAGTCTGGCGCGCTCAGCGACACCTCTGTGGTCAAACCGAGCAGATCAGGAGGAGTCAGTCCCACCTTTACAGTTTACAGATAAATCAGGAAGGGAGGGACCACTGATGGTCTTTATTCTCAAACTGTTTCTGTTTTTGTCTCCTTGGACCAGCAGGTCCTACCAAAGTCTGCAGAGTGAGAACTGCTGACTCTGACCTCAGTTGTCAAACTTCCAGGGAAGATGTCTGAAAATTTGAATTTAACAAACAAACTCCAGTCAGTCACTCGGTTTCATCCAACAACACAAAGGAGTCAAACATTTCTGAAAATCCCAAAGAGGAAACAATCTTGCCATTATAATCTCCCACAGCACATCTGGATCCATGCAGGAATCTGCTTTGGTTCGACACAGCTGACGGAGAGTCTGGAGAATTCCTGATGCTGAGCAGACGACACAAAGACCGCCGACCTTTTCCACTCAGCAGAATCTGGACTCTAAAAAACCTGCCAGTGATTCCTGTCTGGGACTTGGTCTGAGGTGAGAAACTCCTGTTTCATCAAAGAATCATTTATCAACATCTGATATGGGAATATCTAATTTGTGTCCTAAAATGACCATCTGTATACTATTGGTGTTATATAACTGCTTGTTCCCAAGTGACCACCTGCATGTTATATTATTCTGCTTGTTTTGGGAACTGTGTAACTGCCTATCTTTGGAAGGGTGAGAAAAGGGTGTCTTGTAAATATGTTTACAAGACAGGATCTCAGGACTCATCCTCGCCTGTGGGAAGGACCGGCCATCCTCTCTCTCATGCGATGTTGTGTTTTTTCTAAATAAGTATAAAGACGGGGAAATCCCACATCTCGGTAGAGTCTGCTGCGGGTTACGTACGAACGCCCAGCCGGGGTTTTCTAAGCCACTCTACCGGGACTGTTGGCTCTCCAGTCCGTGTCAAAGGTAGGGCAAGCTATGCTATGCTATGCTATGCTTATAAGGCTGAACCCATTGAGATGTAATGATGAGTGTCATGAGCTGCGGGGAATAAACCTGACACATTTATTCTAGCACTCTGACTTTGTGTGTTTCATCTGCCGACCACCACGAACCTCTAAAATCACATATTACATTATTGGCGTCACGAACAATTAATACATTGTAATTGATGTTATTTGGTGGCTGCAGAAATGTTTATGAAACATAATAAGAAGCCTCCCGCCGTGGAGCAATCTGATGTGCCAGGTTGGACTGGCGAATGGAGTGAAGTTGCGCTCTGTCTGCGGGACGGCGGTGGTCGTCCCGAGCCGTGGGGAGATGCTGTAAAGGACGGCTCTCTAGCGGCTGCATTGCCTGTGCTTAAAGAAATTGTTGTTCCTCCGACATCCCCGTTGGGGGGGATTCAGAGGCGTGCGTGGTTTTGTGCATCAGCATGGCGTGTATCGCAGGAGAAAAAAGAACAGTTGGAAACACAGCTGTCTTTAGCCAGGCAAGAAGTAATGAAAATGCAGGCAGAGAAAGACGCACTGAATCACTGTTTGAACAAAGCTTTGGTGGGATTGGCTCTGACTCAGCGGCAAATGCGGAGGAGACCGCCCCGCCGTACTGACCCTGCCAAAGTCCGTACCGTGGCTGCACGGGTACGGGAGGATGCTAGTTGGGATCCCATGAAGTGGGATGAGGATGTCTGGGACGAGGCTGAAGGGTTAGACTGGTATCAGGCAAAACCAGTGACCCGTCGTCGCCAGACTGAGGATATGGCTCAGTTAATGATGAGGGCAGGAGTGTTTCTGGGAACGGCTGATGCATGGGCTGATATGAATGTGCCCAAATCAGTACGGGATCAGCTGATAAAAACCAGTCCTCCACATTACAGACCCCTGGTGTTGACATTAATGTTAAATGCTGTAGACAGACCTGCTTCTGCTGTACAAGGGATGATAAGAGAATTAGAAAATCTGGCAGATGGATTTTACTGGACCATTGCCAGTCTCACAGAACTGTAAATATGCATGTACTGCTGTAGATACTTATTCTGGAGTATTGATAGTTCACCCCTGTAAATTTAGTAATCAAAAGGCAACGTTATGGGAAAACCATGTAGAATGGATTTATCACATTCCATATCACCCACAAGCAGCAGGGTTAGACAGAATAAAAAATAGAAGTAAAAGTGGAATAAAAATAGAAATAAAATAAAGATAGAAATCCAGAGTGGATTGGCAGATAAAGTGCAGTGGCAAGATGATGACTATGTAAATAAAGGATGTGCAAAGATGATACAGAATGTTGAATGATGTGCAAAGGATACAAATATTGTATAATTATATGATATATAGTATCAGAGCGACAGTTATAGGTTGCAGTAAGTGGTTGACTTAGTCCAGTTGTGTGATCGTGGCTCTGGCAGAGGTAGATGAGTTATGAGTTAATTGAAAGACTAAATGGATTATTAAAATCCTCACTGAGGAAAGCCTCAGGTGATAATAGTTTAGATAATTGGAAGCGCAATTTACCAGAGGTGGTTAAACAAATTAATAACAGACCTCTTGCAGAAGGAGTGACACCACTCACTCAAATGGTCATGGTGCGAAAGTGTTAAAATGTGGAAAAAACAAAATGATGCTAAATTCCACTGCGAGCCACGACTCAGCAGGTTTTGGACCTGACAAGTAAATATAGCTGCTGAACCGTTTGTGGTCACTAAAGGTGACAAAATAGCTCAGCTGGTAATAAAACCATGTAATATGACAATGGTGCAAGAAATAACAACACCACAGGTGTTTACTACTAGAGGTCAAGGGGGATTTGGATTTAAAAGACTAATGCTGTGTGCTATATTCTTCTGAAGTCATGTGTCTCTTTCAGCCTGGTGTGCCTGGTGGATGTCTGAGTGGGAGTGGAGGAGGTTGATCGGAAGATCCAATAAGGAGGGGACGCAGAAGGATCCTCGCTAGGGCCCGCCTGAGACCTGGTGGTGCTGCCTGCTGGGGCATGCTGCTAGCTGCCCTCACTGTCACTGCGATGACCCCCCACCAGTCGATGGAGGAAGTGGTTCAGTTTCGAATGGGCTGGAGGAACGCAACAACAATGAGGCCTGTTACATTGCCAATTTATCAGTTAAGAAATGCTACAACCATAGATAATCGGACTAACCCTTTTATTTACCCAGTGGACGCATTGCCAAAGGAACTAGTAATTAAAAATCATACAGCTCCACTGGTGACGACCTGCCAGGAAAGAGCACACGCTGTGGTTCGAACAGGAGAAATCACTTGGACAATGTTGTCCAACACTGGAAATAAAGCTAGCCAGGCCGTTCATCGCCTGGGGAACTGGATGCCGGTCCCTATAGGACCCCAAAAAGAGACTGCAATCATTTTACAACAACAGTTGAAATGGCAAACTAGATTGTTTAATGACACTGCCGATGTTTTAATAAATGTAACCAAAGCTATTGATGCAACTGTGTGTGGTTTACAGGTGATATATTCCCGACTACAGGAGGAGAGGTTTGTACGGGTAATAACTACACCTAACCCAAATGAATGGAGACGATTGTTTGATATATCTGATGCTTTATGGTTACAAATAAAACCTGAACAGACTCGATGTAATATGACCATGTGTACAGTAAGTTGGATACAGTGGAATGTTACTCAAGTAATCACCATCTGTAAGTTTCAGGTATTACCATTGGTCGTACATAATAAGTATATGTTTTTGAGAACTTACGGTGAATGGTTTAGTCCCCAAACTAATCACACGTATGACCTGAAGGACTGTGAAACTACTGATCGAGGCCAAGCCTGCCTCTTATCTAAAGGGTATAGAAATCCATGCTTTACAGGAGACACGGCACTGTGTGAATGGTATATAGAACCAGCTAGCGACATGCTATGGCAAGTGGGCCCCAACACCCTTTGCGTAGCTACTACTCACAACCATACTCAGTTGCCTACTGTACCGTTCTCAGGTTGTTTAAAAGGTTTACACCTATGGCATTGGCACAATGTAACTTACAGGTTGACTAACTTTACCACAGAATCTCATCTGACGGCTGTCCAGTGGAAAGTGTTACACCTACCATGGCGAATTTCTCTGGAGCGTTTCCAAAGTGCACTGTCTCGCTCCCGTGATCTTAAAGATATTATGTCTAGCCATTCTCAGAATGTTACCCGTGCCTTAGTAACAACTCTAGTTAACCGGGAACAGGTTTTGCATGCAGCAAGGATGGTGGAGATGGACAGTGCTCATCACTGGTGGGACATTTTTTCAGGAATGTCTGTCACCGCTAGAACATATGTAGCTCCACCATTATTGATTCTTGTGGCTATTTTATGTGTATTGACGCTATGCAATGTATTAACATGTCTTTATATACGCCGGATTAAACAACGATTGTCTAGGACCATATGATGCACATACATATTTTAGCAGAAGATGGACCTTATGGAACGATGTGTTATCATGTAACTGTGGATACAGATACTGATGTAGATCAGTTCACTTATATGCACTGGAGTAATCAAGATCGATGGGTGCACAATGATGTATATGCCACGCGAATGGAGTTGTTAGATTTCGTGTGTCATTGGGTCAATACTATCTGCCAGGAGTATCAACATGCTCCTGGCCATACTGAAGATGATGATGTTATCTGGGAAGGTGAAGGTTTTATGAATTAAGGCCATTTTAGGCCAGAGGTGGAATGATATGGGAATATCTAATTTGTGTCCTAAAATGACCATCTGTATACTATTGGTGTTATATAACTGCTTGTTCCCAAGTGACCACCTGCATGTTATATTATTCTGCTTGTTTTGGGAACTGTGTAACTGCCTATCTTTGGAAGGGTGAGAAAAGGGTGTCTTGTAAATATGTTTACAAGACAGGATCTCAGGACTCATCCTCGCCTGTGGGAAGGACCGGCCATCCTCTCTCTCATGCGATGTTGTGTTTTTTCTAAATAAGTATAAAGACGGGGAAATCCCACATCTCGGTAGAGTCTGCTGCGGGTTACGTACGAACGCCCAGCCGGGGTTTTCTAAGCCACTCTACCGGGACTGTTGGCTCTCCAGTCCGTGTCAAAGGTAGGGCAAGCTATGCTATGCTATGCTATGCTTATAAGGCTGAACCCATTGAGATGTAATGATGAGTGTCATGAGCTGCGGGGAATAAACCTGACACATTTATTCTAGCACTCTGACTTTGTGTGTTTCATCTGCCGACCACCACGAACCTCTAAAAATCACACATTACAACATCTCCGTCATTAAATGTGAGATTTAGACAGAGTCCGTTTGACCGCCAAACACAGAAACGAGTCCAGACGTGCTGCAGGACGTTAGCGCCGATCAAGCATCACACAGCAATCCCGAGTTTCCCAAACTGTGACTTGATTTATGTGATTAATCGCATGATTTTCTGTGATCGATTGTGTTAACTTAGCAACTTGTTTCACAAACACTTATTTTAAAATAAGCTGCTTTTTAACAGCAGGTTTCTCTTTACACAGAAGCAGGTAAATATTTTCTGTAAATGTGATAAAATCAAATATATAAAGAAAGATGAAAACTTCAGGATTTATTAGTTAAAAGGGAACAAGTCAGCAGAATGAATGTGAAAGATGTGAAGCTGCCTTCACTTTAATCACAGAGGGACAAATATCTGATTTCCAGCCATCAGGTGTGTTTCCTGGGCTAGAGTCCCAGCACTTCTATTGTGAGGGAGGAAGTGATGTTTCAAGAGCAAAATAAAGATAATGACCTCGAACCAGTGCGAATATTCAGTTTCTAGTTAAGACCAAAACTAAAACTATGTAGATCCGAATATTTTCTTTTTGCCAGAGGAAAAAAGGTTTTTTGTGCGAGTTCATTTTGAGCCTTGTCTGTCAATCTACTTTGTTTTTAATTATTAATTATCAACAGTGACTTCTACATCATACTGCTGATGCTTCCGTCACATGTAGAATCGTAGGACTCCTACTCATCAGGACCCCTGGAAGTCCCTGGAACACAGTTTGGGAACCACTTGTCAAAACTCAAAGTTTAAGGTTTACTTACATCTTCTGTTGATGGGAAACTTTCGAGCCGTCACCTCTTAAAGGCCAAGAGAGAAAATGAATGAACAGTGGTTGTGTGTGCATAAATTTCTTCATTTAAGTTTAGACACAATGTGAGGTTTGTAGTTGAAAATCAGAAAAATGTGAAACCAAAAATAAACCATGTGTTTAAAAAAAAAAAAAAAATGTTGACATAAAAAAAAAACACTTATGTCAGCACTTTAAACTTTTCTTCCATATTTGATTATTTTTCCGAGTTTAAAACCTAAACACAGACCGGCAAACATCATGGCTGCAGATGAGTCTGTACATGAGTAGAAATACTCAGGAATCCAGCTTCAAACCTCACACCCAGCACCTGGTCAAAAAAACTGTCAGGACAAATTATTTCCTTTCTCTCACCCCCCCTTACACACCACTGCATACTGGTTGCTCGGCTTGGATGGTTTTCTTTGTCCTCTCATAGTCAAACACTGGATTATTTTTATTATAAAATTATTCTTGGTCTGCTCCCAAAGTTATCTACAAATATCTGCAAAAAGCAGTGGAACTTACTTTCTTTGTTCCAATCATCTATCTATCCACAATGTTTGTACTGAACTTGGAGGAAAAGGTTGTAAGTTTCTTGGCCACCACTACTTGGAATAAACTGCAAAATCAGCTGAATTATCATTAACTGCTCTCGTGACATTATTCAATTTTTAAATCTACTAGAAGCAGAAACATCAGACTGTAATTGCTCTATTTCACCAAGTCTGTCTCCCTTTAGGGCCATTCATTCATTTCAACAAATGGCCCACACACTTGGGTCTAAAACAGTGTGTTGGATGTCCTGAAAACGTGACATGGAATAATCCTCGAGTATTTTACAACCGTGGTCTTTAATTTTAGGAGGTTTTGTTTTAGCTTCTGTTCTATACAGTTCCCCGTTAAACTAGACGTAGATTTGATTTTGCTTAAGTGTGTTGTGTCTATCACCATGTTTATCCATCAAAGAAAAACACTATCCACATTAACGGGACCTGCAGTTGATGTTCTTTGGTTTAACAATAAAGAATAACGTCACATTTACCTCCTCTCCTCTTTGAAGTAGAGCACAGGTTTTCTTCTCGATGAATACATCATGTTTACAGACTGACAACTGATTTCAGAGCAGTTACATCCAGACAGTAAAACCACAGAAAACAGCGTCGAGGTTCAGAGGAGCGATAATCCTTCCCTCCATCCTTCCTCATTTGTCGGTGGTGACGGAGACCAAACTGTCCTCCATGCTGGGTCTCAGCCCACCGTTCATCCGGTGCAGTCAGCCGTTAAAATCCATATCTCGAACCGGTCAGTGCTGGACCAGTTAGCCGGGTGAAGCTAACGGGCTGCTGCTGCTGTACACGTAGCACGCAGCGGTTCACACACACGGCTGTTCCGGTTCCTCGCGCAGATTTTCGTTTTTAGTTTCGGTGAAATCCGTGACACCGTTTCTGATCGAGGGCCCGTTAATGTTTCAGCCCGTTTTATGGTTGCGGTTTCCAAAACAAGAAGTGGCTGAGGAGGTAATTTAAGCTAATTTTACGCTGGCAAATTTGACACAAGCCTTTTGACGCTCGGTCCAACCAGTCTTTGCATCCGACAGGAACAGAGGGGCTTACTAAAGGTTCCTACAGCGGGGTTTCGCACTCTCTTTTAAGTGTTCCAAGAAATCACGGTTTCGTTTAAAATTTATATTTACTATGAAAAAAAATAAACAGGAAAAAAAAAATAAATAAATATTGGTTTTAAAATATTTTGCATGTACTTGTCATACTAGACGAGATTTTAAAATTATATATGTCAATCCTCCAGCTTCAATGAGAAAACCTTTACTTTCTTCAACGTCAAAAGAAAATAATTAAATCGAATAAACCACTAAAACAGAAATCGGTTTAGTATTAATTTTATTACATTTTGCAGTCACATTTATTTAAATCTGTTCCAATATAATTCCCCTCAAAATACAATATTTTGACAGCATAAAAACCTCTAACAGCAACTGTGAGTTGAGTTTTGCTGTGAACTTTATGAGAGAAGAAACTGCTGATCAGTTGCATCCTTCAAAACAAAAACTTTATTCTGAGTGCAACTTCAGAGCCGTCTCACGTGCACTTTACACAAAAAACTTCAAACCCCAAAAGCAAAACTACCAAAAAAAAAGAAGAAAAAACTCCCCATTTGATTTAAATTCTACAACAAAATATTTTCTAAAAACCTTTTAACAAATGAAAATCTGCAGATTCTTAAAAAAAATCTCAAGAACAGAAGAGAGAAAAAAAGAACAAAGAAAACAAACAGGAGGATTTAAAATCAGAGAATATCTGAGTAGAGTAATAACAAAAACCTGCAGCTCTGCACAAGTTGAATATTTCTTGACTCACTAAATTTGACACGAAAAGACTGATGACAACTTCCAGCTTTTAAGATTTAAAAAGATCCCAGTTGGTAATTATGGCTTAAACTGCCAACAGAATGACTTCCTGAAATGTTTAATCTGGATGCTTTTCTAATGTTTCTTTTGACTGCAGTCAATCTGCAGCTTCATATGAATATTCTGAATTTATATTAAAAAAAAAAAAAAGTTCTCTCAATTCTTCATTAGAAACTTTATGGTTATACAGCAGAAGAGATGCTGACAGACACCAAATGTTTCCTGTGCAACTGAAAAGTTCTGCTGCTCTTTTGGGTCGTGATGGTTGTTTTGTTTTCTACAGAAATTAACAAAATAAAGAACAAGGTTCACAATCTGCATCATTTCTTTCTCCTTTTTTTATTTTGATTCAGAAGAGTCAAACATCGCTCTGTTTATCTGAGACTTCTGTCAGTGTTTCAGGACATCAACATCGGCCAATCTTCAGTTTCCTCTGAGCCACGTCGCAGCAGCGAGTCCAGGAAAAAAGCCAAAGAAGGCTCGGCAGTGCCAGAACTCATCCATGAGTGCCAAAAGTAGCCCAGATCAGGCCCAAATGGGTCTCACAAGAGATACGTCTTAGGTCAGTCAAGAAGTTAAAAAAAAAACTTTTTGACGACTCATGTTTGCAACAAACTGGGGGGTTAAAAAAAAACAAACAAAAAACAACCATTTTTATGTGAGGGAGCCGTCATTAATGTGATTCATGATCTAAAAACTTTAAATGAAACCAGCAACAGTCCAAATCTGTGGCTGAGCTGAAGGGGACAGTTTGAGAACCTCAAAATAAACCAACAATGGAACAAAGAAAAGCAGGAAAAAAAATCTTTTTCTGACTCAAACCTGTAAAAGTATTTTAGCTTTTGCTCAAACTGACCCGTTAAACAACTTCTGCAGATGTTTCCTGTCAGTCTGATTTCTAACGATCGATCTGGATGCGAACGCGCCGGCGCTACGAGCTCAGTTTCAGTAAATACGCTCAGTTTTCTCAGTAATCTGATTACATCTCAGACACTTGAGCTTCAGTGCAGCAGAAAAATCAGCTGATGCAGAAAATATGTGAAATAGTTGTTTTACAAATCAATTCTTAATTTCTGCTGAACAAGTGACCACCTGACTTTTCTTCGTCGAGAACATCTCTGGTGGCAAGTAACACAACGTCACCGTGAGTTCAAGAACCAAAACGGGGACGTGGACGTGAAAGCTTTCCCCATCTGTCGGTGACAAATAAACACAAACACACACACACAAACACACACAGTGTTCCTTGAAGTCTTCTGCAGGTGTGACGGGTTTGTCACCAACCAGGCTGCAGAGAAAACAACAAAGATGCTTTGGCTGGATTTCTCTGCTTCCATCTCTTCTGCAGCCTCTCGCCCGACAGCAGCGACCTCATCCGCTCAGTACTGCATTCACAAGTAGAGACTAAACACACACACTCACACACCAAACACGCACGTGCTTTTCCATGGAGTTACACCAGCTTCTTGGCCTCAAAGAAGCTCTTGAGGTGTCTCATCTGCCAGATGCCGATGGCCACCAGGATCAGGGTCTGGACGATGGACCACCAGAGGACGCGCTGGTTGGTGCTCTCGCTGGTCTGACGGAAACGCTCCTCACGGTACTGAGAGGACAGGTGGACAGACAGATGGTGGATCATTATGTTGTGTGTAAACAATGATGCATATCATCTGATATTTTAAAAAGAAAAACTTTTATTAATATTCACTCAACAAATTCATCCCATGTCCTTCACCAACGAGTTCAGAACCTGAATTAACAGTTGACGCCCATCCTGTTTGTCTCAGCAGCTCAGGTCTCCTCTTTCGGGTTTTGTATCTGGTTATTTTTGATAACAATGTTGAAGTTTGCCATGACAAAGAGATCTGCATCAAATAAAATTTGATGCTGCTTCAAAAGTAGCAAAGGGGATTCCCTGTGTTTCCCCAGGGGGTTTCCACAAGTCTCCAGCATGTCCTGCAGAGTTAGCAGTGCGTCATCTCTGTAGTAACCAAATACTTCCAAATAGCCAGCGTGCTGTTCTTTTTAGCCACCAGTTCTTTTGCATCCACATTTTGTCTCCTCTCGCAACCCTCCATGTGCTGTACTGCAGCCATTAGCATCTACATACATCTACACAGCATGAATGCACAGCAGCGTCACATCACTTCCTCGATAAATGTAAAAACAGAGACAACTATCACAGTTTAGGCCGTCATAGCGACATGTATAACACACAGGCTGATATCGAGATGAAGGCACATTTTTTACATATCGTGCAGCCTCACTTTTTTCCCTTCAAATCATTTCTTAAATCTTTGGAAACAAGGTTTAAGCTTCATGAAAACATGTCAGAAACAAAAGAGACTATGAATGAGTCTCTAAAGACGCCAACTTAGTATTTTTTTCAACTTTTGCAAATTAAAACAGAGGTATGCAACAACGAACTAGCTACTGCTACCACCTCCCAGGAGATGAGCTTGTAACTATGGCAACATGGCGGGATGGTGTCACACTAGATCCTGCTGGTTGGATTAGACCACTTTTTAGATAATTCTGACTTTTGGAGATGAAGACTTCATTCCTGTGTCCTCAACACAACCAACAGATCGATCCACATGATACTGCCCCCAAGTGGCAACACAATGCAACAACACAGACGTGTGAAGCAAATGGTCCTTTCCCACTAGAACCCACTGAAGGCTCAGCAATACATGCACGGCGTCAGCGTCAGGTTGGTTACGCCATCACCGCCGTAGGCTTTGTGTAGGTCCGTAGAGGCTCGAAGCGTCTCTCTCCCAACCAGACGTGCAGTCCGGCTACGCGAACACAATCCATTGTGACTGGTCAGTTTGTGATCACGTTTTTACAGACTTTTGGATCTTCTTGCTGAACGACTGCAGAACGTTTTCTTCTAATTTGTCTGCGCTGTAAAATGATCAGATGGATCATTTCTTCGTCTGCTTCCACAATCTCTCGAAGACATTGCACTGTGTCGGCCACCAAACAGGAAATACTTGCCAGAACTGAAGCGAACCATCGAAGAAAGTCCGTCCACCTGCAGATCCAGAAAAGAAACTGCAACACGACGCTGTTACCCTACGCTCGAGTATATCCACATTTCATCTGCCTCAGCTACGCGGACCCGACCTGACGCAGAGTATAAATCCAGCTTTAGCTCCACCTGAACTCAGCAGATACCGCACCACCTCGGCTTCCATTGTTTCCATTACAAGAGAGGGCAATTGAGGTCACCAGCTCACCCTGGATTTTTTCATTGGCCATCAAGCAAAGAAAAGTCTTCACCTCTGTGTCGGACGTTGTTATCCACAGTCGCGGCTTCAGGGTTTTAAAGATGGTCGGGAGTCACTCTCATGACTCATCCCACGATGTCAGATTCTGGCTAACAGGGGCCTGCTATCTTGACACATCACCGTTTTCAGCCCAGCTCCGCACCTTCAGAAACCAGATGGAGTAGGTGCTAAAAACCTATCTACTCGCCCCGGGAAAATCCAGGTGGGAGCACCAACAAATCAGGAAAGGTACTGTCAGGCTGGACTAAGTGGGTACTAGTGGTAAAGGGCCAAACGTGCCTCAATAAGGACGTTCAAGCCAACGTCCAACGCTGCTCACAGCAGACAAACGGCTGAAGATGTTTTAGTCTGTAACACAGCTGTGTTGAATACTGAGTAAAATTATCAGATCAGACTCTGCTTCTTATTTAAGGCCTCAGCTGGGTGAAGGGGTCAAAAGTTCTTTATCTCTAAACCAAGAAATCACCTCTGAAACTCGTTCAGCATCATCTCGATGTCTCAGCAGACCTAAAACAGCAGCAGCAGCAAGGTCAAAGTTTCTGACTCACCCTCTGATAGTTCTGCTCCTTCTGGATCTGGTCCACCTGCTCCACCAGCTGTCGGACTCGCAGCTGCAGCTCCGTCAGTTTGTCCTTAGCGGCGATCTCGGCATAATTGTTGGCATGCTCGCCCACCTGGATGTCCAGATGGACCCTCTGCAACAAAGAAGTGGTGGTCAGTGACCTGCAGATCCACTCAGAGTTCAGGTTCAGGTGCACTGAGCTCCATCTGAACATGACGACATGTCAGCGTTTACAGGTCAGAGCAGACAAAAATAAGCTGCTGAACATGCAGCTGGTCACCAGTCAGAGAGGAACGACAAAACAGACGCACTCTGAGCCGAGTGTGTGAGAAAGTCGAAGGTCCTGAGTCTTCTGCATTTGTGTGTGTGTGTTTGTGTGTGTGTGCACATCTCCTCACCAGCATGCCTCCAGCAAACAGCGAGAACTTGGAGGAGTTGGAGTGGAGGCAGATCTGGTGCTCTCCAGGTGTGTGCGACGTGAAGGTGAAGCGTCCCTCCGAGCCGTACTGCCGAGACAGAATCACCTGCAGGAAACAGACAGCGAGGTTAAGATGGGATCAATCGGGCCGCCTCACTGGATCAGGATGTCTTTTTCCAGCAGAGACCCGAGAACAGGAAGAATCAGAACAAACTATCTTTAAAACATATGGAGGAATGTTCCTATTTAAAATATCACCTGCTTCTGTACAGGATGCAAATAGAAAAGTGAGGCAGCCTAGATGTTTAGATTCTGGTGTTAATTAGGGCTGCAACTAATGACTTTTCTGATGGTCGATTAGTCACCGACTATTAAAACGACTAGTCGACCAATCGGATTATGTATCTCATGATTATTATAAATGGATCTTATTTCACTTTCAGCTTTGAAATCTTGCATGAGGTTTTTATGTAAGTCCGACGTGCCACCTCTTTAAATGTTTGAGCCTTGCAGACGTACTTCCGTGGTACACAAGGTCCACTTTACAAATCTCACATGTATTTAATTTATTTTGTAAGTTTAACGTGAAGTTATCCCAGACTTTTAACGTTCTCTGCTGCCGTTTTGCTCCCTAGTCTGCCACCATATTTTTCCCCTGGCGGACTTTATGCCGCACGTGCAACTCTCAGTAGAGATAAAAAAAAAAAAGAAGACGATGTCTCACTCTGTAGTTTTTTTTGTTTTGTTTTTTTTTGCCGACAATAGTCGACGGCTAAATTCATTGTCGACTATTTTTATTGTCAACTCATGTCGACAACGTCGACTAATCGCTGCTGCCCTAGTGTTAATTGTGCTGAGTTAACCTCGCGTTTAGATATTAAATGAAAATGTTCAAATCTGGTGGGCAGCAGCTTATCCACCTCATGGACTTAACTTAACCAACGGCTCAGAGCTTCCCGCTGGAAAAGTGCTGCATTCATTACAACATTTTCGCCTTTTAACCTGAACTGATGCAGCTTCTCAGACCGTCAACAGCCATGTCAAAAGACACCTCCTGTGGTCGTTGGAAAGGTGGTCTGTTTCAGAAAGGCCAAATTATTAGTCTAAATCAAGCAAATAAAACACCTGAGAAGGAGGACTAGGTGATAAATTAATTTTTTTATCTCATTTGAATTAGTCGTTTATGACAATTTACTTTCATGAAAATCTGGATTTCTTCCCCCTTAATTTGTGCTGTCAACTCTCTACTTAGGCTTCTGCAGTCAAGGGTGGACTCAGCCCTCCCCTCGTATTCTAGAGACACGCAAAACAAAACTTAAAATTAAATAAAAATAATAATAACTGCATCATCACTTTGTAGGAACTGGTTCAGTTCTTTAATCTATGACTCAGAACAAGTAACAACACACTGATAAAAGTATTTTAGAGGCTGCTTCTAAGAAAGTGGCGGCACAACAAATTTATTTCAGCACCTCAAACAGACGACGCTGATGGGTAGAAATGAGTTCTGTCAACTGGGCCGACATAAAGTCCATCAGTCCTCTGCACATATAGTCTATTTTGGGGAAGCCTAAGTTATAATGAAGCTTCAACACTTAACCATCAACTTTCAAGACCAAATCTCCAAGATGTTTATGTTTACTTCCAGAGTAAAGTCTTCCCAATTCGGTTCTGGTTAAACTGGTGTGAACGTCGGCAGGTTCGCAGGTTCAGAGACTCCAGAACGGAGTCCAAAGCAAAACCAGAATGGTGTCTGTCTGATACTAAGAGATGCAGTTAACTCACTGCTGGAATTTAGCTGCACATTGACCGCAGTGACATTTGCTGCTCTGTACCAGATGAAGACAGCAGCAGCCCATAAACTCCTGCTAACCAGTCCAATATCCAGTATGACGAGAAAGATGCTCGGTGGAAAAGGATCACAGATGCTGTTGCACCGCATATCACTAAAGATATGTTGCCTATTTATATGGTGGAAAAGTCTAATTTAATTTACCTTATTTACTAACATTTTCAATACGAGACACATTTACATTAAAAATATTAAGTTTAATGTTGTTTTTAATAAGTTTGACATATTTTAATAAAGAAAAAAAATGTAAAAATGGTTGATTAAAAGCCATTTTGAATTGTGTGAAAAAAATACTAGAAGAATACTTAAACTACTAAAATTTGGTTAAGAACAGTTTAGCACACTATTAAAACCCAGGAGGATGGTGGTGAATCATCACTTTTAAGGAGGAAATGTGGTGTAAAGTCAGAGTAGCCATCTAAAGATCTTGGTCAAAGATGAATGCAACTTTGACAGAAATGCATAATATGTACAGTAAGATGTTTGATTTTTAAAAAGTCAAAGTAATCCAGAGATGGCTGAATGCTTTGAATCTTCAGCTGGTCTTCACTCTTGAAGGCTCCATCATGACTTTACAATCTGTTTGTGGTGTTTATTCTTTGTGTTTACCTTGTCATCAGGGTCTTTGACCTCAACGAACATACCCAGACCCTGAGTGGCCGGCATATACTCCTCTTTTTGTTTATCATACAGCTGAGTGCGATAGTTACCTGCACAGAAACACAGACACAAACACACCAGATTAAATCTACCATATGAAGTCAGGCTGCAAAAAACACCTATATTCTTCACAGAATACTTTGTGAGTATGGTCTTTATACACTTTTTGCTTTGTGAATCCAACGCACAATAACTTAATGATTTCTTACACATGTCCAAAGAGACCTTACCCGATTTAAAATTTTACATTTTAATTTTCCTAATAAAATGATAGTGGTTTAGAACGTGTGGAGCTGGATTAAGAAAGGGTGTGAATATGATGTTGTTTTAGTCTTGAATGTTTGAAGCAGCTCAATTAAACTACATTTACAACAGGATGTGTCAAAGACAACATTCAGCCCACTTCCTGACAGGGCTGCTGGTGTCACTAAGACACCACCCAATAAGTAATTTAACTTCTGCACAAAAACTAGTTAAGACACTGTAACTAGCTTTATTATTGCAGTAAGCTTAGGAACTTAATCACTGTGGTTATACTCGAGCTTTATGCTTATTTGGGGTTTTCGGAAGAGCTTGAGTTTGTACTCAAGTCCATCTAAATATCAGAATGCTGTTACACCTTTCCCATTACACTTAGTTTCCGATATAGTAAATACAGCAAAGTGTTACACAAGTTCACAACTCTAAATTTAAAATTTCATAAAACTTCACAAATATGTAATAAGCCTTCATTTAGTTGTTGTGAACTTACTCAATAAGGACACGACAGAGAAGTTTAGCTCAGCTAGCCGATTAGCTAACTTGCTGAAGTTGAGGGGCTAACTGGCTGTTAGCATTAGCTGCCATCACTCACCAATAATCATCGTCTCGTCCGGAATTTCCTCAATGAAGCATTTCTTCTCGGTCTCACCGATGTGAAAATACAACGAGGAGACGCAGCTGTAGAAAACGTTTAGAAGTAAAACTGAGAACACGCAAGGCTGCATCCTGACTGACACCATCTTCCTGCCGGGAGAGAGCTCGAACTGAGCCTGCGCGGGCATCGCAGTGCCACGTAAACCCTAGAATCTCTGTGACCAATCAGCGTGCTGCGGAAGCATGCTGGGTGTTGTAGTTTTTGACAGTTTGCAAACACTTCAGCAAAGACAAAAGTCAAATGAATCTATTCATATTTCGCAACAGTACAGCTCTAAACTAATGTTTATTTATAATTCCAATTGAAAATGGCAACACTTACTATTGAGATATAGATGTGGATAAGCAGAAATTTAATATACTAGCTGATTACAAATGACATATTTTAAACTGATAATTATATTTGTTCTTAAGCAAAGAAAATGATCAATTTCTGTATCAAACAATGACATCGACCAGTTGTCAGTCTTTGACATGAGAGAATTTTCATTATATTGAATTTTGTGTGTGTGCGTGCATGTGTTTTTGAAACAACAGTAACATTGTGATTAAAATACATTTGTTTTTCAGAATTATGTATGTATTTTTTTTTTGTATGTAGCTTATAATATTTCCTACTGTGCATATTCATTGTCTTTACTTCTCCAGTTTTAAAACTGGTTAAACTAACAGGTTTTTGCATTTGTGCACTGTATGCTGAGAGCTGATTAAAAATAAAGAAAAATGTTAAAAACACTTCGTTTCTGTTAAATTATTTATCTTAATATTTTAAAACTTCTTTATTCTCACAAGTGTTCCTCTTTATATTTGCTAAACTTTTTCTCAATCTTTTACAGATTTATTCTTTTAGTCTCTTCAATTGAGCCACAATTTCACGTATCAAAACCTAATATTTCTCATATTTCACATCTAAGCTTGAATAATACATTTATTTGAAATTATCTATAATTATAATTATTTATTTCACAACCCTTCATATTTGCACGGTATATAATGATCATTATATTTTTTGCCAAATGTTAAAGGCTGATTGAGTTTTTAATTATTCACGTAAATCTCTTAATAATAAATAAACTTGAGCCAGAATTAGTATTAAAGTTTCCCACCTGTAGGGGAGCTCATTTTAAATCACTCCGGGTTTTTGCAGCGAAGAAGAACGAACTTCCGCTGAAGCTGTTTCCACGGCAACCCGACGGAATCAGACAATGGCGCCCGGTGAGTTTCCCTTCTTTTCTAAAGATAAACCGGTGAATTCAAAGCTGTAGAACCAAGTGCTTGTTAGTCATAGTAACAACATGGAAAATAATACAATAAAATAACAGGAGCTGAGAAGAAAACAGGAAGTATGATCTGTTTATTAGCTCCAAGCTAACAATCAAAATAGCAGTTAAGATAAAAGAGAGCAGAACGCATCTTAGTGTTGCAGACCAGACGAGGATTAAACCGCTTGTATAAATATCCATTCACTGCAGTACAGTAATCCTATGTTTAGTTGATGTTACTGTTGTAGTACTACAACTACTGCATCTGTTAATACATGTTTTACATACAGATATCGCTCTACGTAATGGACCAACTACTCATACTAATAATTCCTCACTGTGTATTTAAGTACAAAGTTTATAAAACGCAAGTGCTCAAGATACACCCGATCTTAAAATAAGATAAATACCACCTTAAATGAAAAAAAAAAAAAAAAAATTGACCCTTTTTCAGTATTTAACAAATTATATAAGTAGTCAAAATAACGAAAAGAACATGCATGACTCCCAGTGCATATGAGTAGAGCTGCAATTTGTAATAAATAATTAATATGAATAACTTAGGAAATTTATGGACTGTAATAATGGCTGTTAATTTTTAATCCTGTTTTTTCTTTTCTTTTTTTTTAACATTTAGACAGTATCTTGATTAAATGTTTTCCAATGTTTCATGTCCCCTTGAAAATCTGGAAGCTTCCAGTTTCAGCAGGTTATTCAAAACTCAAAGAAAATGTTAAATGCACCATAGTTCTGTTGGTATTGATTGGTGATGACTTTAGGAGTGTGAAGTAGGAGTGTGTGTCTCACAGCTGTGTTTCTTGTTTGTCTGCAGGGAGCCAGCCAATCGTATCCTTCTCATGAAAGTGGTGCAGAGCTGCAGCTCGCTCTGTCTGTCGATGTTGTCCTTGACTGTCTATTCCTCAGCTCTCGTCAACTCCTCTGCAGGTGCTCCTCTACCTCAACAGTTGGTACTTTGCTGCTTTCTACCTGGCAGAGATCCTCATGTTCATCTATAAAGGTCTGGAAGCTGCTGTATATTTCAGATGGGTTTTCCTTCTGTACTAAGTTTGAACTGTCAAAGATTCGTGTACACTCTTTACCGCTGTTTCACCTGACACCCAATCCTCTTTTTCATGCAGTAGAATTAGTTTTAGTTTCTGGCAGCAGTGGGACTCGTTGCATAATGTTTGCTAAGTGTTTTACCTGAATGATTTTACGAAGCCTGTAGGGTTTTTAACAACATCATTACAACAGAATCACTTTAAGGCTGCTTGCAAATGTATGAAAAGCAAATGTATCAACAGAATGAAAAGTGGCTTCAAATCAGGGGACACATCAGGGATCAGGGCTGCACAAAAGCACCTCAGCATGAGGATGAGATGATGCAGGGGACAGACAGGATGAGATCTTTCCAGGACAACACCAAGAGACTGTGGGACTAGACACAAAAAGAAAAAATGTTTTATTAATGATGAAGTCACAAAAGCCAATTAAGTCATTTTTATCTGTGTTTTGAAAACAAGAGGAATGCAGGAAAACTTTAGTGGGGTTTAAATATAATTCTGGAGAAAATGTTTAATTGACCAATAACCCTTTATAAGTTCATACAAAGAAAAAAGAAGGACAAAAATGTTTTGTTTGCTTTTGTTCATTTCCTTTGGATAATAATAATAAAAAAGAATGCTTTTTAACAAATGGTTGAGATAACAGTTAATAATATAGCAACAATAGTGAAATGGTCAAACTTGAAACAGTAGTGGGGAAAAAATACTTTCTTTTGACTTTACATACCAAAATCAAGTGGGCTAGATGGCTCAGGCAGGTGTATTTCCACAATGTTTAATAAGGTTCGTTAGTCACTGAAAGATTTGCTCGACCAAACGTAGAGCGGGCAGTTAAGGGTTAAATCAATGCGAGGACTAGACAACATGTATACTTTGCTTTTTTAAAACATTTGCAGAGGGACTTTCTCCAGTTTGGCATCAACTCCTCCAGCTCTCTATCGACACTCATTCAATACCAGAGTTCTGGTTTAGTTATCATCCCAGTCCCTAAGAAAGCATTTTCCCAAGTCAGGGATAGGCAGCTTTAGTTCTAGAGAGCTTTGGTCCTCGGAGCTGCAGTCCTGCATGTTTCCTGCTCTAACACACCTAATTCTAATGAAAAGGATCCAACAGCTTCTCGAGTTTTGCTCCGTAAATCATCAATTTGAATCAGGTGTGTTGAAATAGGGAAACATCTAAAACTTGCTTCTCTTGAGGACTCGGGTTGCCTACCTCTGCCCAGGTGAACAAGGATTTTACACCAGTGGTTCATGTCCAACATTACAAAAGCACTGAAGAAACTTTTAATTCAGCTTCACTGTGGAGGTGACGTCACACTTTGATCAGAATCTGTTTGCATACGAATGAAAGTGATGCCAACTTATCTATTATACAACTAGTTTTAAAGCACCCAGAGAATCCTTCTGCATATTCTAGAGCTGGACTTTTACCTGCATTCAGTCACACACCCTTAAAAATGGTCTGAGCCGGATGTCAGTCCATTTTTAATCGAGTGGTACCTCTCTGTCCTGTCAAACAGGCCATTGCAGGTAAAATTCAGCGGCCCTGGACACCCTCAAGGCTGTCAGCTCACTGTTTTTATTTATATTGTACACTAATGATTCAGTCATAATTCTTAGCCTGCTAAAAACTAATTACGATATAATAAGATACGTCTTTATTGTCAGAAACATGTCTGAAATTTGTTTTCCATAATGTCAGCAACACGTACTAAACACAATCTTCGAATCTACGTGTAATGCTTGTTCCGTGATCTTGGAACAAATTTTCACTCATTGGCATTGTTTAGATTTTTCCACTATAAACAAACTATTGCAGTAAGTGAGATTGCTGTACTGTGGAGCGGACATGACAACAAATGTATAAACAGAATAGAACTTGTTTACTCGCCGCAAAGCACCTAAGGTTTTAGAGGAAATGGATCCAATTCCAACAAGGACTGAAGGATTTTGAAAAAAAAAATCTAATTGTGATTTTACTGACAAACATTTATGATTTAATCTTCAATTCCAGCTTCTGTTCAGTGTTTACGCAGAAATATGTTTATAACATGAGATGAAGGATTACCACATGAGATAACATCAAAATATGAACTGCTCTGTATTCTAACACACACACACAAACGGCTTCATTTACCATCTGCAAGATGCAACCTGAATCCTGAAGGTTACATTTCCTCTGGAACAGGTTTATACTTTGTCCTCATTGTAAAAACTGAACAGTCTCATGTTATTCACTTGATTTACACCACAGCATGGCATTTCTCTCTACTCGCATACACTACAGTTTCACCCTGTCTGCACACACTTCGACACGTGAGTGCAGACAGAGAACGTCCGTCGGATAAAATGTGGCTTCTGCAAACCTAAAAATCAGTCAAATTAGTGTTTTTTAAAAAACTCTCCCAAGGAGGTGAAGATGTAAATACTCGTGTTATGCTGAGAACTTCATGTCCATCACGGAGACGCAGCTGAACAATCTTATTGTCATTCTGAATGCACCAGTGTACACAGAACAAAATGATGATGCATGTGGCTCAAGACAGAATAAACATGAAAACCCATAAAGATTAATAAAAAATAAATAAATAAATAAAAACAACAGTTCTATAAAGTGCAGTAGTTAAAATGACCTGAGTGTTACCATTCTCCAAGAAACCTTCTCTAACTTCTCACATCTGGTCCTGCAGTGGTCCTCAGTACTGCTGCTTCTGCTGAGTTTTATTGTTTATTCATTTAGTTTTTATTGTTGGTGTTTTATTGGTATGGGTGTGTATGTGTTGTCTGTGCAGCGGATTCCTCTGTACATGACTGCTTTCACCCAAAGGAGACCAGTAAACTTTGCATTTTAAATAACCTTCAAACACAAACAGGGAAATGCTGGAGTCGGCTCAGTAAACAGCCGACGCAAAATTTTGTTTTTGGGCTTAAAATCTCTTATTAAAGAGCAGAATCTGAAATGTTTATCAGATTTTACAACAGTGGTGGATTCAGTTTGGACTTTGCTTCTTTGAATTTCTGCAGCAGGAAGACGTGAAGGTTTGATCAGAGCAAACTGAGACACGACTGTCAGTAAAAAATCCAAGAAAAAAGCGACTATCTAAAATAAAACATCAGTTTTCAGAAGTTACTGCAGTTGTTCTTGATCCACCGTCAGCTTTCTTAACTCAAGCTTTATACATCAAGTCTGTCAGGTTTTCTGTAAAAAAGACAAAGTTCACCTCAAAAGAGTGGATTGTGTGTTTTTATTTTAGTTTCTTTCACATTATGTCATTTGAATGGTCCAAATACAAATAAAAAAAAAAGCTAATAAAAACCAATTAATTAGTTCTACTTCTGCAGTTGCTATGGTTACTAATGATTTGCATGAGTCCACTGTGCCTGAGTGAAAACAACCAGCTGGAGTGATTGAGAGTCCCTAACCCATTTCGCTTAGAGGAAACTAAAAGAGCAGAAAGTCAGAAATACAAAACAACCCTCAGATGTTGATGATCGGCAGCTCATCGTCCAAATAATTTAACATTTCATTTCTGGAGTCCAACGACAGAGGAAGGTGGAAGTCTAAACAAGGAGCAGGACAGATGGAGATGAGCAGACAAGCCTGAAGTTTGAACTGAATGTGCTGTTCAGTGAGTCTGTGGGTGGTCTCTCTGCAGGGATTTTACTCCCGTACCCGTCAGATAATCTGGTCCTGGATGTGGTGCTGCTGCTGCTCTTCCTCGCTCTGGAGGCCCTGCGCATCTTTTATGGTGAGAAATCCAGACAGATATTTAGATGAGGAGCAGGGAAGTCTCATCACTAAAAGTCAAATGACGACACTTTTATCTGTCCTGTGTTCATGTTGCTTGTTTGGGTGGTGACTGACCTTCAGGGTAAAACAGAAACAGGTCTGAGTTAATCCCGCAGGTTGTCTAGAACAGAACCGCTGAACCGGTTTCAGTCGGTCCAGGAAGCGTGCTTACTGATGATGTGAACAGAGCCAGTCTGCTTGTTGACTGGACGTCGTGTCTTTGTCCAGGCTGGAAGGGGAACCTGTGTGAGCGCTCTCTGTCCTCCTTTGTGTCCATCTTCATCCTGTTTCCCTGCGCGGCGTTGGCTGTTTACTACATGCTGCTGCAGACCTTCGTCCTGCGGCTGGAGTTCCTCCTCAGCGCCATCCTGCTCTGCTTCTACAGCCTCGAGTTCCTGCTCGGGCTTCTTTCCATTTCAGCCTTCTCCAGGTAACTGCACCCTGCAGCTCTGGTCCTGGGTGTCCTCAGAGTTTTCATTCATTTGTTTTCACTTTGTGCTTTGTTGTCTTTCTTCTGCAGGTCCAAAGTGTACTGAGGAACAATCTGTGGAGGCTTACCCAGTCTGTAGACAGAAATCCTTTTATTTTCATAAAGGTGGAAATTTGATGTATATTTATTTTTTTTAATACTTTTATAAACATTTTACTTTTATACTTTTTTTTCTAAACCAAAGATGCATTGAGGTTGTTTATGTTTTTGTAAATAAATTCTAAACTTTGTAAATATGATCCAGGGAGCTATCTTTATCTTTGGTAAATGGTCTGTACTTATATAGCGCTTTTATTTTTTGGAAAGCAGCTATGGGACTCCAGAAGGATCATACTTCACAAGCTTCTAGCAAAGTGCAAAGAGAAGAAGCTTCAGTTTTTGCTTTTTCATCTGAGTATTTTCTCAGTTTAGATGTGAGTTCAACTCTAGACACCTTTGAAAAGTTGCGCTGTGCAATGTCATTGATTCTTCTACATTATCAGAGAAAGATTTAATCTCTAATTTGGAGAAATACCTGTGTTGGGCAGCGTTGTGCAGTATAGCTCATGTCTGACCAGGAAAGAAGCTGTGATGTATTTGATGGCCACAGACCACCGCTGTCTCCTATGCTGCCTCTTTTTATGTCTCTTTCTGAGAATGTACATGGTCATTGTCTCCTCCATTATTGCCATGTTTCGTATTGCCTGAAACTGTCGTCCGAACTCGGAAGTGAACTCTGAACTCTGTACTGCCATCTAGTGGATGTTTTGCCTAACAACCATTCTAATGTGGAGGACGCATGGGAAATACGTGGGCAGTGATGTTTAATAATGCTTGAAATGGACGTACCTGTTTATGTACGTAAAAGGAGCATAAAGACTCATTTTCAATGTCACTTTCAGCACTTTTTGTGCATCACATACTTTAAACCTTTTGCTGCTTGATTTCCCATCGTTAACAAGTCAAAGTGGTTTGTAGGGTCAGAGTTCAGGGCAAGGTTCTGTGATAGCTCATAGTGTTAGCTTATTATTGCTCTTACTCCTACGAAGTAGCTGTTGTTGAAAACGAATCATGGAACTGCAGCCTCTGGTACTGCAAACACACTCTGCTCTATAACTAGGTGGATGCACCGTCATAACAGACATTTTAGTTCAGTTCAATTTAATTCTGCTTCGATTAAAGTAACCTCAGTGCACTTTTACAGACACAGTCCAATTCAATTCACTTCATTATAGTCATTATGATCCAATTAAAACAAATCTATTGTTTGAGCCACAAAACTTTGTGTTTATACGAAGCAGTTCATAAACATAATGATCTAGCTAAGGAAGCAAACAGATTGCATCAAATCTCTTTGATTCAATCCTCCATCCTGAGCTGCATGAGGAGACAGTGGTGAGGAAAAACTCCATCAGAACCACAACCAGGAAGGATGGTCTGCCTCTACTGGTTGGGGTGAAGAGGACAGGAAAGCGGGGTCAAGAAGCAGCAATACTAATACCTGCTGAGAAAGAAGAAGAGGGCACAAAGAAACAGTGGAGCAAATTTTAGAAAAGGAAAGAAGAAAATTCCAGTTAAGGTAATATGTTCCAAGTTCCAACCATTTCTTTTTTCTTGAAAAATGTTTTCAGAAACTAGTTTTACTAGATGAGACTCATGTTACAGCTTAAGACTCTCATCATAATCCTGATCTCAAGGTGGAGTAAAGAAAAAGTGCAAAAACATCCAGCAGGTCACGTTTGTGATTATTTGAGCACAGTTCTTTGTCAGAAAGACTCCAAAGGCCAGATAGAATAAGGGAGGTGAAAGCAGCAATCCTGCCTCCAGCACCGTCAGAGCCGAACCAAGGCATAAGCGAACCAAGCAGACACCACCGGTCACAACAGCGACCCTGTGCTTGCTTGACTTGCTCGGTGAGATCTTGGCATATATTCACTTATTCACAAGTGACCTTTTAATTTATTTATACATACGTAACACATTCATCTACATAACTGATTCTGGAGGGCAGATTGTTTTAAATAACTTTAAAAGCTACAAAACCACTCCAAAAGACATCATCAGAGTTGCTCATCCACACTTTCATCATCTCTAGCAGCTTTCTCAGGAACAGGGGCTACTTGTGGAACATTTCTTTTCATAAAAAAGAGTCTAGTAGGGAAACTTTCAGACGGGTCTGTGGAGTTAAAGCCCAGTGAAGCTGAAACAGATCTACATTTTCACTTTGTCACACCACAGAAAAGTTGGCTTATTAAAAACCCAGACAAACATGAAAATGAGGTGTGAAAATGGGATGCTCAGCTGAAAAGAACTTGTTTAAAGAGCAAACGGTACATCTTGACTAAAGCAAACTGCTTAGATGTGGAATCAAAAATAGACTTTATAGATATATTTTATTCAGGTGCTTTCCTGGTGTGGACTAAGTTGTCACGTTAAGTTGCGTAACACCCTTTTTTTTGTCTTTGCAGGTCGATCCTGGCTGCTCAGCATTCAGCAGACGTACACAGCTGCAGCATGTTGGGCAGTAAGAAGCTCAGTCCAGCAGTGGCTGCAGTGGATCAGTGTCTGTTAATCCCAGAAGAATCCAGTGAGTGTCCACCAAGCAAAGTACAAGGCAACAAGCTGTTGCAGAACCATATTGTTTGAAGCATGCGTTGCAGCAGAATAACATCTAGAACCTGCAGGACACTGGTGATCCCTTTGTGTGAATTTATGTTCCATATTCGACCACAAGGTGGCGACACTAGACCATGATGTTTTGGACAACCGAGGTTCATCAGGCTCTAAATTTGCACCTTGTTTCACAGGGGTGGTTTCACTTGTTCTTCTTGTGGGGCTCCGAGAGGTATTGTGTGATTGGTTGGACATTTTAGGTGGGTGTGGTTAACATGGAAAAGTGTGAAGCGGAAAGTTGTCACTTGTTGAAGATAGCTTTAATAAAGAGCTGATCGAGGTGGTGGGAAAGTATGAAAATGAATACAGAGCATGTGGTATATAAAGACACGGACACCACTGCGTGTACAACCCCGCCCTGGCTCGGACGAAGGTTCTTGTTGAGCTTGACTTGACCAAAATAAAACAACAGTGAGCCTGATTCGATGCAACATTTCCTCCAACTCTTTGATTTTAGAGTTTCTAACTTTGTCAGTCTTTTGTTGCCTCATCCCAACTTTTCTGAAACATGCTGCGTCCTGTGAAATGTCTCATTTACAACATTTAATGTTTTCTGTTTTTTGTTGTGAACAAAATCTGAGTTTATGATCTTTGTAAATCTTTGCTTCCTGTTTTTATTGGCATTTTGCACCACCTGTACAATGTTTCTGGAACTGGGGTTGTAAATGTGATGCTGTGATGGAGTGCTGGTCTATCCAGGGTGTACCCCATAAAGCCACAGCCATCCCTGATCACCGCGGTCACCTCCGCCTGTTTTCATGTAAGATTTTTTTTATGCTCCACCTTAATTATTCCAACAATAGTTGATTTAAATTTTCTCTTTCTTCATTGTATTCTGCTCCAAGTTTCTTCTTTTCTTCAACAGATTTTACTTGCTTTATATTGCTGCTTTTTTTCTCCTCTATCATTAAATTATGACATTTATCCTTAAAATAGAGGGAAAAAACTGCCTTCTTGTTAAAACTTCCAGGGAACTTCTGAGATGTTAAACACAGACAAACTTCCACACATTGTTTTTTGCAAATGTTCAGTATACATGGCATTGCAGAGCTTTATCAACTTTTGAAAGGAAACTTTTTTCCTTAAGCCGCCTCTAATCTTAGATGACTAATTTAACAGTAAGCGAACAAGCAGAATGTGACTGTCTGCGTTGCAAAGAGGATCAGGAAAGTTGAATTCTTCCTTGGCCATCAGCGCCGCTCTTCCTGACCTGCACATGTTTGTGCTCGCAGGGCATTTGTTCTGCTTGTCAAAGTTGCCGTCCAATTGGGTGAAGCTCGCATTAAAGAGATCAGTGTATTTGCATGTCTCCACGATGGCTGCCTCGCTCGTTTCTCTTTGTGAATATAAAGTAGACAGAACTTAAAGCTGAGAGGTTTCATTACCGAGTCAGTTCTGCCACACAAATTAAATCGTGCCGCTTTGTTGAACACCGACCTCTGTTCATAACTGCAGCTTCATCTCCGCAGTCGTCAGGAAACTTTCAAGCAGAACCATGAAAGTCACATTTTTACATGTTTTCTTAAAACTCAATAGATTTCACAGATCAGCTTTCAGCTCAGTTTAAGGTTTCAGATCAAATTCTGGCAGAAAGAAAAGAAAATACCTAAAATTTTTCAAAAGACAAGAAGCAAACGAGATAACAAAAAAGAAACAACAGGGACAAGAAAACCACATGAGTAAAAGCTCTGGTAAAATCTTCAAAGCTACAGAAAATATTCTTTATCTTTTTTAGTTTGTACTGATTATCTGGTGCAAATGTCAATTGCTATAGACTGTAGATGTTTTAGCTCTAAATTTAATTTATTAGACCTTTATCTACAGTCATGTTAAGTCCTTTCTTTATGTCATCACATGTACACTTGCTTTTAGGAGGAATCTCTGTGTGCAGGGGACAAGGCCGAAGGTCATAACTGGATACAGGTTAAAGCTCTATTATGCAAAGAACCCATATGTGAACAGGATCCAGAAACGCTGTCTTATTCTCTCGATTCTCCTTTAAAATAATCTGAGGCAAAGTTGAAAACTGTTCTGTGGTCAGATGGGTGAAAACGTGAAATTCTTTTTGCAAGGACCATGAGTTAGGTAGGGATAGTAGGGATGTGTCCCTACCAATATCCAACCACTTTTTGGTTGTAAGTACCATTTTGTGTTGCACAGAACAGCTTAAAGATCCTGTTTTCTGTCTGAGGTGGCTGCTGTGGGTCCCGCCTTATAAACAACTTCTGATTGGCTCTGCTCTTTTGTTTCTTGCTAATGTGATTGGCTGTCTGTGCTGTCACCAACTCTGTTCAAAGTGCTAACGCTAGCTAGTGCTGAGGCTAGTTTGCTGCTGTCAGAGCTTCAGGAGCAAAGAAAAGAAAGGAGGACATGAGGAGTGAGTCAACATAAATATTTAAGTCACTAAGAAATCATTTTCCAAGTTCCACTGTGTCGTTAATAATGGTAATAATAACAGTAGCCAAGCCAAGACCATTTTTCCTGAGCGTGAATTAGTGTGCTATGTTATCAGGTGACAGAATCAAAGCTTCCGGTAGTTCGGAGAGAGGAGGAGGAGGAGGAGATGCTGAGGAAGGTGAGCTTTAGGCTATATAATTAAAATGAATCTAAGTCATAATACGACATACTGAAGTGTTATCTGACCTCGTATAATAATGTAGGACTAATAAAGACTTTTGTTTGCTGTGGAAAACGAACCATATTACTTCTAAGATGTTTTTCTAATACAAATTAAAATAATTCCTTAAAAAAATGAACATTTCCTCTATTATCACAAATTCACAAATTTTATTTATTTATTTTTTTCAAGATGGCGGCGCTATTGTCAGCAGCTGTCGTACCTGCTCCTACACTTTTTTTGTACATAGTACTCTTTTCCCTTATTTTTAACTTTCTAAGCTCTCCTGCACTCTGTCATACCACTTATGACAGGCAGACACTGCTTAACCTTGGATTACAGTACTCAAACTGTATTCTAAGACCCTTTTATGTTGACCCGGCTTGGCCTCAAGACATCTTGCGCCAGAGGGCCGACACAAACAAAGGAGGACGTGGGGGGCCCAGGTCACGGAGTAGGCCTTGGGGGAAAAGAGTCGGCGTAAGAGAGAGGTTGAGGCGTAGAGCACACCGCACGCCACTGCCTAGCATCTTACTGGCAAATGTCCAGTCACTGGAGAACAAGCTGGACGAGCTCAGAGCCCGGCTAAAGTACCAGAGGGACATATGGGACTGCAACATTATTTGTCTCACCGAGACATGGCTGTCTCCTCTCATACCTGATCACGCCGTACAACCAGCGGAGTTCCTGTCCGTTCATCGCATGGACAGAACGAGTGAGTCGGGGAAAAAGAGAGGCGGAGGGGTGTGCTTGATGATCAATAATAAATGGTGTGATAGTAAGAACATCGTCACACTGAAGCAGTCCTGTTCGCCTAACCTGGAGCTCCTGACGCTTAAGCGTCGTCCCCATTACCTGCCCCGTGAGTTTACTTCGGTTAACATCAGCGCCGTCTATATTCCACCCCAGGTGGACACGAATGCTGCACTATCTGAGCTACATGAGGCTATCTCCACCCTTCAGGCTAGTCAGCGTGAAGCGGCTCTCATTGTAGCCGGAGACTTTAATAGTGCCAACATGACAAAGGTGATGCCGGAGTTTACCCAACACATCAACTGCCCCACCAGAGGAGAGAGGACTTTAGACCACTGCTACTCTCCCTTCAAGGAGGGCTACAAAGCCAAGCCCCTTCCCCCCTTTGGGAAGTCAGACCACACCGCTGTTCTTCTCATGCCAAAATATAAACAGAAGCTCAAGCAGGAGCTACCTGTGGTGAGAAAAGTAACGCGGTGGACTGACCAATCAGAGGCCGCTCTACAGGGTGCGTTGGAATCAGCCGACTGGGACATATTCCGCAGCAGCGCGGGCGGAGACATCGAGGAGTTTACGGAAGCTGTTATGGGATTTATTGGAAAGCTCGTGGAAGATACAACGCCTAAGAGGATCATCCGAGCCTTTCCAAACCAGAAGCCGTGGGTGGACAAATCTATCCACGACGTTCTGCGCTCCCGCACAGCTGCCTATAACTCCGGCCTCGCCACTGGGAACATGGAGGAATACAAGGCTGCTCCATACAACGTCTGGAGGGCGGTGAAGGAGGCCAAACAACGCTACGGACGTAGACTGGAGCATCAGATGGAACAGTCTGACTCCAGGGGACTCTGGCAGGGACTTCGTGCCATCACAGACTATAAAGCAACACACACACATCCGGTGAGTGCCGACGCTTCTCTGGCTAACAAACTGAATATCTTCTTCGCACGCTTCGAGTCGGGAGACCGACCACCAGTTGCGCTCCCAGCTGGAGAGGAGGAGACATTCACCGTGACGGAACGTGACGTGAGGAAGGTGTTTAAAAGTATAAACACCAGGAAAGCGGCTGGACCAGACGGCATCAGCGGACGTGTCCTCAAAGCCTGTGCTGATCAGCTGGCGCCTCTGTTTACACAGATATTCAACCTCTCCCTGAAACTGTGTGTGATCCCCACCTGCTTTAAAAAGTCTGTGATAGTCCCGGTCCCTAAGAAACCAAACCCCAGCAGTCCCACTGACTACAGGCCCATAGCCCTCACACCTGTGGTGATGAAATGTTTTGAGAGACTGATAAAGACTTTCATCACCTCCACACTGCCCTCCACCCTGGACCCACTACAGTTTGCTTACAGGCCAAACAGATCCACGGACGACGCCATAGCCCTCCTCCTCCACAAGACCCTCTCCCATGTGGACACTGGTAAGGGGAACTATGTGAGAGTGCTGTTTGTTGATTACAGCTCAGCATTTAATACCATAGTCCCCTCCAGACTAGTGTCAAAGCTGTATGACCTAAGAGTGAATCCTTCACTATGCAGTTGGGTCCACAGCTTCCTGACCGGATGACCACAGGTGGTTAGGCTGGGACACCACTCCTCATCTCCCCTCACCCTCAACACAGGATCCCCCCAGGGCTGTGTGCTCAGCCCCCTGCTGTACTCACTATACACTCATGACTGTGAGGCCACTTCAGACTCAGATGTCATCATAAAGTTTGCTGACAACACAGCCATTGTAGGACTGATCTCCCACAACGACGAGACTGCCTACAGGAGGGAGGTCTCCCACCTGGAGGTCTGGTGCCAGGAGAACCATCTCCTGTTAAATGTCAGCAAAACAAAAGAGCTGATAGTGGACTTCAGGAAACAGCAGAGGAGCCTCCATCCACTCCTCATCAGTGGCTCTGAGGTGGAACGTGTGGACACTTTCAGGTACCTGGGAGTGACCATATCACAAGACCTGACCTGGACTCAGCACATCACAACAACTGTGAAGAAGGCCAGACAGCGTCTGTTCCTCCTCAGACGACTGAGAGACTTTAAGCTCCCTCTCAGGGTGCTCAAGAACTTTTACACCTGCACCATTGAGAGCATCCTGTGTGGGAGCATCACCATGTGGATGGGGAACTGCACAAAGCAGGACCTCTTGGCCCTAAAAAGGGTGGTCCGAGCAGCTGAGCGGACCACCAGAACAACTCTCCCCAACCTGCAGGACATTTATGTGGAATGTTGCAGGTCAAGGTCTAAGAGGATCCTCAGTCAGCCCAGCCACCCGCACACTCTCTCTTCTCTCCACTGCCATCAGGCCGGCGCTTCCGCTGCCTGAGGACTAAGACTGAGAGGCTGAAGAAGAGTTTCTTCCCCCTGGCTGTCCGCTTGCTCAACTCTGAGCACTGAACAGAACAAAAGCCACTTCTCACTCCTATTTGCACATGTAAATATGTATGTAAATATACATAAGTATGCTGCTATTCTTTTACCTTATTTAAAAGAAAAAAGATTTATCTTTTTTATTCTATTCTATTTTTATTCTATTTTATAAATATTTAGCTTATTCTTTCTATTCTTAAAGGATGCAGGTACAGAATACACATTTCACTGTACAATTGTACTATGTATAACTGTGCATGTGACAAATAAACCTCTTTGACTCTTGACTCTTCTATACAGTTGCGGCGAGTTTAAGTGATCACTTATAAATTTACTTTCTTTTTTTTCATCTTTACATTAAACTTTGTCTGTTAATGGTCATATTTTCATATTTCCTTCAATGATTTATTAAATTGATGAATTTAAATCATGGATTTCTTGTACAGTGTAACATTTCTGTTGATTAAACCAGTTTCACCACAGCACAAACAGTTTTTTTATGGAAAACATTACGTAAAATCCTGGATTCAGTTTAGAAAAACAAAAAATCTAAATCTTACTTTCAGTCACCTTGATAGATTATTTTGTCGCTGTTAAGATCTAGCCATCAGAATAATGGAAGTAAGGATCCAACAGCAGACATGAGAACTGAAAAGTTCTCAGGTATTTGGGTCTCTAGAAGGAGAGGGGAATAGTTCCGGTGAAGCAGATATATTTAACAATCCAGTCTCCAGTGGGTGGCTGACTGTATCCTGGTGGGAATCCTGAACGTAGAGGGAGGTAGCTGCCGTTGTTCCTGAGCAGGCAGGTAGATGAGGTTTGCAGAGAGGAATGGCAGGTGGAGAAAGTCCGGAATCTGAGATGTTGTCAGCGGAATCCTGGAGTGGCAAGATGACATTAGAGTGGAGAAGAAATGGCTCATTTAAAAAACAAAACAAAAACAAAACAAACAAACAAAAAAAAAACACACACACAGGCAGCAGAATTGTGACAATTGTGCATAATAAATTTCTGATTGTTTAGACGTCCTATCCACTCAATTATATAATTCAGCAAATAAACATCTACCATAATTGTATTAAACACTTGTCTTCCAGGGGACCAATTTTATGTCCCTACCAATGTCAACATACGCTCTTGTCTGACAACAATGGACGACGTGTCCTGCAGACTAAAGAGGAGAGGGAGCTTCCAGCGTGTTATCAGTGGACAGGTGAGCAGCCTGCATCTCTGATGGGATGGGCTGCATTAGAGCCCATGGTCCCCACATCTGTGAAGCTCCATCAATGCTGAAAAGTACATTAGTCAAATTACAGTTTACATTTAAAAAAAGAAACTGAAATGGTGTCATACATTTGAATAAAATGATGTCCCCTGCTGCGTTGGTTTATTTGTCTGGAGGCTTTCATGCTCCAAACGTCACCTGAAGGTGAAAATTTAACAACTGACCTGGTGGACAGTTTGGATAGACTTCCTGTTTCCTGTTTTTCTGTCCAAGCTCAGAAACAATTAAATTTTTTTCTACATATTTTCTTCTACTTTCTGACATTACATGGTTGTTACCATTTCAATCAAATCCACTCAAATTAAAACTTTATTTATAAAACAATTTCTGTACATTTTTTCAAAATAGTCACCAGATTTTAATAAGAGGTATCAGAATATACTGCAGGCGAGGCAAGAAATAAAAACACAGTGGCAGGGTAAAAGACAGACATTAAAACACTGAAATAAATGAAAATAAAATAAGCAATGCCAGACGAACTAAATGCAACGGTAAGAAGATTTTAAAGTGTTAAGATGTCATTTTAGTAGATCTGCAGCTGTGTTAGAGCCTCTTTAAAAGGTGCATGAAAGCTAAAAACAGAACTCTGGGGATTAGAAGAAGGCTTTACCTGCTGTTTAACTTTGCTGGGCATGGAGTCAGTGTAAAGGTCTCAAACCCAGACTGATGACCTGCTGTCTTGGTCTTCATGAAGATCAAACAGCAGCGCTCCCAGTTAGCTGATTTATTGAGCTGCAGCAGGTCTGTTGCAGTAATCCAACCTGCAGAAAATGAATGATGAACCAGTTTTTCTAAATCCCTCCAGCGTGTCTTTTTATTGTTGAAATGTTCCACTGATGACGATGATGATTATGGTGGACTAAAACTGCCTTAATGTGGCGGATGTAATTCAGATCCTATCAGTTTTTAACTTTATGATTAATGCAACTGAAATCTCTACCACAATAAAGAAAACATGTTGCTATCAAAAGAAAAGCTGGGAGGGAAACTCAATATATTCTGATATTAACTAAGCCTTTTTTTTTTTAGAAAAATAATGTAAAAAAAAATGTACAAAAAGCAAACGTGATGCTTGTTATGTTTCAATTCATAATATCATTACTGTATTCACATCAAAATATCAATATTTCATTCTCTTAGTATCTTAAATATCAAAATGGGTAGAAAAATTCTGTTTTTCTGTAAACAAATTTAAAAGATATTTCAGTGATTAGTTCAGAACACAAGCAGCAAAGTGGTGAAACATTTTAAAAAAAGAACCAAATGAGAATAAAAAACCCGACATTGAAACAAAAAGAGACAGCAGCAGGCAGGATTCTGGGATTTCCTTCATTAAAAATGGCTGGAAGTGAAAATTTCCTCCTGATTACTGTGAGATATTTTTATAAGACGTCAAACGAGACGAACTTCATGATGACGTCTTCACGCAGCTCCACGTGTTTCAGTCCTTACAGGACAAAGTGGTTTTTCATCTTCAATAATAAGAGAACTACAATAAATTAAATAATAACTCCCCCCCTTACACACACACACACACACACACACACACACACACACACACACACACACACACACACAATCTGTAAATAAGTACATGAAAAAAAGTTCAGATTTTTTGTAAATGCAAGAAATAAGATTTTATCACTTTATTTAAATCTACACAAATATGAAGTATTTGAAGGCAAATTACTCTTAAAATTATCAAACATATAATTTCATCAAATATAAATATTTCCATGAAAAAAAATATACATTCATATGTGTGTGTGTGTGTGTGTAAATATTTAAAATACAGATCATGACAAAACATTTTTTTAAATGATTCTTTTAGATTTGTTTGATGGAAGTTCAGACTGAAACAATCTGATGAGAGCAACACGACAAATTCGATCATTAAACAGCTGCGGCTCATCCAGAACTCTGCTGCTCGAGTTTTAACCAGGACATCTGAACACATCACAACAGTTTTAACATCTTCACGCAGAACAGATTTTAAAACCCTACTGATGGTCTACAAATCCCAGAACGTCTTAGGCCCAGAATCCATCTGTGATGTGTTTCGAGAACACAAACCTGGCAGAGCTCTTAGATCCAAGGACTCAGGTCAGCTAGTCCAGACCAGAGTCCAGACTAAACACGGAGTAGCAACGTTTAGCCGTTATGCTGCAAACAACAGGAACAAATTTCAACAAATGTAGAGACTTTTACATCCAGGTTAAAACATTTTCTCATGTCTCTATGCATCAAATCTTCATGCCGTCTTCCTTTTAACTGTTTAGATTTAATGTCGTTATTTTACATGAGTTTATGCACCCCTTTTAATTAGGTCTTAACATTATTTTATTTGTTTCTGTTTTGTTTCTATTTCTCTTTATATCTTCGTTTTATTATGTGAACCACACTGAATTGAGTTTATGTATGAAAAACTCTCCATGAATAAACTTGCCTTAAACAAAATTTAAGATTTATTTGTTCGATTATAAATTATTTATGAGTTCTTTTGTTTGTGTGTTTTTTTTTTTTTTTACTGTAAATATGTTTGTTTCTTTAAGAGTTAAAAAGTTAAGGAATCCAGAAAAAATACATCTGTGTTTGCCTGTCAAGTATACAAATTTTTCATTTTATTGAAGAAGTTGGTTCTTGATTTCAGCAGCATTCAATATTTTCCCCATTTTACTTATAATATAACCAAACTGTGAGGATCTTTCTCTATAATTCACAGTAAATAAATAAATGAACAAATAAACAAATATATAGATGATTCAGAGTGGAAAGATAAAGATATTTCATGTTAATGGGGATTTTTAGCTCCATCTTAGTTTAACCATCTGTAGTTTCAACAGTCAACCAGCAGGTGTCAGTAAAGCTCCACCAATCACTGCTTTAAGCCGATGGAGAGGAAGAGGAGGAGAGGAGGGCGAGCTTATCGCTACAGGAGCAGAGGGAAGAGAAAAATTACCAAAATTTTGTGGATCCGTTTTAGATTTAACATATTATTCTTTCATATCAGTGGAATCAGATGTTGTAAACAAATCATGTGATTAAAAAGGCACTTTTTTAAATGGATAAAGCTCATAATGTAACAAACATAATCACCAGAGAGATTATGGGAAATGAAAGACCAAAGCATGAACAGTAATGAGTTCATCATTAAGCGTACTCAGCCAAAAGAATATAATTTTAATATTTAATCATTTTCTGTTGCCATAAATTAGAATATGATTTATAATAAGCACAATAAACTGAACACAGACGTTAATCTCGCTTGAGATTTTTATTTTTTATTTGTTTTACCCAAATAATGTAATTTATTTAAATTTCCATAGAGTATGATCCTCTGTTCCCAGCAGTGTGGATGTGGTTTTATCAAGATGTTAGAAAATGGTTTCTGTAACCTGGATGATAACAGTAATTTTACAAAGATTCTTTCAGTAGCCTTCACTTCATAAAGACAAACCAGATGTCCACCAAGGGTCCTTCAACACCAGACAATGAACTGGAAGGAACATTTTCATAAAAAACAAAAATCAAAAGTTCTTCCTGTTCCTCTGACTGAACATTTGTACTGTTGCCCTGCGCTGCAGAGCTGTGTATAAAATGTGTGTCCTAGCTGCTAGCTAGAACAATCATGTGGTGTGTTCAAATGCCATTTTTGCCATGTGCCATGTGAGGACACATGAAGGCCTTCTGCTTTTTCATGTCTGTTTTTTTTTCCTCTCAAAAATCAAGTTCAACAAATTTGACTAAACCAATTCTTCCACTATTCAGTCATCTTGTCTAATCTGAAACTTTATACCTCGGCTCCAGTTTCCAAATAACTTCCTGAACTTTCTGCACTGGAGACATTTTAATGAGCTGCAGATCCTTGAATATAAATTTTACTTGTAATTGATGGCATGTTTACAAGCCTCTGATTATATTACTGATTACAGGCCTGTTGTAGCTGATTGTGCTGAAAACTGAAAGCAGGCAGTCAGATGACGACAAACAACTGACGTTTACATGTGTTTACGTTGTGTCTGCAGTTTCATTTAAAAGGTAAGCTAGCAGGTAAGTCCAGGGTATGGATTAGGGCAGGCTGCTGGATCACAAGATAAACTACTTTAACTTTGCTCTGAACCAAAGACTTTGAACTTGAATGATTTAATGTTGTTTAAAGAAATTAGGTAAATTTATTAAACTCTGCTCCTCAGTGACTGAAAGAAACTTTAAACTTATTGGTTAGGTGACGTGTTGCTGCGGGAGGTGGCATTATCTACAGAATGACAGCATTTTAATGTAAATCCTGTGAAAACAGAGTTTAATAATGCTGCTGCTGCCTTTCCATAAACAGACATTTTGTATGAGGAGGTGTTGACAGATTTGTCACCGCAGGAATAAAAACAAAGAGTAAATACCTACACTGAGCCGAAAACCTCTGTGGAACAACTGAAGGGTTGATTGCCAGATTGATATTTAATGTTTTCATTACTGCAGCTGCTAAACATGCAGGTAATTCTTTTTACTTTTAACTCTCCGGAGTGATTTTGAGTTTCCTGCCGGGGATCAATGCAGCCCCATTTTTTTCAGATATATTTTCCATTATACTCTAAATTCATTGTGAATCTGTTTGGTATTTAGCAGACACTGTAATGTAACTGAATGCGGATACACTGTATTTGCCTGTGAACTGTGCATGAGGAAACGTGTAGAGCAGTGATAATTTAGTAACTTTTATAACTATCTGAAGGTAGAAATTGATTGATAGATTTTTAAATGACTTTTTAAATGCACCGAGAGAGTCATCAGTTATATTTATGCAGCAAAACTGTGTAATATTTGAGCTTTTATACTTAACGAGGTTGGGAGTTGAAGCGGCCAATCAGAAGTGAGACTGCCTAACGAGCTGCAGTGTTGACAGAAAGCAGAAAATGATGATTTACTAGGTGAGCTTTTATTCATGCCTTGTCCCAGATGAATAAAGATCAAATTAGAGGTTTATGAGCTTCGCTGTCTATCCTGACATTTATATGAGCTCTGGGCTTGGCTTGCTGTGATTTATGTTTACAGCAGCGCAGGAGGGAAAAAAATAAATATAAAAACAAATGAAGTAGCCTGAAATCATTTTCTAATGCTCTGTCAACTGCAGCAGCGATGCAGAGAGAGATGATGGAGAGGAAGATGAAAGGTGGGGGGAATACTTCAAATCTAAATTATGAAATTCAGCAAAATACCTGGAAAACATTCAGTTAGTTAGGTGTGAAAGCTCTGTGAGGTCTACAGACGGATCACAGGAAGCTGAGCTCTCTGCAGCACCCACTGCTGTGAAACAACATGTTCATTAACCAAAAGAGAAGTCTGAGATGTACAAATTTACTGTCCACTTTATCAGGTTTACCTTGCCAGTACCGTGTTGGACTCCATTTACCTCCAGAACTGCTTTAATTTGTGGTGTCATTGATTCAACAAGGTGGTGGAAACCTTCCTCAGAGGTTTTGCTCCATATCGACATGACAGCATCACACAGTTGCTGCAGGTTTGTCGGCTGCATCCATGATGAGAATCTCCTGTTCCACCACATCCCAAAGCTGCTCTGTAGACTAAGATCTGGTGACTCTGGAGACTGTTGGAGTCCAGTGAACTCATTGTCATGTTCTAGAAAGCAGGTGGAGATGATCTGAACTTTGTGACATGGTGCTTTATCCTGCTGGAAGTAGCATCAGAAGATGCTCCACTGTGGTCATAAAGGGATGGACATGGTCAGCAACAATACTCAGGTAGGCTGTGGTGGTTAAACCAGGCCACGCTGGTACTAAGGGACCAAAGTGTGACAAAAAAATACCCCCACATCATTACACCACCAGCAGCCTAAACTGTTGATTTGATGCAATCTTTTGGTTTTCCTTAACTAGACTATTATTTATCCTGAACGGGTTTGTTTGAATACAGATTGGATGACAAAGAATTGGCTTGAACTGAGAGTCTGTAAAGAGCTCTGAGATGACATTGTTGTGAACTGGCTCTATACAAATAAGGCTGAATTAAACTGAAGTTCGATTTCGAATATTGTTCGAAGTCAGAATGGATTCATGCTTTCATGATGTTTCCACCAAATTCTGAGCCTACCATCTGAATGTGGAGCTGAAATGGAGACTCATCAGACCAGCAACGTTTCTCCATCTTCTATTGTCCAGTGTTGGTGAGTGTGTGTGAATTGTAGCCTCAGTTTCCTGTTCTTGGCTGACAGGAGGCACCCGGTGTGTCTTCTGCTGCTGTAGCCCATCTGCTTCAAGGTTGGACGTGTTGTGTGTTCAGAGATGCTGTTCTGCAGACCTTGGTTGGATCCAGTTCTTATCTGACTTCCTGTTGCCTTTCTATCATCTCCAACCAGTCTGCTCATTCCTGTTCACTGGACATTTTCTCTTTCTTTAGACTATTCTCTTTAACCTGATTGGACTGGTTAGAAATACTCTCAGACTATTTCTAACTAGTCTTGCTGCTAAACTGTGATTCTGTAAACAATAACAATTATTAAATTCAGATGAACCAGTCTGACAACTAGCTAACTGTTCTGCCTTCTTCACCCCGATGCCAGATTTAGCTAAACTTGGGACTTAAGAATAACATGAAGAACTGGATTTGTTGTGTGAAAAGTGAAGATGAAACACAGCAGTGCAGGTGATGAAGGAGATACAATGATCAAACCAATCAATCAAAAGACTGTAATGTTTGGGAGCCACATGGAGAGTGAAGAGCTGAACAGGTGGAGGCAAATCTGCCCTAAAGGCCAAAATGCTTTTTCAATGCAGAGATGGAGAGCCTGCAGCCACTTGATGGCAGCAAAGCACTGTGCCTCAGCTGTGGGGGAAAAGATAGATGAGTTCCTGTTAAAAATGGTGGTGAAAGAGAGGTGGAGGAGGATGAAGAGGAGGACAAGAGGCTGAGAGAGGATCCATAATGTATGCCATCAGTCAGAGTGAAACACTGAAGGAAGATGCATATTTACAGGGGTTATGATACTCATGATGGCACAGATGCTGAAGCCTGAATGAGAGAGTTTCCTGTCCGTCACTCAGAGAAAACCTCGTTCTGCTGGAAAATGTCTGTTCGAAGCAGTCTGGTCCTAAAATCTGCCTAACTTAAAGCAGGTAAGGAGGAATCAGCCACAGCTGCACCAAAGGTGAGGGTCAGTTTTGTTGATTTATCTAGTTTTAAAATCTCAGATAACATGGACGTGTGACAACTGTCTCGTCAACACAGCCCTTAAAGTTGTTTCAATCCTCCTGAAAAACTGCCAGGTGTAATAAAAGATATAAAAAATGATAATCGGGTTTCAACCGTTGCTCAAAGTTTAGACCCTAAAAGTGTATTTTAGTGCAAAAATTAATGTTTAGATATGATTTAGTTGCTGAAAGTGATCAATAGCATCTGTGCTCATAGAGTCATTGTTAGCATGCTGTTATCCTCTGTCAGATAGGGAGGAGAGAAATTTCCCATTCCTTCTCTGTTTTATTGTCTTTTATTCATGCACATTGACAAACAACATATCTGACTCGCTAGGATCTATGTTCCTACCCTCACCTATGTTCACGAGCTGTGGGTAGTGACCACAAGAACAAGATCATGATATGGAGGGATGGATGGATGAATGGTGGATGGATGGATGGATGGATGGATTGTGGAAGGATGGATGGATGGATGATGGATGGATGGACATAGCTGTAATCTGATTTATTTTCACTAATTTAAATAAAACTATTATATTAAATTTAATATCAGAAATCAGCCTGTTAGGAGCGGTTGTATCACTAAATCTTTTTACTCTAATTTATACTCTGTTCTAATCTAGGATGCAACCCGAGGATGAAAGCAGTTTTGGTTCTTCAGGTATAGAGACATCGAGGTGGTTGCTAACTGGAAACTAAGATTGGAGGAAGAGGATACAAATTGAAAACATTATTGTTTATAGGGGAGTACATTCCTTAAAATAATAAATAAAAAAACATCAGCTACTGGCTTGTGCTTTGGTCCTTTTGTGATGAGCTCAATTTAAACACACCCAGGTGAGCCCTGCCTGTTTCCAGCTGTGGCCTGAATTTCATCTGTATTACTACTTTACACACTCATAGGAAATGGGAAATAAGAAGATGCATTTCTTTACTGCTGGGAAAACTATGTCACCATGTCGGTGTGAAGAAGCCATCCTGTCTCCATATCCACCTGCATGTATTCCCAACACCATCAAACTTCCATTTGATCTGTGATGAAAGAAATATGGACTCAGTAAAAGCAGCGTTATGAGGGGATCCTCCTCTGACCTCCAGTACCTTCAGATGTTTCTGACATGAAACGCTGCATCACAAGCGATGTGTCTGAGATGTGGAGGAATTTACATCTGCCTTTTTTTTTTTTTTTACTTATTTAAAATGCCGCCACATTAAAATGTTTGGGCAGTGTCAGAGGGGATGAAACGTTCCATTCGAAGAGTTTTCTGTAATAAGTATTTTTTCTTTAATTATCTCAAATGAATCTCTCAGTTCTGTTTTCCACTTCAGGTTTATCAGCCAGAGGAAATGGGAGAAGGATGCTGATGTTTCCACGGAAACAGGTACACAAATACACAAGTACACATTCTTTATCTTGGATTAAAAACCTTTAAAGGACAAAAAGTCCTTTTAAATCCATAATTTAACAAAAATTGAGCCAGATGAATTATGAGTTTTAAGTCCTCTCAATTTTTCATGATCCATCCATCCATCCATTATCTTGACCGCTTATTCCATTTCGGGTCGCGGGTGAACTGGAGCCTATCCCAGCATTTTAACAGGTGAGAGGCAGGGTACACCCTGGACAGGTCACCAGTCTGTCGCAGGGCCAAAACAGATAGAGACAAACAACCATTCACACGCACACTCACTCCTAGGGAGAATTTTAGAGTGTCCAATTAACCTAACATGCATGTCTTTGGACAGTGGGAGGAAGCCGGAGAACCCGGAGAGAACCCACGCATACACGGGGAGAACATGCAAACTCCACACAGAAAGGCCACCACCCTCAAGGTTTGAACCTCCCCCCAGCTGAGATTCGAACCGGCGACCTTCTTGCTTTGAGGCTGCGGTGCTAACCACCACACCGCCGTGCAGCCCCAATTTTTCATGATAGAAAACTTAAATACTTTGTTCATACTTAATGACTTTGGGCTTTTTTATTTGCTAAGAAAAAGTCTCTAAAGCCACATTTCTACTCCATTTATGTACGTATGTCAAATGTCGTCAAGCGTCACGCCCACATACTCCCATGTGTCTTTTACGTTGGCAGGGTTTAATCATGGAGTCAGTCATGGTTGGCATGGTTGTTGGTAATACATCCACTAGAGAATGATGGAGAGTTCAGAGTTATCATCGTAGTTCTGAAGTCAGTTTCATTGTAAACCTGGTGACGGTGGAGGAGATCATGATAATGTACATTAGGTCAGAAAGATCTAAAAAGAGGCAGTAGACGCTGGTGGTCTGTGTGGCCATTGAAGTGTAACTACACCCTCTACTTTTTGTGTAACGCCACCCACTGCCGAACTTGAAAAATGCCTGAAACTGCAAGGGTGTGGGGTGATCAGGGAGTGAAAAGTGGGTCGGGATACACAAGAAGAAATGATTGACAGACAGCAGCTCAGCTTACTAGCAAGATGCAAAGCAAGAATCACAAAGCAGCTCCGCCACGGAGCGGTCGGTCTTTGAGGTGGAAGACGTTTTCCCTCCTGAATCTCCTCAGCTACACAAGAACAAGGTGGTTCTAAAGCGTATTAGTCTGAACCGTTAGCCTTTATGCTGGCCTGTTAGCAGCTCCAGCAGCTCTGGAAAGCTGTGGAGACTCGTGGCAGGTTGTGGCAGCTGCAGGAAGTGCTGCTGCTACACTATGTCACGAAAAACATTCAAAAACTGGTTTTATTCTGTAGAGGGCGTTATGAGCCATTTTTACCCACAAAATCCTGTTTTTAAAAATAAAAACAAACAAACAAACAAACAAACAAACAAACAAAAAAAACTGTTTACAGTTTAAAAAAACACATTTTTGGGTGCACTAACCCTTTAAATACCAGTGAGCCTCTTCTTCTTCTTTGTTCTTTCACTAGTCCGGCTTGAGCTATACTGTTCAACACTGCCACCGTGGTTTCCAGTGGTACTGCTCCGTTTGCTATATCAGTACAGATCCACAATTTTTCCAAGAGCAGAAATTCACACGTAAAGGACGCAGAAGAAGAACATTAGGCTCTGTCTGTATGACTAATTAACAAAGAACATAATATTGGCTCAGTGAGTTAAGGTGGAAACGAGATGTGATTTTTTTTCTTTGAAGAAAGTGATTTTTTTTTTTTTCATCTACAAAGAGCATCTTTGTGGAAGGTAGAGCTTAAAGAGGTGTGGCAGCCTCTTTTCTTCTTCTGATTAACACTGTTCCTGTCTGAGTTTGGTGGACTGTCTTACAGTTATTCTGTTGTAGACTCTGATTTCTGTCTTCATGTCCTTGGCTCATGTGACATTTTACACTCAGGTGGACTCGGATGAACTGACTATCAGCAGCAATCATTTAGGACTCTAAGAAAGGAGGTGAATACACACGGATGTACAGTTTTTAATGATTTATTATTTATTAGATTTTCTTTCTTTCCATTTTTCTTCATTAATCCAGAACATTTTGTCTCCATCTATTAGATGAAATTCAAAAACAATTCATGTAATACATCAGGACACTTTAAATTTCAGACAATAAAATAACTAAAAGATACAGGGATGCCATCAGCCAGACAAGAAGCGATGAGAGCTTGAAAAACGGCACTACTGCTGTTTCCTATTTGTTTCACCTAAGGCAGTGCAGATAAAACGCCCTTCATGTTGCAGTAGCAACGTTTGATACCTTCTTTTCCACTAAAAATTAAGACAAACTCCACTAATAACAGCATTTGGACTCATATTGAGTCATTTCCTTTTTCCCTGTTATAAAATTCAAACTAGCCTCAGAAAATGAGACGGATAACCGTGCATCTGTTAGCGTGGAGATACTGTGCTCTTAATGCTCAGCCTTATTAGACCGGACGCCGTTCATAATTCTCTGTCTCTCACCGATGTTTAATTCATGCTCCTCTCAGTCTGACGCATTCAGCTTCATTTCAGCTCCAACAAAGAGCAGCTGCTAATGGTCTTTTTAAAGAGGAGGATTAAAATAAAACTCACCACTGGACAGGACAGGGTGGAGGACAAACGGCTTGAAAAGGAGACGGTGTCAGAAATATATTAACTGCTGTATGTGGGGAGCTTGACCTTTGCAACAGGGAGGTCTATATCAGAGAAAATGGGCTGAAAACATGGGCTCTGTTAATTAGTCTGGCAGTACTTTAATATTTATCTTTTTACCTCAGAGTCTGTAGTTAATTCACAAGGCAGTCAAATTAAAAGTTCAAAGTACTTTTGTGCATGTAGTGTTATTTGCTTCTGCTCAATGTCACTTATATATATGTGTGTGTGTATAATTTGTATTATGTATGACGTATTAGATTATCTGACATATTTTTGATAAAAAGAATTTATGTTTAGTGTGAGATTTATTGTTTTTTTTTGATTGGTTATGATTTAACACAAATAAAGAGGTATTTTTTTATAATATATCTTTGTGGGATTTAAAAGTCTCAGGTTGAAAATCCTGAGACTTGAAAATTCCAACTCAAGAAAACAAGTCATGATAAAAGACCTCCAAGTCCCAACAACTCCAAGGCAACATGTTAGTCATGGTTTATTTGTGGTTCTTTGCAGTTCAGAAAGTAGACCGGGAGGCAGAACCATCAGACCCATCTCTGTGGAACCAGCTCCCAGTTTGGCTTCAGGAAGCAGACATCCACTCTATCATTAACATCTGACTTAAAATTTTTCTTTTTAATTCATCTATAGGTCTGACTTGGAGACCCTGATTCATCCTTTTAGTTCTGCTGCTATAACCTGAGGCTGCTGGGGGGACATCCCATGATGCACTGGGCTCCTCTCTTTACTCTCCATGGCTGTGTCCAAATGTGCACCCTACTCCCTACATAGTGCCCTATATAGGGGTCACGCCATTTTGTCGAATGTCCGAATGTCCAGAGAGGAAAAAGAAGGGCACTCAAAATTACCCACAATGCATCTTAAAAAGTAGTGAGCATCGATGGTCACTAGACGGATCATTATACCACAATGCATTGCGGGCAGAAGCTCAACATGGCGCAGGGAGGCGAAAGAATTGAGCTGCGCGAAATTACCTATAAGCAAACAAACAAAGAATAAAATACAACATAAGGAATAAAAATCAAAATATTTACACACAACTTTGGATTGGATTTGGAATGACATCTTGACGTAGGTTGTGGTTGCCGTGGTGATGGTGGTGGTCACGTGGTTTGCGGCGAAGAAAAAATAGGCAGCTTCATTTCCGAATCGCCAAGCGAATGAGTCATTATGTAGCGTGCTATGTAGTGCAGCCCTATGAAGAGAACGAGGGGTTAGGGAGTAGGGTGGACATTCGGACACAGCCCATATATAAAAATCAGACGTTGTTGTCTTTGTTTCTCTTTTTCTTTCTTGTCTGGTACCGCTGGCGTGGAGTTATGGTGCTTGCTGACCCCTCTTTCCTGTCCTCTTCACTTCGCACTAGTGCAGACTTCCTGGTTCTGAAGGGTTTAAGAGGATTTCCTCTCCATTGTCTGCTCGTGCAACTTAGGATGGAGGTTTGATTCAAAGAGATTTGATGCAATCTGTTGATTTTCAGAGCTAGGGTCATTATTTTTAGTGACTGATTTATAAGTTATAAATTGAACTTAGGCGGATCATTTGATGGATTTCTTTATAATTGGACTAGAATTAATTGTATTGAATTGGTCACTGTGTATAAAAGTGGCTTATGATGACTTTGTGGTGAAATGGTGGTGTACAGACAAAGCCTAATTTGAATGAATTCAATTTTAGTCACAACTCAAGACCAACAGATCCCAAGAAGACAAGACCAACAAGCTGAGAAATTTTACCAGCAATTCCAGTAAAGATAAGACTAAAAAGTCTGCAGTCTAGACTGAGTTCTAACTTAAGATGCCTAAATCCCCACTCTGAACTGAAAATGAGATAATAAAATAGAATCTAAGTCTACGTTCAGACTGCAGGCATAATGCTCAATTCATGTTTTTTTTCTTCTTCGAAATCCGATTTTTTGAGAGTCCATTTACATTTCCAATTAAATGCGACTTTGTATGTGATCTCCTGTATGAATCTTATGTGCACCAAAAGTATCCCGCATGCGTAAAAGTGTGTGTGACGTCTTCGTGTTTGCGGTAACAGCGGAGTGTATGTTGCGATTATTAATATTTAAGTTATTGTCCACCAATAGCCAGCAAATTTTCAATGGCATCATTTTAAGGAAGAAATTACAAAAGAGGAGAGCCAGATTTTTGGCCATGGCATTTTGTGGAGCAGTGGCAGCAACGTGTATCAATATTTGTGTTGGGTATCAATGACGTCGGAATAATGTGACCTTGCTATTCAGACTGAAGTCGCATGGCAAAAGATCAGATACGTATTGGATTTAGGACCACATATCTTAGTGGCCTGAGTCACATTTGAAAAAATCGGATCTGTGTCGTTCAGACTGTTATGAAAAGATCAGATACAGGTCGCATGAGGCAAAAAATCGGATTTGTGTCATTTCAGCCTGCAGTCTGAACTTAACCTAAGTTTTTGTTACCAGTTATTGCCATGTTTGAGCAGAAAATCAGAAAACAGAATGCTTTGATATCCTATTTTATACTTGAGTTTAGGATTTTGAAATAGGAAAGTGTTTTTTTTCATATTTTGATCTTTGTTTTTTTTTTTGTTTGTTTTTTTAGTTTTTGACATTTTATTTTAGTAATGGAATGAACAAGTGATTTGTAGAAGTCTGTTTAGTATTTTTTTTTTTTTTAATTTTGGTTTAAAGTGGAAAAATTAAAGAAAAATTATTGCATTTCCAATTTTTCCTTCTCTTTGTTAAAATGAGGAAAAAAAGAGTTCCTGAACACTCGATCAATGAGTCCAGGAATTTTTTAGTACATTACGAACTGAAACCGCAGCTCTGACTGGATGTCCAGTCTCAGGATAGCAGGGATGATCGTTTCAGAGGAGAGTTCATTTTTCAGTATCAGTTGCCATGGTGATTTGACTGGGTAAGAAATGAATCAGCTTTGTGATGATAAAAATTCAGAGCTAAACCTTAAGCAACCTTCAGCCAGTTATCCTGCTTCATCGTACAGACACCTGCCAACCTCCCAGTAAAATAAGCTAACGTTACGTTTGCTAAGTTTATACAAAAAATGAAGGAAATTGTTGAAATTGAATTGAAATTGTTTTTAATTTAACACGGTAAATGACAATTAAGGGACAAAAGACATTGAGGCCATCAAGACTTTATAAAAGCAGTTGTCTTTTTCTAAGAATAAATCTGCTGACTCATCGAACAGCTAGCCAACCAGGTGAGGCAGCTGAGATAACTTATACAAACAAGCATTAATACATAGCATTCAGTGTTTGACTACCTGCTGTTCAGCAGTCAGCTACTGTCCGAGATTTGTAAAGGTACCATTACAAACTACAGTTTGTAGTGCTGACAAATGGACAAAAGGATGAGATTCAAATACACTGAAGAATTTTGCCTTTTTTCAGATTTGTTCAGACTTATTTGGAAAAAGTAACTATTTTCCATCATAATGTCTCATATTAAAGAAATAATCAGATTTTTGTCACCAAACACAATAAAACACTGATGTAAAAAGACAGTTTTTCTGTGACTTGTAAAGCTCTTTGGATCCAGTTTATTCATTTTCTTAGACTTTGCAAAGTTAGTCACAGAGGCAACAGGTTGAAGAGGGAAACAAAGACTCCCTAACAATACTCCCCAGCTTCTCCTAGGGGACCTCCATGCATTTTCAGCTTGATGAGGACAATTCCTACATTGTGTTCTGTGTGTACCCCAGAGTCTTCATGTTCAGAGTCTTCAGTTTGCTTCCATATCAACACACCATCCCATGGTTTCTTTAGTCTGAGACCGATCAAACCCCAGCAGCCAAGTTTCAATGAACAGGACCTCCCATCCCATAAAATCTGGTTTCAGTCCAACAAAGATATGAATTATTCTTAGTTTCCCTCTCCCCAAAGACCAATTTGCCCAGGACCACAATGATGCTTCAGAATTTCCACTATGGAAAGCCAAAGTTGTGCTTGTAGAAGTTCACTTTTTTGTGTGTTTGCTGTGAACGCCTCACATTTGTAGTCCAACCTTCGAACATCGTGCTGTTCACACTTTGTTCACTTATTTGGTTTCTGGGTTCGATTTTCTGACAAGGCTGTTATGCTGTACTTGTCTTTACTTGATGTGTCCTTGAACACACCACCAAAGTAACTTTGTCAGGAGAGATAAAGCTCACTGTGGGGGATTGTCAAGCTTTCAAACATTTCATGTCTCAGCAGGTAAATTTTTGTAACGAGGAAAGAACATTTCAAGCTGCTCAGGGATGAAATATTTAGCTCTTTTTAATTCAAATAAATTTGATGTCTAAAAAATAGAAAAGAGATGCTTTTTTTTTAAATTACATGTTTGATAGATTTCAGTGTTTGTTGCATTGAGGGACACTTTGCCATTGTGTGTGGTCAGAGCCTAATTGATAAAAAAAGAGAAAGAAAAATTAGAGCACCTAGTATGAGTTCTTGATGTGTCCTTGAATGCACCATGAGAGAAACAAAAAGTGACAGAGCGTCACCAGTGAACTGTCGCTGAACCAGTGTAAATCTACCTGAAAACTGGTTTGGAAAATGATCCATGGTGGTGTGATTAATCCCAGTTAGCAGTTACTGGAAGAGACGATGTGTAATCTGCATTGGAAATGTTTGCGAGTGACAAGCAGCGTCTCTCCAGAAACAAATGTTTCCCAGAGAACCCCCCCCAACCCACACACACACACCAGTTTCTGTCGATAAGTGACATTTTCCATCACACAGCTCCTCTTTTAACATTAAATCATAAAATTCAAATGTGGCTGGATGAATCTGAGCCTCAAAGCGGCGGCTCCTCTCACATGCTGACATCTCTCTGAGAGTCGCTGGTTTTAAAGTTTAAACACAGACGTGAGCCTGCTTCGGCTCACTTTCTGAATATTTTAAGGCGAAACTCAACAGACGGCAGATGAAGGATGAAGGTGAGAGGCTGCTGCCACCCAGATTAAACCCAACGCATTAAAACCAAGTTAATGCTGACTCTGTGCTCAGGTGGGATGATTTTAATCCAGGGCTGGGTTTCTAGATAGATCTGCCTTTATCAGTTCACCGCACATCGTTTAGGAAGCCACGCACCTGTAAAGAAGAGCAGCAGAAAGAAAGTTTTAATTAGGCCAAACTTTTCATGTTCTTCCTCATAAAGGAAACAAGAGAGTGCAGATCAGACATCGCTCAAAGACAATAAGATGAAAAGGTGCTCTAAAGGCTGCTCGCTTCAAAGAGGCTCTGTTATGGTGAATGAGTCTCAGAGTGATGAGGCTTTCACTGAGCATGTGCGATACGACCACACATCAGTCCAGGATTATTACATTCAACAAGGCGGCGGCGGCCATATCTTCCAGCAGACTTGAGTTGTGAGTCTACAGTAAAAAAATGAAGAATCTGATGAAGCTGAAGGATCATTCTGGAAGATGCTGAATGACATTACTTCAGATTTTTAATCCGTCTCTACTTCCTGCACGGAAAACATGACGGAGGAACCTGGAAGCATATAGTTAATTCAGAAAATAAAAGTGTTTCCACAAGTGAATGCAATACGCCTCCGTACCCTGCGTAGGGAATATTCCTAAATTTTTTTATTATGTATTTACTTTTTTATTCAAGTTTGCCATTTTTTTGTGCTAAGTTCTCCCAAAAAGCAGCGGAGTCGGCCATTGTTACAAATCAGAAGCTAACTTCAGCAACCTCAGGCTGTGTCTAACATTTCTGCATCCATGCGCAGCAACAGGCACAAAAGGTCAACTCTTAAACGGTAGACAAACCTAAGTTTGTGAGTCAGATTAATTTTTTACCGTTTTCCTCAGAGCTCCTCCGGCTAAGCAGCAGTTTTCACTCAAATATTTTTAATTTCTTATAAAATTTGAACAGAAATTATGTTTGTTTTAACTATAACCAAGACAAATAATTATAAACCGACCTGAGGACTCGGGACAGAGCTTTTACTTCCACGGCCTACAGACTCTGGAGGCTTTCCCCGCCAGTATTAGATCTGCTGGCAGCTTCAAGTCTCAGCTTATGTACACGCTTGTTTAAATCTGCCTGTTGTTGCTGGTTTACATTATTTTATAGAATTTCTTTTTTAATTGTTATAATTTCATGCTCTGCTTTTGAGATTTTATTTTTTTTCTGTTTTGATGGATTTTATTGTTACACGCTTTGTGATTGTATCTGTGAAAAGTGCTATATAAAAAAATGTTAACTTACAAATGTGTTTGACTTTTCTTTGAAATATAGTTTTTCTGGTCTTTGTGTGGTTTTTCAGGGTCTTTGGTGCCTCTGTAGTCATTTTATTTATTATTAGTTACTCAATGAGTTCTCCAAACCCTGAACAACTTATTTTATATGTTTTTCAAAAGTTTGTGCAGTTTGTTGACTTTGTTTGAGTCTTGTTTATTATTTGTTGTGTTTATATTTTCCCCATCATTGCCCTCTCACAGTTTTACATCAGAAAAATCCCAGCCTGCTTCTTTAAAGTATGGTGGTCTCAGAGCTCTGCAGCTCCGCTCCGCTCTCCTCTCACTCTCTCCAGCACATGAATAATAAAAATCTGAGCTGAATTATTAATGCAGATTTTTGCACACAATCTGCAGGGGCTATTATCCAGATCTGTGATGGATCTCATTTACTTCTGACAGATTAGATGGATCCACACTCCGGCTCTGTTGAAGGAAGCCGACCTGCCGCCGTGATTACAAAAAGATAATCTGCCATCGTCTTCATCAGCACCGAGCGGAAAGGTTAGGATAAAATTCTCCATATGAACGAGACAGGTTTGTTTTCCTTGAACGCTGAGTGACAGAAATGTCAGCTCCCTGGACGGATGGAGGGGGGGCGGGTCAAACTGGAGCCCCCCCCACCCCTCCATCTGTGAAAGGTCGAGGTTCAGGCGGCACAGTCGAATGAGCGCTCACATCTCCACTTATTTTCTGAAAGCCCACAAACGAGGTAATCCTCTGATTTGACACCTCCACCAGACGCTCATTACTCGCAGCACTTTGGGAGCAGCAGCTGCTCAAATTTCACGTCAAGACGAGTTTCCTTCCATTTCATTTATACAAAATATGAAGTATACAAAATATGGAGCGGAATTAGATAAGACCAACAACAACACAAAGCCTCCACATCAACACCCCTGCACCCAACAGCCTGAAAACGGCTCTATAAACCCCAAAAGTCTTCTTTCTATTCACTGCCTGCAGTAGAAATGATCCAGATTGTTTTAGTCATTTTCTAAGAAGAAATGTGAAATATTTGTCGTGATGATTTGCTCTGCTGTATATCACCGTGATTAGATTGTTTAGCAGAGTTATATGGAGGCTGTCAGCAGGGCTCAAAATTAACTTTTCTGATAAGGAGCCAAAGTTTCTGGTACATTCCTGAAGTGACCTATACAGTTCCTCTAGTCAAATTTCCTTTGGTGAAAATAATCCAGATTATTAGTGCCACTGAATACATTTAATCATACACGTTTCTTTAAGTTGTTTTCATGAAAATTTCCTCAACGTTCTGTTTTCCAACGAGGAACAAAGTAGCTTTCTAACCAGCCTCATTCTTTACACCCAGCTGGTGGTGTGTGAGACTGCAAGATTCATATACCAAGTAAATAAAGAGCCAGTATCACCGATATCAATACTTTTATTTAGGATGAATAAATGATCAAATTATTAAGTGTGAATGAATTTTTAAGATCTTAATAGTTCTTTTATGATTTTTTTTCCTATTAATTAGGGCTACTCAAATCAGTTCTACGAGGGCTGCAGTCCTGCAGGTTTTCAGGGTTTACCTGCTCCAACACACCGGATTCAAATTAAATGGATACAACAGCCTATGAAGTTCTGTGCAGTGACTCATTAAAGTGTAACTACACCCCCTACTTTTTGCGTAACTCCACCCACTGCTGAATTTTTTATCTTTACACCCCTTAAAAGCACAAATCCGTTCTGTCTGAAACTAGTAAATCTACACCATATAAGCTCACGTCCCTTCACATGCGTTGGTGGGCGTGGTTTTCTATGTCTGTTTGCATCTGGATGGAAGAGCTGTGGGGTCTTTAGAAATTTCTGGTGACATAGGTAACCACTCTGTCATGAAAAACAGAACCTGGTTTTACCCTGTAGAGGGTTTTCATCACAATTAAGTAATTCTGTGTTGTTTACAGCTAAAAACAACAACACATTTTTGGGTGCACTACCCCTTTAACTTTAACCTTTTAACCTTTAACGCTGCTTCTCTTCCTCTCTGCTGCTGTGCTGCTGGTGTGTTTGTTAGTTGCTGGTGCCCACCTGCTTCCTGTTTATCTGCTGCAGGTGAGTCACATGACGGTACAACATCAAAACACAAGACGGGGAGGTGGAGCTAAGTGTGACAATGCTCCACACTGGACGTACATGACACAGACAGCCCGGATGCTTCTTTAATGAAATGTAGCAGGACACACTACATAGAGTCTAAACTACTGATCTTATTACACTAGAATCACCAATACCAATGTTGCTATCGATCCACCCACCTCTATACTTTTCTTCATTTACATTTCACTCTTTCTCTGCATTCTCAAAGAGCAATATATTAACTTTGAAGAAGCGCTAATTGGTGTTACAATACAGCAGAGAAAAAGATCAATCATCCACGAGATCAGCTGTTCTTGATCCTCTTCGAAGTTTTGTCTAAATGTTCTTTCTGAGTTGGGACTTTTCTCAGTTAAAACCATGTTTGTGTTTTTTAAGATCAGAAGAATTTAAATAACTTTAAATAACTTAAAATATTGTTTTTACAAAAAAAAAACAAAAAAAAAAGACAGAAAAAAAGCAGAAAGGATTTGATCAATCCAGATTTGAAGCTTAAAAGAAGTAAAAAAAACTAACATTTTGACTGGTTTAATTTTCTTCCTTGATGTGAGGCAGCATCTTAACATCCAGAAATAATAAGTATTGCTGGTTCAGTGGATCCACTGAATTCAGCTTTTAAAGTGGTGACACCACTTCTGATTGTTTGAAGCACCAAATGATCGCGGCTGTTTTAAGAACATTAAAGGAATGAATGTTCTCAGTTTGTAGTGATGAAGAGATGATCACCTCTCCACCTGAGAGCGCCTTCTTCTTCATCCTCTTTGCAGATTATCTAACAGCTGAGTCCCTTCACCTCCTCAAGGTTTTAACCAGCAAAAGAAGAGAGGCCTCGACAAAATCAGCCGGCAGTCGGCGAGCCTGATTGTTCCGATCACAGCGGCTGTTAAAACTCCCACCGCAAATCACAGCGAAGAGGCGACTCCCCGGAGAGAGCCGACAACAGGAAAAACCGAAAAGCATCAATTAAGATGTCAGAGGAGGAGCAGGAGCTGCTGTGCTCCTAAACTTTGCCACATCCTTGCTGGAAATGTGGGGAAAGAACTGCTCAAATCCTCTGAAATACAGAACAGGTGTCATTTATCTCTCAGAGCGTCTGAGGACATCTGACAGAGTTTAAGACTGCTCAGGCAACTTCTCACAGACAACGTGTCCAAGAAGAAAGTTTTTGAAGAAATGTTGAAGTGTGATAAAGAACCCGTCAAAAGGTCCTGCTGAGAGTGTGAGCTCATTTTCATTTTAAGGAGTTTTTACTTTCATTGTCAGTCTTACTTCTGAGCAGCTGTAACCTCCAGCATATGCCAACTTCACCATTTTAGCCCTATTAGGGATTTAGGATTCTCTTCAAGTGTTGAATTGAAGTGAATAATACTTTACTAACCCCCAAAACGGGAAATATTTCCTTACCATGATTTAGACGATGAACAGGGTGATATTTAGCATTGTGTAGCATCGCCCTTTCTTCTAACATCTGTCTGTAAACATCTGGGAAGGGAGGAGACCAGATGCTATAGTTTTAGGAGGGAATGTTGTCCCATTCTGGTCTGATGCAGGATTCTAGCTGCTCTACAGTCTGGGACCTTGGTTGCTGGATTTCTGCTTCCATGATGCTCCAGATGTTGTGTATTGGTGAAAGGTCTGGACTGATGGATGCAGGATGTGGTTCAGCATCGTCTTGCTAAAACCTGCACAGATGTGGAAGCTGCCAAAGGCACTAATTAACGAACCATGGTCCGGACCTAGACCCAGACCCAGACTCAGACCCAGAAGCTGTTGCATCCAAAACGGAAAGTCATTTTTTACAACCTGACAGAGTGCTTCAGGCACAGACTTTGTAGTCTACTGGGTGAGGAAACACATGGACCAATTACATGTTAGTTAGGCCATCCCATGTGATACCACACAGCAAATCAGATCTGTTTGCCTCCTGGAATCAATAAATTTCCCAATTCAGTGTAGAGGGATGGGAAAGTTAGAGGCAAGTAACAAGATAGTTAAAGCAAAAGAAAGATAGAGATGCATATATATATATATATATATATATATATATATATATATATAAATATCAGAGGAGAAACATGACTTCTAGGGAAAAGTTAAGTAAATGAAAGTGGAGTGAGAACAGTATTTAATCCAGACTGGACTAATTTCCATTATACATCCACCTGGAGGCACTAAACCAGTTGCTATATGTTCAGAAACTGTGGCATTTATTAAATGTACAGATGTGAAACACCTTTATGAGTAAAACATAAAAATTCTGAACAAAAATACCTACTAAAATCTAAAGTGAGATCACATAAAATAAGTAGTCCAGTATGACCAGTCCACCATGGTCCTGAGCCACACATTTAAACATCCCAACAACGTGATCATCAGTGTTCCTCAGAGAAAAATTAATTTACTGATGGAGGGATGGTCAAAGAATGGATGAGTGCAGCAGCTGAAACATGACTGCAGCAAAAGAAAAAACAACTAAATGTTTCAGGTTCACCAGTGACCACATGGGTGAGAGAACGGTCCGAACTCCATTCAGGTCCCAGTTTAACGTCCTGAACAAACTGGAGCTCTTTTCTCTCACTGGGAAATGAGAAGAAAGTACCTGAAACTGTTCAATGGTTGAGATTTATCTGTAAAATCGGTTGAGAATGTGCAAATAGAAAAAGGGAAATTCAAGCTTTTCTCCCTATTTATTTTATTTTATTTTATTTTATTTTCCTCTAGTTAAACCCTACATCTGATCAGGCACAATTTTGACATTTTATTGTGAAATTCTGCCCTGCTTTTATTTTGTAAACCAGAAAACATTAAACATATCCGCCGTCATAAATAGAGTTTCAGTTTCATGTTACATGTAAATAAAAATGGACTAAATTGTTTTTGTTAATTGTACTGAACTCATTTGTTTATTGATTACATTACTGGGATACTTAAATCTCAGGTGTCTCTAAAGGTCGGTGACCTTTTAACAGCCAATGTGAAATGCTCCCAGGAAATGTCTCCGCTGACATGGACTTGTTGAACAAGAAAGGACTTTATTTTCATTGGCCCACATCAGAATTACAGCCCTTTGCATTAAAGGGTGGAGAGATCTGGTGCCAGGATGGAAGAACCTCTGCTCTTGTTTTGGACCCAACCTCTCAGTGCACAGTCGCTTTGCTGACAGTCAAATATCAGTTTATGGTGACGGTGCCCTCGGACACTGATATGCTGAAACCACTGTCAGCATTTGGTGTGAAGCTCATTTAAACAGACCCTCATCAAATCTTGATATCCCTGTGCCTCTCAGAATATATATCACATTAAATAGTTAGATAGTAGGATCTTCCGGACCTGAGCTGTAAGAATTTTTCTCTAACTGGACCTCCTTAAATTTGAGAGAAATACTCCTGCTGTAGAGTTTCCAGATAGAATTTCACATTTTCATCCATCTGACCACAGAACAGTTTTCCACTTTGTCTCAGATAATTTTTAAATGAGATCATGTTTCTGGATCATGTTCACATCTGGCTTCTTCTTTGCATGATGGAGCTTTAACCTGCTTTTAATGCAGTGCTGCCTGAGGCCCCAAAATCACCAGCATCCAGTTTGACAGTCAGCCTTGTCCCATGCACACAGAGATTCCTCCTGATTCTCTGAATCTTTTGATAATATTATACACTATAGAAAGTGAAAACTTCAAAGTTTTACTTCTGTGTTTCAGGATTCTTTAGCCTTTTCCCTGGAGCAGCCGTCTTGGTGCCATTGACTTCAGATATATGCAATATGTTTGTAGAACGGATTTATCTTCTCCATAAATAAAGTCTCTCACCCTGTAACAGATTTATGACACTTATTTCACAGCTGTCAGTTTGTAATTCTTAATGAAGAAATGGTTATCATTATCTAAATTTCATATTTGTAATTTGTTATATTGTAACGTTTTAATTTATATTCTCACATATAAAATACACAATAAAAATTTCATTTTATTTTACTCAAACACAACTTTACAATTTGTTTTATTTACACACATCTTTAGACGAATATGCACAGGTGTGTACCTGTCCACACAGTCCTAACTGACAGTTCTGTGCCACCATCAAATTTTTAAATGAGCTCATATTTTCCATGAAATGGTAAAATGTCTCATTATGTTGTTTATCAGAATAAAATATGGGTTCATGAGATTGGTAAATCATTTCATTCTGTTTCTATTCACATTTTACACAACATCACAACTTTTCTAACTTTCCTGGAATTGACGTAGAGGACAAACTGAGAGCATGAAAGACAACAGTTTGTAGACATTCAGCCAAATAATAATAATAAAAAAAAGAACGTAAGAAAATGGCAATTTAGTAAAATAAATAAATAAATAAATAAAATAAAATAAAGATTCAGATTTTAATTTCCTGTAACAGTTTAGACTTACTGTCTTTACTGTTAAGTTTGTCTGATTGCTGAGCTTCCCCACAACCACTGCAGGTCAAATATGCTTTAAGTTATTATTATTATAAATTATAATTCCCAGGATTTTACACACGATCCATGGAATTGTTCTTTGGGTGTTTGGGAGGAGTGTCTTTTTATGTCCATACCTGACTGACTGATGTAAATATGTTACATATAAAATGAAGAAACAAGAACATCCTGCAGGTTCCTGCAAGCTGAAGTCTTTAAACCCGAAGTTTATCCCTTTTTACATTACATTAACAGAGATTTGCTAAACTTAGAGCCCCGGTTGCAGGTTTTTAAAGGCTCATATGAGAGAACTGAACATTTTTATGTAGGAAGAAAAAACATAATTGGAAAAAAAAAAAAAGACAGTAGACCCATTTCGATTAGCTGCAATGAAAAGTCTGTAGGTCTGCAGCAAATATGAGCTAAGAGTTCTGTGGGTGTCTGTTTTCACAGAACTAACCTGGATTAAAAAGCAGCTCTAAAGGTTAAAGGAAAGTGTGAATCTGAGCCGAAGTGCAGGTGTTGCTCATCGTGGGGATCCTGTCAAAGATCAGTCAGGAAAGCAAACCTGAAGCTGCTCTGCTTTTTCCGAGGAAATCATCAGCCTTTAATAGTTTTTTAATGAGTTTGTAGAATGCGCTCTGGCGACAGTCTAATAAAGGACAAGCTCTGCACGGAGACTCAAGCTGAATAATGTATAAGGGCAGAGGTAGCTCTAATGAAAAGATGATGAGAGGCTTTCCTGAGAGAGCGAGAGAGGAAAGGTGCCAGGAAAAGTTAAAAGAGAGGCCCAATTAATCTTCATGTGCTTACAGAAGAAATTAAACAAAGGTGGGAAAAAGGGCGAGGCAGCGAATGGCAGTTTGAGCAAGAAGCAGCGAGACACGTCGAGGTGAACAAAGAGACTGCCATCTGTTTTAATTATTTCTTTTTCACTTTCAGTAAAAGGAGGTGACGAAAAGATGGTAAAAGGAAAGCAAGAGGAAAGAAATGACACCTGGGGCCAGACATAAAACTGTGTGCAGGCAAAAAGGCAGAAATGTGCACAGACATTTATTATCTCCATATTTAAAAAGCCGAGTGTACAGATGCTTCTCCGTTTTATAATCATTAATCTACAGTGGATCTAAAACTATTACCATCCCTGTGGAAAACACAGTAGATAATTTCCAAACTTTTCCCACCTGATCTTGAATAACCTAAACACTTCAACTGAAAAACAAACAAAATAAAAACAGCATACCTACCAGTGAAGCACGGTGGTGGCAATATCATGCTGTGGGGTTGCTTTTAATCAGCTCAAACTGAGGCTTTGATCAAGGTGGAGGGAGTTCTGAAAAGTTCTGTTTACCAGTCACTTTTACTCAAAACCTTCAGGTGTCTGTTAGAAAGCTTAAATTGTAGAGGAGCTTTCAACATAACAGTGACCCCAAACAGGCATCCAGATCTAATTTACTAGAATTCCTATTTCCATGTAAAGGCAGAGAGTAATTTAAATCCAAATTATTTCATTCTGAATAATTAATTCCAAATAAAAAAAATGGTGTAACTGTAGCCACTGACCCATCCAGCCATCCTGTGGGTTGTTGGGATCGTTTTCATCTGTGAGTTAGACCTCGATAATTTAGTTAAAACAAAACCATCAAACTATTTAGTAGTTCTGTTTTCTGTGCCTGCTGTCACATTCTGTCTGCTACAGACTCAACGCTTCTCTGTGTTTTTCCATCAGAAACTTTTATGGTATTTTTAGATCTCAGTTCAGCCTCCTTTTTTTTTCTTTTTTTTTTTCCTAAACCGTGTTTTACCTTTTTGAGTTCCTTCGGACTCAGAGTTCCCTCAGCAGGAAACACACCCACTGGGAAAATACCTGCAGATATCCATTCTGCACAAAATTCAATAGAATGTTTACCATACTTATTGCTCATGAAATCAAAGATTTCCCCTTCAGGAGGTGGGAGTTGTTGCTTGGAGTCTCGGTTACTCATCTTATCAATAGATAGGTGAGGATCCTACTTACGTCTTGTAAACATCTTCACAGACTACGGGTAATAAGTTTACGTGAGCACTCTTAGCCCAGCTTCTTAACTGGGTCACCTCTGTGGTTCCAGAGAGGAATTTTACCTGCTGTAGGCCTATCCCACAGCAACTCCGTGCCCACTCGCGCAGCTCAACTCCCAAGCCCACAATCCTCTCCTGTAACTAATTTAAATCTAAACCCAGTTAGAAAAAGCACTTCAACTCACCAGACTTATCGTTCTCTCTATATTTTGAGTTTGTTGATTTCGGAGGTGACTTCCAGAGAAGCAAACGAGGGTCCCCCTTTCAAAAACAGAGCCTGAAAATCAAGTTCACTCAGACACTCAGACACTATTGCTGGGTCCTCCTTGGTCACTCACGAAACACCAATTGTTGTAGAAAAATTACCAAGAGTCTGGAATGAGTAAAAGTATAACAAAATTTATTAAAGGGAAAACTAACATAGACAAATTACTTGCAAGTAATGAGAGTGGTCATTTTGACTCACATGAAGTTGTAAGAGACTCTGAGGAGGCAAGAGGAAAACAAAAAGTTATACACTTCTGTTAAAAGAATCTTCCTTCCTGGAGAGCATCAAAGCAACCTCACTTAGTTGTGTCTCCACAAGAACCAGTCTGACTAAGGGTCTGAGGAAGGACCAGATAAAGATCATCTTACCCTCGTAGTGAGCTTTTAACAGAGCATGTATATGAAGAGAATAAACCTTAAAAGTGAATTAAAGCATGATGAGTAAAAATATACAATGTAAGAAGTGTAATAAAAAGTGTAGTATAGTAACAATCAATGAATACATGTATATAATGAAAGAAATAATGGGATAAATGAACCCTTAATGAGGTGAATATATGAAGCAACAAGGCATAATTTCTTCCACACAGGATCCCAGCTTGGATATCCACAGGACTGAAGTGCTTTCTTGACACGTTTTTGTTCCTTTTCTTTTCCCTCTGTCTTGGTGGAGACATTTTCCACCCAATGGTGCAGAATGTCGGTGATGGACAATTTGTGCTCAGGTGGGTGGTGAGAGTCTAAGAGCAGGTATTGGTCTGTGTGTGTTGGTGTCCGGTACACCTCAGTGTTGTGACTTCCCTCTCAGCACAGTCCAGAAAAGGCAGCTTGTTTTCTTTTACATCCTCCCTGGTGATTATGCCTCTGCTCAACTCAGGGCTCTAGCGTGTTGGTGTAACGAAGATTACCAAGCAAGGTGGAAAGAAAAAGAATTAGGGACATCCAGGGATTGTCCAATTCAGGCAAGACTAGGGGACAAAATACTTATTAAAAAACAAATTGAACAAGGTAATCAATGGATCAACTTACCGTTAAAGCTATGGTTACAATATCTAAACAAGAATGAATGGCATGAAGAGGTTAAGATTCTAAGATGGTGTGCTCATGATTTAGATTTTACTAGTAAGTTGGATGGGAAATTTAGAAGTTGGGCAGGACAATGTTTAACTGCATATTGCACTCTTCATGATAAAGGGACACTGAGAGATTTTCAATCAATAAAGGGACAGTTTCAGTGTAAGTATACTGATTTTTTCAGGTTTCTTCAAATTCGGCATTATTTACAGAAATTCATGCCTAAAAGCAAAGATATTTATGAAATTCCTTTATTGAAATTTTTTATTTTGTCATACCATGCAGACCCTGGTTCCAAACTAATTTCAAGACTATACAAAGGTATTCAGGAAATTAAAAATTTTAACTCAATTTACATTAAACAAAAATGGTAATCTCTAATGATGCTTGGTGCATTTCAGTGGAAAATCTCTAGTTCTAATATATGGAGATGTTTTGGCTGGAAGAGTCTCAGTAGATACTTTATTACTCCTGCACAAAGTAAACATTACTCAGGCTCCTCCAGCTGCTGGAGAAACTGTGGAGCACAAGGAGTAAAACATCTTCCACTGTTTTGGTCATGCCCTCAATAACTTTTGGATTATGATTCACTCTGAGTTGGAAATCCCTTTTAACTGGGATGAACTTTTCTTTGGTCTTTTACACTCAGTGGACACAGACAGAGAGACTAGATGTTTGTTTGGTATCTTAAGTTTGGCTGCCCGAAAAGCTATCACAAAGAAATGGTTAAGCTGAAATGCTCCAGCTCTCGACGACTGGCACCAGATTGTATACGGTTTGTTCATTATGGAAAGAATAACATTCTCTTGATAAATTTGACAAGATTTGGGATAAATGGAAAAGATACATTATGTCAAGGCGTCCAGAATTTGTATAATTTTCTATATTATCTGTACTATCATGTTTATTCTGACTTTGTTATTTTGATTTTATTTTATTATTCATATATTCTTTTTTGTGGAACTCTAGGTACACCCCCTGTTTTGTGTTCATATTAATGTCTGTTTTATTTTCTTTGTAAAATTTTCATAAAACATTCTCAAATAAAAACTAAATTTAAAAAAAAAAAAAAAAAAAAAAAACATCCTCCCTGGTGAACTTGATGCTATCCACTAGCCACTGAGTTGATATCCTCAGTGAAAATTTTCACTTCTTGCGCTGGGATTTTGACCCAGGTGCTGTCCACACTGTGTTGTTCACTGCTCCGGTTTCTACTTCCTCCATGTAAAGGTCGGCCACAGTTAAAGCCTTTTGGATGAGAACTAAAATGTTTTCATGACACAAAAAGAAGTCCAGTTGCCTTTTATTCAAGCTCTGACCTGGAATACTGAGAATCTACACAAGAAGAAGAATGGCTTCACCACAAGAAAAGTTCTGCAATGGTCCAGAGACCAGATATAAATCCAAAAGAAGATCAGTGGGGTGACCTAAGAAAGCCTCTAAACAAGATATGTCCTCACAATCTTACAGATCAAATAAAAGGATCCTAAAAAGAAACGAGAGAACTAGATTACAAACTAAATGAAATGCAGATTGTTTTAAGTATCAGTCAGCTGATTTAATCTTCCACAGATACAACTGAGGACTGTGTTTTCACAGGAAGGTGAACACAGAGAAACTTCACCTGCTGGTGGACAATCCACTCCCATCTTGACCCCACAGGTTTTCCACATCTACAAATCCTCTGTTATACTTTAGTGCAGAAAGCTAACCAATGAAAGTGATACTGTAGCAAAGGGGTGAAAGGAGACAGAGTTTTATTGGAAAAAGGCTCATTTATTTATACACCACATTTCATATAAGGCAACCCAATGTGCTGTACATGGTAACAAGAAACAGACAGATGAATACATACATATTTCAAACATATTCAGTACATGTCTTTAAAAAATAGGTTAAAAAATGACCTATCTTAATTAAAAGCAGGGAGCTAATTTATCTGAACTAAGGATTAAAGCATATTTAAAGTTTTCTGGTAGTTTGTTTCAGATATTTGGACCTGAAAACGTTAAATTTGAACTCTCAGAATGGAAAGCAAAGTTGTTGTAGATAATCATAGAAGTTTCAGAGCGTTGTACACCAGCTCCCAGGAAGCCAGCAGTAAGATGTGAAACCTTACTTAGACAAAACTGATGCATTAAACCAAGACATACCACTGGATATTGGCGCTGGCTGGTGTCGGATTTGACACATCGGACCAGAAACCAGACAAGAAATGCAGATTGCATTTTCTTCGATTGGCTCGCTCATCTGCAGCGTATGGAAATAAGCTGTAGACTGAGATTAATAATGTCTTCATACATGATCGACACAAAAAGTTCAAAGTTGAAAATCCAGATCAGTCCTTCTTCTGAAAATTCCCTGTTAAAGAAACCCAACAGCAGTCCTTACTTGCAGGGTTATAGGAACTGTATGATTTCTCTGGCTCTGCCACTGAGAAGCCAGACTAGGCTGGTCACACAGGTCATCGAGGTCCTCAAACACTCATTCTCTTCCTAAAAGGCCACAGCGACTTCCATCCCACATGGATGTCACCACAGTCTGAAACTCCAGAGCTCTTCTTTGGGTGCTGGCTGCTGCACACACACAATTTTTGACTTTATAAAGCAAAACTCAATCAACTGTGTTTGTAATAATTTCTCCTAAATTTGCAGAATGTAAAAGAAGCAGAAGTAAAAATATTTCAAATGACTATAAACATACATAAATGCCCTCAAATTAAATATTATTTTATAAAAGTCCAAAAAAAAAGTGCTTCAAGATGCATGAAAGCTGCCAAGTGACAGTCACAAACAAAGAAAATCAATAAAAACAAAAGAAATAAAAAGAAACAAAAGGAAAACTGAGACGCACAAACCCCAAAAAAGACAAAAACAGAAAGATGCAAACAGAACCTAAACAAACAAACCAGAGAAAAGGAGTTTTACATAACAAGGGGGTGGGACAGAGGGCGATGCCTGTTGCATCACAGCGAGTCTTTGTGTCATCATTTCAAAATCAATGTGAACAAACATCCCGTCAGGTCTCTGCAGCGCCAGCATGACTGACCCGTTTCAGAGACAGAACCAGGTTCAGGTGGAAGAAAAATTAGCTAAAAAGTTGATTTTAAAACAGAAACCACACAGATGAAGGAGGAGAATACAAGAAAACACAGGAGAAGGAGAGAAATGTGAAATAAAAACAAGTGTTGACATTTTTCCCAGCCGACTCGCTGCGATGCATCTTAATGTCAGACATTAGTTCAGCTCTCATGGTTTTTATCTCCCAGCATCCTTCAATAATTATCTCCACTCATCTCCTCCTCTGTCTCGGCGTGTCTCCTGTCTGGACGAGTCGCTCGGCAGCCTCCGTGTTCGTGATGTAACTTCCATGTAACATCGTTCAGTACAATGATGCAAACAAGCATGAAGAATGTGCTGCACGCTGCACCTGAGCCGGACTCTGATGAAGCGGCGTGTCGGGATGAGACGAATGTTCGTGTTACAGAGAGGGAAATGAAGCAAGTCGATATGTAAATGAGAGGAAGGAGCAGATTGAGATGGGAAGGAAGGAGAGAAGGACTGAGGACCGAAGGAAAGAAAAGTTTGGATGAAGAGGTCAGATGTGAATTTAATAAGCAGATGTGAGGGGAAAAAAGGGGAGAAGGTGGCTCTCCACAGCATTTCAGTCAGGTTGAGGTCTGGACCTGTACTGGATCGTGCCAACACCTTGATTCTTTTCTTTTTCAGCCATTCTATTGTAGATCTGCTGCTGTGTTTGGGATAATCGTCCTGTTGAATGAGACAGTTTCAGACAAGTTTTAGCTGTCAGACAGTTGGGTTCATGTTTGATTCTAGAATACTTTGGCATCCAGAGGAGTTCATGGTCCACTTCATGACTGCAAGGCATCCTGATCATCATCCTTCCACCACCGTGCTTGACAGTTTGTATGAGGTGTTTGTGCTGAGATGCTGCATTTGGGGGTTTTGTGCATTCTGACCAAACATCTTGCTAGCTAGGCATTGCTATAGCAACACTATGGCATGACCAAGCAACCGCTTAGCAACCCCAAGGATGTAATGAAAATTATTATATTAAATAACAATAATTAATGAATTTAATTAAATATACCAATATGATTATTTTAATTCTAGACAATTGTGGATAATTATTATTTTTGTTGGCTTAAAGGATAGAATAAGATGTGCTGGTGCTAAACCTCACTGGCCAGGCAGGTACAGCAGTGAACTTTATTTTGTGTGCTAATTTGGACTAAAGCTAAAAATGGAGAAGAAGGAAAGAAATGGTGACCAGCCACAGCAAGACCCGCTTGCTTCCAACCCCGGGTGCAGTGGAAGTAGCAATGACGCCATCACCACTGTATCTGATATCACCTAGAGTCACCCTGTACTAACTAAATACCGAACTAAGAAGTGCAGTAGCAAGCGATATTTCAATCGCTGTTGGTACAAGCAGTTCTGGCTGGAGTACTCTGTCACCAAGGACTGTATGTTTTACTTTGCATGCAAACATTTAGCTTATGGGGGCCAATTTCGTAAAGAAACCGCATTTACCGAGAATGGATATAACATCTGGGTGAAAACTATGCAATCATTCCACACACACAGTGCTGGTCATAAATATGCAATGGATTCATGGCCTGAGTTCAAGTTGAGGAAAGAGAAGGCTCAAAAAAAAGCAATGCACTCAGAGTGGGACATTCAAAATGGTATGTTCAAATCATGAATATATGGGGGCAGTTGTGGAATAGTTATGTTATACGTGTCAGACCATTGCACAGAAACGTAGTTTGCATGTGCGTTTGCTTTAGGACATCAAATTCCAGAGATCATACAGTCAAAAGTTCAAAGTTTTCCACTGTGTAACGTATAGACAATAATACATTTTATATATGAGGTATTGATTGTGATAATATGAATAGCATGTTGTTGCTTGCCTTCTTGGTATTGTAATTTACATTTTTATTTTGAAAATCTATTAGCAACTCCTTACAGTCACAAAGCAACTACAAAGAGAACAAATCATATCCCATAATTTTGATTTTAGATACCTCCATGCTCCAACAATGATTTATCTGACAGAAACTTTTCTATTTAAGCCCTCAGATTGATCAACAGTGGTCATTCTTTTGATGATTTCTTCAGATTGTTTTGACAGACGTTGACCTGCTTGAACAGAGAATTGAAGAACTTTTAATAAAAACTTGAATATTTGAGAAATAAAATGCAGACTTGCCATTTTAGTTCAGTTTGCTTTCTTCCTCTTTTTGAGCTGGTGATTAAACTCTAATGAAAGTGTTGAACAGCAGGGCAGGGAGAGGGCGGAGAGCCAGGATTAACGCTGGGGTTATCACGTCCAGGTGAAAAGATCACCTCTCATTACCATTTACTGCAGGGCCCACCAAGTGTCGGCCTTCTAATGTCTGCTCATTTAATCGTCCATGTTCAGCCGCTGTGGGTTAGAGGTCAAAGGCTGATAAGCAGCAGTGACCTTAGAGGTGGCATTTGTTCCAAGTTTGCCATCCACCTAAAGTACTGGACGAAGGTTGAAGACACATGAATCAGCGTGACAGTGAAGTTCTTCAATAAACCTGCAGACGACTCCTGCAATGAAAACCACCACTGAGGAAGACCATGGCGATACGAGGACAGACTTCAGACCTACAAAAACACCTGGACTTTGGTCTGATGAGTCCAAAATTTAAAGAAGATCCACAAACACAAACCTGAATCCAGTTGAGGTGATTTTTTGGTTCTTAAACATTTATGTCTTTTAATAAAACATAAATATTTTAAAGCAACTAAATTGATTCAGTACGTTTCCAAAATCTGCAAAGAGCTGCAAAAATTTCCTTGGTCAAACCAAACTAGTAGAAACATCATTTAAAGTTTAAACCAGACCGAGCAGGCTGGTGAGGCAGACCAACTCAGAGTGGCCAAAGGGGCAGGGCCCCCCCAGGTGTACAGCCATAGACCCAGGGCCGAAAGAGCAGGGACAGTTCCAGCTAGCCACAGGACACTATGTGAGTGTGCAGCCGGATTTCATCTAAATAACCACCAGATGTTGCCCTGAAGACACCCACGTCCATTTATTTATTTATTAAAAAAACAAAACAAACAAACAAAAAACCATCTGTGTTTGTACAGCACAAAATTCACTTTGCCACTCAAAATAATTTTTCAATATAGCTTCTAGTTTCGAGGTAGTGTTTATTGGCTCTGTTTGTAGTCTGAAGTGCAGCTGTGTAACCCCCTCACCTCCCCCTGCCTAAAAAAAGGTGGGAATCACCATAGCAACCAATGACTCAGAAGGCCTCCGTTCCTCAGTGGAATATTCCGCTGTAGCTACCCCATAGACTTAATCTGATTTCTGATCAATGAGAGGTTCTGTAGGACTGGGGATTGAAGGTCTAAAATCAGTGTTATAACAGAAAGAAAGAAGTTTGAATTTTCACTTAAAGGCTTGCGGGCAGTAACTCATATATTTAATCAAATGGAAAATCACAGTTTTTCTTCAAAATGTCGGTCTATAAGTAAAATGAGCTTCGCAACAGGCTCTATCATAGCTGAAATTAAGAGGTTTTGTTTTGTTTTGAATTAAATTCATAAAGGGAATAGTACTAACTTGTATTAGTTTCTTCAGAGATGTTCTGGTTTGCTTTCTTCAGTCTAATAACATGACACTAGTTAATGGAGGAGTTTTTGTCCATAACTTCAGCTTTTGAAGGTCTTAACTCCTCAGAATATCTCAGCACTGCAGAGGTCACATGTGACACAAACTTAAAACTGTCTTCATTGTCTCAGGCTGCAGGTGAGCAGCACCGTTAAACACACCGAATGAGAGAGATTAGCCTTAAGCTAATTCCTCCTGAGCTGCAGACAGAATATTAACCAGCTCAGGTTTTATTAAGACGGTCCTCCTCAGGTGGACTGTAAGCAGACTTTGGATAAATCCAGCTGGCTTTGTGTTAATATTGTTCTCTCTGTATTATCCTCCATCATTTCGCCTTGCTGTGGATGAAGCAGTGGCCCTGGTGCCCAGGGCCTCGCTGCCATCTTTTTATTATTTATGAATCTGATTAATAATCTGCCGCCCTGCTGCAGCAGAAGCTGAGATCCATAAAAGGACCCAGAAGAAAAGCAGCAGCAGGGTGTAATTCCACTTCAACGTGCTGCAGAGGAGAAAAGAAAAAAGCTTGTCTTCTTCCACGTGTTTAATGAGAATAAAAACGGAAACAATGCTGCTAAAACCCCAGAGTCAAACCACTCCACTAAAGTTTTCATGGAAGTTCAGTCAGAACAGGGGTTGAGAGGGATCTGGTCTTCCAAAACAAAAACAGAAAGAATATCTGTACATTTAGTTTATGATAAAGCCAATCCAACACAATTCAGACATGAGTAAAGGACAGAGTGTTTATTAATCGTCACAGTAAATCACATTTAGAAAGAACAGCCAGCCTAGTTATGTACAATCCAGAGAAGAAATGCTAAATACCGTGTGTTAACTATGTAGTCAGCTGGTGACTTTCAGGGTTGATGTTTCATGTTTATTCTAAAATGAGCAGCATAACTATTGGATTTTAATAAATAAATGTTGAGCTACAGTTTGGACAGGGCTTCTAGCGAGTTTGTAAAATCTTGGATCAGAACATAAACGTTATTGCTTCTGTTAATCTGTACATAATGGCTGTGTTTTGGAGCAAAGGCCAAGACAGGCTAGTTATTTCGAATTTAACTTGGAGGAAATTCACCTGGAAACAGACACGTTTTCCCAGTTTTCTTGCCATGTCAATCAAACTGTTGATAAATACTGTTTTTCTATTCAGTTGCAGTTGTCGGCCATTTTAAAAAAGATGCACCAAATGGCATCGACAATGTGCTGAAGAGCAATTTTATCTGCAACCAACATTAAGAAAGGGAAGTGAAAAGAGTTTTAAAAGATATAGCTGAAGTCCGTTTTACTCTTTAATTTATCCTCCCTGATTCAGCTGCTTTGTCTCCATCACCGGGTGAAAAGTGGCCCTACAGGATTCATCACTCAGAGGCTTCATCTCTCTCTCTCTCTTTTTAATGTCATTAAAAAAGTGTTTGCTGAGCATTTTGAAGACTTTTCTGGCCGGCAGAGCATGAACAGCCTCAATAATCACCTTTTAACAGCCTGCAGAGAAACGCTTCACATGCTGCAGGAAACGTTCATAGTTGTGCAGTAATTATTAAAGCTAACTGACAGCTGAAGCAGCAGGGTGGTCAGTCTCTGCTTCAGGGAAAAATCTGCCTGTCGGAAAGCTGCAGAAAGAAAGTCGTTTCTTATTTAAACTTCTCCTTTCTTTCCTACAACAAGATACAAAACTCGAGCTGAAAAAAAAAAACAAAAAACAAAAAACTAAGCAAAAACCAACAGAATAATCTGATTATAATTTTTCTCTTTCACATAACTGACTAAAGAAAAACTGGTCGTATTTATACTGAACTAATAACTTACAATGGGAAGGTGGTGAAACTGCTGTTTCTCAGTCAGCACACCCGAATTCTGTCAAAGACCCATAAAATCAAGACAAATTCAACACATCCAGAGGGTTGGCTCAAAGTCAGATTTCAGCCTTAGATACTAAAGACAAAACAAAGCAGAACTTCTCACCATGACAACATGCAGGGTTAGACACACTGTATGTCCTCATATGTAAAAAATATTTGAACAGCGTCTATCACCTCCTGTAAGTGAAACCTGGAATGAAATTAATTAAAATACCTTATTATTATGTTTTATTAGACCCCCCCCCCCCCCCCCCCCCTTTTTAAATAGTAATTATGTAATTACATAATAAAATAGTGATGTCAAGAATGACCTCCTGTACCTTTCTATCTTACAGAAGTCTGAAGAAACCTCTGACTGAACATAATTGTTTGTTTCCTTTCAGTCTCACAAACTGTGGTCTGTTTGTTAGGTGGTCGTAAATCCAGGTGGTTGTGGAGGTAATTTATGGAGCTTCTCACATAACATAACCACAAAGTGCTGTCTGATTGGTCCAGATGAGAGTAGCCTCTCTGAAACAGGTAGATGATGGTGTCTTCAAACCCAAGCTCATTACGATAAGGAAATGGGTCCTGAAAGGTCTTTTTTGAGATGAAACAATAAAAGTCTCTGCAGGACTTTCATGATGTGAGATATTAGGACCAGAGCCAGCCCAAGGCAAAAGTGAACCAAGCAGCCACACCAACAAGGTATATACAATATATCAGTAACGTACAGTCAGGAGAGGCAGGTGAAGCAGTCCCTCACCTGTCATGATAAAAAAGAAAAAATGTACATAAAATAAATATTTATATTTTCCACTGATCTGTGTTAAAAATACATTTTCAGTATGACTCCACACATTTTTTGATATTTTATTAAGTAAAAATGACCGAATTTGAGTATTTCCTGATCAAATACATGGCAGAAATCCCAGGTGAGGCATGATACGTGCCTGTTTCTGTTCTTCAGAATATCACCAATATGAATGTTACAAAAATATTTGTTATACACCATGGCTCTGCAGTCTGTGTAATGTCTTTAATGTATGTGTGAGAGAATTATTCCTGCTGATGGTAAAATTAAGTGCAGAGAACAGTCAGCAGGTGAGGCAGGCAGTACTCTGCCTTACCTCAAGGAGGCACACTCACACACCAACACAATGTGTTGGAGTTTAAATGAAAGAGGAATGCTGATGGGATATAAAGCATTACCAGTAGCTGCATGCTGTTGGATGAATAGTGAAATAAAAATAAAATGCTCTTGTCAGTTCTTATAATTGTAAATCTGACTCCAGAGGAGTCAGTGCCTCACCAGCATGAACCTCACCGCACGTATATATGTATATATAATTGAAGAATACAAATAAAAATGGTAACACACAAAAACTCATACTGTTTTAATCATGGTTTCAGGCCAAATAATACTGGTTTACTTGACTCCTGGTGCAGGCTTTGCCTCTGTCGCAGAGTGCAGGTGCATAGCTCTTTCACCTCGGAGCACACTAGAATCTCAGAGCTTCACTTAAGCTGTATTATTGTAGAAGAATGCATGTTTTGCACTAATTTGTTTAGATGTCTTATCAGTTGATGTCATCTGTTACTTTCAAATACACGCTCAGTATGTCACACTCATACATCACTACAAGTTAATAGCGGACTATTTTTCTGAACTTGGTACCTCAGTACGTTTAAAACCATCAGTACCAGTAATAGTTGAGTACCAGTGGTGCTGTGGGGGTTGAACATTGATTTGAACTGAACCCAAAAATAGAGAAATCTGATCTTTGCTGCTAATTGTCATCACAAGCCTCGCTGCAGCCTTTCATCGGAGGCTAAAAATGACAGAGGGAAGCAATGAACTGCAGGATTCAGATGTTGTTAACTAAGCTCCACATTTTCCAGAAGATTTTGTTCAACGAGAAGAGGCAGTTGAGATCCATCCGCAGTCCCCTGATCGAATCTTCATCAGCAGCAGCTTCTGCTTAGTCTTCATCACATCCCTGAACCAGCTGCAGCTTCTTATCATTTCACATTTTGACATCAGAACATTGTCAGAGATCAAGGAAAGATGTAAAAGGTTAGAGCGGCTAACCGAATGAAACAAATGTACTTTGCAAAGATCTCCTCTTCATCACAACTTCTCCCTCCAGTTTTCCTGCTCTCCTTCCTCTCCCTCCACCCCTCCACCAGATCATTTTTCATTTGTGTCATGAAGTCACACCTGAGCAGCGTCTCCCTCTCTCTGCTGAAGATCTATGAGCCCTGGATTTTATATTTTCAGCTTATTTACCTCGTCGTTTGTTTTCATTTTTTCTCTACTGATGCGGGTCATTTGACAGTTTGGAGTTGTTTTCAAATCTCCGCCACACAAACACTCATACATTATAAGTTTGCGTCTCGCTGCCCCTCGCAGGCGGCTGAGCGCAGGAGGAAATATGTTTCCGCCACATGCTGATTTACAGCGAGCTGCTGGTGGAGGCTGATAGATATTCGCTTCCATGCAACCGCCGGGAGTCAGATGGCGGCTGCTGCCTTGTCGACTCTGTCTGATGAGCTCTTATATCCACATATGGAAAATTTCTCAGATATGCTTTATCAAAAACAGGAGGAAAACAAGGTGCTCGGCTCAGCTGCGACATGAATCAGGGCTGAGGGTTACTTTTGAGGACAAAAATGGGAGTAGTTAAAGAGGTGTTGTGGCAGATAGTAACTGACTGAAAGCTTGTTGTATTTTAAGAGAAAAGGAGGTAAAGGTTTCTTTGTCATTGAATTAAACATCTAAATGTGCACTTTTAAGACCAGTTTCAGCCTCTTCTTTTGTTCTTCCATTGTGTCAAGGATTCAAGGATTCAAGGATTCAAGGAACTTTATTGTCATACCAGCTCACATTTACATGTTTATGGTACGAAATTAGAACTGAGGTCCCGGTTTGAGCCATAAGAAAGAGGGCAATAAGTGAAATAAAATAAGACATGAAGAGAAAAAAAAAGAAAAAAATAGAAATATAGGCTAAATATAAATAGAATATAAGCTAAATACAATAGAATATAAACAGCACAATTTTAAATGAAATAAAAATAAAAATAACAGTAAACACTAAAGAGCCCAGTTTGCATGTGCAGCCTAGATACATATGTGCAAGTATGTATGTGCATGAGGTAGTGGTAGTCCAAAGTATAACACTTCTGATATTAATATTAGTGATATTGCACTTATATGGACAGCAGGTAAACATGTAAACATGTGGACAGGAACTCCCCTGGGGGGGGTAAAGTGTTTGCAGTGCAGGTCTGTTTGTCGGAGTGGGGGGGGTGGATTCAGTTTAGGATGGGGATGGGGGCAGGGCAGCAGGGTTTGGGCTGGTGTTCAGAGGTGGGGAAGGGTGGGGTAGGGTGGGGAGGAGTCTACAAGGCATGGCAAGAGTTCAGCAGTCTGACAGCTTCGGGGAAGAAGCTGTTCCTGAACCTGGTGGTCTTGCTCCTTATGCATCTCAGCCGCCTGCCTGAGGGGAGGGGTTGGAAAAGTCCATGTGCTGGATGGGTGGAGTCCTTCATGATGCGGAGGGCCCTCCCCCTGCATCGTGCTGTGTAGAGGTCTGAGGTGGTGGGAAGGCTGCTCCCCATAGTCCTCTGTGCAGCCTTTACCACCCTCTGCAGAGCCCTCCTCTCAGCGGCGGTGCAGTTGCCGTGCCACACGGTGATGCAGGTGCAGAGGACGCTCTCCACCGCGCAGCGGTAGAAGCTCCTCAGGACAGCGCTCCCTAGTCCGGCTCGCCGCAGCTTCCTAAGGAAGTAGAGGCGCTGGTGTGCTTTCCTGACCAGCTGGGAAGTGTTGGTGTTCCAGGTGAGGTCCTTGGTTATGTGCACACCCAGGTACCTGTAGCTGGAGACCACCTCCACAGCTACTCCTCCGATGTGCAGGGGAGGAGTAGGGCGCTTATCCTTCCTGAAGTCCACCACCATCTCCTTGGTCTTCTTCACATTGATGCAGAGGTTGTTTTCTCTGCACCACTGCACCAGGTGTTCCACCTCCTCTCTGTATTCCGACTCATCGTTGTTGTTGATGCGTCCCACAACCGCTGTATCATCTGCAAACTTCACTATATGACAGCTGGGATGTCTCGCCGAGCAGTCATATGTCAGCAGAGTGAACAGGAGGGGGCTCAGCACACAGCCCTGAGGAGAGCCGGTGCTGAGGGTGATGGAGGAGGAGGTGGAGTTATGGATCCTGACAGTCTGAGGTCTGTTGGTCAGAAAGTCCAGGACCCAGTTCCCCAGTGTGTTACTCAGACCAAGGGTGGAGAGCTTCTGGACCAGTGTCTGTGGGATGATGGTGTTGAAGGCAGAGGAGAAGTCCAGGAAGAGCAGGCGGGCGTATGAGTTTCTGCTCTCCAGGTGGGTGAGGGTTGTGTGGACCACTGATGAGATGGCGTCATCAGTGGAGCGGTTCTTTCTGTATGCATACTGATGTGGGTCCACTGTGACGTTGATGGAGTCTTTGATGTGGGCCATAACCAGCCTCTCAAAGCACTTCATGACTACCGGGGTCAGGGCTATGGGTCGGTAGTCATTCAGGCCTGTCACTGTGGGACACTTTGGGACGGGGACAATGGTTGCAGTCTTTAGACAGGTGGGAACGGATGCCAGTGATAGTGAGGTGTTGAAGATGTCCGTCAGCACCTCAGCCAGCTGGTGTGCGCAGTCTTTCAGTACACGCCCTGGGATGTTGTCTGGGCCAGCAGCTTTGCGGGGGTTAATTCCTTTAAGGGTCTTTCTCACATCAGCAGTGGACAGATAGTCAGTGTTGATTTTAGGGCCCTTAATTTACTCTTTGGTGGCAGAGCAATGAAATGTACTTTAGGGTGAGTTATGGGTGTTGGAAAATAAGCTGCTCTGCTCTTTATGCTCTATTATCTGTAATCCTTTTACACACTCAGTCTCTGCCGGTGTGCTGGCTTTCTTTATGATGCATGCCGAGAGAAGTCTACAGGTTTGTAAAGTCTTTCCTTCTGGAAGTCGGCAATAAAAAGTTTACAATCTGCTGGAGATAAATGGGAGCAGTAAGAAGGCAGCGAGGTTCAGTGTGATATTCCCTCTGCTAAAAGGCTCACATCAATGTTTACTGCCAGAGGTTAGCAGCACTGTCAGCTAAAAACTGTGGTCAAACTGAGTGAAGAAGAGAGAAAACAGCAGCACACAAACCTGTGAGGGTGGAATCATGGAATTAATCTAACCAAACCTGAAGGAAAAGACCAAGAAGACAAATAAAATTTAGACTATTTGAAAGGGAAACTAATAAACTAACTCTATGAAGAGATTTTTTACATTCATTGGTCCACCTGCTTGTTAACATAAATATTTAATCAGCCAATCACATGTCAGCATCTCAGTGCGTTTAGTCATGCAGACATGGTCAAGATGACTTGCTGAAGTTCAATCAGAATGAGAAAGAAATGAGATTTCATTGACTTTGAATGTAACATGGCTGATAGTCTGAGGCTGCTGAGTTACTGGGATTTTCACACACAACCATCTCTAGGGTTTACAGAGATGGTCTGAAGAAGAGAAAATATCCAATGAGCAGCAGTTGTACTTTACATTAAAAAACAGTAAATAAAAAATCCATCTTTACTCATCCAAATCCCCTAGATCACAAACCCACGAGTGTCTCTCTCTCTCTCTCTCTCACACACACACACACACACAGAAAGATGTCCTTTAACAGCGCCGTCTTAACCCTCACCTTAACATCTGGTGTCACAAATTTGCCACAAACCACTTCTGGCCTGTGGTGGAAAAATAAATCATAACTTCTGACAATGATGAGAAAGGTTTATTCAAAACTTGTGCACAAGGAGAGAGATAGTTACCAGCATGTGTGAAGAGTCTCTAAAGAGGAGAGGTGTGTGTGTCTCTGCAGGCTGGTCCTGCAGGAACAGGATTATTGGCATACAATGACCAGACCTGATCTGTGAAGAGGGGCATACAATGGGATTATTAAAAAGACAGTTATGTCTCTTAATCAGCTCTGGGAAGTACTCTGACATAAAATGGTCCAACCTGATCTACTCAGTATAGAGAAGATTGGTATATGATGGGATTAACCTGATCTGCTCATGACAAGCGCTTCTCTGAACTAGTTTAGTCTAAACACATCTTCTCAAGAATGAAATGATAATCTAAATAAAGGAAGAATAAATTAAATTTCCTTTCAAGGCCTTTGATAATCTTATTTCTTTTATAGAACTAGTTTATTTTATTTTTTATTTGCTTTTAGCCACTCTTATTTACGTATTTATTTTTCATTTATTATTATCATTCTTATTTATTAATTATTATTTATTATTTTTACTGGTTTTTCCCTTCATTTTTATTTTTATTTTATATAATTATATAATTAATATAAATTTAAGTGTTAAAGGGTAAAATAAAATAACATGAATAAAAAATTATCAATAATAAAAAAGACATTAGAAAAATTCAAATGGAAAAAATAGTATGAAAGACATGGGTTTAATATTAAAACAAGTAAATTAGTAACTCAAAGAATATAAATGTGTTAAATAAATAATTATTTAACAAATTGGTAAAACACATTTAGAAAATAAACCCTAATAAAAGAGACAGGGAGAGAAATGAATGTAAGTAGAATACAGATCATGAATACTAATAAAAATATTGAATTTAAAGCTTTATCAGTGGCGAGGACCACAAAAAGTTGAAGGTGCATCTCTATATGTTTTCGTCCCATTGTATGTATAAATAAACCACCCGCCTCAATAACAAGAGTCCTCTGAGGGGCTCTCAGGTGAACTAAAAGCAAGCAGGATAAATTCTTAGGACTTAAACCTTTAAGAACTTTAAAAACAAATAAATACATTTTAGAATCAATTCAGAAGGTTCCCAATAATCCTAAACGTCGTCTGTTTCCAACAAAAACGTTCTGCCACAACCCGGTTCTGTTCTGCTGCTGCCATTTATCAAGACGTCCCTTAAACTCATCACGTCACCTAACCCCCATGTGGTTCAGGTTTGCACAGAAAGATCATCATCATCATCATTATCATCATCATCATCATCATCATCATCATCATCATCATCACCACAGAAACATTTAAAAATGAGTCATGGTCATTTTCCCTGCTGATCCACACCCTTCAATCGGACTGAAAAATATTTCCGATCAAGGCCGATCAGATCAGCTCAGGTGTTTACATGACACATTTTTAGTTTGACTGGATGTTAATTTTTGTTGTACTCCTTAAAATCGGTCATTAAGACGTATTTGTAGAAATGACTGATGACTCTTTCATAGAGTTTAGATCAAAGTGGTGAACCACAATCTATCCTTGTTAGAAAGACAAAACCTTTGGTGGATGCTGCTTTTATACTCAATCCTGACACCCTCACCTGTCCCCAGGTAAATCAGCTCTGGAGAATCTTCCAGAACATATTCCTGAAACTTTCTGTCATTATGTATTTGTGTTTATGAGGTGTGTTGCCTAATTCCCTGATTTGTTTCCATTTCCACAGTAAAGATGTTGGAAATCATTTCAGTATAAACAAAGAATGTAAAAAATAAATGTTTACAGACAGATTTCCAGGAAGAATTTAAAGTAAACCAAAGACATTCCACCTGTTCGTTCCTCTGATAGAAGAAGGACACTTTTAGGATTCCCCTGATCTTAACATCCATCTGCTGACGTATCTCCAGCATCCAGGCACCAACAAGCTCTCCAAAATTTCCACATGATGAGAAGTTCTCTGTTTAATTACCAACAATTAACAGGAAGTTTGTTTAACCCTACGAAAATTAAAAATTCATTTCCACAGCGAAGAGAAACAAAAGAGCCATCCTCCGAGGCTTCCTATCAGCAGCCATCTGGACGGGAGTTTGGCTGCAGAGCAGCTTTTCCCTGCAGACACTTCATATGAAACTTTAATTAATGAGGAGAGTGTGTGATCACGGTGTGGTGCGTCGGTGGCCTCAGCGGCTAGACGGACTGCCTGACAACAACCTTCCTGCTCTGACAAACCTTCTGGTGGATTTGCAGAAGACGACGAAATGCTAATTAAATTTAGCTCTCAGTTCAAACTTATTCATCCTCTGCTGACCGCTCAGTAATCTGAATCTTGTCTCTTTTCATTTTTCTGATCTTAGTTGTTTTAAAACCTCAGTCACAGTGAAATGCTGGTATGTTCTCATTCACCTCCAGTGTTGTCCCCACATTTCCCCCCATGGCAGGAAGTTTTGGAGATTCTCATCATCTGTGAAAAAGTCTTCTGATGACAAGTATTCGGAAAAATAAAATCTTTCTACTCACTTACAAGACCATTCATAATATCCTCCCCCTGTTTCACTGTACTTTATTCACACCTCATTTCCATGACAACAGAGCTCTCCATTTATGGAACTCACTTCTTCCCCCTGACCTCTGCCATATCGACTTATTCCACTCTTCAGATCCAAACTCAAGTCAGTTTTCAAACTCTGCTCCACCCTATGATCCTTCCACGATTTGTGTCCTATTTTTAATTTTTAATGTTATCTCTCGTTCTTTTAACTTATCATATTTGACTTAATTTTATGTGTCTTTTACCATAAGGTGACACTGAGTGTCATGAAGCCGCCCAGAAATAAAATGTATTATTAAATGAAGTCTCATGTTTTTTATGTACACAAACAGCCTCTCTCCTCTCTGTACATCTGCTTTCTTGTCTCAGGTCTAAACTGTAAAACCCAGGGACCCCCAACCCTGGTCCTCCAGGCCTGCTGTCCTGTAGATTTTAAATGTTTCCCCGCTGCAACACACCTGACTTAAATGATCTCCAACAGCTTGTTTTTCTACACAAGCCTGTTAATGACCCATTAATTTAAGTAATTAAATTAATGACTTTTCAAGACTTATAAGCATCCCCTGGGGCTCTGAATTAAAGTTGTATCCAATTGTAGAGTCAGTCTTGCATGTTGTGAATACAAGAGGAAGGATTTATTCTTTGACATGGTTGCTGGTACAGATTCACAAGGTGTCTTGGGTTTACAATAAATGTATACCGCACTGAAAATGAGCAATTGTAGCAACTTTTCAATACATTGCTCATATCAAAATCCCTGGTCAATGCCAGCGTACATAGTCTGGACAGTCAGAGAAATCAGAGACACTGGTGAAAAACCTTACATCATGTCACATTACATCATACTGCAGACTTGCGGTAGTATGGTGAGTCTGAAGGTTCGGAGGGTTTGGAACGGCAGGAGCAGTGGGGCGAAGTTAAAAAACTAGCCCAATCCTTAATAATGTTGGAAAAACTTTCTTGTGAAACATGTATATTCCACATGTACATATTTGCTGTATTGCAGTGCTGAGACTGTCCAGCCATCACAAACACAGCCTTGGTTGTCTATAGCACCCAAATCTGGACCAACACAGCAAAAAAAAAGTCTAAAAAAAACCTTCTTTGTCAACAAGGTGAGGGCCTTTGTCCATAAGGAGTGGTGTGTGTGTGTGTGTGTTTGGGTGAGTGTTGGGTGGAGATGTTTCTTATTCTCATTATGTGGGTCCCAAATGGCCTTTCTGATCAACTCAACCTGTTTCCAAACAGTTGGGGGTGTTTTAAGCAAATCTGAACCAATTTCTTTTAGAAAATGTCAATTTCAACGGCAGGACATGTGGTTTCCATAACAACTGTTATGATCTCTGAACGTAGGAGACCACCACCAAGCAGCAACATTTCAAAAAGTAGTTTAATGCAACCGAAAATAACAAAGGAGAAAGGAGACCCGGCCAAAGAAAACAAAAAGAGGGAAGCAGACTGCAAACCAGCCACGCAGATGGCCGATGGATCTGGTCTGCTCCCCAAACCAAAAGTCCAGACCCAAAGAACCAAAACTAAAAACTGCACCACTGGAGACTCCCAACTCAAAAGGCGAAAGAAACCAAATGAAACCGTGGCAGCACAAGCATTGGTGGTTGCCCACCAGGCCTTGGCCAATCAGATCTGCAAGACACATAACAAGTACAAAAGAAAAACAAAAGACAGAGCTTGTAGCACCACAGGGTGCACGTAACACTATAATCATGTAATCTTGCTCACAGCTCAGAAAAGAAAATTGCTCTCTCCAGTCAGTAAAAGTCAGTCCGATGTCGACTCTTGTCGTATCTCTTGGTCTGTCCATTTCTCTCTCTTTTCCTCTCTTCCCACAATCATGTCCTCTTGCGTCTCTGATGAATGAATGGTGCACATCAGTGGTGAACGTAGCCATTAGGGGGCCCCGCATCTACCAATCTCTATGTATATTTGCAAACTCTCATATTGTCTTAAAGCATGGTGCAAATTAGGGCTATCAAATGATTAAAATGTTTAATCACATTGATCACAGCTTTCAAATTAATTAATCATGATTATTTACCATTCGCAAGTTTTTATAAGCCGGTTTTACTGTATCGTATCAACAGAAAGAGCAAATGCTACAAATACTTCATTTCTGCTTCATTTCGATTTCTCTCTTTTACCGTTTGTTTGTCGTTTTTATTTTGATTTTACGTGCTGTAATTATTTTTTGCATACATGCAGCATGATACGTAACATGGACTAGTCCATGTAGTGCAAACTGAAGGGGTGCACGGTTGGTAGAAAGACCGTCAAAACATAGGTAATTGGTCAAATTAGACACTCCAGTGCTACTCTGGTGTACATTCAAAACAGTGTGTTGATATCCAGTTGTGGGCTTGTGATGTTACTGTAAAGCTAATGCTGCTGTAAAGTGAGGGAGCAACCAAAAAATCTTGGCCCGCTGGGCAAAAACATCTTGAGGAATGTAAAAAATGATTGTCACTGTGTCATCAAAACAAGTCAGAAATGAGTTTCACGGTCGGAAAGTTACATAGTGCTACCTTAAACATGCTAAGTCTTTCCTTAGCTGGGGCATTTTATATGAAAAGCTTTATTTGAACACATCTGTTATAAACTGGACTAATTTAATGGATTTGTTTTCTTTGGACTTGGTAGGGTTCCTGCCTCTCTCCCCTGTGTGTGGTTCCTGTATTGCCCTAGTGTGTGCGTTTGGCTTCCTCTTGTCTGTTTTGTGTGTCATGTCCGAACCCGGCCAGAAGGATTACTAGATTATTCCAGAGCTGCAATCATCTCACCTTTGCTGATCACCAGGATCTCATCCAAAAATCAAGCCACCTTCACTTCCCTGCAGCACTTTAACACCAGATCATTCTACCATCCTCGCCGGATCGTTCAGTTACCTGGTATCTCGTAGCCTCACTCGTCTTCTTCTTTGAGATTCTGCTTGTTGTTAACAAGATCTGTTTCTATGCTTAGACTCCTGGGCCCCTATTCAGAAAACCAGTTTAGTGAAAACTCTGTGTTAGTTGACTCAGAGTTAAGGGAAACTCTGGGTTTTCGGTTTCACAAAGCGAGTTCAGTGTAACTGAGTTACTGCGGCAACAGACTCTGTGAAGTTAACCTGCTTGCTGGCAGGTTTTCTTCAACTAACCACGAGTTTCTCCTCTTTAGCTGCAGACTGAAGGAAGTGTCAGACATCACGTGTCCTTTTCTTGTAGTGTCAGTTGACATCAAAGCACAATTACTCTGCAGATATCTGTGTTGGGAAAAGGTGATCAGACCCCGCTTGGATGTTTTATCATTCCCTCATAATTTGTTTGAGCGTTACTGTTTTTCTGTATAATCGATCTTGTATCTGAACAATATTCTCAGCCCTCGTATTGTGTATATGACACATCATGGACATGCTTTTGTTTTGTTTTGTTAATTTCGACAGGAGTTTTCTTTACAACATCGGTGAGGCTGGGCATAAAAAAGAGCAACTCTTCCTTAGATAACTGTCACTGTAGGATGAGATCAGACTGTCAACGAGAACCATCTGCCTACAATTAGGGACATTCTAGTAGGGTTGCAGTGCATAAACAATTATAAAACACCAAATTAAGAAATATCTTTTGAGAATATTAATACCAAGTTACATTGAAGCAAAGATACAAATGTTTAATAAATGGAACACTCGAGATAACAAATAAAACTATTTTCTGTCAGCTCATGTTCTTTTGCTGCTGCTACCAAAATATATCATCATATTCTGCATATTACTGCTGTCGGGCGCAAACCACTTATGTCCAAAACTATTATTTTTGAAGAAATGAATAAAACTGTGTGGTTTTTATTATAATTGGACATAATGTCATCAAACTTGGTATTGTGTTTTACATCATTTATATTTGGACATAGGAGGTTTGTGCCCGACAGCAACGATATGCATTCATTAATATTTCTATCTCCACTGGCACAAAATGGGAGGAGCAACTCTTTTTTTTCACCTGTTGCCATGGTGAATCGTGAACTCTTTGTTCCATTGATGGGGGCTTTTTGTCTGCCCAAGCACGTGCTAGGGATAAGTTAACTCAGAGATGATTGAACTAATAGTTATCGTCTGTTCTGAAACCGAAAACTCTGAGTTTGACAGCTTGAACCCGGATTCTGAAACAGGACTACGGCTTGTGTCTGTAAAAGTGCATTGAGATGACAGCTGGTGCTGTATGAATAAAACTGAATTTAACTTAACTACTCTTAACTGGTTGGAGGGAATTGATGGGTTATAAAGCCTTTTGATGCATTTTGACTTGGTATTGATTTGCAGCTGTCCTAATATTCTTCTGTTCTTTTCTGGTAACTGTCCATGTCCTTTCTTCTCAGCTCTTTCTTGTAATGTTTTATATTTTTCTCCCTGATTTATTATATGTTGATGGGTGGGTCCATTCATGGGAAACCTTAAATACAGTCTGATGAACCTGATAAGGTGGATGGTGAGTGATGGAGGCCATGAAATGGCAAAACCAGAGAAAATGCACCAGTAGCATCTTGGATTATGAACATTGACTGGTTTGCTCCCACTTTGAAGTCGGTCTGAGCCTTGATGATGTCTTTTTTTCCACAGTTTCTGTGTTGACCCTGAGGCTAAACCAAGACAATCAACACGGGTGAACGAGATCCAGGAAGCTCGGCAGCCGTCGTACTTTTGTCAAACATGAAGCCGTAGGAAATGTTCAATAAGGCCATCACAGTAAATCGTGTTTGAGGCGCCGTAATTAGCTCTGCTGTGATTTCCCTGCTGCTTTGATGAACTCGTGAACATGAAACAGTCGCGTTGTGAGAAGCCTCGAGGTCGACTCCGATCAGCTGATAGGCAGACGACAGTGACGTGTCCTTTGATCTCACTGAAACAGAGAGAAAAGGCGACTCGCAGATTATCTCACATGCAAATCAAAGAGTCCCCTCGCAGCTCAGTTCTGCACTTTCACACGGTTACATCATGTGTTCTGCTGAGAAGGAGTCGGTTCGGCTCCTTATCGGCGTCCTCACATGTAAACACACTGAAAACAGCAGCTTCTGTGTGAAACATCTCTAGTGTGGAGAAAATCCATCTTATGTTCAATAGTCACAAAGTTAAGAAAAAAACAGTAATAATTTGCATAACTAAAAACATCAACAGTCTCTGGCCTTTCCGCTCACACACTCCTGTTTGTTCACGTAGCTGAAAAATATCTGTTGAAGATCACACCCCAAAAACAAAACAAAAACAAAACAGAAAAACAAGCTGGTTTCTGAATTTTTATTTAATACTTGTTCATTTTGTTATTTTTAAGCTGATCTTTTTTATTATTTAACGCTTTAGTCTTTTTGATTTTCTGCTTAAAAGTAACTTATAAAGCTTCACTTTGTATGGAAGCCCTTTAGTTAGAAAAAATAATAATTTTGATATTTTATTGTAAGGAATGTCATTTTTAATGATTTATTTTCAGAGTTATTCTGCTTCATTAAAATTTTTTTAAACTTTTTGAAAACTTTTTTTTTCTGAGTATCATTGTAATGATTCAGTGTTTTTATTTATTTATCTTTTTTTACCTTTTCATTTGTACTCCAAGATTAAAAGTGAGTTATAATTTCAAATATGAGTTTCATCCAGTGAATTTAGTTGACTTTGTATGCAAGCCCATTTCTGCATTTTGTTAAAAAAAGAAAAAAGAAAGAAAAGTCATAAAAAAGAATTGTATTATATTTAAAGCACTTTGTATTGTCCTGTACATGAAATGTGCTGTACAAATAAACTGCCTTGCCTTTTATAAATCTTAAATATCCAACCTATTCAATATTTAAGAACAAAATATAAAAAAATGAAATTAAAATATTTTCTGTCTTTCTTTCTTGTCTCTGAAGTAGTTTTGTGCTGTTATGTTTATTATTTAATCCTCATTTCATTTTAAATCTGCTGTGTGTCTTTTAACCTGTTAAGGCCCGACCCCTGAAAAAATGGTAAGTTTTTAAATTTGAGGTCTTTATTTGGCCCTTTAATAAAAATGTAACAAAGAATTTTACATTTTTTGGGGGGGAGAAACCTACCATTTATTACCATGTAATATATTAAAAATATTATGATAATAATATAATAATATGGTTTTCTGCTCCTGTGTATCTTTTAGGGGACAGAAGACAAGTATCAGATTGTGTTCAACAGGATTTTGAACAAAGTTTATACCATAAATTGAATTAAAATATCTCAGAAAATGTATGAGACAAATATGTCACGTCGGGCTCTTATAGGTTAAAGGATAAACAAAGATTATGTCTGCTGTCTCAGTTTCTCTGCGCTCACTGCTCCTTTTTATTTGTTTTTAAGTCACTGAATGGCCAACACTGCCTCTCAGTTGCTGCATGTTCACATTCCAGAAAGGAGGTTTAACAGTCCTGTGATAAAACTTGTGCTCTGGGTTCCTAAATCTTCTGACGTCTTAACCTGTGTTGCTGGTCCAAAACACCAGCTATGACGTAGCTATGACAACCACGTGTTGGTCAAGCCACTGTTTGCATGTCCACAGCAAACCTATGAAAGGCACTGAAACCTGAAATCTTGATGAAAATGACCAAAAAAAAAGGAAAACATCTGCCACCGCTGTGGCGGAGGATTTCCAGCATTAGTGGATGTTAAACGCATGGTGGTGTACAGTTGGCATGTTTTATCTAATTACTAAATTTAATGAGCTTATTATATTACACCATACATTTAGGGGTGGGACGATATGTGTTAATTATGAATAATTAATTACAAAAAAATTACAGCATTTAATAGTGGTTTGCTTTCCAAACAATGTGGAACGTTTGTCAGTTCAGTTTCCAGAACACCGACTACAGCGACGCACACGTCAGAGCGTGGCCGCTGTTTTATCTTTTATTTATTTTAACACTGGTTGAGATGTTGGTTTTGATTGAATATTTTGACTGTTTATTTTGACTGATGGGTATACATGTTTACTGTTTACCGTTTTACACTGTTTACTGTTTCTGTATTCTGTTTTTATGTTTTTATATTCTCTTTTTATTATTTTATTGTTTTTATTTGGTGTGAAGCACTTTGGTCAACCGTGTTGTTTTGAAAGTGCTATATAAATGAAGTGCAGTTGGAACTGGAGTTATCAGGTTTTCAGATCCCTCTAACGATTCTATATTTAAAAAATAAAAATAATAATAATAAAAAAAAAAAAATGACTAGCAACAAATCTAGACACCTTTTCTGGTGATCTTAGAGATTTTTTGGAAACACAAAATATTTACTCTTCTCAATGAGCAGCGGCGCTGACTGATGCCCCTCCCCCATCCAAAAGCCCTGATCCCACCCTGGCTTAATGTGATAATAACGTTTATTAATGACGAGTGTGAACAAAAACATTTTAAAAGTTAAAAGTACTGTAGCGTGTTGTGGACTCTAATCTGAGAAGAGCTGGAGCTGTAAAAGGCTAAAAATGACAGTTTTGGGCAGAAATATATATTTTTTCTTTTTCCACTGTTTTTAATTAAAATGAAATAAAATATTTTGTCCAGACATTACTAGAGCTTGAGTTTACTAAATTAATGTCTGTGTCTATTATTTGTTTCAGTCGTTCATTAAAATCCATTAAAGAAAAAAAAAATAGAATGCTATTAATTGAGAATAATTAATCACAAAGCCTGTTATTATTTAGACTGATTTTTTTAATCGAGCTCCACCCCTTTATTATATTATAATTAGGCATCAACCGCATCAACCCCTCATCCCTGTGGAGGAGCTCACGCCAACCATCAACCTGGACCGACTAATGATGAGGGGCATCCAAGGAGGGTTACAAAATCAGAACCGGGCCCAGATGACTGCAAAGTAAGTCTAACTACAGCGCCGGATCGCATAGGCGGACCTGAGAACAGAATACTTAAAACTGAAGATAAGAACTCCATGGAGACATACACCAAAATGTCAGTGAACGATGACTTTTCTTAACCAAGTGTTTTCAGATAATGAAGAATGCAATGGAGACGCTGTCAGACCAAAATTTAAATAAAAACTATTGAAAATGGCCTGTTAATTTCTTTAAAGACCCACTCCGGTGAAATCATGTTTTTCATGTTGTATACATGTCCATGTGGCATTTATCTGACGCTAGAGAACATATCTTGTGGTAAATTTGATCAAAATGTCTTTTCTGAGTATTTCTGCATTTAAATAATTGTGAATCAAGGGTGAGCAGAAAAAGGCGAGTTCAGACAGACCCTCATTTACACGTCATAACCCCACAGGGTGAGGCCACAAGCTCCTGTCCCGCCCTCTCCACCCGTTCTGACTCCGAGGAGGAAGAGATGGCAGATCGACATGTATGTGCAGTAGCAGGTTGCTAATCATGCTAGCTTTAATTATTTACCGAAACGCTGTGAGAAAGCAATGGATTAAGTTTCTCTGTCATCACAATATAATAAACCACACGCTGGTTTGCAGGCAGACATGGGTCAGCATAGCTCTTATGTTACAGGTAGCTTTTGTTCTTCACGTTAAGCCTTTGTTTGTGATGAATCTGGGAACCGATGGTTAATAGTTGCCCGACCCTCATGGCCGCTTTGTGGCGGGTTGATCTGATGTGGAGGACCAAGAAGCAGATTTGAAGCTTTCACTCAGTGGGAACGAAGCTTGCCTTCGTTGTGATTAATGTCTTTTAATTCTGGTCTCTGCACAAAGAATGAATGAAGTGGAAAATGCTCTGCAGAGAGAGAAAAAAAAAATCCTCTCCTGCAGAACTGTACACTTCAATCCAGTTCAGGCCTTTAGTCATGGATCCCAGGAAGTGTAAGGTAATCTGTTCTTTTTGCAATGTCTACTCATCTTTTTGGTCTTTTTCTCTTTTTAGAAGTGGAGGCTTTAAACTTGATCTGAGCCTTTTCCTGCAGCGGTGATAACAACTCTTTCCTCCGCTTCCCTTCTTTTGTACCTGTAGTACATAAAACAGGTTTAAGACGTCAGTGACATTCTCATTTTGCAGCATTCCTCTGCACTCTGAAGGAAAAGTATACTATGAGAACATGAAAACGGAATTGGTCACAGTTTGCTGCAACACTCTGCAAAATTCACTAAGCTGCTTATCGTCCCGACTCCACGATTCTTCTTCTTTCTTTGTCATTAGGAAAACACAACCAGGAAACACCTGATTGTCATGTTTTCCACGTTTCCCATCACCAGAGAAAAATCTGAGCTGGAGTCCTCCCAACTCAAACGTCAAATCAGTTTCACATGAGCTTCTTTTCAGTGAGTTTTACCACACTGAAATCCAAACGTATGAACTCTGAGGTGACCACACAGGAACATAGCAGCTGCTGTTCGATCAGTTTGTATTAATTCCTCTGACGACTCTTTTACAATGACTCTGAAATGAATCATTTTCAGCTGTGTGATTAAAAATGCTAAAAATCTCTAATGAAGAAAACCTTTTTTGTTTTATAGGCAGGAGATGTTCGAGTGTCTGAAGTGACAGCTGACAAAACCATTAACACAACCCTGGAAATACATAATTCTGTCATGGTTTATCTTTTGTAAAACTTCTGTCTTATGATGGTGGGGGTAGAATCTTGCTCTTGTCAGTATTGTTAGCTCCACTTTGCCAGTACCGTGTTGGACTCCGTTTACCTCCAGAACAGCTTTAATTCTTGGTGTCATTGATTCAACAAGATGTTGGAAACATTCCTCAGAGGTTTTGTTCCATATTGACATGACAGCATCACACAACATCCCAAATTAATGTTCACATATTGCCACGTGGGGTGGCATGGCTCAGTGGGTAGAGTGGTCGTCCTGTAGCCCAAGGGTTGCCGGTTCGATACCGGCCCAGTCGAGCTCATGTCAAGGTGTCCCTGAGCAAGACATCAAACCCCTAAGTGCTCCTGATGGGTCGTGGTTAGCGCCTTGCATGGCAGTTTCCATCATCAGTGTGTGAATGTGTGTGTGAATGGGTGAATGTGACGTGACGTAAAGCACTTTGGATAAAGGCGCTATATAAGTAACCATTTACCATTGACCCTATTTTAAGAAAAAAAAAGGCTATATGTTGTTAATTTAACTTTGGCTTTATCAAAGGACACACACTCAGAATAAATTATTTATGGTGAGAATCTCACATTTGAAAGGATAAAACCAAGCATGGTTTCAGCACAGGGAGGGGCAGGGGGTCTATGGCTTTTCAGTGTTTGCATGTAGAGGATCCTCAAGGAAAATAGGCTGGGAACCACTGATGTATTAAATTAAAATCTGATGACTGTGGAGGCCATTGGAGCTCAGTGAACTCATATCATGTTCTAGAAAGCAGGTGGAGATGATGTGAGCTTTGTGACATGGTGCATGATCCTGCTGGAAGTAGCATCAGAAGATGCTCCACTGTGATCATAAAGGGATGGACATGGCCAGCAACAATAGGCCACGTTGGTACTAAGGGGCTTTGATCCAAGGCAGGGTGGATCCATGTTTTCATGATTTCATGATGTTTTCACCAGATTCTGAGCCTACATCTGAATGTGGAGCTGAAATGGCGACTCATCAGACCAGCAACGTTTCTCCATCTTCTGTTGTCCAGTGTTGGTAAGTCTGTGTGAATTGTAGATTCAGTTTCCTGTTGTTAGCTGACAGGAGGCACCCGGTGTGTCTTCTGCTGCTGTAGCCCATCGGCTTCCAGGCTAAGAGTGTTGTGTGTTCAGAGATGCTGTTCTGCATCTATGTTGCTGCCATGTGATTGGCTAAACAGGTACTTGCGTTAACATGCAGTTGAAGGTGCTAATAAAGTGGAAGGTGAATGTATGTGCTACAGTTTTAACCAAGAGAAAAGATGGGAGGTAAAAATGACATTCTGAAGTGAGTATATTGTATAGCTTGATGGGTTGTGTGGGTTAACGATATTTTGACTGAGAGGGAGAAATCTGGTAACCGGTCAATCTTTCTTTGAGGAAATTTGTTTTTAAACTGTTAAATGATTTTCTATTTTCTGAACATCCTTGATCCTCAGAGACTTTTATGGACACTGATTATAGAACAAATCATGATCAAATTAACAGTTTAAAACAACAGAATTGGTATCTTATCTCATTACATCGCAGGACTGAAATGCAAAAACAGATACTCGTTATTAAACGTAAACCAATGACAAACCTTCAAGGTTTATACGATCTTCTAAAAAAACTCCTCCATCCTGAACCAGCTTTTTCTGATTTGAGGTTTTATCTCAAAGTAATGACTCACTGTTAAATAATTTTAATCAGTATCTTCAGTTTTTACCTTAAAAGTCTGAGCAGCATCTCTAAATTCTGAATAATTTCCATTATTTTGAGAGATAAAGACACAAAAACTCATGTTTTTTTGTCCTCACACTCAGCTTCCATTAAACTCTAACAGCTGATTGATTTTTTTTTCTTCCTTTTTTGTAGGGCCAAACCTTCACTGTGGACTCCATCAGTGCTGCCTCTGATAGTTTCTCTCAGCTGGACGGGTGCAGTGCCTCAAACAAAGGCGAACCATCAGTAATCACTATGATCCAGAAACTGCACTGAAAAGAAGAGAAACTTAAAACCTGGCCAGCAGCATAGGAGATCCATCTGACATTTGCAAGGCGATGAAAATGTCACAGTGAGCGGTGGATGAGTGGGAGGCTAACAGGAGGACACGGGCTGAAAAATTTAACCCCGGTCATCAATCTTTACTCAAGCAGAAGTGTCTCTGAGAGCAGGGTGGAGCAGAAAACAATCCTTTCTATGACTGTCACACTGCTCTCTTCACCTTTTCATCCCAGTTTGTAATTTTCTCACATAAAAGAAACTTCTAGAAATGAAAAAATAAAAAATCATTGATGTCAGCACATTGAAATCAGTTGCCAGATGTTGAAACTGGAACATTTTACCATTTCATGTAAAATATGAGGCCATCTTGAATCTGATGGCAGCAACATATCTGTAAAAAGTAGTTCCAGGGTGATGTTCACCATTCTGTAGCATCTCCTCTTCTTATAACATCTGTCTGTAAACATCTGGGAAGTGAGGAGACCAGTTGCTGGAGTTTTAGGAGAGGAATGTTGTCCTATTCTGGTCTGATGCAGGATTCTAGCTGCTCATCAGTCCTTGGTTGCTGGATTTTTGCTTTCATGATTGTTAGCTAAGGGGAGGAAGAAAGACATATAAAACATTTTGCGTTTTGGAGCACCTTTTTTAGTTGTCACTACAGCCTTAAGCCACTGTCCTCATCAGAAGACGAAAGCAGTGGATGATAGTTCAGAGGCAAAGTCTGTATGTGTGGGAGCGGACATGAATAAGGGATTTCTGGGAGAGGATTGTCACAGAGGAATTCACAGATGAATTATAGATTCAGAATTTTAGAATGACCCAGGATATGTTTAATGAGTTGTGTGATGCAATTTAACCTCTTGTGGCACCAGACATTTTGTGCCCATAGGAGGCAGTTCCCATGCGGAAGTGAGTGGCTATTGCCCTTTATAAACTGGCACCTTGCTATGAGTAAAGGGTAGTAGGCAAAACGTTTGGTGTCAGCAAAACCACTGTGCACAGATATATGTATGAGGTTTGCAAAGCCATATTCAGCAAGCCGATGAAGCAAAAATAAAGTTTGCCAGACATGGACAAGGCCATGGAGACTGCCCAGCACAATTACAAGGCGTACAAAATACCCCAGGTCAAGGGTTCAATCGAAAGGTCTCACATACCTGTTCATGCACCAAGCGAATGTTAGCAGAAAAGGTTGGACATCAATAGTCCTGCAGGCTGTGGTGGAGGATAGATTAATGATGGGGGACATCTGCGTGGGATCATGATGCGGCTGTATTTGCCACATCACATCTGTTTGGGTAAAACTCCAGATCTGCTTTTTGCTTCTAATATGAAATGTTTTTTAATTTTGTGATTTCGGCTGATATTCTGATTGAGATTTAGTGTACCACACCAAACCACAAACATATTTGCGCTGTTCTCAGATATGAAGCTAAACACTGCCAAGCAACAAAGGACGTAGAAGGAGTTCAAGCGCCACTACTCCTCGCTGGTGTTCCTGCATACCCACTACTACCCTGGGTCATGGGTTTCTCCGGTCCCAGTTTGACAGATACACAAGAAACTTTCAATGAACACTTCAGATACATTATTATGAAAGTTGAGCACATCTTTGGACACCTCAAGGCGAGATGGTGTGTCCTGTCCAAGCAGTCTGATATAGACCATAACTTCATGCTGGTGGTGGTGGCCACACGTGTTCTCCATAGTATATGTGAGGAGAAAAGACAGCAGCTACCACCTACATCCTACAGTGCCCCATGCTCAACAGCCCCTGGAACATCATGAGGACCAACCAGACACAGGAGCTCTTGCAATCAGAGAAGCGCTTGTCAGGCATTTGGTCACAGCTCATTAGTTTCCTCGCACAAGCAAACAATCTGAAATGACTTTGCTCAGAAGCTTTAAGTCACTGCCATGGGCGAACATAGCGATTACAGCAACACAAAAGTACATAGCAATGGTTTGTTTCAATTTTAATGTGTAGCTTCCCACAACAGTTTGTTAACACAAATATATATTTGTCTTTGTTGTAAAAAAAAAAGTGTGTTTTCACAGAAAAATATAGACAAACATAGTACTACAGCAACATTTAAAAGTTTTTGCTTTTAATGTATTTTTTAATTCTTTTTCAAATTTGTAGTTAAACACATCTTCTTTAAACAATAATTTTATTTGTTGCATGCATGTATAGGCTATTACACAAAACTTTCTTAACACAATATATATATTTTTTCTGTGTTCCATATAAGGGCCTTTTCAAAATAAACAAATGTAGTTCTATGTTTAAGCTGCTATTACACAAAAAAGTAACACTTTTTAGCATAATGTGACTGTTTGCCGCTGCTGTGGCTCTCTCAAACAAGTGAACTGCTTGATTCAGCACATCAGAAATCGCATTTAGGCTGGCTGATCTTGTTTTGCTTGCTCCCTTATCATGCTCATGTGCACAGATGAAGCTGAGCACTTCTTTGGCCTTCTCCATGCCTCTTGAGATGGAGTTGGGGGTTGGGCTTGAGATGACTCTTCTATCTCCGGCACATCAGGCACTTCTTCAGAGCCATGGGACAACATGGGCAAGGCATAGAATGGTGCTATAGTAACAGGAAGAAGAAATAATATAAATAGATAAAATATTTATTTGTAGACACACACAGTACTCTGCAAAAGTCTTTGGCACATAGAGTTGTTATATAATTGTGTTAATCTTTCTTTAGTTTTGTAACAAACAAGTAGTTATAATGGTAAACTGCCCACATATAGTATACATAAGTAATTATGTAGCTCTGCAACATAACCATCTTTGCTTGAAATGAACTGGTTTTGTGACCCCCTACATCATGTCCACTGAAATAGAAATGCAGAAAATTCCATTCCATTACACTTTTGCAATATACTTCTCTTTCGACACGTCTGAAAAAACACCTCATGAATGCATAAAAACTTATTAGTGATATTGAAATGTAGGTGTTTCCATTACCAGTTTTTTGTTGCGATATTTAAATTTTACACAATTCTAGTGGTAATGGAAACACACCTAGTGCCATTGTCTCCTTGAGTAAGACACTTCCTCCTCCTCTCCATCAGTCTTTGCGGTGCTGGAGTGTGATGGTCAGAGACTGTTAGTGTGGACTGGCTGTAACTCACAATCACCATTTGATGTAGATTGAATGAATAAGGGATTCAGTGTTAAGTAACTCGAGTGCCTTGACAAGTAGTAGTAAGATGGTAACATATCGCTGCTGTCGGGCCAAAACCTCCTATGTCCAAAATTCGTGATTTTTGTTTTCCTTCATAAATCAGTACTATTGGTCACCCTCTATGTCTGTCTGTTGTTTTACAAATATTTAACCAAAGATATATAATTAAAACATAATACAAAGTTTGATGAAATTCTGTCCAGTTATTACAAAACCATTCCGTTTTTTTCATTTTTTGAAAAATTACAGTTTTGGAGATAGGAGGTTTTTGCCCGACAGCAGCGATATTTGGATCATGTTCATAAATGGCTTCCTTTGTGGGTTTCACGGTGAACAGCGATGGGTATCGGCGGGCTAAGTGGAGCGCGGCTTCGGTGGTCACTAAGGCAAAAACTCGGGCATGGGAGGAGTTTGGAGAGGCCATGGAGAATGACTTCCGGACGGCTTTGAGGAGATTCTGGTTCAGGAGGGGAAAGCAGTGCTCCGTCAACACTGTGTACAGTGGGGATGGGGGGCTGCTGACCTCGACTCGGGACGTTGTGAGGCGGTGGAAGGAATACTTCGAAGACCTTCTCAATCCCACCAACACGTTTTCCGATGAGGAAGCAGAGTCTGGGGTAGCTGGTGCTGGCTCTCCTATCTCTGGGGCTGAGGTCATTGAGGTGGTTAAAAAGCTCCTCGGTGGCAAGGCCCCGGGGGTGGATGAGGTTCACCCAGAGTTCCTTAAGGCTCTGGATGCTGTAGGGCTGTATTGGCTGACACACCACTGCAGCATCGCGTGGGCATCGGGGACAGTTCCCCTGGACTGGCAGACTGGGGTGGTGGTCCCCCTCTTCAAAAAGGGGGACCGGAGGGTGTGCTCCAACTACAGGGGGATCACACTCCTCAGCCTCCCCGGTAAGGTCTATTCAGGGGTGCTTGAGAGGAGGGTCCGTCAGATAGTCTTTGAGGGGTCATGGGAGTTTGCCCAACCAATCTACACGTGCTTTGTGGACTTGGAGAAGGCATTCGACTGTGTCCCCCGGGGACTCCTGTGGGGGGTACTCTGGGAGTCTCGCTTGTACGAGCTGTCCGGTCCCTGTACAACCGGTGTCAGAGCTTGGTCCGCATTGCCGGCAGTAAATCAGAATCGTTTCCAGTGCGGGTTGCACTCCGCCAAGGCTGCCCTTTGTCACCGATTCTGTTCATTACCTTTATGGACAGAATTTCTAGGCGCAGCCGAGGTGTTGAGGGGATCTGGTTCGGTGGCCTCAGGATTGGGTCTCTGCTCATTGCAGATGATGTGGTTCTGTTGGCTTCATCGGGCCGTTATCTTCAGCTCTCACTGGAGCGATTTGCAGCCGAGTGTGAAATGGCTGGGATGAGAAGCACCTCCAAGTCCGAGACCATGGTCCTCAGCCCGAAAAGGGTGGAGTGCTCTCTCCGGGTCTGCAATAGGGTCCTGCCCCAAGTGGAGGAGTTCACGTATCTCAGGGTCTTGTTTACGAATGAGGGAGAGATGGAGTGGGAGATCAACAGGCGGATTGGTGCGCCGTCTGCAGTGATGTGGACGCTGCATCGGTCTGTTGTGGTGAAGAGGGAGCTGAGCCAAAAGGCAAAGCTCTCGATTTACTGGTCGATCCACATTCCTTCATGTTGGTAACCTAAATGCTGCAGAATGGGTCTCCATGGCAACATGCTAAATAGTAATGCTTTCTATTATAAAATGCACTTCACTGTATATTTAAATATCGATCAGTGATGCTTTTATCTCCGTAACCAGGAGTTTTATATTTGTAGCCAAAATAAAGATTGGACAAGTGAAAGGAAGAAAAAAGGATCTTTTTGTTCAAATGTGAGGACTCTGGTGTGTCTAATTTCAAAGAAATGTAATTTTGGGACCAGGCACGAAGCCCGGTTGAGATGATTTGCAGTAAGCAAATTGGATGAGGAATTATCCGAGCTCCTCTTAGAGAAACAGAAACAACCTTCATCTTGTCCTCTCCACTGAGAGTGAGTGTTCAGAATGAAAAGTGAGACAGATTCATCTCTTCAGGGCTGCTCTCTGAATGACTGACCCGCTGCAGCTGCATTCTGCTGATGTCAGGATGGAAGTTGTGATCAATCGATTAACATGTGCCTGCAACATTCATGATTCTCACCTGGTGGCTGGACACTCGGTTCATAAAACATACATGAGACTCTGCTGCAGGTAAAGTACAGTCTCTGCCCGCTTCAGGCTCCATGTCAAAAACTGATCCTCCACTCGTCTTCTAGCAGAAACCAGCCGAGTGGGAAGATTGCGCCTCGGGCAAAACACCTTCGACAACCAGAAGATGAAGGAGGTGCAGCTGAGGGAGCTCTGAGTGCTCCTCGGGAAAAATGATGTGCAGAAAACAGAAACAGAGGTGAGAAATGTATCACAGTGAAGTGAAAGCAGCATATTATGGAGAAAGTTTCCTGAACAAGTCCAGCTTTCAGATTGTTGCTTTTAAAGGACACAACCGGCCTTTTCCCCACATTTTCACACAGTCTTAATGAGTACCACACTCTCCTCTTAAACCATGAATTCCCAGCTCTGTTCACAGCCGTTGGTTTAGGAGACACATTGATTTACCTCAAAGCTTTGTGCAAACATGCAAACATACATTTGGAGAAATTAACCTCACTAACCACTGAAATACATTCCTGCTGCTAAGCAACCATCATTCACTAACCTGACATATCAAACTATTACACACCAAACTATCAATTACACTGACAGCTGCTACTCATTTGTCTACTGATCCACCCAGTCCTGATGGATGAACTGGTCAAGATTAAGTGAAATAACGAGTTGGGAGGCAGGTGTGTCAGAATCCTGTTGTAAGTTGGTGACTATGTCATGTTTTATGTTATAATATGTACAAACCAGTCCTCTTTATTTATATAAGAGCACATTATAATTGTTGAATTATAGAGACATTTCATACATAGCCAGAAAATCTGAACTCCAAAAAGTCATTAAAAGACTTGAGATTCAAGATACAATAACATGTCTGAGATATAATAAATAAATTTAAAAACTGAAATACACTAAAAGCAATTAAAAGAAAAAAATGCATTAAAAGATATTAAAATGCATTAAAAGAAATTAACAGATTAACACAGGCTACAATAAAGGAATTAGAAATGTATAATACACTAAAAGAAATTGAAAGGTTAATCAATAATGAAAGACTAAAAGACAATAAGAGAAGTTAAAAGATTAAAATACACCAGGAAAAAAATACAAGAGTAAAAAAAAAAGACTACACAGAAATAAAGGCTAGAATACATAAAAAGACAACAGTAACACAATCACTCATATGGTGTTAAAAGAAGAAGAGTAAAAATATGTTTTAAACACAAGTTGGATCTGAGAGGGAGCTCAATCCACACTTTGGGTCCCAGTATTGTAAAAGTTTGGGGACTCTGTTTTTGAGTCTGGATTTTGGAACAACTGGGAGGATCTGATCTGCAGACCTCAGTGCCCTGGATGGAGTGTATAGTTCTAGCAGGTCTGATATGTTGGTTGGTGCTGGTCCATTTACCAATTTAAAAAGAAACAGTCAAATCTTAGAATTAAATTCTAAAATTGACTGACAGCCAGCGAAGCCAGGATGGGCCATGAGTTCTTGCTTTTTAGTGCCAGTTAAAAGACGAGCATTTTAGACTAACTGTAGGTGAGCCATTTACAGCAGTCCAAGTCAGATGTAATAAAAACATTACACATTCGAAATTTTTAAAATATCATTTTTAAGATAAAGCCGATTTAATTCTCTATAAGAGCAGCATAGTCTGCCCGTCAAGTTTAAAATCACTGTCCATTTTGTCACCAAGGTTTGTAATGATGGGTTTTACAAATGACTGTAAGCGACCTGGATCAAAGGCAGACTGATCAAGTGACCTGATGGGACCAAACACAATGGACTCTGTCTTTGTTTAATTTATAAAGTTAAAATCCAGCCACTCCTTGACCTCTTTGAGATTCTCCATCAAGTCATTTGTTTATTTAGTGTTAGGGGCAGTTTATCCACATAAACGTTGTAAAAGATGCCAAATTTTCTAAAAATAAGAGAGTGGCAAAATAAAGGGGAAATAAATCCGGCTCAGAATTGAGTCTATATAATTTTATTGTATAATTATAGTTAATTATATAAAGGTAATATTAAAATTTTAATATTATTAAAACATAAAAACATGATTAAATTAAACTATTTTTTGTGCAAATCAACTCTTTAATTGAATTATTGTCTAATTTGACTTAAACTGGGTTGATATTGATATAATCATTGATGGGAATTAGCAAAAAAATAAAAAAAATAAAAAAAAATAAAAATTCACAGTTCTGCTATTAAGAAATAGAAAATGAAAATGTTTATGTTCAGGTTTTAGAAAGCAAACAAATAAAAACTAATTCCTAATCAGAATGAATCCATAAAATGCCCTCATTTCCTTCATGTTGGTCCTTTTTTAGTTTTTCCATTTCTCTAAACACTTTTAAAAATGTTGAATTTTACATACATTTTACATATTTACATATTACAACAAGAACAATAAAAATGACCCGTGTTAAAAATAATTCTTGTTTTAATATTTTTTTTATTCCATAGTTTAAATTGGCTTTTTTCCTGCCCTCTGTCTCTCTAGTCTTGTCACCTTTTTTGCTTTAGCTTCCTTGCCTCTGTCTCGTTTCACTCCATTTCCCCTCCCCTCTCGCTCGTGTTAACTTTGCCATGAGACTTGTGGTTATGAATCTCTGATGTGACGCGGTACCTTACGTTTGCTCGGCCACTGCCTGAATCACTTTGGTAAATTTGGTTTTGATGGCTTTAATATCGGCTCTGACCCGCATCCTGTTTGAAACCTGCAGGTATCCGACTGGGTTTCCCTTCATAAATTATCCGTCCTGCTGCTGGGAAATAATAACCATCACACCTGCGGTGGAACAGAATTACTAATGGGCGGCAGCTAAAAATTTGCAGCTCAGGCAATCTGTCAAAATAAATAAAAATAATAACAGTGTCGGAGTCAGACGGGGAAATACAGAACAGCGTGTGTTCCCAACGTGACAGACACCCAATAAATAACCCGTTTCAATTTCTAAAGCAGTCATGATGATGAAGTCCCCACCAGGCCTCCACGCTCACCTGTGTTGATGCATGGTGTCCCGCTCCTATGACAAAGTGGCTGTTTAATCACAAATGTTCCAGCAGCAGGGTCCAACAACAACATGTGAAAGGCCTCAACAGTCAAACTGCTAGACTACATCTGGTCTGATTTAAATCCAGTTTCCAGCTGGGTTTATTAAAACTTTTCACTGCATCTGCAAACTGACAGACAACCTGAGCATCTTTCTACTTGCATTTAAATAAAAACACAAAAATGACTAAACAAGAGCAGAACTGCAGGTCAGCCCAGCTGGTTGTAGACCAGGGTGTGTGTTGTGGATGTTTAAATCATTCCAGTCATGAATCTTATGGACGATACTTCAGGATTCCTTATGAAGTCATAAAAGTGGGAGAGAGCCAAGGATTTTAGGAAAAGATGTAAAGGGTCTTGTGAACCTTTTGCTGGGATTGTAACTGTTTGTGGTGATGACTTAGATAAAAGTTTGTAAGTCCTTTTACTTCAGTTCTTCAGGGTCCTTCTCTGTTTGCTGACTATATGTTAGGGCTAAATTAAAGCTCATGGCTGATAAAAGCTGCAGCTGCTTTCTTCTTTTACTCCTCAAGATTACGGTTGCTAAGAAATGAGCCAACAACAACATGAGTTGAGCTAATTTTAACTTGAGCTAATGTTTTAACTTCATTCACCAAGATGACCAAACACTCTCTCTAATGAAGACAACTTCCACTGGGCTCCTACAAAGAATCTAGGCCAGAGGTGTTCAGCAGGGGTCCTCGACACCCAGGTGGTCCTTGGAAATACTGCGTGAGGGGTCCTTCGATTTTTTGTTTGATTGACTAATTTTTTAATAAACATTTCTTTTTTTTTTACCCATTTTCCTACCACAAATTTAAAAACTTACATAATATAGTAAATGAATAAATGGAGTCAGAAGATGTTGTCTTTCAGTCAGAAATGCACACATTTAGCAACACACAGGTGGTCTTTTAGCTGAGCACCACTTTATTCATAGCACAAGATTAACCTTGACTCATCCCTTCAAGTCTCCTGCACATTAAAAAGAGGCCTCAGTCATCCAGGATCCCAGATACAAAGATGCATGCAATAATACTATTTGAAAAGACACAGTACATCATGTAAATAAAGACAAAAAAAAAAAAGAAAAAAAAATCACTGGAATCAAATGGAAAGTCTTGTAACAACCAAAACCTCTACAAGCACAAGAGAGATACCTCCACCTCAAAAACCAGCAGTGAAAATGTAAGGAGCAAGGAGGCACCTGCTGATAAGGGTAAGAGCCTTTAAGAGAGACCCAGAAATATACATACAATTATCTAAAGTTTGGATTTACCTTCAAGGAGAAGATGGCAGTGAATCCAATGTGTGACAAATATATGGTGTTAAGTGGCTGCTTTATAAAGTGGATTAATCGCGCTTGGAAAGGGATTGGGATGCACTGCATGCTGCAGGGAGTCTCTTGTTGCTTAAGACTCCTGCTGAATTGTCAAAGTTTTCAATATAGTCAAGAAGAGTGCTTTAAAATGTGCAGCCAGCTGGTTCAGTAGTAGTTGCCTTCTTGTCCGTCAGCAACAGAGAATCAGATCAGAGAAATGATTCATTTTCAGTGACCATGTCTGGGTCGCCATACTCACATTAATCAATGCCATTTTCACAGATCCAAACAAACTTAACTTTTATACAAGGTCACAATAAACAAAAAATCATCTTTATGTTGATCTGTCCCAGTCTCTGGATTCCTTTGGTGGTCATTCCTGAAAAACGTTGAACACCCCTGATCCCAGGCCATGACAGCGTGAAACAGCTGGTCGTGGTTTGCTTATGTCAACGTAGCAACCATCCTACAATAACACAGAAATTTATTTGTTTATTTGTTTATTTTGTTTGGATCCCCATTAGCTTCCACAACTGTGGTTGCTAATCTTCCTGGGGTCCAAAATCAGCATACAATTTTACAGTTTATTAATACATAAAATATAAAATTATTCAATAACTGTAAAAAACAGCAATATACAGTAACATTATAATAATGGAGAACCATGCAGAACAAAATACTCTTTACACAATAAATAAATAACACAGAAATGTGTCCTTAGAGAAGCAGAAACAATGAAGGATTTGTCATGAAGTGCTTTAATCTCAACTGCTTTCACCAGTCCACATAAAGAAATTCTAGACTTCCAAGATTTTCCATGTTTTTCTCTTCCTTGCCACGTAAGCTGGTCTGAAGCAGCAGATACTGTAGTTCCAGACAACAGGATCTGAACTGATGGTGTTTTCTCTTCATCTCAGAGATGGAATCTTGCTAACGTATAAGGATGTATGACATCACATATATCAACTTTTTAAGGTATCTAGAGCTGAACTTACATCTAAACTCTGGAAATATTTAGACCACATCTTCCTGAACATTTCCGTGAAGTATGTGAACAGGAGACAGCAAGACTCAGCTGTATGCACAGATCTGTTCATCCTTATTCTTCCTGGCTGCTCTTGTTACAGATAAACCGCAATTAATCAAACTATGGTTGTTTTATATTTGATGAATTCATGGAAGAAAGAGGTCAATTTAAAGAATCCTGAGCATTCAAGGTTAACCTCAGCTGACTGAATCAGAGGAGACAAGATGGAAGACGAAGGTAAGAGATGATGATAAACTGAGCTGCTAGAGACAAACTGCAGCGTTGGTTGGACTGTTGTCTCAGTGCTGTTGGATTCTGTCTTGAAGTCCATCCCCCTGCGGCCCGTTGACCTGTCTGATGCCTCTCTAATTGGGTCTCTTTAATTAGCCGGCTGAGGGGTCCCCCTTCGTCCTCGCCGATCACAGCAGAGGACTTGACGGGTGGAGCACTTCCTGAGGCTCAGTGCAGGGACCCCCTGATTGGGCCCTCAGCTTTCCTTTGCCGACCTCGCAGAATGAGCTGGCTGTTTAGGTTCACCTGAGAAGGCGAGGAGGGATTTCAGAGTGTGTTTTGGAGGCAGCAGAGCAGCTTTGAGCCGTGCTGCTGTCAGACCTGCAGACAGCTTGTTGTTTGTTTTCCTGAATGCTGCTCCTCTTCCTCCTCAGAGATCTGCCAACAGAATAATACTCTCATTTAAGACTTATTTGATTTAGCAGCAAATTAAATGCACTTATTCCTCTGTTGTTCTTAAGATTGCTCCGCATAAGCACCAGTGTTTAGTTTGACATCTTCCTGGAAAGCAATCATTTCTCCCTAACTGGATCTCTATAAGCACATTTGTTCTGATTAGTGTCATAAACTGAAGCTTGTTGTGGCTTATTGGCCTAAAGCTGAACTGCTGATGGAAACGAGGAGGAGGAAGGAAAAAATCAGAACTTGGAGTCAAACTGGTGGGAGTTTCAGAGTCGTGGATCAGAGTGTATGCTGCTGATCTCAGAGTGAAGATGTTCAGCAGGAGATGTGAAACTGACCTCGACACGCTCGCTGCTGCAGGAAGCTGAGGGAACATTCACACTCCAGCTGAGTTTCTCTTTCATTCTTAGTGCAAATTAAACCTGCAGTGAAGCTGCAGAACATAAAAATATTCACATCCGTCTGTCAGCATCTCAGTGTTTTGGTGAAGCTTATGAAACAATGTTAAAATTGTGTGCACCTACTTCTGCTTAGAGTGTGATGTAAGTGCGTAAAAACTCATTTTAAACCAAAACAATTTCTTTTTGTCCTGTGAGTCAATGATTTTTTCCCATGTGGCTCATGCTTGAGCCTCAAGCGCCGCCTGTAAGGCTGCGTACAACTTTTAGGTTTGCAGCTGTGGATGGCGAGGGCTGTAGTATCACATAACTTATCAACTGAAGACATGAGAATATTATTGTTATCCATTAGACGCTCAGTTGTCTGCTCTCCTTCTCGCTCTCTCCCCTCCCGTCGGGGGCTCCTTCGGGGTGGGTGGAGGCGCTGTGCCTTGGGCACGACCAGGATATGTGTGTGCAACTTTGGGCTCTCTGGTCCCCTGGTGTGGTGGCGTGGGCTGCCGGGGGCGGGTGGGCGTCCGGAATGATGATGTGTTGGGCTCTGGGCGGGGCCAGGCCTTTGCCCTTCTGCCCTCGGGTGGGCTTGGGGAGGCGGGGCGCCTACAACAGCCAACTGAGGAGTTGGCTGCCTGGGAGAGAGATCTCTCTCCCGGTTGTGCCCCTCCCCGAGCCCCTCTCCTCCCCCGCCACCCCACACCACACATAGGTCTCTGTGGGGTGGGTTGAGGCGATGGGTTTGGCTCAGGGGTCCCCAATGTGGGATCCCCCGGTGGACCCCTGCGGCTGCCTGCCCCACTAGATTTTAATCACAACCTAGACATTAATATAAATTTAGGGCCTCGGGGGGACATGGGCTGTGGGTGGCCACCGAGGTGGCCCTTCCTCCATCCCCTACCTTTGTGACCTCTCTCCCCTGATTTTATTTACACATTAGACACTACAACATTTAATAGTATTGCACTACTACAGCTTATCACCACCAGGTGGCAGTAATGAATCAATGAGCAGAAGAAGACACACAGCTAGCCGCTAGCCAGTAGTGAAAGTTATGGAGAAGTATTTTAAAAGAAAAAATAAAGACAAAAGTGCTTTTAACTTTGTTTTGTTTGCACGCAGATTTTTTTCATGATGATTTATGATTTTGTCATTGTATCACATCATTTGTTTTCTCAAGCTTTAAGTTTGTTAAACTGTATGTGGACTTTGTTTATTTATTAAACACTAATTACACAAAGAATGAGATCAATTAAACCAATGAAGTGTTAATATTTTAATAGCCTTGGATAACTTTGGACTGGAAAAGCAACAAAAAGGTTAAGAAGCTTTGCTAAGTTAAACCCTAAAGACAAAGAAAATACTAGTTTCAGGTAGAATAAAGTCTACTGCAGTGAATTACACTGTGCTACAAATAATTCATAGATTTTCCCTTTAAGGATGCTCCACTTGTTCTCAGAAGGTTTGAGGTCAGGGGATGATGGTGGCTACACCATGAATTTTTCTCCCTTTAAACCTTCAGCAGCCAAAGATTCAGTGGGATTTCTGCAGCATGCAATAGAACTCTTCCTCCTTTTATTTATTTTTTTTATTTGTTTATTTTTTTTAACTTGTCCTCTCCAGCATCATAGCAGCACAATGATGGTCTGGCTGCTGTGCTATGCCAAACAAATTTGCTTTGCCAAGGGGAGCTTTATAGGTGTAAGGATCGTCTTGATTATCAGATTTATTTATTTTAATCTTATTTATTTATTTTGAATTACAGAATTTATGTAATCTTGGTAGACCTGACTGCTTTTTCCTTATATAGTGTGGCAGGAAATGACCAGTTAGAAAATGCATCCTCATTTTCAAACCCTCAGTCACACTAGAGGGGCCTGGCATGTCTCGTCCCATTATTTCAACCCAAAACATCTCTTCACTATCACTTTGTTGTCGTGGCAGCCCTGTTGGGACATGGTTCCTGTATTTGACTTTTTAAATTAACCAATTTGTTCTCTCTATTACAAATATTTCAACAATATAATGATCTCACTCCTCAAATGTCTGATGTTTTTCATTTCTTTCTCAATGCATTGAACTGTTTCACCCTTACAATCCTTTTTTGCATAGAAACTGGGAATTGCTAAATATTGGGGAACAAGCTCTTAAAGAAGCCCCCCAAAGGCTAATGCAGTGTCCATCTGTCATCCTACCTGTATTCTGAGGTCTCTCCAGACTCTCTTTCTTTTCCTCTATTCCTCAAATAATGCCATCTTGCATTTCTTTGATGAATCCGGTGCATGTTAGTAAAAAGCCAGTGTGCTGATATCCAGTTGCTGGCATGTGACCATGTGCTGTAAAGTGAAACACGGACGTAAAATGATGTGGCGTTCTGAAAATAAAAAAAAAAGGTTGCTAAGTGTGGTGTCTCAGCCTTGGGACGCTGCTGGGCAACAACATCTCCAGAAATTAACACAATAAAACTCATAGTCCCATCAAAATGAGTCAGAAACATATTTTTAAGGTCAGAAAAATACATTATGCTACTTTTGCAGTTTCCTATAATTAAGTTCACTGAGAAAACTAAAGATTAACAGAAGCTAAATCGTACACAGAGAAACTAAAGCCCAATTTTTTTATGAACTGAATTCCTACATGGAGAATCATCTTGAGCACTGCATAGTAAAGACATTATCAAGGCTTGAACTAAATGGGGTTATGGGGAGCCTTATTTTTGGATGTGTATTGCAACTTTGTAAGTTATGTTAGCAAATTTAAGTTAGCAAATTAAGTGATCACCTCTTAGGCAGCTCACAGCACACACAACAAACAAACAAACAAACAATGCTGCTGTCCACAAGACGGAATAAACAGAACGCTTCGCCTGCGTTGCTCGGAAAATTGTATTAAATGACTAAACACACAACACTGACTAAGCAAAGCTCTTCTTATCATTTAAGAAACATCAGTAACCCTATGGAAATTTAAATCAAACATAACCTGAAGGTGGATTTTTTTTTTTAAAGCTCCCCCTTATGTCTCAGGTGAATGTTTTCAGGGGAGCTGAGCTCCCCTTAGCTCCCCTATAAATCGTACTCTGGCTATTACCATATTTGTGTGGCTGTATGAACAGCCATCACACTCATGGGACTGAGTGAACTTTCATGTTTTGTTAAACCATCTGATTTAGAAGTTCACATTATCAGAGGTTTTTCTGTCAATGGGACGTTGACAGAAAATTGTAGCTGCTCCCGCGCTGCTAACAGTAGCAGCTAAAACAGCTGGACTTAGCTGTCTCGTCTTTTCTTGTAGTTGTGGACAAATGTTTGTTTTAGAGACCACCTTCTGCTGTGTTTCAGTGTTTGTCTTCATTTGAACCCCCTAAGTTGCTTCCTGAATATGTTTTCTGTTGTTGTTGCAACAAAAAATCCATGTAAGATAGTAGACAGTTCACGTGTGTCCTTTCAGTGGGTGGTTGTGTTCATGTAAAAGAGATGTGAGACACTTGTAGTTATGATTGTGAATTGTAGCCAAGGATATATTGGTTATGTTGAGTCCCCGCCCCCCCCCTCCACAGCTTAAATTTTTTTTACAATGTGTGTGAATATTTAGTAGATAGATTAAAAAGAGTTTGAGGCTGGTGGAGGACAGCAGCAGCCTATCTCCAAAGAGCCCCCCTCGCCTCCCTGTCACTGATGGTGGTGTGGATGATGGGGGTCCTGTGGGCGTGAAGCAGGCCTGGCAAGTCTTAATGCAGCTGTCAGTCGTTCTGGTCCAACGATTTGCTTTTTCCCCTGCTCCAGATTATACGGCTTTTAAATGAGCAACATCCAGGGGGAACGCGTGTCGCCACGGCAACATGAGCTATGATTTGCTGTGCCATTAATCTCTTTGGGTGGGTAGGTGGAGGGGTCCTCAGCCGATTTGTCCCTGCTGTCAAATGAAGCTGTAAAACTTTTGCTCCTCTTCCTGTATATGTCTCCGTACCGATAGGAGCATCCGGGCATCACCTGGACGCAGCTCAGCCAGGCGACTGATCAGAAGCCAATCAGGAGCAAGGATGCATGCAGGGGTGCCATGGGAGCTGAACGAGAAGAGACAGAATATTTAGGTTTAGGTTAGATGGATGAGAAGGAAGTTAAAGACTGGAGGGACATTAAATCAGCCGAGCAGAAGTTCAGTTTAATTACAGTCGACATTAGAGCTGATTCTGCTGCTGGAGAACCGGGCCTATCTGAAAACCCAAATCACCACAGCGCACACACACTCATTTATCTTACACACATTTAACACCAACATGTGGCCTTTATCAGCAGGTCCCTCATGTTGTTAATAAAACACAAAGCGGAGAGGAGACATTTGCCTGAGTCCCCCTTCAATGATGGAGTGAATAACACACAAACACACACACACACACTGATGTTTTATTGATGTACCTGAGGTGGAGAATAACAATAAAACACAGTTGTCTGTATAAACAATGATGCCTCCAGGTTTCAGGGTGATGGTTTGTGCTCCTGCATGTCTACAGTCAGCAGTGATGAATTTAAAACACTGGTTGGAAATTAATGTTTGCAAATAATTTATAGTTGTAAATCAAGCTTTGTCACCATGAAAAAAGAAAAAAAGTCTGCCTGAGATTCTAATAACAGATGATGGTGCAGCTACCTCTGTGGCTCAGGTGAGTTACATTTTATGACATTGTGGGAAACAAAGTAAACATTTAACCCTCGGAAAAGAGAGAAATCACACTTTTCTTCCTAAGGCCGTTTTTGGTCACTGTCTCATATATATATATATATATATATATATATATATACATATATATATATATATATATATATATATATATATATATATATATATATATATATATATTATGATATATTATATATATGTCATCATCATGTACAATCATGTACAAAAAACATAAATTCATTTCCATACTGTTATTACTAATGCCAGTTTATTTAAGCTTATACTATGACTCTTTTATACAAAAACAATTAATTAATTTAATCAAACCATATTCTTCTTTTCCAGTACAGTAAATGCATTTGTTAAAATTGAATTCATTAAAGCATGGTTTTTTTGTAAGCCTGCAATGGAAAATAAATTATTGTTAGATGAGTTTAGGTTAAGTCTAAGATAAGAGTCTAATGTTAAGTTTAATCTCCTCTGAGGACAGTTAGTCTGAGCTGAAAAATCAGTCATTGTTGAGGAACGTCGGCAGAAAGATTGTTGGACACATGATGACAGCGTGAGAAACCAGACGTGAAGCAAGAGCAGAACAAATTCACCCACAGAGGAATAAAGACAGAGTGTGGGATCATGAGGCTTTATTTTCCAGTCACATGATGAAGAGCCCGTACAAATGCTCAACCTTCATGTTTTTACACAGCAGCTGATGCAAACTACTCTACATCCCATGGAGGCGGCTGAACAGGAAGAAAGAAGTCAGCCTGGAAAACAGGAAGAAACTCAAATTTTGTAATATTAAGATTAAGATAATCTGGTTTGAATCTGTCTCCTCACAGGAAGACGATCCCAAGCAGCTGATTTATCCTGATATTCAATCCAACACATCACATTCCAAGTTTGAAATACAAATGTTTTCCACCTGGTTCTGAATGTTCTGCTTGATTCTGATCGGTTGAAGTTTCAGTCGTCTGCTCAGTGAATCCAGATGGTTCGGTTTTCTCTGAATGCTCGGCTTTTCTCAGTTTTTTTTTCTTGTTTTTCTTTGGAGATCTTAACAATTTTTAAGATTACAAAGATTAAAAGCTTTTCACACAGTGAGTGTGTGATCTGAGAACAGATTCAATGACAAGGAAATACATTTTCAAAAAACAACAAAAATAGGTAACGAATGTCTGAAAGAAGCCGTCTTGTGGTTTTAGATCATACAACTTCCTTCTGTATAGTTTCCTAACAGGAACTTTTGTGAGTAAACGGATTGTATCCAGAACAGGCTCCTAAGTCAGGACACCAATGACAAATGAGATGCATGAAATTTGTGTTTATTCATGTTCAGAAGCATACAGTCAGAAATGAACTTGCAGGCCCCACAACTTCCTTTTCATTTGTACTGGATTGGGATAGATGTCATGTATTAGCATTTGAGGTGAGCTTTGCTGACATGTATCGTTGGGTCATTTCCGCCTCCAGCTTTGCCAAATCTCCACTTTGCCCACAAGTGGAAAGAAGCACATGGTCGCTGACAACTAGTTCCCAACGCATTGTTCTCATTTCATGACGTTTCTATGAAAACTTTTCTCTTTTCACATTAAAAAGACTTTTCCTCACTGTCTAGAAGTAATGAAAATCTGTGAATTTTGTCTGTTCCAGAAGGGGAAACAGACCAGCGCCTGGTAAGTCACTATCAGATATTAAGCAGGATTTAAAGAGCTGGAAAACGTTAATTTCTCAAACCAGATCCCACCGTAATAAAATCTAAAAATACCACTATTTTGTTTCCTTGTTTCCAATTGAAACGCTTCTTTCTTGAACCGACTGCTACATCTTTCTCTTGGTCCACATGCACAAACCTCACAGACATGAGATGTTTTCAGGGGTTTGTTTGGACGTGCACATTTTAAAAAAAAATATTTTGTCCTTCTGGATGCTGCTCGTGTCTTCACAAAGACAACAAACAGGGAGGATATCGCTGTGGTTCTCGCGTCTTTAAACTGGAACCAAAGAACTTATTTTAAAATCCTGCTGCTAGTGAATGGTTCTGCTTCCAAATGTATTTCTGTTCTGAAGCCACTATACGAGCCACCGAGACTTCTGGGTCATCTGGGTCAAGTTTGCTTTTCATCCTGGGAGTTCAATTTAAACATTTAGTTTTTCTGCTCCTAATATTTGGGATAAACTACCAGAAAATCGGAAGTCTGTGTTTTCCTGTTTGTTTCTTTTGATCATGTACAGCACATTGGGTTGTTTTATGTATGACATAAGCTAAATCTGTAAATTTGCCTCTTGCTTCATCTGAAGCAGATTAACTCTCAGCCTCTAATTCTGATCAGAAGGGGAGCACAGATGGAAGAGATGATCATGGTACAATAGCTGTTTTCTTAAAGACACTTACGAAATGTGAAGACGTGTATGAGCCAGTCACATCTGAAAGATCTCCAAACCCTCCTTCTCTTTTTTAAGCATCATTAACAAGGTCCTCCAACAACAGCAGAGCAGCAATCCTGATACAACTGCTGCATTTATTTACAGCACCCACAATTAAATGAGTGTATTTTAAAACTAACAATAAGAAACAGAATCTGAAAAAGTCATTATCACTGAATAAACCCCACAAAATTCTGCTTCTGCTTCACAATATCAAACCTAACCTTCAGAGCCCAAACACGATGCATCCATATCACAACACGAAAACTGATTCTATATCAGCAAAATACTTCCTTACATCCACAGTCCACATGTTGGTGTCAAAGCATCTAGTACATGACCTTCAACTTAGTTTTTACATTCTGTAAAACAAAGGATGAGGAAGATATCTCATTTAAAACATACATTTTTGTGGAATTATTTAAACAAAATTTGGCATGGAAGGCTGCATGGCGATGCGGTGGTCAGCACTGTCACCTGACACAAAGAAGGTTTCTGGTTCCTGGTGTGGGCCTTCTACAGGTACTCCGGCTTCCACCTGCAGTCCACAAAGGACAGGTTGATTGATGTCTCTAAACTCTCCCTAGGAGTGAGCATTAAAGGTTGTTGTTTTGTCTGTGTTTCTACCTTTTTCTAGGGATTGGCTCCAGCCCCCCATGACTCTGCTTTGGAATATGCAATCATAGATGATGGGTGGATGTGTTAAGGTCTGTGTGATGGCCATACAACATTAAAGGTATAATGTTTAAGAATTACTGACATGTAGTGGTAAAGATGGACAAAGTAATTGCTTCAAACACCAAGCATGGTTGAGAATGGATGGTGGCCATCAGAGGCTAAAATTCTTCCAGACATAAAGAAGTATTTATATGCGAGTGGATCCAGAGTCCTCAGGTGCAACGATGACTGCACTAACTGCTTCAACATTGTGTACTGTCTCCTTCTACAGGGTGTGCAGAATTATTAGGCAAGTTGTATTTTTGAGGATTAATTTTATTATAGAACAACAACTATGTTCGCAATGAACTAAAAAGACTCATAAATATCAAAGCTGAATATTTTTGGAAGTTGGAGTGGGGCTTTTTTAGTTTTAGTATCTTAGGAGGATATTTCTGTGTGTGCAGGTGACTATTACTGTGCATAATTATTAGGCACATTTCATTTTGTTTGCACATTTTATTAATTTGGCAGTGTTGAAATACATTTTTTCTACATCCACATTTGAAGGTTGGGGGGCCCCTATACAGAGTCCTGCTTAGGGCCGGCTCTTGTTCTTATGTCTACACATCTCAGCCTCTCACAGTCTCATAGCTAAAAATGGATGTCTTCTTTATTTTTAAAGTTGTAAAAACAAACAGCACAACTGCATAACCTTTGAAACTACTCATATTTGACTTCTTTCAGCAGATGCATCATGAGTCACGAACACCGTGTGGATGGGGGCAAACAGCCAACAAACCGAACACTTCATGTTGTGCTGACAATTGCATTGACTAAAGGAAACTTTGAGGGAATTTAAGTGTTATAAGATTTCCACGTTTTTTATGGATTAACAGCTCTAAAATCATGTTTACACACAGAAGAATGGATAAGATGTGAGGAGACTTTAAAATATGTTTGTGTGCAGGAAAAGGTGTTTGCATGGTTTTAAAATGGTGCGTTTGACTTGACTCGGAGCTCGGAAGTCGGATCTGGGAATGACGTCACATTCCAGATAAGAGCGTTCTTGTGGACAAAGTCAGAAAATCTTTACAGAAGATTACTGAAGCAGTATGTGTAAGTTATCACAGATCAGGGGTGTCCAGCTCCGGTCCTCAAGGGCCACAATCCTGCTGGCTTTCGATGTGTCTCCAAAACCACCTGGCTCAAATTAATGAGTCATTGTGCAAAACTTAATTGGCTGTTGGATCCATTTAATTTGAGTCAGGTGTGTTGAAGCAGGAAACATTGAAAACCTGCAGGACAGCGGCCCTCAAGGACCGACTTTGGACACCCCTGTCACAGATAAATATGAAAGACGTCGAAGGTAAACCTCGACTCCACATAAGAAAAAGTGTGAATATGTTTTACTACATGAAAAGAGAGTGGCTGTTTTTATGTGGTCTCCCACGTGGGCATCTTGTTTTTGTTTAGTGTAGATTAAGTTTACACAGGTATAAATAGTTGATTTGTTAGGCAACCATCTTTATCGGGTGAAGTTGGGGTTGGTGATGAAGTATCTTGTAGCAGCAGGGGATATGGAAAAAATGGCTTTGAGGCAAAAATGTCTCTGGACACCAACTTTGTAAATAAGCAAAGATTTATTATCAAAAACAGATTCTGCAGAAATCTGGAGGTCTCTGGGTCAGTGTGACCACATATGTCAGTGCTTAATATACGTTTCCACGGACAAAGAACATTCCTAAGTTTCCAAGTGAACCAATCATGAGAGGAGTATATGCAGTATGCGCTTCTTTGAATTTTATGTACATCCTGTGCTGGAGTCCAGTGCTCTAAGACAGTAATTCCCAACCTTTTTTCCTCGGGGACCCCCTTCATGCATATACTAAAATGCCATGGACCCCCTTCTTCACCTTGTGCTGAAACAATGTTTGGTTTTAAGCTTTCAAAAGTGAGATTCTAACCATAAAAATGTATTCTGGTTGAGTCTTGTCCTTTGATAAAGACAAAGTAAAATGAACAACATACAGCCTTCCTTTTATTCATTAAAATAGGGACAACTGATGGAGGGACCCTCTGTGCTCCCAAGCGGGTCACGGACCCCAGGCTGGGAACCACTGCTCTAAGACACAGAACCTTTTATGGGAAAAATCCTGAATGTGCCTTATATAATACTATGCTTAGACACTACAGTGAGCTTGCCCCAACTTTCTGAGGTGGAGTCAGATGTCTGACTTTAAGGAGCATTTGCATTGTATTTTCGACTGGAAACATGGAAAATCCGACTTTGTGTACAAATCAAATGCACCAGAAACACCACCAGGTCAAAGCATTTACTTATAAAACAGCATCTTTTCTTATCCAAAATATTTTGTTCCCTAAAAAAAATTAAATTTAATAAACAAAAAAAGCAGAAATAAAAGCAAAATAATCTTTATCAAAAATTTGGTTTTTCATCATTAAAATTATAAATCACTAAATTAACTGAATGCAATACTGAACTTTCCATGGAACAAAAAAGTGCCTGAAAACACAATGAACAGATGTAGAGTTTTATTTATGATCCGACTTGTGTGTTGTTCCGTGTTTTCATCCTTGAGTTAAATCGTTTTCAGTTCTGAAATCCTGAGATTTAATGGGAAAGCAGAGGTTCTTGGTCGGGATGTGAGAGAAGTTTTGACAGCTGAATTTTTACAGTCTTCACTGTGCAGCTCAGGGTTTGTGTCAGTCAAACAGTTTCCTTTTGCTCAGCCCCTGCTTTGGCCTTGAGGGGCCCCAAAGGGACCCAGAAGAGCATCTAGAGGACTCCTGCTTTGTTTTCTTTCTGCCCTCTTCTGTCTGCTTTCATGGTGTCCATTAGGCAGCCGGCCAGCTGCAGTGATGCTTGTCGAAGCCGAGAATCAGAGAAGAAACGACTCCTGCGGGGAAGTCTGCAAGAGGAAAAGTTTTAATGGGGCGGAGGGGGAAGGGAATTGAGTCGGTTAGCTGCTCTAACTGGTCTCCCTGGTCCCCCAGACCTCTTCTTCTTCAAGCAAAGCATCCTGGGAAGGATGTTTGGTGGAGTCGTTGTCCGAGCAAAGCTTTGCAGCCTTGCTGCCATGGAAGAGAGGGGGTGGCAGCCACAGTGGGGAGATGTGGAGGGGGGTGTTAACCTCTGGGAGTGGTGCACATACATCAGCTCTTCCTGCTCAAAGAAGAATTCCTTTTCTTCTTTTTTTTTTTCTCTTCAGGAACCAAACCCCAGAGCTGCTTGTTACACTCACATGGGCTTTCTAAACTTAAAAACTCACTGTGAAAAAAAAGAGATAACAAAATTAGACACAGGGGGAAAAATCTCTGTAGCTTTGCAGATCTGTTGGTTCTCTGTGTACGTGTTCAATCAGCTCTTCATAGCAGCATCAAGCTGCAGGTGTATGTGCTCATGTGTGAAAAGAAGAGGATGGAGCAGGTCCTGCAGCAGAACCACAGACTCCTGAACTCCTCAGCAGCGGAGATATCTAGAACACCATCTTCTAACTTTTAATATTTATTTGAAGTTGAATAAAGTCAAGTTTACATCGTGCCCCATCAGCTTTCTTTTAATCTGACATTTTAATGCTTAACAAACTCCCTCCATCAGCTATACTCCTGGGGGTAGGGGGGCTGAAACCTATTGTGAAAAGTGTTGGGAGACACTTCCAAAAAACTGAATTCAGGTGTTCCAAGTGAGGTCCATAACGACGTGAATGAGCAAGTTTGGTGTGAGAACTTAACTGGCCTGCAGAGTCCTGACCTCAACCTGATGGAACCCCCTTGGGATGAATTAGAGAAGAACTGTGAGCCAGGCCTTCTGGTCCAACATCAGTGCCTGACCTCACAAATTATTACTAGAAGAGTGGTCAAAAGTTCCTATAAACACACTCCTAAACTCCTTTGGGAATGCTTTCCCAGAGAAGCTGAAACTACTGAAACTGTTATAGCAGCAGAGGGTGGACCAACTTCAGATTAAACCCTACGATTTAAGAACATGATTTCACTAAACTGCACATCCTGATACTTTTGATATTGTGTGTGTGTGTGTGTGTGTTTATATATATATATATATATATATATATATATATATATATATACTTCTCAAAAAGTATAAAGGGGACACTTAAACAACACATCTTAGATCTTAAAGGGGACACATCATGAAAAATCCTCTTTTTTAAGCCCTTAAATACATGTTTTAGTGCACTATTAGTGTTTATCAGTGCTGAAAATTTAAATGCATTCTCTCCTGATGCTGTGTATATAGCCTTATGTCGTTCCCTCAGCTGCCTCCACCTGCAGTGGAGAACCTGTCAGAATATTTTCCAGGAGAAATTAAAAGTATATGAAGACAGAGGATCTCACATCTTCTGGTAGATGTCTGTTTTTAGCTGCTGAATGGCCACAACTTCCAATTTATCCAGAACCAGAACTTTAGCTGAAAACTCCTCAGATGTTGATCCAAGATCTGAGAGCAGAAATGCAGTTTGAGGAAAATCTGTGAAATTAATACACACTACCCATCAGAAGTCTGGACACATTTTCCCATTAAATCTAATGCCCAATAGTAAAGAAAAAAAGGTGTAAATGTGTTTAAGTTTAAGCTGTTTTCTTCTGCAGTGAAATCCTGCCTCCTCGGGCCTGCAGCCTCTTCATCTGAGAGATGGAGTTAATTACAGAGAAAGTCGTGGAGGAAAATCGCTAAAGCTGCAGCTCTCGCCTGCTTATCAGAGAGGCATGAACAGGAATTTACTCCAGCTGGGAGAGACGCCACCAGAAACGCTACTCTGCTAACGCCGGATTAGCAGCGGGGCTCTGTCAGCACAGGGGCCCCTCGTCAGGAGCAGATCTGTCTGAACCTGTTCAGGCTCTGATCAAACAGAGACACTGCGGTTCCTGCTGCTGCACGCTGACGGTTTAAATTATTTAGATATCACATTATCGCTGTGCAAATAGTGATAATCAACCAGCTGAACAATGTCTTCTGGTTGTTGCCCGTCATTTATCATTTAAACCCATGATTCCCATCAGGACTTACATTTCCTTTGAGGTGGACTGACCCACTCTGCAAGTTTTAGACCTCCCCATTTTCTCACTTTAACTTGGAATAAATTATACCTAATGTGTTTTATAAAGCAAAATGTGGCCTAAACATACATTTTTGCTGCCTGTATCATCACTCATTCCATAGCAAATAGTAGAAGAAAAAAAAAAATCCCAAAAATGGTAAATGGTTGATTTAGTGTTGTGTAGTGTACGGGGAAAATAGGCAGTGTGGAGTGTTTACGATTTATTAGTGCTGGTGATGAATGTGTTGTGCAGCCAAACATTTTTTATAAAGCTTTAAAGGAAACCAAATCCCAAAGTTTTTTAGTTTCAGGGAAAAACTAAATCTTGACTTCCATTCTAAAGCTTGTTTTGATATGAATTTTTAGCCTTAAATGAACTACAGATTCGTGGAATAGAAACATTTTCTAATCTGCAGCTGAAACCCAGTTTAGATGTTTGGATTTTTTTTTATCAGCTCAGATTTACACAACAGACACAAATTAAATGATGTTTGTCTGTCAATCACGTTTAAAAAGAGGCTTCAGTCCCATGTGGAGGGAGGATGAGGAGGTCAGAATGAGTTCCTCCTCATGATATGGTCCTGTTGCTGCTCTGGAGGACAGATAAGAGCGACTCTAAGGAGCAAAATGAAGCGCTGGCATTTTGAAAATGGCGACACAGCTGATCTTAATTCTAATTTTATCCGTCAATAGTCATGGTTTGAATATCTGTGCGGCAGGGTTGCCTCGGCGTGTTTCTCCCTGCATGTTCTCTGCCTGTAAGTCGCCGCTGAGGTCTTTGTGGGGGATTTTGTTAAATTATACAGCAGCTGATAAAAGCCTCTGAGTATCTGCAGCTTTAAGAAGTTAAAGAAGTGAAAGGAGATGGACTCGAGAGGAGGATGCGAAGCTGACTCTGAAGAGCAGCTGCAGATTCAGTTAATCCACTCTGAAGATTTGGTGGCACAAAGGAAGGGAGGACGAATCCAGCCCGAGTTTAAACCCCGTTCCCTCTTCCTCCTGCTCTCGTCAATGTTCTCTGATTTTTTGCTGATTCTCCCTTTTTGTCTTTCAACTCCTTTCTGCTGGAAGTTGGAATAACTGTGGACTTTTACACTATCTACAATAATAAATAAGCAGTGAACATAGGCCATCCATTTACTGACTGAGATCTCTTTAAGCCCTTAATGCCTGAATGCTCAAAATACAGATGAAAAAAATAGTAATAAATTAAAAGAAAAAGAGTGGAACAGTTTAAAGTAAAACAATATTATATTAAATGAATTAATACTTAATACACACAGATTGCTAATAAACAATATAGATACCACATAAATATGAGCAAATAAGAGTAAATATATTAATAAAATGGAATAACTAGACATATAGACTAAAAAAAAAAAGGTAAGAAGTTTGATGCAAATTTGTGACACCAGGCGTTAAGGGGTTAATGACAGAAAGACACAAAATAATCTTAAGAGACAGAATGTGTGAAGAAAAGCTAAAATGAACCAGACAGAAAGATAATTTAGTCCATTTCACTCAGCATCACCTCATCAGGGCCACCTGGTCATTTGATTGTTAACACAAATATCAAATCAGCCAATCACATGGCAGCAACTGAGGGCATTTAGTCATGCAGATGTGGTGAAAGCGTCTTGCTGAAGATGAGGAAGAAAGGGGATTTTAGTGACCTTGAACGTGGCATGGTTGCACACCGAGTGCCTCTCCTGTCAGCCAAGAACTGGAAACTGAGGCAACAATTCACACAGACTCACCAAATCAGGATGGGTGATACCACCAAGTTTCCTGACAGAATACCACCTGTTTATGGTACTTTTTAATTTCTACTGACAATCTATGTCCCTTAAAGGAAAATCACACAATACTAATAATAATATCATTATTGCAAGGAAATATGAAATATAACTTAATCTCTTGAACATAAATACTTAAAAGAAATGCTGATAAAATTATAATATATCAATGAGTAAATTCAATAAAAGTAAGACTAAAATAATTTTTTTTAAAAAGATAAAGTAATTAGACTACAAAGAAATACAAAATTAAATTTGTTAAATTGAATATAATAGATTATATATAATAGATTATATATAATATAATATAATGCAATAAATACAAAAACAATAATGCCCAAGAACACACATTAAACAGTGAAATATTAAAACTCATCATCAAAAAACACAGAATTAAGGCACTTTTTTAAGAAAAATGGGGTCCAACCTGGTACCAGCAGGGTGGACCTGACATGGGGAGGGTATGCACATGCCTGTTAATCCTATTTTGGGGGATATTCTGCTGGACTCTGGTGGCCCGAGCTCCTCCTCCTCATCCGGTTGTCCGTCTGCAGCCTCCTGCAGATTTAAATTACCTCCATTGAATTATAAAAATATCCATGTTTCTTTCAGACAGACTTTCCCTTTTTTCTTTCCTCCAACACAATTAAAATGACGACTTTGAAATAGTAACTACAGTCTAACTTTCTTCCTTTTCTTCTTTTCTGAGTCCATGTCTGATGTCACGGGTCCATTTTTGTCCAGTTTTTCTTCCATCCGTCCGTTTACAGCTGAAGAATTGCCCGTGCCAGTCTGAAATATGAGTCCTGTAATCACTGCGAGGGAGGAATGAGGCCGCAGAGTTCACAGCTTCTTAATTAGTTTGCGGTATATGTGTAATTATTCCTGCATTTTTAAATTCACTTAAGGCACCGCTCCCCTTTTTCCTCTCTCTGAATTTTTAAGGATCTGGTCAAAGGATGTCCTGCAGTTAGGAATCAATCCGGCACGAGGCTCAGAAAGCTCTGTGTAATTACTCTGTTTTTTTCTTTCTTTTCTTTCTTCCCCCCGCTGAGGAACGAACGGACATATGGATTTAAAACCAGACGCCATTTTTAGATTTTCACACTTTTCATCCTCCTCATCAGTTTAGGAAGAAGCTGACAGTTGCAGACGAGCTGCAGAGCTGAGCGTCCGCCTTTTTATTACCCTCACATGGATTTAAATGCAGTCACTGATGTTCCTTTATTCATCTCTAAAGCTCTTAATTTCTTCTGAGGAGTCGAAACTTTTAAGTTCATTAGCTTTCAGTTGTTTCCTACAACAAAGACATGGCTGAAGTGACGGTAAATATGACATTTCATATGAACCACTATTTCAACCTTCAAATGAAAAACTTGAGGAATCGAGATGCTTTAAAAAACACCTCGAAGATTTTATCTGCAGCACAATAAGCCATATTTTGTATTTGAGGACCATTAAGTATAAAAAACATAAATATCTCTGTGTAAAAAAAGCTGCAGGAAACTTTTGCAGATCCAGCAGGAGTTCTGGACGTCCTCCACCACAGAAAAGCTGCAAACGTCCTGCATCATAATCCAGAAGAAGAGGAGGAACCAACACAAGATCGGGATAAAAAATTAAAACTTAATCTAAAAATGAGATTTGACATGATTAACACACTTATTCAGTTAAAAAGAGTAAAACTGAATCAGTTTCACCTCAGACAGAGATTTCTGAGCTGTTTAAAGAGCTAAATCCAACTTTAACCTTTAGTTGTTCTGATCTGAACTGTTAATCATAAAATAATCACAATTTTGATTTTTCTAGGATGATAAGTTGATATTTAAAATGATGGTTCAGGGGGACAGTAAAGAGTCAAATCTCAGTGTAATTCCTGAGGGGTGGATTGCTCTCCCTCTCTCTCTCTCTCTCCTGCTCATTTGTAACTTTCCTGGCAGGGTTGAGGCATCAGCATGTTAAATAATGTTATTAAAACTAATGATAGTAGTTCTAGCATCGTTCGTTATTAGTCCATATTCTATATTCTGTATGTGATGGTGGAAGGTGTCGTCTAAATACATGCATGTTAGATAAACAGGTCTCTCTTGTAAATGAGACTGCACATCTCTGGGAGTACCTGTGTAAATAAAGGTTAATAATAAATAATAAATAATAAATAATAAATAATAATGATACACCTTTATGACTATATCTAACAGAATTTCCTGACACTGTGCTCTAATTTCCACTTTAGTCCGTCATTGAACTTTACAAGAAATTGAAGCTCAACATAAGTTCCACAACTGTGAAGGAAATATTTCTAGAATATTTCAGATACATCAAACTACTCTTCAAAAATACAGGTTCAAAAATATAGTTGCAGCATATAAACATAAGAGAAAAAAATAATTAGACAAACTATTTAATTGTTAGGACAAATAATTTTAAGTTGCACCACAAAACAGCTTAAGGTCTCCTGGACAGTCAAAGACCACCAAAACTGGTAGAAAAGAGAAGACTGAAAAACTGATTTGTTTGTAGTTTTAATGACAAAAACGTAAATAAAATCAGTTCAAAGACACGTGTGATTAAATGAATTCAGTTGTAATTTAATTCTAGGCCAATGACAAAAACGTGACCAGTGGAAATTCTGCCTGGTAGGAATCCAACCAAAATGATAAAAAGATTAGTTAGGGCTCTGATCTGGTTTGTTTTTATGTATTTTTCTCAGTTTATTCATAAATAGAATATTATTCTGGACAACCTGGGTTCAAGGCCCCAGGCTGGCAACAACGGTAAAAAGCAGGGCCCTCAACCTCGGACTGCTCCCTGGAAGCTGGAATCTGGCAGCCCACTGCTCCCAGCAACTCGGGTGGGTTCAATGCAGAGAAAGAATTTCCCCACTGTGGGACTAATAAAGGATGATTGTTATTATATTACTCTGTATATGAACATTGATTGAATACAAATTTGCATCTGAGGCTGGTGGGTTTTCTTCTCATTCATAGATAAATACTATTTGCAGGATTAAATCCCACAAAAATGTCAGTGGACAGATAACCTCCTCTTATCCATTTTCCCTTTTCTTTTTCCTCCTCCACTCCCGTCTTTCGTCATCATTTTCCATCCTCTTCACCTGCTTTCATGACTACTAATTCAGTCTGATTTAACTCCTCGTCTGTCCTCCGTCTCCTCAATTTGTTCTTTCCCTCAGACTCGTTTGGCCCTCTTCGTTTTCATCATCTGCCTCCTCCTCCTCCTCTTTCTCTGAATGGATGCGATGAAATTTGCTGTCTTTCTGCTCCACTGTGTTTTTTGGGATCTCAGCGTTCATTATGACCTGCTCAGAGGGACAGCAGCTGTTTGATGCAGCAGCTTCTAAATAGCAACTCCAAAACACAAACGGCTTTTATGTTCAAGTGATACGACGCTCTCTCTCTCTCTCTTTCCTTCTCTCTCTATCACACACACACACACACACACACACACTCACACACATGCAGTTCACTGTAAATTAGGCCTACAGAAGGAGATCTTTTGGTAAAATCTGTTGTTTTTTTTATGGTTTTCTTGGTGTAAAATAAAAATCATACTTTATAAATTAGTATGATTTTGTTTCAGAAACTTTGTCCGGTGTGAGTGTAAGTTAGGTCAGATGTGCTTTACGGAGCAACTGCTGTAAAAGAAAACCTGAATCAGATTCTTGTTTGTGATTTTTGCAGTCTGCTTGTGCATAAAGTTGCAGCTCTCCACTAATCTGTGTTCTTTTACCTCTTAAAACTCCACTAGATCACCTGCTTTCACTTATATTGTTATTAATTACTCAGGGATGGTGGTGTGTAACTCTGTGGGGTAAATTGTGATGGATAGTTTACCCTTAAGTGACCTACACACAATCCAGCCACAAAATGTAGTGTTTATTCAGGGATTCTATGGTAAATCCACAAGGAAAGATCCATGATAACACTATTATTTATCACATTTTCGAATTAAAAAAAAAAAAGAATGTTGCCACTGCTGCTAAGTCCTGGTACACACATAAAGATTATCAGACTGTTTTTGTCCTTTTTTTTTTGCTCCTTCCTGACCAAGGATGACAAACACCCGATTATCCTGAGTCTTATAAGATTTTCTGACGTGTGTTAAGGGCGAATTCCTCCCGATAATTGGCTCCAAAAGGGGTCGTGGTCAATCAGAACTATTGAACATGTTCAATATTTACAACTAAATATCTTCAAGTGTGTGAGAAAGCCAATGACACCTGAGTTGTGACTGCATGGATGGTGATGTGGAACGGGATGTAGCCGATCAGAGAGCGAGCTGGCTGGGGAACAAGGAAGGATATAAAGTCTGTGTTCACGCCATCTCCATTCTCTTATTTTTTTCACTTCTAGCTTTTTCTATTAACAGTAGTCTCAAGACCACCATCATTCCCTCGTCCTATATATCCCCTTCCATGCTGGATGTTGTGTTTTCCGGTTGTTGCTATGTTTCTTCATCTTCATTTTTTTCCGGTTGTTGCTATGTTTCTTCATCTTCATTTTTTCCCGGTTGTTGCTATGTTTCTTCATCTTCATTTTTTTCCGGTTGTTGCTATATTTCATCATCTTCATTTTTTCCCGGTTGTTGCTATGTTTCTTCATCTTCATTTTTTCCCGGTTGTTGCTATGTTTCTTCATCTTCATTTTTTCCCGGTTGTTGCTATGTTTCTTCATCTTCATTTTTTTCCGGTTGTTGCTATATTTCATCATCTTCATTTTTTCCCGGTTGTTGCTATGTTTCTTCATCTTCATTTTTTCCCGGTTGTTGCTATGTTTCTTCATCTTCATTTTTTCCCGGTTGTTGCTATGTTTCTTCATCTTCATTTTTTTCCGGTTGTTGCTATATTTCATCATCTTCATTTTTTCCCGGTTGTTGCTATGTTTCTTCATCTTCATTTTTTTCCGGTTGTTGCTATGTTTCTTCATCTTCATTTTTTTCCGGTTGTTGCTATGGTTCTTCATCTTCATTTTTTCCCGGTTGTTGCTATGTTTCTTCATCTTCATTTTTTTCCGGTTGTTGCTATGGTTCTTCATCTTCATTTTTTCCCGGTTGTTGCTATGTTTCTTCATCTTCATTTTTTCCCGGTTGTTGCTATGGTTCTAGATCATGTTTGGTCAGGACAGTATTGTTATGTGTGTGTTGTTCAGTGATGAGATTATCTGAGCAAACCACACACAGTAAGATTAAAACTGTTACATGCCCGATATTTTCTCCTCCCGTGTGACGTCTCGACCAGATAAAAAATCTCATCAGATTAAAAATAAACTTTGTGCGTACCAGGCCTTAGACAGACACCTCTGTTTTGACACAGACGTTATGATGACGCCACTTCCTGTCAAACTTTCCACCAATCAGATAACTGACACTGTCGGTAATCTCCAATGAGGAGCAGCCAAGATCAAAAAGTAAGCACAAAGTTCTATGTTCATCAGAAAAGAATGAAAATAATCGTCCCCTATAGCTGGAATAAAGCCAAGAAGGTGTTTTTGATGTGATATGAATCTAATCCATTATTATTATTATTATTATTATTATTATTATTATTATTATTATTATTTAAAAAAAGCTGAGTTGGAGTTGGTTTTATGTGGACAGTAGGTAAGTAGTATAGCATAAATAACTATCAAAAACAGTTGTAGGGTAAAGTGTAAATATGTAAATAGTTTGTTTGTTTGTTTGAATGTCAATATTTTTCCTCCTTAAAGCCAAGACTTGAGCGAATGATGTGCAGATGAGAAAAGGCTTATTCACTGCTGATCAGAGTGTTATTCCTATAAAGTACTGTTAGTAATAAAATCTGTTTTCTTGTTTTGGTTTGCCTTTATGCTGCTATGTCTATTGATACATTCATTTTACATCATTTTAAGCTTTACATCAGCCGGTGCCATGTCAGAGGGGAGGTAACAACAGCCTGCATTATGACTGAGGTGTTGCTGTGGCTGTCACCAACTAATTAATCACTCTCGTATGCAAATCAACATGCGTCATGGGATGGGTTTCACATCACCACACCTCCCTCACCTGTTCCCTGGTTCGCTGCCCTCTGGATCAGTTGCTGCCTCTGGCGAGGTCTCATTTTACGGATGAAATGGCTCGGGATCCCCTGGACCAGTAGCAGCTGTGTTTTGTTTTTTTGTAAGACAGCTTGTCCTCTCGGTAGAGACTCTTGCTTGTTTGGCTGTTATTGGTAGAACTTTATTGAACTGTGTCTGACCTCTTTGGCCTAGTGCTGAGCCTTTAAAGCTGTTTTTTTCTTGCTCTTGTGAATTTTTGTTATCATAATTGTTTGTTGGAGACTGGGCTAGTTAGAGTTGGTGTCTACTTTCACAGTAGTTTTTGTAGTGTTATTAGTTTTAATGGTGCTGTTTCTGATGTGTTTTATTTGGAATCAGTGAAGTCAGTCTGATTTGAACTTTATTAGTTAGACTGTTATTTTTTATTTAGTCCATTTTATTTGTTTCTTTGGTTTGAGCAACAACATCAGCCCAACTTTCTTGTTTGTTTCTGTCATTTTTACATTCCCTCCCACCTGGGACCATAAATTTCCTATGAGTCCACCTTACATCTGGACACCATTCTTCTATGTTATGTCCTCCTTTCCCAAGCCTAGCTGGGTCGTAACAGGTGTCCTCTTTCCAATAAACTGGTCACCATATAGTTGACAACAGTATGTTGTGCAGTAAGTGCTTAGACACTGAACAGTTGTACATCTAAAAGTTTAGAGGAAGTCAAATTTGTCTCACCTGTGAAGGTTAATTCTGACATAGAAAAGCTGAATATCCCCAACTTTTGTGATAAATGTACATTTTTCTGTTGTGTTGTACAGTCTCATGTCTGAAGTGTGCTGTAAAGATGAACTTGCCTTTTCAGCAAGCTGAGCGCTTCGAAAAAAAAAAAAAAATCTAACAACAAACATGAGACAGTAGCTTATTTCCTGGGGGCTGTTTCCATTGAAGGATTAATTTAGTGAATATTTGTGGCAGCACGATGGCGTATGTGGGACTGAGTCAAGCTCAGAGTGTCTGGACAACCACAGAGCCGAGAGGGACAGAGGGACGAGAAATATCTGTTACTGCAATCCATCACTTTTCTGCTTTATTTCTTTCTCAGAAAAATGTCTGAATTTTCAGCATAATTACACATAAACATTTATTTAATCAAAGGAATTATTATGTCAGCATCTTTGATCATAAGCTGATGCAGAGAGCTTCTCTCTGACATGTTTTCCCTTTGCTTCTCCAGCATTTTGAGATTCAGCGTTGTGATGTGAAGATGATGATGGCGTGTTGCTCTCATATGGAAACACCTCAGTGTTTGGATTCTTTTTGTATATGTGATGGTAATGATGCTGCCATTCAGAAACCGAGGAAGATCAAACAGTGACCGCGAGGGAAGAGGTAGCATTTGTGCTGCATTCACATTAATCACTTTCTTCTGATGCGGCTGCATCGTCGCTCTGCGTGAGGACTTCTCTGCTCTCCGTCTGTCCTCTGAAAGTGAAACATGTCCCACAGCTCCCTGTACATTTAACTGCCCGGCATCCCTCAGAAATCAATTTGCTCTCCAGTTATGGGTTTATTATTTTTTCCTTTTAAAAGTCAAACTGACATGCAGGGTGACAGACTGTCATTGCTCCTGTTTCGTCAGCTTTCTGTAGGACTGCACAGTCGGCAACATTTCTACAGCAGCTCTATTATTTTGCACACTTTAGCTGCTTCAGTGTCAGAGCCTCAGTGATTCTTGAAGAGTTATAAAAATACACTTTTCTTTTTTCTTGTATATTTGAACAGGAATCTGACCAGCTGAGGAGCAACGCTAGACAGTCTGAGCTGGGGATGTTGAGATGTTGCTTTTTAACCTTTGATATTCACACAAGAAGATCTCAGAAACTCTGGGAAAAACAAAACTAGAAGCAATCAGAGCCACTGTAATATTTATTTTTTTATTTAAATTTTTTTCTTTATTTTGCCAATGATTGTGGACATTAGATTTTGAGTTAGAAACTCTAAAGGTTAGATTATCCCTATCTCCCCATGGGCAGTGCAAATCTACGACACTGCTTGCTGATCAAAACAAACCCTGCATCAGACCAGCATCCGTGTTTAAGTGTGCAACTTATTTTCATAGTTTTACATTTTCTCCAACAGTTTTTGATAGAAAATTATCCATAATGTCGTGCGGTTATTATTGATCCCCTCAGTGTCAAGGCTAGAAAAAGCTCTGAGGTGAAGCTAGAGGTAGTAGGACTGAACGAAGGTCCCTAGTTCCATCCGCCGTCACATTGAGAAGAAGCTACTAAGAAGAAACATTGAGAACTTTACAAAATCCACCAAAAAACATTTCTCATTGTTACTGTAACCAGACATTTCATGGTACTTTGGCATTTATTGAAAACTCAACCATTAGTTTTAAACAGTAATATCATAATAAATGTTTTACTCACCAGTCAGAATGATCTGAACAAGTTGTTAAATATTTCTAAGTACTCCAAGGTCATCAGCATTAAAACACTTGATAGCTGCTCAGTAGTTCGAAGAACGATCTCTTGCTGTCTGTGGAACAACCATGCATATGGCAGCCAACCAGCACAACACATTTAAAGGAAACTCTACGAAAATGAGGATTTTATGAGGATTGATGCTGAAAATTCAATGGTGTTACGTTTTAGCAACCCTTTGTTTTTACTGGCGAAAAATCTGGACGTGACAAAGTTCAGCAATGTTTGCACCTGCCCTGGGTCTGTAAAGAATCCTTTAAAAAATTCTGTTTCAGCCGATGATCCAGATCACCCCCCAAAATCAAATCACTTTTTCCTTATTACATCTCAGAGATTTCCTGAAAATTTGATCAAAATCAGCCCACTGCTTTTTGAGTTAGGTTGCTAACAGACTGACGGACAAACGCTGTTCCATCCTCCATCCATTTTCTGTCGCTTATCCAGAGTCGGGTCGCAGGGCAGCTGCCTAAGCAGGGAAACCCAAACTTCCCTCTCCCCAGCCACATTCACCAGCTCATCCGGAGGGATCCTGAGGCTTTCCCAGGCCAGCCGAGAGATGTAGTCCATCCAGCATGTCCTGGGTCTTCCCCAGGGCCTCTTTCTGGTGGGACGTGCCCGGAACACCTCACCAGGGAGGCATCCAGGAGGCATCCTGACCAGATGCCAGAGCCACCTCACCTGGCTCTTCTCGATGCAACTCTACTCTGAGCCCTTCCCGGATCCCTGGTGCTTGTATTCGCGATCTTGTTCTTTTGTCACTACCCACAGCTCGTGACCATAGGTGGGGGTAGGAAACAAAAAAAAAGTTTTTGTGATGTAGAGAAACACCAGTACAGCTCTACAAAACCTGTAGGGTTTTAACCCTACTGGATAAAAAAATGGGTATGAGCCATTTTTTACCCACAAAATCCCATTTTTAAATTAAAAAAAAACAAAACAAGTTTTATCAGCTTGTATGTTTAATTGTGATTTTCATCAGATTTTCATCAGAATTAAATAAGACTGTGTTGTTTACAGCTCAAAAAACACATTTTTGGGTGCACTTTGCCTTTAAGTATTAGATATAAAAGTCTACTCAAAGTCAAGATTCAATGCAATCTGTTGGTTTTCCTCAACTCGGCCATTATGTATTATGAATTGGCTTGTATGAATCAGAAATCAAATAGATTTGCCTGTATAGTGCCCTCACATGACATTGTTGGCACTATACAAATAAAGATGAACTCAAGTGTGAATTTATCTGTTTGAACAACCTCATGTATTACTGCTTGCTAGGGGGGATATTCCCCAAAACTACCATTGTTAAGAAGAAAGAAGAAGGAAATCCAGCCCATCAACTGGCCAGAACCAAAAACAACTCGTTCACCATCAGTACACAACAGAGCAACAATAAATTTATGTTATCTTTGGGGTTTCTGTTTTTACTTTGGTGTTAAAACCTAATGCAGTTTACACAGGAATTTGTCCAGTATGAGCAGCAGGAGAGGCAGCGGGATATCCAGCATTTATGCTGCTTCCACTTTGGTTCACTGGATGGTCCATTTATTTTTACATTGCAAGCAGACTGTGAACCCCAGTTTTCAAGCTGACCAGATTTCTCTTTGGTCCACACCAGCGTGCAAATGCAAAGTCACATGACTCCAAATGAAACATGCTATTAGTGGAAGTGCACCAAAGTTCATTTAAAGCAGACCAAACAGTCCAACTGAGAATGCAGCTTAAGATAAGATTTACTGCAACATGTTGGTTTCCTTAGCTAGGTAATTGTTTTTATGAACTGCTTTATATGAACACAGTTATTAGGGATTTGATTAATGCGGATCATATAATAAATTCATTTTAATTGGATTATAATTGGACTACAATTAATAGGATTATATTGGTCTGTCTGCAAAGCTGTATTGAGATGACTGTTGCTTGTCAGTCTTGGTGTGACAGGCTGTAAATAACTTTCTACTCAGCTTGAAGCCAAACTGGGATCTGTCACTATACAGGTGGAGCTCCTGGATGAATGTCTGTCCTGCCCTGAGGATATTCAGCTCTCTTCAGCCTCTTAGCTGCTCATCGTCTCCTCCTCCTTCTCTTCCTCCGCTTCCTCTCCCTCCTCATCAATAACAGCATTGTCAAGGCTTTCCTCTGACAGCATCTAAGTCTACAGTTGAAAAAGAAAGAAAGAAAAAAAAACAGCTGCTTCCAGGATATTTTGCTATTCATCAGGCAGCTTTTGGACTGTAAAAGATTTGGGTATTTGTGACCTCCACTACAAAAAGCTGATTAGATATCCTTAGTGAAAACAACCTTAACTGTAGAAGAGAGATTTATTTTTATTTTTCTACTTTGAAGCTACTTTTTCATGATGTAATCTTTGAGCTAAATTTCTGTGTGAGAGTAAATTCATACTATTTTATTACTTGACGACAGTGTTCTGCTTATTTTTTTGTCCGTTGTTTTTACAGTGCGTTCAACTAAAAAGGCTTAAAGGCAGCATAGAAAAACTAAAGCTGATACACTCAGCTTTTCACATAAATAAAAGGAATTATTTTTGGGCACCTGCCAGGGTTACCACTTGACTTGAATAATATTGATCCAGGCAGAACACTGTTTTTTCCGATAGAAATTACAAAAAAATAAAAATGGCCCAAATTCGGCTTACATCTGCAGTTTTGGCATTGACACCTGTGAGTGTGGCTGCCAAAACGTTGCCACATCACCACTAAATGTCATCACAAAATGTTCTTTATGCATTCGGCCCACTCTGACTCGAACTCAGCCCCATCACCACCTGATATAGGTTGCATCTGAAATGTTCTCTCAGCCCAAATTTAACCTGGACTTGCAGCATTTTCCCACTTGTGTGTCGGGACGTATAAGAACTGTGTTCTTTTAGACCACATTTGGTCTAAATTTACAGCATGGACTTGGGACAAATTTGCAGACATGTTTGTGTCTGATTCGGGCTGCTTTGGTCACTTTTGGCTCTGTTACGGCACTGGGGAGTGTTGTGTGGGCCAGAGGTGGACCAGATGTCAGTTGCCAGCCTGGGCTGGATTATGGCAAGTCTCCTGTGGGTAGTGTCGTGACTAGAAGATTAGAAACAAGTATCTAAAACACAGATTTACAGTGTCAAAAATGATCTATTTAACATCTAAAAATTGTAAACTCTGAGTTTAGAATCTTTGTCAACTTCATACAAACAATGTAAAGAAAATGACTTGGATCAATAATATCTTCAAACTGATGTGGATGCCGAAACTACAGATCTGGTCTGAAAATGGTAAATAATGCATCACTTAACATAAAAACTCTGTAGATGTTTACACGAAATCAGACAAGAATGCAATAAAATAAACTGTGACCGCTGTATTGTGAGTAGGGATGTACACGGAATACCGGTATTGTTTGGGACCGGTCCAGAATCTTTATGGTACCCTGTACCGTTAAGATTCTGGACCAATGATACTGTTATCGGTACTTTTTGAATGTCTACCTAGCCGTTGCGTCTTATGACACCGTTGCGACACTACTGCCGGCGATAGGTGATGACGCAATGAACGCATACCCGACGTGGTAGATCATGTCTGAGTTAAGGTCTAAGCGATCCAAAGTGTGGGCCTACTTTATCAAAGTTGACAAAGATTTGTCAAGATGCAACAAGTTTCATCCAAGGGGGGTAACACGAGCAACATTATGAAGCACTTGCAACTCACTCATAATATCAAACTGAAGGAATGCGGCGTCTTTGACTGCTTAAACGCAGCAAAAGTTAGCCTGCCAAATGCCAGCGAGTGCAGCGCCGTGCCAGCAGCGTCCGGTTTCTTGTCTGCTTCAACATCGTCAAGTCACGGTAAGATTATTATTTGTCATGTTTGTAGTCATTAACTCAGGAGGAAACAGCGTTAATTTTAGAACCACTGATACATGTTACATCAATCCTGTAGGAGATATGAACCAAGCAGCAGCCACCAACACAAGTCTAGGATGCAAGGTGCAGACAACGCCATTCACCATCGCAAGACGTCAAATAAAGATGACGCCAGACAAAAAAGAAGAATGCCATAGGGCCGTTGCAAAGTTTATTGTGAAGGATCTCCAGCCCTTCGCTATGGTCCAATTAGAGTGGTTTTAGGTAAATAGGCAGTCAATTTTAAGTCAGTGTGAGCTCTGTTAGCAGTCCTGTTAATCAGGTGTAAGCTAATTTTGTATTGTTTTTTCCATGATGATTGTTAGGGAGATGACCAGAGCCCTTAACCCAGGTTACATCCCCCTTCCAGAGAAGTGTTGTCAGGCACCCTTCTACCAGCTTGGTATGAAGTTGAAAAGGAAAATGTAATAGCTGAGCTTGCTAAGGTGTCAAAAGTGGCCATAACCAGTGATGGGTGGACAAGTATCACACAGGATCACTATGTCACCGTCACACTCCACTATGTGAATGAAGGCCAGTTAAAGCAGAAAGTTCTCTCAGCCCAGGCAGTATACGAGTCACAGAGCGGTCCAGTTGTGGCTCAAGAGATAGAAGTGCTTGTAGAGTTTGGTGTTAGAGCAAAAGTTGTAGCCATGACAGTTGATTATGCAGCTAATATGGAAGTGGCTGCATGCGAGTACCGGAAAAAACAAAAGAAAACAACACAGTAAACACTGTGAAAAAGCAGAATTGTGATGTTTGTTTGACTTCTGTGATGTCAAATTCGGATGAAATGCTGCATGACCATTCAGACTGAGGTTGCTTCCAGATAGGATACGTATCCGATCTAAGACCCCATATGAAAGTGGCCTGGATTAGATTTAAAATAAAAGGAATTCAGATTTGTGCTGTTCAGACTGTCTTTAAAAAGTCTGATATGAGTCACGTATGGGGAAAAAAAAAAAAAAAAAAGAAAATTAGAATTGAGCTGCAGTGTGAACTGAGTCTCAGTCCCTCAGCTAGTGCTTTTTACTGAACCTCACACAAATGGTCAATTTTAACTTTACCTGCAGATCAAATCTGTGATAATGAATATATCTTTGTGCTAAATCTTTATTTTGTACACATCAGATGCATTTACCCCAAGAACAGCCAAGATGGTTATTTTGACAGCTGTAAAGTTTGCATATTAAATAACTGTCAGGTCAGGGACCGGCCTTGCTGGTTTTTGCTTCCTATTTGAGCAAAGCTAACATAAATAACCCATCTGTTAAAATCAGGAGTCTGACCAGGTGTTATACTTAGTTCTGTTTATTGATTAACAATGTTTTGTTAAATGTTTGAGTTAATTTTGGTACTGACCATACTTACCTTGTGTTCCGGGACTAAAGGCGGAAACACAAGTAATTTCCTGTATTAATAGGGTTTAACCCAATTAGTCACATCACTGGAATGAACCAAGTGCAGAGGTAAATGAGTTACACTGTGTTACAGTGTTACGTCCGTCAGCTGATCAGCATAACGGTCTAATGAGAAACTGATTGTCTGATGCGCTGCAGTGGGATCCAGTTGTTTATATGACTTATTACCTGTTGTGGGACACCTTTGGTTGTATTTATTGCTAATGAGATTTTATTTAGATTATTGTAGTTGGACTTGGATGTTGGAGCCCATTTTGGATTGTATAAATTTATTTGTGTCAATTAAATCGTGTTATATTACTTCATCCAGTGTCCGACTCCGACTTATGTTCCGTCCCAACACCCCTAGACAAAACGGAGACGTAACATACAGGAATTGTTTATGTTCTCTATTATGACATGTATAGTATCAAATACCAATAGATGGAAACTGCTTACGGGGTTATCCAAGGTTACTTTAGGAAAGTACCTTAATATTAGTTTTTGGGCTGTCGTGTAAAGACTATGCTTCGGGTGGTCATTTTGTGATCAGTGTTGAATGTTCAGTGTTGCCACTTATGCAATTTGTTGCTTGTAAATATTGTCAGTCACAGGTTGCGGGCTTTTAGGATTGTTTTCTCAAGTGTTGTTGCTTATTTGGTCTTATTTTACTCCCTGTATGAACCTCTCCATTCTCTCCTAGCTCTCCACAATAAAGCAAAATGCAATGCAGTAGTTTGTACATTTCCAGGATCTGTCCACAACCCCCTAGGTTACCACCCACACTGGTCTGAGCCAGTATTTTCCAGGTTGGACACACACAACTACAGTGACTTGATGAAGCAGCAGAGTGGATGCCTGGGAATAAGTGAGGAAAATATGGGAACAAAAAGTATTATAAAGAGTAGGAAAAAGACTGGATCCGACCTCAGGTGGGACATGACTCAAAAGTATTCCGCTAATTTTTCAAATCCAAAATAGTACAGCATGCTGGCACAGAAAAACACACAAAAACTTTCTCATCAATGACGCTTACAGACATCAACTTCACTGCTTCAAGACAAAATGAGACAAGACAAGCAGCCTAAAGGCCACTGACATAGCCTGCCACACATCAAGCAGGAAGTCCCGGAGCTACAGCGGAAGCAAAAAATAATATATAAAAAAAAAATAAAATAAAAAACAGGGAGGAAACCAGAGAACCTGGAGAAAGCCCATGTATACACAGGGAGAACATGCAAACTCCACACAGAAAGGCCACCTCCCCCCAGTTCGAACCTACCCCCAGCTGAGACTCGAACCAGCGACCTTCTTGCTGCAGTGCTAACCACCACACCACCAAAGGGTTTCAATCCATTACAACTTTATAGTCACTGTCACTATAATAAGCACCCTTTTTTCCACTCTTTTCACCCTTTTTCCCTTTAACAAAACACTAATTTAGCTGGAAAAACGTACAAATATACTTTAAATTACTTTATAAAGTTTCCTAAATGAAAGTAACCTAATAGCCCGCTTTCATCATTTATATTGACTACAGAAGAAAGCAGTAAAGCAAGGTGGAGGCCCATGATTAAAAATGAGACAGGAGACCCATGACAGCCTTTCAATGCTTACGCATCTGGTCCACCAACAGTGGAAGCATTGTAAAAGTAAAGCAGAGTGCTGTTCTGTGGCGTCGCGGCTGATCACAGCAACTTTTGCCAATCAGAGTGTTAAAAAATATGCAGCTGTTCAATTTATGTGCCACTTGAAAACCCCGTCAATCTAGAGCAGAGCGGATCATTCAGACAGGAAGCCAGTCAATGAAAACAAAGTAGGTCTGTAGATTTTAAAAATAAAACACTATGTGCAGACTATGTATCGTATTTTACTCTGAAACATCAATATTACATCATAACTGGCGGCATGGGCACCAAGCCATCAGGTAAAAAAGGGTCTCATTTGATACTTGACAACACAGATGGCAAGACATTTATCTTATGGACAACCATACCATTTTGCATGTCACCACACTTCCCTGATATAAAGACGTGACTATAAAGTATGTGAGACACGGGTCAGACTGGCCAAATAACCTTTTGTTGATTTATTGCCCACATTTAGATGACAGTTTTAATTCCCCTTTAATTCATAATAAAAATTCAATCTAAAATGACCATGTAAACACTTAATTCCGAATTAAAATGGCCATTCCGAATTAAACTTAAATCCAAAATAAGTGGCTGGTTTATTCTGATTTTAATGCCCATTCCCTTGTCCTGTTGCAATGACGGACTCTATCTCCCTTCTCCTGCTCAGCTGATGAAAGTCAAGTAGTATGCTGGTGTTGAACTGCTGCTTCAAAACTGTAATCAAAATCAATGCAAAAATGATTCTTATGTGGTCTTCAATGTTGTAGACAAAAAGAGAACAAGCAGGAACTAGAGTTTGTTTTCTTTGTTTTCTTTTCTTTTCTTACCTTTTTTTTTTTTTTTAACTTGTCCTGTTCAACATCGTTGGAAGCAGAATGATGGTCTGGCTGCTGTGTTGTGCCGAACAAATTTTAAAAGGAAAAGAAAGAGGACACTATGAATAACAGATAGAAGGCAGCGACCCTTCAATCCAAACTAACACCAGACAACCAACTGCTACACCTGTACAGAAACACAACAGAGAATTTCCTACAGCTTTTAGAGGCAAACAAAGCTGACAATCATCAGTTCCTAAAAAAAGACCCAAAACAACAATAAATAAATAAATAAATACATAAAACAAACGTGTCAAAACAACAACCAAAGTACCAGATACACACACAAAAAAACCTAAATAAAAGTAGATCTAAGTGTGTAGATCCAGTGGATAACTCAGTCACTGCGTAAGCATGCAGAAAATGGGGAGTGATCAGAGAAGCGTCTGATGTGCAAATGTGAAAACACCTTAATGTAGGCTTGAAGCAGACTAGGGTGCCAGTGACCTGGGCGATCAGCAGCAATCCTGGAGCACAAACCCCAGCCTCCTCACCACAAAAAACCCCAGACCCACCCAGAAGGTGACAGAGCAAGGCCCCAGCCAGAGCCCCCTGTGGTAATGGGGCACAGGCTCTAGCAGGCTAACACTGGCCATTCAAGGGGGCCCGAGTGCAGGGCCCAGGGCCCCAAGAAGGCATCCACCCACCACATGCGGGCGAGGAGAGGAGGGGGAAGAGGAGGAAGGAGGACAGCAGGAGAGCCCAGACCAATGGCCCACCACCTCTGCGCCCACACAGGCCTCCCTCAAAAGTGCATGTGACCTGCCCCCTTCCCACATTCTCACCTGTGTCCTCACCCACTCCCATTCATCCTGGCACACACACCACTACACAAATAAACACACACATACACTCACCCCCACACCCCCCCCCCCCCCCTGCCTCCGTGCCATACCCTGGGTCATGGGATGGCAACCAGACACCAGGGTGTGCACGAACCCACCCCATGGCAGAACGCCCGGCAGGCCCAGACCTCCTTGGTCTGACCGACCCCTCCACCCCCAAGGAAGGGGCCACCCATGGACACCAGAGCCCAAACCCCCGCCCAGCCAGCACCTTAACGGCCCGGCCACCCCACCCAGGGCTGATGCCCACCAACCCAGGTCCCAACAGTGGCCACACCCCACCGCCTTGAAGTGACCCCAACAGCAGACCACCCACAGCCCACGACAAGGCTGGACACAGAGGCAAGGCAAGGCAAGGCAGTTTATTTGTATAGCACATTTCATGTACAGGACAATTCAAAGTGCTTTACATAAAACAAAAGCATTACAGATATTAAGAAATAGTAAAAGGCATCAACACATAATCACAATAAAATAATAAATTACATTAAAAGCAAGATAAGTTAAAAAGTTTCCGTGCAGATTTCATGCATAGGCACATGAGAAAAGAAATTCTTCTAACCTAGATTTAAAAATGTCTACATTTAGTGAAAGTTTAATCTCCACTGGCAGTTTGTTCCACCAGTTTGCAGCATAACAGCTAAATGCTGCTTCTCCATGTTTAGTCTGGAATCTGGTTTGGACTAGTTGACCAGAGTCTTTGGATCTAAGAGCTCTGCTAGGTTTATATTCTCTGAACATATCACAGATGTATTCTGGGCCTAAACCATTCTGGCATTTGTAAACAATCAGAAGGGTTTTAAAATATATTCTGTGACTGACTGGAAGCCAGTGTAAAGATTTCAAAACTGGTGTGATGTGTTCCGATCTCCTAGTCCTGGTTAAAACTCTAGCAGCAGCATTTTGGATGAGGTGCAGATGTTTAATGCTGTTTTTAGGAATACCCGAAGCCAGAACCTGCAGACAGGTGTGCAGAACCACAAGGCCTGAAAATAGTTGTTAATCAGGCTGTCAGTGCAATGTGGCAGATATTTGATTGTGAGAGACCCATCCTGGAGTTCGTTTTCTTGCAGTAGACGTACAAATATCAAGTTACACCATCCAATCAGATCCCTCCCACCCCCCCCAGATCTTAAGGGGACTTAAAGAAAGATGATTAAAGGTGTTTTCCATCTAAACAACAATTCTAAATGACTATTTCCATGAAAATGCAAAGGATACTTTAATTCTAAATGATTTAATTCTGAATAATTAATTTAAAATTTAAAAAAAGCATAGAAAATTGCAAATTTTTACCACAATTTTTCAGCAGGCTAAGCATAATTTCTTGTTTGTTTTTGGCCCAACATTAACAGTTTTTAGCTTAATTTACATTAGTGTAGGTTTGATAAGTTAGATAAGCATTGTTCTCTGTTTTTACTACACATCTGGAGTAAATGGCACAGTGGAGATACTCGGGGGAGGAGGTGAGGAAGCTGTTAAGATCTCACTGTACATAGAACCTAAATAATTAACCTGCACTAAACCTGTACTTAAAACGTAGCTTCAGAAACCAACAACCAAAAAAAAAAAAAAAAAAAAAAAAAAAATTGTATATATAGTTCAAACAACTTATTAATTATTTAAATATTTATTCTTTTTTTTTTGCATTTAGAGGTGTTTTTGACCATTATTTTAGTCTTTTCATTTATCAACACTAACCCCTACCTAGTTTCATGAAAAAGGAAAAAATCTGAATTTGAATTTTTTTTTTCAGTGTTACATAACCTTTTACTTTATTGTACATATTCTAAGGATATAGAGAACTTTTAAATGCTCAATCAAATGACACCAAAATGGAAAAAAATGCCCATTTTTGTCTGAGTTTCTTTGTATTGCAGCTGAAATCAATGAATCAATCAAAACGCCTTCATACTCTGCTCCTAAAAAGGAGTGTACAGTGGTCCGTCACTATAACGAAGTTCACCTTTCGCGGCCTTGCAGTTTCGCAGATTTTTTTAGTGCAATTTTGCATGTTTTTTTTTTTTTTACAGCACATTGTGTTCTGCATCCTGGCTGTAGACCATTGTCAATCAATCTCCTCCATGCCGTTTCGCCTGTACAGTACAGAATGCGTTCAGCATAAATCTTTGATTGCTAGCAGTGTGACTCTGAAGTGCTGTACTGTATGTTTGCAAGTTTGTGTGTAGTGAGGGGTTTTACAGCCTTAAAACATCTATAATCAGGGACCACTGTATCTCAAAAACTAAAAGAAACAAACTGTTGCAATAACTTGTACAATATAAACAATCACTTTCTTTATTTTGGTACATTTAGAAATGTTTTGGATCATAGAGTTTGTGTGTTTATTTAACAAAATGTGATAAACATTTCAGATTTTTCTGATGAAAAAATTTTTAGATTTTTGTGTATTTTTTATATTTATGACAATTTCAACACTTTAAGTTATTATTGCCCGTTGACTTTCATTATCTTTTAGCATAAGTTGTACAGATCATAGAAATATGAAACACTTGAAGAAACTCCAAAAAATGACACCACTACGCACAAAAATAACAGAGTAGGCTCAGGCGGTCCATTTCTGTTGCATTTATTAAGGATTATAAAGGGTAAAACATGTTGAAACTTGTGAATCTATATCAGCCCAAGCTGCAGGTACCATGTGCTCAGTTCATAAAAACAAAAGTAAAATTTCATTAACTTTTAAAAAAACGGCAAATTTCTTAAACGTGTCTTAGCTGCAGGGTTTGTACTTCTCGCTATTCAAGATCCATGGTGCTGTTCATAAAAGAGGATGAATTAGAACTGAGCCATGTTAAAACAATGAAGATGGAGCACCTCACCACGTGTTGGCCTTGCATCCTTCACCGATGTCACTGTTCGTATTTGTTCCTGTTTTTGCAAATGTTGTCAGTATGCAACGCGTGAAGCCGCAGACTGACAGAAGGTGAGTCTGATATTCTGCTGCAGATGAGAAAGTCTGGCTGGGAGATGTGTGCTTTATCCAAACCTACCGTCACCTCTAACAAATAATACCTGAGCCTCGGCCACATCAGCAGCAGCAGCCACCAAATCTCATTAAGTGAGAGATGGGAGAGGCTGCAATTGTTTTTTTATGTTGTCTCCCCCAAACACACACACACACTTAATTTTTTTCCTTCTCTGCAATGTCAGAGCATAAAAATAAAAAGCGAATCGACCCTCCTCCTCCTCCTGCACTGCCTCTGGCTCTGCAACAGGACGTTCTCATCAAATCATTACTTTTATTAACGGTCAGATGGCTTTTTAATAGAATCGCTTTATTATGTCGTTTCTCATTTTTGCCCTCGCAGTGAAATTTTATCCTAACGTTTTGTTGATGTTCTTTTCTCTTTTCATATTTTCTGTTGTTTATGGCTGCAGGGTGTCAACGCCACCAAGAGATTTAGTTTTTTTTATTTTACATGGAGGAGGAGGGAGCAGGTTATTGGTTTCTGTTTGTTTCTGATAATTTGTTTTTAGGGAACATCTTGTCGCCTCTCTCTGTTTTCACCCACAAGTTTCATTGTTTAACTCTTTTTTTCTCTTTTATGTGATCAGTCCCACATTCAGGATCGAGCATGTAACATGTCAGTGTATTTCCTCTGCTATTAGCTCATGTTTGAAGAGTAAATAGTAAAACTTCACGAAGCAGCAGCTGCAGGTGATGTGAGTTTATTTGATTCGTGCTTCAGGGCCCCCTCCAGCACCAACACAAGATGAGTGCTCACAGCCATTATTTCTGAGCAGGATGTATCACAGGTAGACTCCACAGCTCCAAAATGTAAGGCACGATTTAATCTACAAAAGACAAGACTGAGTGAAGAGCATGTTAGTATCGGCAGAAACAAGAAACTCAACAGGAAGCAGATTTTAACAGCAGGAAGCCAGACTTTTCTTCTTTTACTAGATTTTACCTCCACTCAGGACAGAGAAGTCCAGACTCTACCTCACACTAGTGTTAGTTTACTCATCTATCTATCTATCTATCTATCTATCTATCTATCTATCTATCTATCTATCTATCTATCTATCTATCTATCTACACACTATCTCCCTACCTACATCTCCTGACCATCAGTGGAGGTAGGGACGTCTGGCAGCAGAGCGATGCAGAGTCTGCTTCACTGCAGATGCTGCACCGATCTGCCTGTTGACCTCCTTTGGTGCTGTTGGCTGGAAATCACAGCCAACAGCACCACATCATGTGCAAAAATCAGAAATGCAATCTTGAGTCCACCAAACTGGATCCCCTCAAAATCCTGCTGGATCCCCTCAAAATCCTGAGCTGCGCCTAGAAATTCTGTCCATATAAGTTATGAACAGAATCATTGACAACGGGCAGCCTTGGCAGAGTCCAACCCTCTCTAGAAACGAGTCTGACTTACTGCTGGCAATGTGGACCAAGCTCAGTCGTACAGAAACCGAAGAGCTTATACAAGGGGGTCCAATACTCCATACTCCTTGAGCACTCCCTACAAGAGCCTCATGGGTACATGGTCAAACAACTTCTCCAAGTCCACAAAACACATGTAGACTTTTTGGGCAAACTTCCAAGCCCCCTCCAAGTCCCTGAAAAATGTGTAGAGTTGGTCCACTGTTCCATGCCCGGGACAAAAACCACACTGCTCTTCCTCATTCAGAGATTGACTATCTGATGGACCCACCTCTCCAGGACCCCTGAATAGACTTTACCTGGGAGGCTGAGAAGTGTGATTCTCTTGTAGTTGGAGCACACCCTCTGGTCCACCACCACCCCAGTCTGCCAGTCCAGGGGAACTGTCCCCGATGTCTTCAGAGGCGTGTCAGCCAAGACAGCTCCACAGCACCCAAAGCCTTAAGGAACTCCGGGCAGATCTCTATGGGATAAGCTTTGTGCCACTGGGGAGCAAATCTGAATTCTTTAACGGCAAACCGCTGAGGAAACGGTAACTACCGCTACATATACGGTAAGTGCCATTGCAGGAACAGTAACTGCCGTTATAGCGAAAGTGGCTGGCCTGGATCTTAGCGTTTCTCCATTTATCTCTCTCTCTCTCTCTCAAATATGGTCATTTGGATTCAGTTTTTTTAAGCAATTATTCAAACAGGCATATTCAGATTCAAATTGAATGATTCAAATTCAAATATAAAGAATTCAGATTTGTTCCCCTGTGGCACAAAGCTTATCCCATAGATCTCATCCACCCCCGGGGAGATTGAAGACCCCACATTCCTCATTGGAAGACGTGGGATTAAGTAGGTTTTTGAAGTATTCTTTCCACCACCCCCCAACGTCCAGAGATGAGTTCAGTAGCCTCCCATCCCCATTGTACACAGTGTTGATGGAGCACTCTGCCAGATGGTGGTCCAGAATCTCCTTAAAGCCATCCAGAAGTCGTTTTCCATGCCCTCTCTGAACTCCTGCCATGCCCAAGTTTTTGCCTCATTGACAGCCAAAGCTGTGTTCTGCTTAGCCTACTGATATCCATCAGTAGGCTAAGCTAGCCAGTTCTTTAGCTTGATGGCACCCCTCACCGCTGGTGTTCATCGACGAGTTTGAGGATTGTCGTTGCTACAGGCACCAAAAATCTTACGGCCACAACTCCGATCGGCTGCCTCAATAATAGCGGCACAGAACATAGTCCACTAGGACTCAATATCCCCTGTCTAACTCGGGACATGGTTAAATTGCCAGAGGTGGGAATTGAAGCTCTTTCTGACAGGGGGCTCAGCAGACCCTTGCAACACTCTTGGGCCTGCTAGGCCTGACCGCCATCCTCCCCCAACCAGCCAAACCATAACCAGGTCGTGATCAGCTGGCAGCTCTGCCTCTTTCTTCACCCAAGTCTCCAAGATATGCGGCCACAAGTCCAGCAATACAACTACAACATTGATCTGCAGCCTATGGTGAGCTCTCATCATCATTGCCCATGTGAATATTCAAGTACTACCAGCAAACCGAGGGAGTCCCTGGAAGAAGAACTGTCCAACGTTCCAAGAAGGGCCAGTTGAGCAATATGTTAAGATTACATTCGGCTCAGGGAGGGGCTATGTGGATTCATTTCTGATAAATTAAAGTTTTAGGCATTATAAACGGAAAAGACAGATATCTAAATATACAGGATTAATTAATTGAATACATCTTACACAACAAGCAGTAAAAATGTAAAAGCAGTCAAAAATATGAAGAAACAGATTTATTACAAGAACAACATACAGAAAAAGACATTAGTGCTCTTAAACATGAAAACACTTAACAGTTTAAGTTCACATTTATTTATAGCACATTTACTGCAACCCCAGGTGCACAAACTGCTGAACAACAACAACAATAATAATAATAATAATAATAATAATACACTTCACTGTAAAACAATAAACAATAAAAATCAGAAAATTCCTGATTTTGAGCAGGGTGGAACAAAAAAAAAAAGGAAGTTTTACGCTCTCATGAGGTGTCTTTTCAGATGTGTCGATATAGAAGTATATTGCAAAAGTGTAATAGAAACTCTTTTTCACATCCCTGTGACATTGGGGGGTAAAGATTCAGGTAAAGATGGTGCGGTATGAGTAGATGAAGGAGGAGAGGGAAATCTTTTTTATTTTTACAAACAATTAAAGTAAAAATATAACTGCCATCCTTGATAGCAAACAATAGCAAAATGCAAGAATTTTACAAAGACTTAGAAATTATTTTGTCAGGATTTTACGAGGATAAAGGCTAATACGCTAAACACCATTCAACAAACACACCGGCAAATTGCAATTGCACTTTGTCGAAATTTTAGAAATATGAGTTTTATTTTGCGAAAAACTAATGGAAACACAGCTTGTGATAAAAGGGAATAACAGTTATTTTATAAGTTTTTACATTTAATGTTATTTTATATTGTTTACAAACAAAAAAGCTTAAATTAAAATTTCTCAGTTCTGCAAATGGGTTTGGTAATAAACAATGTTTCATTTGACCAAAATCTTTATGCAAAAATTTTTGCAAATATGATCATAATCATGATCAAAACTTCAGGACAAAATCAATAAATAATTGTAAAATTTCAAGCCAAATGTATAAGTATGGGTAATACTTGCCTGGATTTACTTGGTATCAGATTGATACCAAAACTTGCGTTATCGCCCAGTCCTATCCTGAAAGTTGTGACTGAATGACAGAACGCGACTCAGAGAACAAACATTACAACCTGATGGAGGAAAGTGATGTTCTCATCTGGGAGTTCATCCAGATTGGTACCACAGCATTTAAAAACATACATTTATTGTGTCTGAAACCCTTTCTTTATAAATTTTATTGAATAAAAAACAAATAAAATTATATGCTTTCTATCTTAAAAAAATTAAATGTCATTCACCATTTATTTAACTTGAACCTTTCATTTTGAATGTACTTATTTTATCACAATTTATTTATCAAATTTCCACTTTTTTCTCTCGCATTAGTTATTTAAGTCCTTCCTTCTCTGCTGTATTAAAATCTAAAAGCTTATAATAGTTTGTGTTAATGAGCCTCTGTTAAGATTTTATTTATTCATTCATTCATTCATTCATTTTGTAGCTGCCCTTTACTTCATTTAACTTCATGAATTTTTAGCATATTTGCTACAAAGAACATGATAAATTAATGAAAATAAATGCTTAATAAAAACTTTCTTTTTCCTTTCTCTTTTGTTTTTAATTTTAAATCACACTGTAATGTTTACTTCTTGCCTTTTATCATGTTTTATTTTAGCTTTTTGTTTTTAAATTCTTTTATTTCTTTTAGAGTTTGTTTCAGTGATTCTTCTGCACCCTGCTGTAATGCTTTTAATGTTTTATGTAAAGCACTTTGAAACGTGCTATACAAATAAACTTGCCTTGCAAAATCTTTTCTTTGACTCAAGAACCATTTAAATTCCGTAAACCGGGGAAGGGAGGTGAGCAGAGAAAGTATGTGTTCGGACGTTTTTTGTCCTGATAATGAGTCCAGCTGCGGAATAATGACACAGATAAGATCAGAAACACATGAATGTTGCATCTGGTTTTAATGTGTTAAGTTGCAGAAATATTTCAAATGTCTGTTCCAGCTTCTTTTTCTAAGATGAGACATCCTTTCCACAACTGGCAACATGACCCAGTCATGTCCTGAGCAAAAATGTCTCTGTCAGGAGGGAACAGGACAATTTCACTGACTAATATGTCTCAACAACAGGATGGACATTATCAAAATATATTAAATATCACATTCAGTGCTCTTCAGTTCATGTGGGATTAACGAAGAGTGGTCTGCTTTGTGGTGGTCCGAAGCAGGGACGGCTCTAATTGCAGCAGGACTGATGACGGGTGGACAGAGATGGAGAGACTGTTGGCTGAACTGGCAGGTGGTAAAACAGCAATTATAAAACTAAACTGTGTTTCCTCTCAGAGAGCGTGTCTTATTTGTAACGAGTGAAGTGATAAAAGAGGAAAATAATTGGATTTTTTTCCCTCTGTCGTTCTCACCCTCCAACTCTTAAATGTTTGAGGAAAAGGTTCTTTGAACAAAGTTTATTTCAAACTAACCTTTGATTAACGCTTTCCCACTCGAGGCCACGCTGCAAAAGAAGCAAATTATTCTCAAGATCAAGCTTTTAGCCGTCTCATTATCTATTTGCCATCTCTCTGCAGCTTTCTCTGCCTCAGACTAAACCAAGTCTATCCTGAGAAGATGAATCGCGTCCATTTGATGCTCATTTACACTCTGTTGTGTTTTCTGTTGAAGCAACAACAAGGCTGCTGTTTCTTTTCTTTTTTTTTTCATGGAGCCAATTAAAAGTAGAGACCGACCCTGCCGATGTTTCGACAACCCACTCTCAGTTCATGTGGATGTGGTCTTAAAATGCGACCAACTAGTGATGGGAAGCGCTGCAGCCCAGATGACCAGAATTTTCTACAAATCTGAAACCTCAGTTGGTCAGTCAGAAACCTCAGTTGGTACAGAATCATCCTACAAGAGTAAAAATTCTTTATTAGGACGTTTATTTGTGTTTTTGCTGGTAAGTGAAAAAACTAAGTGACATTCCTCAGAGGTTTTGCTCCATATTGACATGACAGCATCATACAGTTGCTGCAGGTTTGTCGGCTGCATCCATGATGAGAATCTCCCGTTCCACCACATCCCAAAGCTGCTCTACTGGACTGAGATCTGGTGACTGTGGAGGCCGCTGGAGTCCAGTGAACTCACTGTCACATTCAAGGTTATTTGAGCTTTGTGACATGGTGCATTATCCTGCAGGAAGTAGCGTCAGAAGACGCTACACTGTGGTCATAAAGGGATGGACATGGTCAGCAACAACACTCAGGTAGGCTGTGGTGGTTAAACCCGGCCATGTTGGTACTTAGGGGACCAGACTGTGACAAGGAAACATCCCCCCACATCATTACACCACCAGCAGCCTGAAGCATTGATCCAAGTCAGGATGGATCCATGTTTTCATGATGTTTCCACTAATGTGTAGCTGAAATGTAGACACATCAAACCTGGCAACGTTTTTACATCTTCTATTGTCCAGTTTTGGTGAGTCTGTGTAAATTGTAGCCTCAGTTTCCTGTTCTTAGCTGACAGGAGTGGCACCTGGTCAAGCCCAGACTGGCCCACAGAAGGACCAGGACAATTCCCAGTGGCCCTTGGTCCTAAGTGGCCTGATTGCCCTGCTTGTCTAAAAATAATTAAAAAAAAATCATGGTGCACTAGACTGGTGTGGCTGATTGGCATGCCTGGCCCTGGTACTGCCCACAGACAAAACTATTTGTGCTTGTCTGTTATTAATAATGGCAATAAGTCAAAATGCTACTAATAAAGTGTTTGGGATCATTGTCCTGTAGTATGAGCCAGTTTCAACCAAGCTTTAACTTACCATGTAGGTAAACTCCAAGGTGTCCAAGTCCTGTGGTTGCAGAACAAGCCCATTTCATCAGCCCCCCACCACCATGTAGACAGTTGGGATGAGGTCTTGTGGTTTGTTTAGATGCAGCTTTGTAAACCTCAGCAATGCTGCCATGTTATTTTTAGAGAGAAGAGGCTTTCTCCTTCCAAACACGCCATTATTCAGTCTTTTTCTAACTGAACTGTCATGAACAACATGCTGAGGCCTGGAGAGTCTGAAATGAAGCTCTTGAGATTTTTTTTACACTTTCTCAGCATTGCACACTCTAACCTTGGGCTGAACTTGCTGGGACTACTGGGAAGATTTGCAGCTGTATTTATGTATTGTATTGTATTTTGTATGTTTTCTATTTGTAAATAATCTGTTTGTGGAATGATGGTGTCCAAATATTTTTTAATATAACATATAACTCTTCCCATATTGATGTCTGACCTTGGCACTGTGTTACAAACCTTTCATTATGTCCTGATGTCCATTTGGGTCCTCATTTCCGCCACACCGTGACCCTGATGGCAAAACCTCATGTGGCGAGTGCGTGTTTGGTTAAAACAATGAAACAGTTTAAAAATGGAAAATGTCACTTGGGGACTTTCACCCAAGGAAATCTACCTGAACGGTTTGTTTGCGAAATGTACAAAAAGTTCCTTTTAACACACATGCACACCTACACACACACACACACACACACACACACACACACACACACACACACACACACACACACACACATTAAATAAAACAGTTTAAAAAAAAACTCACTCAAGTTCAAGCTACCTACAGCAACAAAATCAGCTGTTTATTTGTGAGGGGCACCTCTCTGCCATTGGCTGAACACCATCTCACCTGAATCTAATCATGTGAGCAGCCATTCCACACAATCAGAACTGAAAGAGGGAATACTTTCTTTTTCACGTGAACGTAACTGAGGCTTAATCAGGATCATTTATCTTACCGTATTCCTGGCCTTTTTTGAGCTTCAGCTTTTCAAACCCTCGCTCATTTCCCTCTGTCCTCCGGCAGCTTCATGCAGCGTGTTCATCTCCGCCTGCTCTTTAATATTTCATCTGCACCGATATGATGTGCTGGACCTGGTTGTCTCAGCTGCATCTGGAAACTCTGAAATAAAGACATGAAGTTTTATTATTCTTACTTCTGCTTTGTCAGTTTTATGTTTGAATTATTAACACATTGGCTACCTGCAGCGAGCTCAGGGATGATAAAAATCCACCTCACATTCAGACGCTCATCAATTAATCACAACTCTGCTCTCAGAATTATGGATTTTAATGCTGAATAATTTATAAGACAGATTTACTTGACCGTCCACAAACAACTAATCAATAAGACGAAGTGTTGAACGTATCAGTAAAAGTCTTCTCTGTGGATCTCAACTTTGGCTGCTGTATGATTTTTACACCCAGGTTTAAATTAGCACAGAGCGAATTCCAGCTTTCCATCAGATTGCTGTTGTTTGCAGTAATGAGCCAGAAGCCTCGACCTTCCGCCTTAGCAAATATTAGCTTTAAACCAGAGGACAAAGCAGCAGCGTTTAGTTGGCGCATGACCCAAGCCTCGACCACGGTAATTATTTTTCTCTCTCTAAGCTGAGCCAGAGAGCAGAAGCCTTGGAAAGAAAACATATGTGTCTCAGAAATGTGGAGACAATCACAGAGGGAGTGTTTTCTCACTAAAGGTCAGAGTCTCTTTATCTCCTCTGGTGAGTTAATTTTCTCGGAACCAGCAGACTTCAAGTTATCCAAGGACAACTCTTGCTTCTAAAACCAGCATCCGGCTTCCCTACATCTGTATTTAACTCCCTGTTTGTGAGAAATTATGTTTCAAACAGAAGTTATATCTTGTTTTAACTCATACCAGGAGTCATATTCGAGGAAATCAGTTTTTTAAATTTTTAAAATTGTTTTCTTTATTTTATTTAGAAAGTTTTTATAATTAAAACATAAACACAAGTTAACAAAACAGGTAAAGAACACAAGTACATAAATAGTGACATATAAGGGGGAGAGGAGGAAAAAAAAAGTGTGATGGGGGGACTCACACGTGTAAAAGAAACTCAGTATAACTAGTGTACATAGCACTGGTAATAAAGTCAAAAGATTACATTGACAAAAGGGAGAACAATAAGTGCATACAAAGACTAGGCAATTCTCAACAAATACAATAAAAATGGTTGCCACATGTCATAAAATGTTTTTGCTTTGAGATAAAAGGTTATGTCGAATCTTCTCCATATGCAACAGACATGTTATTTCTGAAAGCCAGGTCTTAAAACATGGAGTTACATCACTCCTCTAGTAGGTTAGGATAATCCTTTTAGCAATAATTACGCTGTAGTGTATAGTTTTGCTGTACAGTAGCACGAGTGTAAGAAAGTAGAGAGAGCTGCCCAAGTTGGAAGTGTAAGGATCTGGGGGTATTTTGCAATTGTAAACTTCAGAGAAGCATGTGAAAATGTTGGACCAAAACTGGTTTAATTTAGGCAGAACCAGAAAAGATAACCCAAGGTTCCCTCCCCTAAGTTGCATTTTGGGCAGTCTGGGGAGACCAAGGGATAGAAGGAGTGCAATTTAGTGAAAGAATAATGTAACCCATGGATCACTTTATATTGTGTGAGCTGGTGTCAGAGCTTCCTTTAAGTGTTGTGAAGGGGTTGGAGTAAGCAAAGTAAAAACGTCAAAAAATCATGACATAAGTTTCTGCGATTTAGGGGGACGAGTCATAAGAGTATAACTCAGTGGGAGGTGGCTGAGATTCAAAAGAAGTAATGTTTTTACAGGTAAAAGCTCTGATTTGGAGATAACAAAAACAAAATGTGATTCCGGGAGTAAAAATTTCTCTTTCAGTTGAGAGAATGTGGCAAATGCCTTATCAACACAAATATCCCCAACGGTGAAAATGCCTCTGTTTTTCAAGAGCTGAAAAGCATTGTCAGTCAGTGAGACAAGGAAAGCATGGTTTCTGCAAATCGAGGAGTAAGTGAAGATATATGGCAGTTTGAGAGATTTGGTAACAGATTTTTAGAGAGCTTGCGACTACAAAGTTATTACCCGTAGCAGGGGTTAGAGGTAGGGGTGAAGAAAAGAGTAATGCAGGAAGGAGCTCTTGGTAGAGCTCTGTTCAATTGCAAGTCAAGACAGGGTGTGGGCAGTGGCATTACCCAGACGTGTATTCTCCCAGAACATCAGTGCTTTGCAGTTTGTAGCCCAGTAATAGGAGCAGAAATTAGGCAGGTCAAGGACACCAGCCGACTCGGGTTTAATAATATGATTTTTGGAGATCTACTGTTCGTGTGTCTTGAAGCCCCGCACAAAGGGTAGAATAATAGAATCCAGATGTTTAAAAAGGATTTAGATATAGAAATTGGTGGATTCTGGGCGGGACAGAAATACAACCACGTCATCTGCATACAGTGAAATGTGGTGATCCACCCTTTCTAAGATTCTAAGATTAGTGGGGTAATAAAAGGAAGATTTCTGATACTGACAGCCAGAGGTTCCGTTGCGACTGAGAAGAGTAATGGGCTTAGAGGGCAACCTTGTCTGCAAAATTATTGTAACAAAAAAAGGAGGGGATCAGTTAGTGTTGGTAATGACTGAAGCAGTTGGACAGGCATATAACATTTTGACCCACGAGGTAAAGTTGTCACCAAAACCACATTCTCTTATAGTTGTTAAAATGCATGTCCACTCAACCTGATCGAATGCCTTTTGGGCGTCAAGGGCAAGGATGGTGATTTTAGAATCATTATTGAATTCAGAATGCATGACATTCAGCAGACGCCTAACTGCCTCCTGCAGTTTCTTTTTGGCTCTGTCGTGGGCATGGTGCTGTTCAATGACCTCGGGGGGAAAAGTACGGGTAAATACTGATTTGGGCACTGTTGAGGGATAAGGGAGTGTGCAGCTGGGCCAGTCGGAGGATCTTCTCCTTCTCAGGAGGGTAGAGAATTTTTGCAATCATGGTACGCAGGCGTTTGAATGAAGATGGGCCTATGTGGTGCGCTTGGTTGATCTTAAGTCCATTGGAAAAGTCCCCACTTGGCTTTTACTGCAAAAAAAAAAACAAAAAAAAAACTTGGTGCTGTGTTGAGCCCAGTTTCCCTATCAAAATCCGTTCCCCCTGTGAAAACCATTCTTCTTCCTAAACACAGAGTAACCATATCTGACAGTGTATTTCCATGCACCAGATTTTTCCCCCCTGATCAGTTATGATCTAGAGGGAACTTCTTCACCTGAGTGTGTTAAGTTTGAAATACCTACTTTTGTATTTGTTTTGTGGTGGTCACATTTGTATGTCGGCAGTGAATAAAGTTAACGTTCAACTTCAGAAAAGAGTTCTTTGTGTGTAACAGAGTGAACACTCTATTAACTATCGCATGATTCCCGGTCAATGAACTGTCATTCAAAAATTATCACTGTTCAATGGGAAATGACTTCTCAAAAGACCCTCCCACCTGAGATGTTTGTCAGGGAGCACAAAAGAGAAAGTCAGGAAGTGTAACTGCAAAGATGGCAGAGGGAGCAAAACTCTGAACAGTGAGAATGAAACAGAGGAAACTGATAATAAAATATATAGTGTCAGTCAAAGAAAAGACAAAGACTTTACACGATTACACTAATCATTTCAATGCAGATAATAAGTTTAATTTGTTTTCTTTCTTCAATATTGTTTTTTTTTCTCGCTCCAGTCCTTAATTCTTGTTTGATTTTGTAAGAATTTTGCTTGATCTTATCGGCACAGATCTAATCCCATAGCTGACCCAAGCTGTGACTTAGCAGCACGTCGATGACAGCCACTACAAAACACTGAGCTTCCTCACTTTGTCTTGTAATGAGATGTCTCATTATCCAGGCATTACCTCTTTATGTTGTGTTTGGGTATTCTTAACTCCAGTGGTCCCTGGGGCCCCCGCCACTTCATGCATCCCAAGCATGATTAAAACACCCCACAGTGTTTCAGCCGACTACAGCGAGCATGACATCTCAGAGTGAGATTAAAAAGCAGTTTGACTTGCAGGAGCTCCAGCTACCACCTCGGGTGTGTTTGTAAGGTGAGAGGCTGTCTGCTGGGTTTTCAACTCACTGTTTATCCTCCTCCGGCTCCGCAAGAAGCCTGTCGAAGCATCACCTTGCTTGCAGCAGAGAGGACAGCTCCGTGCTGGAGGGTTTTTCTCAAAGTGAAAGCCACAAAGCCTTACGTCTTCTTGCACAGTTGGCAGCAGTAGCAGAGTCTCAGAGCACAGAACTAAAACCAAGTTTTCCCTCCGAGTGAGCTGCTGCATGACAAGATGTGCATGCCTGTACACAGCTCTGTACAGTTCTGTCTTAAAATACTCACTGAACTAACTGTTCAGATGCTGTGGTGTGTGGATGCAGAGAATGTTTAAATGTGTAGAGTGAGTAGAATAGGTACTGAATACATCAACAGTAAATATATTCTAATAGGGTTATTGACTGTTACAATCCCTAAATGACACAAAGCTCAAAATAAAGGAACTTTAACAGCCATGCAATGGGTCATAGGATCTGGGCTGCTCCCCTAACCTAAAGTCTAAAGCAAACCTATAAAGGAGCCAAAACCGAAAACAGTGACTCCCTCAAAAGCAAAACAAAACAACCAAACATTAAGAAAAGACAAAAACTTAGTTGCAGCAGTGTTGCCATTGGTGGTGGCAGCCAGGACACTGCCCCCTCTCGCTTTTATATCCAGCAGGAGTTTTTTTTAGCCAGTCACTGAAGAGAAGAGTGGAACAAGTTAACAATCACATACAGCCAAAGAGAACACCCATGCTGACAGAGGCATTGGCACAAAGTTTTCACCAGATGTTGGTGACAACCAAAATAATCCAGACGTACAAAGAAACCAAAGAAAGTTCAGAAATGAAGTTGTGTAATGAAAGGGAATGACACAGGGGAAAGTACTGATCACATTTATTTAATAGTTGGTACAAAAGCCAAAAATCTTTGTTGGTGATAAGAGTTTCCAGATGCCTCCTGCTTGAAGAAACTAGTCTCTTCATTGCTCAGGTGTCATTGTGATCCATTATTTCACAAAATTCCTCTATGTTGCCGTGGTTGTTATGTAATACATCCACAAGGGGCAGTGCAAAGTGAAACGTTAACCTTTGAGTTCTGCCATTAGTTACAGACAATAGCAAACATGGTGACAGTGGAGGAGATCATGATAACGTACCTTCTCAGAAAGAGACATAAAAAAGGCAGCTCAGTAGAAAACGGTGGTCTGTGTGGTATTTCAATACATTGCAAAAGCTTATTCTTCTTTTTCCCTTTTGCTGGATGCACATCAGCTGTACTGCGCAACTCTGCCCCCATGGTTTCTGATGAAACTGCTCTGTTTGCTAGGTCTGGGTACACATCTGGCAAGCTCTCTGAAAATGAACTGAAGTACCCAAGTACAGGATGCAGAAAATGGACAGAAACTTCTGCTCAAATGTGCATTGGGCATAGATCATTTGGATGAATTCTGTCATCAGCATGTCATTCAGCTCTGCAGAGGCCTGGTAACAAGTCATTCATTTAATTCAGATGTGTTGGAGAAGTTGCAGATCTTGAGGACTGGACTTGGGCGCCCCTGGCGTAGAGGATAAATAAGCCTTAAGGCTACGTTTACATTACAGGCAAAATAAGCCACAAGTCCAACTTGTTTCCCCATATGTGACAACCCTAAATCCTAAACAGCACAAATATTATTTCTCTGAATCTGACTCAGGCCACTTTCATCTGCAGTCCAAAATCAGATCCAACCTCAGTCTGAACCATTTATGTCATTGGCGTAAGACAAGTGTCACAATTCTGTGCTGCAGGAAGCCAGATAGAGCAATACCAAATGTAAACAACGGACACAACAAAATCAAATAATATTTGTGTCGGCTCCAATTACACAAATTAGAAACTGACACACACACTTACAAATGTAGCATCCACATTAATCTCAGTACATAGCAAACACAGCATGCTGCGTGTCACATCATGTCTTCTGTGTATGCAGGTCACTTCAGGACTGCAGACTGATGGAGGTAGAATTTAAATTATAATATGAATAACCAAGTAAAAAATAAACAAAACAAAGAGAAAACATTGAAATGAATCTTTAAGACCTTCAATCTGAACGTAGCCTAAGAATTTCTTTTTTTGTGTTTAGGATCATGTTGCTGAAACATCCACGCTTGTTTTCTCTTCATCATTCTGGTTGATGGGAGCAGATTTTTATTAACATCACCTCTGTAAATTATTCTATTCATCCCTTCAGTACAATATGCTGGAAACACAGCCCTCACTATGATTCTCCCAACTCCACATTCAGTGTTGTTTTTTTAGCCTGATGTTCAGTCCATTTGTCCTCCAAACATGCAGAGTGTTATGGCACCCAAAGAGTTAAATTGTGTCTCAACTCGACAGACTATATTCTTCCAGTATTTCACAGACTTGTCCAAATGTTCTGTAGCAAAATATTAGCAGTCTTCAACCTAATTTTTCTTCAGCAGTGGAGTCTGTGAGCATTCATACTGTACAGGCCACTGTGGTTGAGTTCACTCAGTTGTACCAGCAAATTCCAGGTCTTTCTGAAACTCTCCACAGGTGGTCCTTGGCACATGGACAACTCTTCTAATAACTGTCTGTCATGAATCTTGCAAGGAGCCCCTTGTCGTGGATGGTAGCATTGTTCTACTTGACTGGATCCATCTTCTGAATTGTACAAGTTGAGTACTCTTTTTGATTTGTTGCTTCAGCATGCCAAAAGTTACATGACCACACCAACTGAGGGCTCGTTATGTCAGCAATGTGTCATGCCGAGCTGCTGCATGGGGATTATTTTGAAGCGTCTGAGCTTGTTTGAATATTTTAAAAGAGGGTTTCAATACCTTTCATTACAACTTTTTAAATATAGTAACACAGTCACTTTCCCAGTTACATAAGTCTTCTCCTTGTTTTCAAAATCACTCATTTACCTGGGAAAGCTTCTGTTAAAACACATTAGCTACTTTGATTTAAGTTACACCATAAAATGAGCTCATTTACATGTACACCTAATATCTGATCAGTACCTAATTTCTGGAATTTTCGGATTATTCATGTGATTATGTAAACAGCCCAATCTGAAATGCTTTATCAGGTAATGGGAGATGTCTGATTGTGACACACACCTAGATTTCTCTCAAATACTCTTGTCTTTGTGCGTGTAGACCCGTATCTGATTTCTTTAGTTTCATTTGTGAAAAACTGTTTCGCTTCTGTCGTTTCAACATCTTCCGTTAAAAGAATCAAAGCAGTCTCCATGAGAGCAGAAAACAAAAGAAAAACATTATTTTGAAGCTAATTAGCTCCCACGCTAGGAGTTAGCGCTAGTAGCGTGGGCCCACCATGTTAATAGGGACTTGATATTATAAAATTATTAGAAATTTATATCACTACATTTTCTAAAACAAATCTGATAATGGACTGGAAAATGTAGACCAGGGTTATTTGAATATTGCATTTCAAAAGTGCATGAGGACAAGTAAGATCCCAACCAAGGCTTGTACAACCTTCTTGCTGTTAGGCTGTGGTGCTAACCACCACACCCAAAGCAGTCCAATAAAAATAAATGACCAGTTTCCATCAAATTGGTGAAATAGAAATTTTCATGAAGGTAAGGCAAATTTATTTGTATAGCACATTTCGTGTACAAGACATAAAACATTACAGCAGGGTGCAGAAAGCAATACAAGTACATTAAAAGAAAACAAAGATTAAAAGAAATAAAATTAAGTAAAGAAAAAGAAAGAAATGACTAAAATAAAATAGATAAAATGCAAGAAATAAAGTTCCAGTTTGGGGAAAGGCAGTATTAAAACATGGTCAAGTAAAAAAAAAAATCCAGCTTAAAAGAACCAGATGCAGATCTGGACTTCTAAATAAAAACTAGTGAAATGCAGCAGAGAACAGGTGGGTCTTTAACCTGGATTTAAATAAACTGAGTGTTTCAGCTGATCTGAGGCTTTCTGGGAGTTTGTTCCAGACATGTGGAGCATAGAAGCTGAATGCATCTTCTCCATGTCTGGTTCCGACACTGGGAACTGATAAGAAACTGGATCCAGATGACCTGAGGGTTCTGGCAGGTTCATACTGGGTCAAGAGGTCACTGATGTATTTTAGTCCTAAACCATTCAGAGCTTTATAGACCAGCAGCAGAACTTTAAAGTCTATTCTCTGACGAACTTGCAGCCAGTGTAATGACCACAGAGCTGGACTGATGTGGTCCACTTTCTTGGCCTAAGTGAGGAATCGAGCAGCAGAGTTTTGAATCAGCTGCAGGTGTCTAATTGATTTTTTAGGTAGAACCTGTAAAAACACTGTTACAATAATCAAACCAACCAAAGATGAAAGCATGGACTAGTTTTTCCAAATCCTTCTGAGACATCAGATCTTTTACCTTTGATAAGGTGATAGGCTGAAGCTTTGTGGCGACCTTTAATCGTTTTTCTTTGGCTCCAAAAAAATGCAGTAAAAATTCACAAGGTGACAACTCGAGTGCTGAATTACTTTTATAGGAATAAACAGCAAAAAAAAAAAAAAAAAAAAAGGTCTATTCATAAAGTTTTTTTTTTTTTTTTTGTAATTTATTCATAATATAATTCAACAGCACACAAAAACAAATAAACCCAACCTTTTAAAATGTGCAACATTTTAAGAACTTAATTCTGTCATTAAAAGTCGAGGCAAGGCAGTTTATTTGTACAGCACATTTCATGTACAGGACAATTCAAAGTGCTTCACATAAAACATTAAAAGCATTATAGATGGTGCAAAAGAAGCCTTCAGAAGTACTAAACGGCAGCAACAAAAGCAAAAACAATGAAATCATTAATTACATTAAAATGATTAGAAGCAAGTTAAAAAGTTACAGTGCAGATTTCATGTCAGTTTTAAAAAGATCTCGTTAGAATTAATAAGAAATGTGAAACAAACACAGTTTTTAAAATACATTAAGAACAACACTTTAAAACTGAAAATTAGTTGCTTAATTTCTCAGTTTTTTCTCACATTTCTGTAGCAGTGGAGTCAGAAACCTGAAAGTAGTGAATGTTTGCGGCTGGTTCTTCATCCCGTGGGCTGCTTTGCTAGCTGCATCCGCCTCCTCTTCTTCCTCCTCCTCCTCCTCCTGATTATTGAAACTGTCCTCTGGGTGAGAACATAAAGCAATAACACACAAAAGCTAATTCAGTTAACCAACAAGCACATTGGCCTCCATACAAGAGAGAGGGCAAAATCTAATAGTCAGGTGGCAATATCTGTGCAGAATTACAGCATTAGTTTTCATCAGTGTCCCCCCAGCAGATAGGTGGGGCTGCAAAACATGTCGCCTCAAATTTAATTGAGAAAAAAATGCATTTACCCTCCAATTGTTTGCAGTTGTCTCTTTTTTCCCCCTTATTTCTACCAAACTTCTGGATTGTGTTGTGAGAAAATGAGCAGCAGAGGAAGTCCCAGCATGAGAGATGATGTAGCGACTGCAACAAAAGAAACCAGAAGTTTGTTTAAACAGCTGTTTGATTTCTGTAAAGAAAGAAAACCAGAGCTGCTGTTAAAAAGCAAACTATCTTAAAACATATCACTTTTTGCAGATTTCAAGTCGGCTCCTCGTGAGGACAATGATGTCCTTCAGGAGATATTCAGCAGTCAGAAGTTGGGGAAGAAGAAAAAAAATGGGATGACACCACTTTCTCTTGCCCACAGTAATTGGCAGTAATGCTGAGGTTGGCAACTGGGTCCCAGTTGCTAGGCAACCATCCCTAAAGCTTTTAATTTACAAGCCGTCCAGCAAAGGGATTTTTATACATGATGTTCAGCGCTGACAGGGTGAAATGTTTGTTAAGTCCTGTTTTATTTCTCATTTACTAACCTGTTTCCCTGCAGTGGCAGCAGAGAGGCGTCAAAGTGTTTCTGTAGCAGGCACATCTGTCAAGCTGCAGATGTATCAACAAACATGAAGAATTTCCACAGGCTGGAGGAAAGGTCAAAGGTCATGGCTGCTGATGCTGCCGTTGTTGTTTGTACACCTAGACACATTTTCACAGAATATAACATGTTTCAGAGCACATGTGAAGTAACACAAGATCTGATGTTTGACATGAACTTAACCAAAGAGTCAGTTTTAATTTACAGCCTTAAGTGCTAAATGCACTTTTTAAAGGATCAGCAGCACATGTGCATTAAAACTGTTGACTGAAATTAAAGTAGCTGTATATTAAATTAAATGCTCAAAACAAAATGAATAGAAAAATATTTGCTTTTTGTAAAACGCAAAAAGAAAAAATACTTTTAACTCAAAACATATATCTTGATATAAACAATGTTCCCTTCTTTTATATTCTTTAATATTATTTGTGATACACATATATATATATATATGCAGTCTACCTGGGTCAGGTATAAATCATGCTTGAGTTTACTTTATTTTTGTTGTGCTTACTAACACAGTCAGCTGCTACAAGTTGGCCATTTAATAATTTAGCTAGCTCTGGATGCTAGCTAGCTTGTTGTTTCCCTAATGCTGGGGGTTTCTATGATGTTATACTAGTGATAGTGATCTTAGTGCTTCAGTAAATTTTATTTTCTTCAGTTATTAAGTTAACTATAGTCTTTAATAATTAGGTAGTGAAATATTTCAGTCTTTAACAATTGATATAAGTGCACTATGCAGTAAGTTTTTATCAAAGAAACAGCTAAAGCTCAACAGCAAAAAAGTTCACACAAAACCAGATGATTAGGCTAGTATTCATCGTAAACCCTTTACACTTGCAGATATAATTTAGATTAAGCAAATTAGGATTTGCCAGGAGATGTGATGCTGCTCAACATAAAAGTTGTATGGAGTAAAGTTACTACTTGTCTTTTATACAGTGCAAACAAGCAAAGCTCTGAAAAGGCTTATATTAAAATTAATTAGAATTGGTGCATTGGTCTTAATACATAAAACACTATGTGGAATAAATATGAGAATGAGGTATTGTGTATGTGTAAACAGCTGTTTTCTTCCAGCCTTATCCTCTCACCGTCTCTTATTTTATTATCTAATTCTTGGAAGCTTGCCGGGGTTTCCTCTAAGTAAGTACTGTTTGGAATACATGATTCAACTACTTTTCTAGAGTTAAGACACTAGTAGTGTGATCATCTCAGGAAGGCCGCCTTTCTCTTTCTGTCTCCTCTCACGTTTTGAAAGTTTGACGAAAATATCCTGTGTTTTTTGCTGAGTGTTGCTGCTGGGAAGGTCTAAGGCAGTGGTTCCCAAACTGGGGGGGTGGACCCAAACAGAGGGCGACCAGCTAGTCTAGATAAACTTACTTTTTGTAACATGGACAAATTTATGAAAGTACGAATGGGAAAATGATGAATGAACAACTGCTATTTCAAGAACAAAAACGAGACAAGATGTCATGACGTCATAATGGTCTATGGTGGGTAATGAAGAGAGACTACAGTGTGTTGTATGTCTCAAAATATGAGCAGTATGAAACCAAACAAGTTGCAACTCCACTTTGAGACTTCTCATCTTGAACACAAAGAAAAGCCTGTTGATTACCTCAGAAATAAACCACTCGACTGTCATAAATAGCAGAGCTGTTTTACTAAAGCAGACGTAGCAATTAGCAGCCAATAAATTAAAAATACCAGATTATTTCTCTGCTAAACAATCATTTTTTTATGCAGCGCATTTCCCTATATGCTTCATTGTAAGGGTTCAAATCAAATCAAATCAAATTTTATTTATAAAGCGCTTTTCATGCAAAGGCAACACAAAGTGCTTTACATAGTAGAAATGAATGCATATTAAATTGAAAAAAAAAGAAAATCACAGAACAAAAACAATAAGCCCTTTACACACCCAGTTATGTGACAGATTAAACTCCTCCCACCCCCCCGCCCCCCCCCCCCTTCAACCATCCACACACACACACACACACACACACACACACAAACTCTTAATATCTGTCTTTGGCTTGGCGCTGCTGTGAGGAAACGGCATTTTTGGGGACCCATTTACACCAGGAGCCAGTCAAGCCATGTTTGCAGAGGGCAGACCAAGCAGGCTTGACTCCCAGAGTTTAGGATCCCCATAAGGGTTAGGGTGCACGTGGTGGTGGGATAGTGAGGGATGGGAGAGGATGCGGGAGGGCTTGACACTATTGTTGTCAATGAAACTGCAGGGCTTAAAGTAAAAAAAATCCAGAGCCTGAACTTTTTTCTGGGGAGCGGAGGTGCAGTGGATCTGGTGCATACACACTATAGGCAAACAACTTTTTGCCATTGTGCTTGGCAGGGCATAAGAAGACCTACAGCTTAAATGTGAATTTTAGAAAGTAAAGGTGAAAATGTTACAAGGACATGTGAAACTCAGTCAGGCTAATTAATTTAAGTTATTAATTTAGCAATCATTTAATTTAGTAAAGGGCCATTTATAGAAAAAAAAACAGTTACAGAGCAACAGTTAACTTTAGGTAACATTTTAATTTTAAATTGCAACATTTCCATTGTTTTTGTTCAAAACAATATCAAATTAAGTTATAGAAAATACAAAACAAACAAATGCAATATAATACACTAAACTACAAGTCAAGTCACAATATGTCTAAATTAACAAAGAAAGTAGGATTTTGCAAGCGCTTTATCTGATTTATTAACACTGCAGATGAAGACGCGCTGTAATCAGAAACGGTATCCAGGCATGTTGCTGCTTCACTGTTTAGGTTTCATGCGTTTGTCTCATGCTTGTTCAAAGAATGTAAAGTCCAGTAAGTGTATGATTTGAGTGTTGATTTACAAAGTTTAATTTCCACTGATGTTCATGACTTATTTTATTTATTAGAGTACATTTCTTGTTAATAAAATGCAGAATCTACATTAAAGTGGTCTGATATCAATCAAGAGTTATACTGTGCACATTACTGGCCAAGTAGTACCTTACACCCACCTCTTATTCTTTTAAGGTGGAATTTGGTCTCCGAATAATCGTTTTAACATATCAATAGCTGATCATGAGCCCTGTAATTGTCAATAAAACAAAAAATGTTGCTTGAAATGGCCACAGTTTGTTCAGGTGAGACATATTTCACAGATGAATGGCCATCTACTTCTTTGCATCCACTCCACAACCCTTGAAGGCAATGTTTCCCAATCCAGGTCCTCGGGCCCCCCTGCCCTGCATGTTTTAGATGTAAGCCTACTTTAACACCTGAAGTAAATGATTGGCTCGTTAACAGGCTGCAAAAAACTGAATGAAGAAGTTCATTAATTGGAGTAGGAACACGTATGCGACATGCAGGGCAGAGGGGCCCGAGGACCTGGATTGAAAAACACTGCTTTAAGGTGGAATTAGGTCTCAGAATAGTGTTTTTTGTACCTTTGTCAATATAATGTTACATTTGGCATTGAAATGGTTTTTCATTCCTAAAATATAATTTTTCTTTCAATGTGTTTTGTTTTTACCAGCCTGTTTCTTCCTTTTAACTTCATCACATTACGGAGCTTTTCAAAGTAAAATACAAGTTTAAGTTGATACCCAACAATAACCAATATTGTAATACATTTTGTTCTAACACTAAATTTATAAGCTTTTGGGTACTATATTGGGTTGGTTTTTCATCTTAATTTCGTTTTCTTTTTTTATTTTATTTATTTATTTATTTTTAATTCACCTTAAAGGGTTGTGGAGTGGATGCAAAGAAGTAGATGGCCATTCATCGGTAAAATATGTCTCCCAGCGCCATTTGGTTCTAAGGCCGTTGTCAGTTAGGACATCTTTCCCTGGCTTCCTGAAATTACTCTCCATTTTTCTTCAATCTGATTTCGGTTAAACAACCATCGGCGACCACTCGGAGATAACGTTCACGCTACAGATGAACTCGGTGGAGAAAACGAAGTGTGGTATATTGTCACTATTTGCTGAACACCGAAAACATATGCAGCAGCAAGTTCTGCTTATTTTCGAAGATGAGTACGTGTAATTTCCGACTGTAACATTGTTCATTGTTCAATTCATTTTCTACAATTCAGAGTCAATTCAGAGTCTCAACCACTATACCCGTAATTAACAGTTTTTTTTGTTGTTTTTTTTTCCTGAATCGTAGTGAAAAGCCAGAGATCCAGCACGGTGCTGGAATACTTTAAGCCCTGAACTGGGGGGAAAAAGTTTGGGAACCACTGGTCTAAGGTGACTTTTTACTGATGTGGTGAGTACATAGTCTGACAGAATCACTTAGTTACAACCTGTCATTTATACATTTTAGTATTAATTTAATTTATTTTCTCTGTGTCCTATGTTTTTAGGAACCCATCAGACTTTGTTCATTATTTGTTCATAGGGGTTCCTCTAAGTAAGTACTGTAGAGTATATGATGCGAGTATTCCCCCACATTTTTCTAGATACCAGTATTGTGATCATATAAGTCCATCAAGTCCAACCATTCTATTCCCGTCTCACCTAATTTCAGTATCCCATCATATGTTGTACATTGTTCAGAAGGTTAACTAGACCAAGCAGCCTTTTGGTTTCTTTGAAGTAATGCATAAGAACAGGATTGGAAGGATGGTGTAGGTTTAAGTTTGTTGGACAAGTACATATACACCAACAAGACATTGCACAAGCACTGTCACAAGAAAGTTTGTTTTCATTCATATGCTTCTTCTTTCCACCAACACCTGGTGGGCCAGTCTCGGCTCAAAGTGCACGGGCCTTTTTTTTTTTTGTCCCCTGCCCTGTCTGCAGCTATGCTAATGCTAAACTCAGTGTCAGCAGTGGAAATCCTCAGCAGACGCTTTAATCGCTGCAGCTTTAATTAATTTTAATACTCTGAGCAGTGACTCTGTAAAATATTCATTGGATCAGAGACAAGGTCAAGAAGAAAAACAACAGGCTGAAAATAATCATCCAAATAAACATTTACAAGAAAAACAACTGAAATGAAAAACATAAACAAATGAACATTTACAGGATTATAAAATTAATTCATTCAGTTATTACAGAACAAAAGAATATAACTTCCAGGTTTACGATGCTTCTCTGCTGCCCTCCTGGGCTTTTTCAGGCCTCCTTATTACGGTGGCCTTTTGTCAATAAAGTTCACACACACACACACACACACACACACACACACACACACACACACACACACACACACACACACACACACATATGCTAGTACAGTTCAGAGTCCTGGTTTGAGCCCAGAGGCCGGTCACCGGAAACTGCTCTGTTCAATAAGTTATTAATACTTGATGCTGGTGGCTGCTGTGCATTATTTAACAATAATGATAACGTCTGTTCCATAATAGATCAGAGCACCCACAGCACCCCCATTTGCAGACCCCCTCCCCTCTTTTTTATAATCAGACCTTTGAAAAGACAAAAAAATCTGTGTGAGGACGTCAGACTGTCTCCTCTCTGCAGGACGAGGCCCAGAAAGGAGTCTAGACCAAACCAGTGCATGCATCCTGAGGCTGAAACTCACATCCATGAACTGAAATTCCAGATGTGTTGATCTTTAATCCTGAAATGACAGAATAAAGCACCGGTGCAGTGGCATTAGAAAACCCTGTTTCTACAAATCCAGAATGGAAAGTAAACACAGACTATAAATCAGCCAAGCCTCCATATTTAACACAACATTTCTACACAGGAGTTTGAAATATGCTCAGTCTGATTTTGATATCTTCAAATTTCAGCACAGTTTATGCCTTTCTTAATTAAATAGCTGTTTGAATGATCTGGTCTTCTTTATGCTGCTTTTTCAATGGAATCTCAACTTTTTTGTGGGCTGGTTGCAGCATTTGTAAATGAAAATATGGAAAAAATATGAATGGCTCTGAATTGAATTGAGCCTTTTTTCAAACATAACCACTCATTAATAAAAAGACCGTGTCCGCATTCATGGAAACCTTTACATCATATCCATCATTACATTAGTTTGTGTTTTGTTTTTAAATCTCTTTGTGGCCTCAGTCCTGCCTTTTTATCCAACGAATGATCAATAACCATTAGTTCTTCAAAACAAACACAAAGGATCTTGTAATGATGCCTACATCTTTTTATAAAGATTTCTTTTTAAGTCTGTGAAACATTTTCCTGACCTGAAAATCTCAACTTTTTCAGGATTTATTAGTTAAAAGTGGGGCAGTCAAATGATTAAAATTTTCAATCAGATTTATTACAGCTTTAAAATTAATCAGGATTAATCACAATTCTCAAGTTTTTTAAATGCCTGTTTTTACTGTGTTGTATTAATAGAATGAGTCATTACTACAAATATTTACTGTTAACTGAACTTACCCTGGATGAATGTCAGTTGTCCAAGGGTCAGTAAATGCAGCATGTAATGTACTTATGTTGTTCTAAATCATCTCTACCATTTTACTGGGTGTCCAGCTCCGGTCCTCAAGGAACACAATCCTGCAGGTTTTTGATGTGCCCCTTCTCCAAAACCACCTGACTCAAATTGATGAGTCATTGTGCAAAACTTAATAGGCTGTTAGATCTATTTAATCTAAGTCAGGTGTGTTGAAGCAGGAAACATTGGAAAATCTGCAGGACAGTGGCCCTCAAGGACCAACTTTGGGCACTGCTGATATAAATTAACCACCTGATGTGACATCTGAAGTTAAACAGCCAACATTGATGATGGAACCGATAAAACTGATGATCTGGATAAAAACACTTTTTTTCCTTTTATCATTGAAGTGTAAGTGTTTGTGTAGCCGTGATAAAAGTCCTACAGCAGCATCACCCAAAGTAAACACCTTCTGATAAAATAGATCAATGGCTGCTTGTTTTACAAGTTTTTCTTCACTTTTTTTTTTTAGTTGTAATAACCGGTTCAATATTTTGTAAAATCTAGACCTCAAAAAGGGTCTCATTTGTGCCCCCCTTTCTCTGGTCAGTGCTCCTGCCTACCCCCCCCCATCAGAACTTTTCTAGACCCGGCCCTGCACAGCTGAAGTATAAACCCTGTCTACCACCAGCAGCTACTGTGTTAGAGGAGATCCTGCCAAAAACAGTAGTTTGAGGTAAATATGTAATGGTATGAACCATAAACCACTAGTTTCCTCCTTCTCAGCTGAACGATAAACAAACACAACAAAAACAGATTAGTGTTCATGTATTGCTCCATTAATGTTGAGTTTATTCTCAAGTCCATCGAGCCACCCTACTGATATCTACCATCGTGCCTCTCCACGTCCCGCCATCATAACAGAAAAATGACGGATTTATGGGGCTTGTCATGCTGTGCATGCATTAATAGCATTAAAAATTTTAACGCAGTTAATTACATAAATTAGTCAGCAGGATGTGAAACTGCCTTTCTAAACACAGAGGGAAGAATATCTGATGGTGAATTGTGTTTTCCTGCTGGAAAAAAAAAAGTTGGATTAAAATATCAGCATAGATTGTAAGGTGATGTTTTGAAAGTAAAACAAAATAATGAACTCAATCTTGTGCAAATATTCAGTTAATCTACAATTCAACATTTTCTATTCCCATTATGAAATACAAGGAGCAGAGATAAAGTAACATCTGATCAGAAACCAGGCAATGACATGTTTCACCTGTCCAAAAGACAGGTTAAACATTTTAAAACTTAAATCCTAAAAATATAATTGTTAAAAAGAAGTCTTTGCCTTTAAACTTTGCTTAGGGATTCCCTGAAACAAGCATAGTAAGTTGATAATAAGTATTTAATGGAGTGTGAACTTAATTATCTCCATGGAAATGTCAACAGACACTGGTTCAGGTGGATGCTGCAACCAACCACACATCCCCGTATCTGCGTAACATGCATGTTATGTAACACATTAACATGCCCAGTCCTAGCAAAAACACAACTAAAGGCTCATTTATGCTCCCTTATGTATGTAAATAGCAGCATCTGTTTTAAACCTTGTCATATGTCATCCTCATACTTCCTTGCATCTTTTTTGCTGCCATGGTTATGAAGTCAGTTCCTCCACTAGTGGCCAGTGCTGAGTTCAGTGTGTAACCGATGCAGGAGACAAACATCTGCCTGCGTTGAGCATGAATGGGCCTTAAGAGTTTGATTAATGGTTAGTTTTTACACGGCCAATATGGCAGATACATGACTCATCAATGGTCAATTTGAGTCTGCAGCAACATTGATGCTTTCCTGTCGATACAGACCAAACTTTCTGAGGAATGTTTCCAGCATTTTGTTGAGTCTGTGCCAAGAAGAGTGTGTGTCTGTTCTACAGACATGCTTGTCCTACAATGTGAGCTAAACATGTGCATCTGTAAACTAACCTTCCTTCTTGCCTGAACAGTATGTTCAGATAAAAGCTCTCATTTTCCTGTTTTTGTGGTCACATCAAAATGGATTTGATGCAGAAAGTGATTCATAGTTCAACCTTTACTTCTTATCTAAGGCTGGGAAAAGAGGTGAGTGGCCACAAACTAACAAGAAACCGGTGTAGGTGCAACAAGCAGAAGGAAGCAAAACTGACTGACTTTAGGAGAAAAAAAGAAAATGAAACAGATGCATGCATAAAGTTTTAAGATTGAAGAGAAAAGGAGAGAATGGAAACTCTGAGGTGGAACCTGGATGTACAAAGCACCATATTCTTGTTAAGATTGGGGTAACTTTTAGTTTAAAATACAGCTCTACTTGGAGGAGGCTACGTAGATTATTTAAAGGAAGTTCGAGTTGAAACCAAGAATACATCAAGAACACAATAAAAATAAGACGGTAAATGATTATTAATTTAGTCACAGATGGTAAAAACATAACTTATCTCAATAACCATAGTATTACTTAGTAAAAACAACTAATTTGGTCGTCCAAATCCACATCCTGGCTGAAAGAGAGGAGGGTGTGTTGAGTCGTGATGGAGCAGAGCTCTGCAGCCCTGCAGCTCCATTCAGAAAGATGATGAGCAGAAATATGAAATGATTCTGATATCTTCTTCAAGGAGAAAATGGCTCTCCTCCTCCTGAGCAGCGAAGTGTCACAGATAGCAGAGAGAGCCGGCGGACTGCTAATGCTCTCTTAAGGCCAGATAGGCTCATTATACGGCAGCTGTGTGAAGACAGAAAAGAGGAGCGGAAGAAAAAAAAACATGTCAGGTCTGGCAGACATGTCTGCTCTGTCCCTTTGTGAAGGTAAAAAACCAGTCGCTTCCTCTCACCTCTTTTAACCTCGCATGAAAACAGCAACTGGAAGTCGTGGAAACCCTCTGCTGCTGTGTGAAGGTACAGTAATTGGCCTTCATGGGAAGTGGGCGTCCTGCTAGCGTGAGGCTAATGTCAGCTTGGCCCTGATTTGTTCACTGTTTTATTCCACTGCCGGCTGAGAACTGGAATCTGTGCCCTCCTTACCGGTAAACCTTTTCCTCTGAAGATTAACTGCTGCTGGCCTCATTATAAGGGACCAAGTATTTGCTGGGAAGCTGTTAAAGTCATTAAAAATCTGTATTGCTTAATAATAAGCAAAAACAAGACATTTGTATGCAGAAACAGTGAAGACGACCGCTTACTGTGAGCATTTGAAAAGAATAAATCTGTCCACCTTTTATTATTAATCTGTCATATCGAATTTGACTTCATATAAAACTTAGTTTTAGCATTGCATTTCAAAAGCTGGTGCTTTGAATGTTGAATGAAACATTTTAATATTGTTGTTGGGCTGCTGATTACCTTCTCACATCAGACAAACATCCAGAACTCAATAAGGACCATAAATACATTTGTGAATATTGTTTTTTCCCTCAAAAGTTTCTGTCTCATACTCATTGTCTAATTTATTTTACGTCCCTGTGGTTGGTTGCAGATGTGTTAGCCAGCAGTTTCAACATTTTGTTTCTTTTCTGCTGCCCATTTAAAGAAGGACTGACCCACCTTCATGTGCATCAGCATCCCAGTTGTAAGAGCAAATTTGGTTGTGCACATGTTTTTTCGTACCAGGTGGGTTCAGCATGGCTGAGGCTTTTCATGCTTTTGACCTGAATAAGTTTAACAGCCCTGTAATTACTCATGAAGCAGTGGTGGTGTGGATCACAGTGGTTCTGCAGAATATCTCCTTATAATGAGAGCATTCACACCAGGATAGTCCGTCTGATTAGGGACTTGGTTCAGTTGTGGGGTGCAATATTCTTCTGGATGGAGGTTGCATTCATGCTGCATTACTAAAACAAATCAGACATTTTAAATAATTTGTTACATACTCCGCCAGAAGTGGCGCTACAACAAAAATTCTTGAAGTAGAAGATGAGACATAAAAAAGGAAGAAAACGTTTATCTATTTGTTAATGCAGAATGACTTTGTCTAGTACATACCAACCCTAACCCCTTTTCTCAGCAGATATGCCAGCTTGATGTGACCATTGTCACACTTGCAAGTAATGAAGGAGGAACAATAGCAGGTTAAGGCAAGGCAGTTTATTTGTATAGCACAGGATAATTCAAAGTGCTTTACATAAAACAATGAAAGCATTAAAGGTGGTGCAAAGAAAACATTAAAACTTTAAGTCTGTATTTTATTGTGCTGAAAAGACATAACCCAAAAAATTGCTTCGGTGTTAACATGTTTGATGATGTGTTTGTCATTTTTAAAATACAAAGTCCCAGTTCCACCCTTAAATGAGGATAGCATGGTTCTTAACAGTGATGTTGATAATGAACAACCAGATAAAAAAAAAAAGTTCCTTGTGGTTTTTGATAGACAAACTCTAAAAGGCTGTATTGATAAAAGTGGAGGATGGTGATAAATTAACCTGGTCAAAAGAAAAACATCACAATATGTTGGCATTACATGCTGTTTGTTTATGAGTTCAAACACTGAGTTAAATGAAAGCAGTGTGGCTGTAACAGCAGCTTTGGGGGCTTCGGGCAGAGTGGGCTGCGATGATGAGGTGTGCTGTTGATAAAAGACATCAGGTCATTAGAAAAAAAACAAATTATCAGACATCACAGCCTCCAGTTAACAGTAATGGTGCTGTTACCTGAACTTATTAAGCACTGTAACCTCTCCTAGCCGTGGCTTCTCATTTCCCTGCCTCTTGAGTTTTTGGTTCCTTTTTCTCTTTTCTTCTACAAGTTTTAATGAAAGCAAGCTTTTTGTTTCATCTAACCTGCTTGCCTTCAGCCTGCATTTCCATAACAGCCAAAAGCTGCGGTAAGAACTAAAAGCAAGAGTGCTGAGGGGCTCTCTCAGTACTAAAAACTTAATGAAATTTATTAGAGAGACTATTTGTATTCATGTAATCAATAATCTGCTCATTTCAAGACCTTGGCCAGGAAAGAGACTTTAAACATTGCTGATTTCAAATTTCACAAAGCCAGGAGGTGGCTTTGTGAGCAATGGTTGGACTAAAGCTGATTTGAATTATTCAGACATTTGACCCAACATGGAGGAGGAATTGATGATGACAGGGACAGACAGATGTACTCCAACAAATATTTCTGTGAAGATTAGTTAAAAGCCGTCTTGTCAGCAGAAGGGCCGTTTTATTACTGTAATAATCGGAGGCTAGATGTTTGGCAGCTACCAATTTGACGGCCTCAAAAAGAGCAAAGTTGAAAGTGAAGTCAGAGTAGAATCTGGGGGAGTGGGGTAACTGTTTCTAATAACTTCATTAGACAAAAATGAATACAAATAACATAGGGGATCACTAACTCCCTCACATCTTTCTGTGTCTTTTCTCCACTTTGTTCATCAGCCCAGCAGCATCCCAAACTTCTCTAAAGAGGAGGGGTGAACTATTCGCTGGAGGTTTATTAGCCCAGTTGAGAAAAAGAAGGCGCTGTTCCTGTTGCTGCTGCTGCTGCATTATTGATGCAGTGGTCACTTCACAGATCCAGCAGCACCAAACTCGCTGTATGTTTTTGTTTCTGAAGCCACTTTAACCCAGTGAACATTAGCAGCGACCACTTGGAGCTGCTATAGCAATCACAGGGCAAACAGCACACAGGGCTCTAATGGAAGAACTGGCTGCACTCAAGTTGTGCAGAGAATTACTGTTCCCTGCCTAATGTGTTCCTGCAGAGTCCAGGGATTCATACAGTTATATTCGCTGGCTATTTCATAAATGAACTCTTAGATTATTCCACTATTAGTGCAATATCAGCTGACAGCAGGAGAGTGCATTCAGACTGAAGCTGTAAATGTGTGTGGTTCACTCCACACACAAACACACACACTGCTGCAGCTCTACAAACTGAGTATCACCATATTTCAGGCTGTGTTGTGATTTTATTGCTCTGCATGGCTCTCATCTGTTGTTCTCTTTCATTTGCTGAAACAAATCTTTTTAATCTCCTTCTGTTTTATGTTCTCAGCTTTCAAAACATCTCAATGAGCTGAGCTACTGAATCAACAATTTTCAACTGTATACAATGTTACTGTGACAACACATCACCTCATTCGGTGTATATTAAAGCAGAGGTGTGTATAGTGATTGATGGAGTCAGTTCCAGGCAGGTGGTTTGCTGTGGTTGCTGGGAAGTGGAGACATGTCATGTGGCTCCTGACATGTTAGTGCTGCTTGGTGTTTGGACTGCCATTCTAGTTAATATCAAACAAGCAAATCCATAGTTGTTCAGAAGTCTTGATCCAGCCAACTTTTATTTGTATATTTGAATTTGGGTAGTATTCCGGGAATAGTTCTTGAAGGACTTTCCACAGCTCTTCTTTGGTTGTTTCTGCCTTTTGTTTCATTCTTTGTCCAGATGATTCCACACTGCTTCCAGTGGATCTGGACCCAGTAGGATTCTTGTGTTAGTTAGTAAGATAAGGAATCCAACACGGTCAGTTTGTGGGGTGAATCGATCTAATCTGTTAACTATACCTTGTATAACTCAGAATACAACAGAGACCAGTGTAAACTTCATAAAGCTAGCTGTACTTAATGTTAGATCTCTGTCCAACAAGTCACTGTTAGTTAATGACGTCATCATTTCACACAGTTTAGATTTTCTTTTTCTGACAGAAACATGATTAACAGAAGACACAAGTGCTACAGTTCTTAATGAAACAGCACCCCCTCATTTTAGTTTTATAAATAAATGTCAAAACGGGAGGAAAGGGGGAGGAGAAGCTGCCTTATTTAAAGATTCATTCCAGTGTAAAGAGATTTCATTTGCTGATTTTACTTCTTTTGAATATCTTAGTTTTATTTTAAGGGGCATTCCTAAAATCCTATTTCTAATCATCTACAGATGTCCAGGACACTGTGTAAATTTTCTGAATCATTGTCGGTTATCTCTACTGATTTTAACCATTTCATCTTAACTGGGGATTTTAACATTCACATAGATAACATGACGGATGGTAATGTCAAGGAATTTTCTTCAATACTGGACATGTTTGGTTTGTGGCAACATGTAAAAGAACCGACCCACATTCGAGGTCACATTCTGGACCTGGTTATTTCAAAGGGTGTTGATATTTCTTCTGTTGCGGTCACTGACTTGGCCTTGTCTGACCATTTTTGTATTTTGTTTGATTTACTGATCACTCAGAATGTCCAACCAACCTGCTCCTCGGTTAGGAAGAGGTACATTAATGAAAGAACAAGTGCTAAGTTTGTGGAGGCCATAGCGATGTTACCAACAACCAGTGCAGAGTCAGTTGATGGACTCCTAGATCATTTCAATCGGAAAGTCTTGAATGTAATGGATGCTGTTGCACCGATAAGAATCAAGAGCACTTTCAGCAAACAGAAAACACCATGGAGAAACACCACTGTGGTTACCAGCCTAAAAAGAGAATGCAGAAAAACTGAGCGGAAATGGCTGAAAAATAAACTTCAAATTCACTATGAGCTATACAAACAAAGCCTGCGTAACTATAACAATGAGCTGTGCAAGGCCAGAGAGCTGCATTTATCTGAAATGATTAACAGGAATGTCAACAATTCTCGCACTCTGTTTGCTATGATTGAAAAACTTACAAATCCTCCTAAACAGATAAGCCCAGAGCTCCTTTCCACTGAGAAATGCAACCAATTTGCCAACTTTTTTAGCCAAAAAATTAAAACAATTAGGCAAAATATTAATTCCACACAGTCACACAAGAAAACTAGTCTGTGTCTAAAACCCGGAAATAATTCTGATGTTATGTCGCAATTTAAAATGGTTGATTTAAAAATCCTACAAGAAACAGTTTGGCATTTGAAATCAACAACATGCACTCTGGACATGATACCATCCGACTTTTTAAAAACAGTTTTTACCTCAGTAGAAAGTGATCTCCTACTGATAGTTAACAGCTCACTGGCATCAGGCATTTTTCCCAAGTCACTAAAGATAGCTGCTATTAAGCCACTCCTAAAGAAAAGGACTCTAGACGCCTCTATAATGAACAACTATAGACCTGTCTCTAACCTCTCTTTTATTTCCAAGATTATTGAGAAAGTTGCATTTCACCAGCTTAATGACTTTTTTCAGTCCGGCTTCCGACCTCATCACAGCACAGCTCTGGTCAAAGTGTTAAATGACATTAGGTTGAATACTGATTGTGGTCAAGTATCAGTCCTGGTTCTGTTGGATCTCAGTGCTGCGTTTGATACTGTAGATCAAAGAATCCTACTGCACAGGCTGGAAAACTGGGTTGGACTTTCTGGAGCGATCCTTAACTGGTTCAGGTCCTATTTAGAAGGCCGGAGTTATTTTGTTACGATCGGGCAGCTATGAATCTGAGCGAGTGGCCATGACTTGTGGAGTCCCCCAGGGGTCAGTCCTTGGACCTCTTCTGTTCAACTTGTATATGCTCCCTTTGGGTCAAATATTACAGAACTATAGCATTAATTATCAAAGTTATGCTGATGATACACAACTTTATGTGTCTCTGTCACCAGATGACTGCAGTCCAATAGACTTATTGTGTCAGTGTCTGGAGCAAATAAACACTTGGATGAAGGAGAATTTTCTACAAATAAATGAAGACAAAGCTGAGATTATTCTGTTTGGTAGCAAAGAGAAGAGGGTCAACACTGGCAAACATCTTGAGACTCGGGCTCTTAAAATCACAGACCAAGTTCGTGACCTTGGAGTGTTGACTCAGACCCGACTTTCAGCAGCCACATCAAAGCTGTCACTAAGACAGCTTTTTACCAGCTCAGAAACATCAACAGAATTAAAAGTTTAGTCTCCCAGAAAGACCAAGAGAAACTCATCCATGCATTCATTTCCAGTAGGCGGGATTACTGTAATGGCCTTTTAACAGGACTTCCTAAAAACAGCATTAAACATCTGCAGCTCATCCAAAACGCTGCTGCTAGAGTTTTAACCAAGACTAAGAGATCTGAACACATCACACAGTTTTTAAATCTTTACACTGGCTTCCAGTCAGTCACAGAATAGATTTTAAAACCCTTCTGATTGTTTACGAATCCCAGAATGGTTTAGGCCCAGAATACATCTGTGATATGTTCAGAGAATATAAACCTAGCAGAGCTCTTAGATCCAAAGACTCTGGTCAACTAGTCCAGACCAGAGTCCAGACTAAACATGGAGAAGCAGCATTTAGCTGTTTTGCTGCAAACAGGTGGAACAAACTGCCAGTAGAGATTAAACTTTCACCAAATGTAGACATTTTAAATCCAGGTTAAAAACATTTCTTTTCTCATGTGCCTATGCATGAAATCTGCATGTTAACTTTTTTTTTAACTTATCTTGCTTTTAGTCATTTCAATGTAATTTATTATCTTATTGTGATTATGTGTTGATGCCTTTTACTATTTCTAAATATCTGTAATGCCTTTGTTTTATGTAACGCACTTTGAATTGTCCTGTACATGAAATGTGCTATACAAATAAACTGCTTTGCCTTGCTTTAGTAATGTTGAGGTCTGGCTTCTGGGGAGGATCCATCCTCCTTCAGACCTGTTGCCACAGATGTTCAGTCTAGTTCTTGTGTCATGTACATCAGCCTTTTCTCTGTGTTTCCCTTCCTTAAGAATGGCTTCTTGACAGTCATTCCTAATGAGGCTTCAGCCAACAGTAGATGGATCAGCTAAAGGTCCAGATGCATCTCTCAGATCATGTCTCTGCTGCAATTGTTTCTATTTATTTAAGACATTACTTTAAGATTCTGTTCATCTTCTGTATAGTGTTTTAGTCCTGACACTTTTTTCCTCCACTTGTCCAGTTTCCTCAGATGTTGTTAGGACACACTGCACACCATGCTGAGATACGTGAAGTTTCCAGCAAACAGCTTTTTAGGAATCAGCTTGTTCCTGCAAAAAAAAAAAAAAAAAAAAAAAAAAAAAAAAAAGAAAAAAGAAAAAAATCTGTCAAATTGTGTTATCTTTGCTTTTTTTTTTAGAAATGAAACTGAAGAAATGGGCACACATGATGTGCCTTTGTGACAGACTGCTGGTAACAAAGATCCCAAAGATCCAATTTAAAACTGGCTCTTTGCTAAGTTGTGTGTTATGTGTTGACACAACACTGGCTCATCCAGACAGGTTTTAGTTGGGTTTTCACAGCTGCACATCCACATGGTGCATTTTGCTGCAACTTGGGGGCAGTATTATAAATACTTTTGTTGTTGTTGTTGTTGTTGTTTTTAACTTGTCCTGTCTAGCATTGTAGCAAGCAGAATATCGGTCTGGAAAGTAGACAAAAGAAAGAGGAAACAAAGATACACAATTAGAAGGCAACGACCCCTCAGTCCAAACTAACACCAGACAACCAAGTGCTACACCTGTACAGACACACAACAGAGAATTTCCTGCGACTTTTGCTGGAGAACAAAGCTGACAATCATCAGGAGCTCCTAAAAATGAATAACAAAACAACAAAATAAAAAAAACAAAAAACAAAACAAATATGTATCAGAACAACAACCAAAGTGCCAGAAACACACACACAAAAAAACTAAAAAAAGGTAAGATCTTTCTATATAAAGCCACTGGACAACTCAGTGACTGCGCCAGCATGCAGAGTATGAGGAGTGAGCAAAGATGAGTGTGATCGTGCAAATGCGACCACGCCTCTCCGGAGGCAAGAGGCAGACTAGGGTGGCCCAGAGACCCGAGCGATAAGCAGCAATTCAGGAGCACGAACCCCAGCCATCCCACCATGAAGACGACCCAGAGGTTGGCAGAGTAACGCCCCAGCCAGAGCCCCCCACGGTCACAGGGCACATGCCCGGCGGGCCAGAATTGGCAGCTGCTGACCCCACCAGTCACTGGCTATCCAGGGCGGCCAGAGCACCTGGTGGCCTGGGGCAGTAACCACATCATGCTGTGAGCAAGGCTGCACGAGTAGCCCTGCCCACCATGGACTACATGGCACATACTGCAGAAGTTGCTTGTGTGTTGTGTTTCTCATGTTTCGATGAAATGTAATTAAAACTGAAAGGTGAGTCGCCACGGGGTGCAGCCAATTAGGCCACTTAGATGGCCCCCTTTGCTCCACCCAGCAAGACAAGAACTCCTCCCAACACCCAACATGTGTGTGTGTGTGTGAGAAAGCAGGGAAGGAGAGGGGTTGGGGGAAGTAAGCTCAGAGGGAAGCAAACTTAGCTCCAGAAAGAGAGCCGCTGGCAGTAGGCACCCGCATTCCCTAGAGAGGCCCCCAGGGCAAGACAGGCAAGAAGCAACCGTCCCCCATGACCAGAACACAGAGCGACCACAGCCAATGAGCCGCCACCAACCCCAGACGGCAACCTCCCCCCAACCACAAGCAGGTGAGGAGAGGAGGGTGGAAGGAGGACAGTGTGAGAACCCAGATCCCCCCTCTGAGAAGGTATGAAACAACCGCCACATTAGGCACGTGCAGATGGGGTGGGGGTCAAAGTGCTGTTTTCTCAAGAGTTTTTTCTTTTTTTTTCTGTGGGTAGACTTCTAGTGGCCTCTTGCAAGAACAATTACTGTTCTAAGTAATTCATAATAAATGCCCTGTCACCACATGAAACTTCACCTAAATTTTGCTGTGATGTGCGATGATGCCGAGCCATGTGCCTGATGTAACACACTGTGGTGCAGTACGTGACAGTATGCAACTATTCACATTGGTTTGCAATCTACTCTTAATCAAGAGAAGAAGAAGAAGCACAAGGCAAGCTGGCAACCTGCAGCAGAGCCAACCAGAGACCTGAGAGTAGAAGTGGTCAGTCTGTATTTCATAGCCAAATAGGTTAGTGAAGTCAAAGAATCGGTAAGTGGGTGAAATATATTAAGCGTTCGTTGTGTCATGTATTTTGCAAGATGAAGGTTTGTTTACAAAAGAGCCTGCCAGATGAGGGTAAAACGACGATATGGCATTTCCTACTTCGTTGACAGTTTTTAATTCCTGGACGTGACGTGTGGTGCACCCAGCACACACTCGACAGTAGATAACAGCAGCTCTTAACAGCAGCCCCATCATAAGTTTGGGCGATCAGTTTACTTTCCCGTTTATATGGTTGAAGTTTTTCTTTCAGAACTTTTCAAGCCCCCCTGCAGTTCTGTCCACTAATGGAGAAAAACAAAGAAATCGCACCACAGCACACCATTCAGTGATGTACCGGAGTGATGTACACTGGCTGATACATGCCACATCTGCCGTCTCATCAGCTTGCACAGCCACAAATATTGCTTGCGATATTTCATCGGCCAATTTCTTTTCATAAACTGATAGCATGCAGTCAAGCAACTCATTCGGGCTGGTTTTTGACATGTACTTTGCAACCTGTGTGTTTGACAGGTGATCAGCTAACTGGCTATCTAAAAAGAAGAACTGGTCAACAAGGTCCAGAAACACACCCTGATTGAGCGAAGTGGAAGATTCATCAGATCCATGTAAAGTGAGTTTGAGTGCCCCGCAAAATTTAATACAGTCCACAATACGTGATAATGAATGCCTGTTTTTCTTGACAAGTTTGTTGTGTCTCTGTACAGCAATGCGGTGGCCCTCATCAAGTTGACAGGCAATCTTCACTTTACCCAACACTGACAGCTTTACGCCATTTCCGATATGACTTGTGCTGCATTCATGTTTCCTTATTTTATCTGATAAATGTTTCAGATCCACAATTGCTCAGTCCAAGCTGTGTCTCCTCCAAAAAGTAAATAAGAGAAACAGAAAAGCGACTTTTTAGCTTGGCTAGCTGTTAGCCATTCTTTTCTCTGATACCAAGTTACACAAAAGCTGCGATACTGACGCTTGTCTTTCTGTGTAATTTTGATATCTTTTGTATGGTGTGCCCCCAGCTTCTTCACCTCGAGTTTTTCCTCTAAAGATATTGAAAAAAATGGATGTCAAAGCAAAAAATCCACCTCGTTTGCGCCAATTTCTTTCGCCCACGTCGCCCGACATTGGTCCACATCTGCCTGCTTTGGGCTGCACAGCTTCCCAAACGAGAAGCAAACGAAGGAGGCGTATCACACAACCTGTCACTCATGTGTCAACACAAAGTCAAGTGAAACTGTGTTGTTCTGCTTGGGCTGTAAATGATTAGCCCATTTTAAAAAGATGTTGTTCTTTAGGTGTTGTTGGTTGATCGAGAATTAGAACAATCTGTTCAAAGTTTAATTAATTAGTTTATTATTTTCTCATCTTTACTGAAAAATCTAGGGAGGGCTAAGCCCTGTTAACCCACTTATACCAGCCATCCCTGCACGACAACCAGCAGCTTGAGCTGAGATTAGTGCTGATTATTTTACTTTATTCCATCAAGTTTCCATTTCATTTATCAGTCCTTTTTTTAAGTTATGTGCCAAATGATGTTGTTTATTACATTTCGTCATTTCATTATTACCTTAGATGTCCTCACAAAGACATACACATTCAGCAAAAAAACAAAGACCTGCATGAGGCAGACAGTTATAAGATGTATAAAAGATACCAGCAACACACAAAAAAATACAAGAGGGTGATTCCTAACGTAGCGCGGTCAGCCACAGTAAGCCACTAAGAGTTTGCAGGCTTTGCATGCTGCCATGGGGACATGTAACACTAAGGTAATATCTCTCCTCTGTTCTTTTTAATGTCTGTAGTTCAATGTTCTGCTGCTACAGTGGTGATCTGGATGAGCCAGGAGTATCTTCACCTCTGCAGTCTGCAGTGTGAGTAAAGCAAACCAGAAGCTGCTTCAATTTTATTAGGGCCTTTATTAAAGTGCAATAAAACAGTTAAATATTGGACTCCACTGTATAGATTTTTCTTTCACTCTTCCTTGACCATCCCATCCATTCTTTCCTCCTCTTCAGTCTGCATCTGGTTTGTAATTGTGATTTTCAGGTCAAACTAAAATATGTATTACAGTATATAATAGTTCATTGTATTACATACATGTAGTTCATTGCAACTGTAACAGCTGAGTCACTACCAGATTCCTGCTTCACATGCAATGTTTAAGATCAGGTTTGATGGGCCCCTTTTCTGACTTTGAGCACCTGCCCCTTTAGAGCTCTCTGCACAGACCTGCGTCACATACATCCATTTTGACAATACACAGAGAAAAGCATTATGCATGTTTGATGACCACAAGTCAGAGTTAAAACAAATAAAAACTCAGCATCTGAATGTCTTCCTGTGTGTGTTTGCTGTTTAAACTCCTCTCTGAAAAGCTCCACTTTAATAAAGGATGTCTGTAATTTTCCATTTACCTCTGTCCTCTCGCCGCTGTCATCAGCAATTAAACCTGAATGAATAAAAAAACACACAATAAAATCCCGCTGGGCCACGCAGCACACATTTAATGTGTAACAAAAGATTATTTCATCCCATCTGTTTATCTGACAGCTTTTTTCTCAGTGTGTCCGCCGCCTGCAGCCGCTCACGCCACACAGGAAAAATATAATCAGACAACAAAGGACTAAAGGCCAAGTGGAGTTTGATTAAATCAGGACTGAATGGGACTCAGTGAGTGGCCATTGTTGGAGGCTGTTTAGAGAATGTGTGTGTGTCTGTGAGTGCAATGAGCCTACTGTTTAATTCATAAATGCAGCCACACCTGACGCACACAATGTAGCGTACAGGTTTATAGCTGCATGGCCTGCATAATGTTTGGAAATGAGTCTGGCTTTACAGGAGAGTGATATTTTAATGTTTCTTCATTAAGTGGTTTGATCAGTGATGGGACAGTTAATCTACTTCCTAAAGAGGTATGAAGTGATTACGAGTTTTCTCTTAAAGTTAGCCTCTTTGAAGAAAATCAATGTTTAGTCTGTTCATATAACCTGTCAGTCCCCCCAATCAGGTTAAAAGAAAATGAATTATGTTGACCTCATAGCTAGAATAAAAGATAAAACAGTTCAGAGTTCAGACAAAAAATAATTGTAGATTTGAAATGTGACATCCATTCATCTATCTATCTAAGTTCTGGTTGCAACTGTATCAGGTAAAGAGGGTATTCAAGAAATTCTTGTCCTTGTTGTATTATCCTATTTTGTCCAGGTGGATTCCAAGGTGTTAAGGTAAGTCAAGATAAATGCAGAGTTCCCCAAGGCTCCACTTTGGGCCTCCTGTTGTTCAGCATTTACATGCTCTCATTAGGTCAGATCATGGAACACATATTTACCATAATTATGCTGGTGTTACTGTCTCACCAGGGCACTCTGGTCCCGTACAAAGCATAAGTGTGTGCCTTGGTCAAATCAGTACTTGGATATGCGACATTTCTCTTTAGCTAAATAAAGACAAATCTGGAATTATTGTTTTTTGAACCAAATATGGGAATCCAATCATTATTGTTCACCTTCAGTCAGAAATGTTAAAAACTGAAATCTTGAAGACAACTGCAACTAATCCAGAAGGCTGCTGCTCATGACCTCATTTCATAGTTAATAGTTAACTAGAAGAGGCAGACAGTGCTGCTATAATCCTGAACACTCATGCTGTCTTCATCTGACCGGAGGCTTAGAGGGAGAAACAACCACATATCCTAAATGATGATGATTGACTGATGAAGAGTAAAACATCATGGCAGACTTGGGCTGAATCCCATTTCACCCCTTGGCCCTACCACTTAGCCCTACCCCTCTGTTTTGCGTGTTCAAGTGTAGGGGTGGGAGTGTCCCAATCTCTTTTAAGACAGAGGGGTAGGGGTACGGGGTAGGGCTATATACCCCTTCAAACGAAGATTTTTCAGAGGCACACTTCAAACGGAGGGGTATGAAAAATTACCTGTTCAATATGAGAAAGCAAGTGTTTCTACGCACATCACACTTTCTTGAGGTGCAGGGCAAAACACACTCACACACACCAAAAAAAAAAAAAAAAAAAAAAACCTACAGAGAAAAAGAGAGTATGCCTGCACACAATTAATTTTAATTGCACGCAAAAGTTCTACATTACGTCCTACATGACAAGAGGTTACACTATAGAGTACCTCGACTGAACGCTCTTGAGGAGTGATCTCTCTCTTGTGTCATATTTGACAGCAGCATGTTGCAGCACGACACCGTGGTGAAGCACTAACCTGTGCGAGGCGAGCTGGTATGCTGCTTTTGTTAACAGGGCTACCAACTGTCACACATTGGCCGTGAGACTCACACATTTGAGTGGCTTCTCATGTTCTTACGCTAAACCTCCGATTTCTCAGTCTGAAATACACATCAAGAGCAATGCCGGCTAATCGAGAGGATTCCCAGTGGGCCGCATTACTTTTGGGCCGGTGTCCCGGCGTATGTGTCAAAAAGACGCAGCGTCGCGTCGCAGCAGCGGTTCACTCATAGATCAGTCTGACACGCAGCAATGAGGGGAGATATTTCAGCTTCACAAACAGCAACGATGCACAATGTATTTTTACCTAGTTTTTTAAATACAACTAGCAGTTTTGCCGATTTTCCCTGTCTGAGCCCCATGTTTTATATTTTTTAATATATTTATTGTTTTTATTTTATTTAAAATTTCTTCCAGTTCCAGTGTAAAATGTTCTTTAGTGACTACTGATGACGTATGTGATTGTCGAAGGGGTGTCCCAATTCGTAGAGGTTGACTTTCAGCCCTACCCTTTCTAGCTCCATTTTTAAGGGGCAAGTGGCAAAGGGAAACAAAAAGAAATGGGATTGGGCCTTGGTCTGTGTGTGCAGCTGAACATACATGCACACAACCACACACGCAAGGATGAGGAGGAGACGGAGCCACCAGAAACAGAGTTTCTTCATGGTGGCTAGAAGCAGTTAGAATTACCAGAAACTCCTCTGCTGATGAGGAGACACGACATCCAGCAGCCTGAGTGTCCATGGTTTCTCTCTCGTCTGTAATTTATTCCCTTTAAAGTTTTCATTTCATTCATTAGTCAGATCTAATATACAGAATAATTATTTTCCAGAGTAATTAGTTATTGCTATTATGCTGTAACACTGTTAGTGACTTTACGTTAGTATTCCTGCCTGTAAGCTGGTGTAACTATCATAAATTACTTATTTTAGTAACATGCACAACACAAACAATCATTATTACTGACACTAATTTGCCAATAAACCAATTTTAGTGTGGAAAAAGATTAAACTAAATTATGCCCTTTTTTATGGTTACAAACATAAATGAAAAACTTTAAAATTCATTTAGCTATTTTTTTATTTGCTCTATATTCATCTATTATTTTTTCACTTACTTTATTTACTGTTTTATCTATTTAGTTTTGATTTATCTCTTGTTATTTTATTCATCTATTTAGTTTCCTATATATTAGGCCATCCATCTGTTTTTTTTATTTTTTTTATTTATCTTGTTAGTTGGTTTGGTTTGTTGGTGGACGTGTAAAGCTGGTCCTGCCTTAGGAAGCAGTCCATCCTCAGTCCCCATCCCCAGCTGTGTTCTTCAGACCTCAGCTTGCCGGCATCTCTGAAACAAAGTTGAAATGATTCCAGTGACAACATGAACCCACAGAGCGGTTCAGTCAGTCAAACGGCTCCTGTGGTGTAAAGTTCTGAAAGAAATCTTTTTATTTTCATCTCTCAGAGCAGAATGGACCGTTTAGAACATAAAAGCTTTAACAAAACAGGCAACTTTATTTTCAGTGTATGCACACACACACATGCACATCAACACACACTCTCCTCCCTCTGCAGAAATCCACATCCCATAATTGCATTTGGTGTTTATTTCTCTTCTTCTGCTGCTTTCTGCCTTCTGCGTGGTCCTTCATTAACTCGCCTCCAAAGTCATCAACCAGGCACAAAAGGCAGAGCGGCTGTTTCCACAGAGGCTGAATAGACCCTAACTGGAGAAAAAGAGGCTTTAAACTGCAGACAAACAGGAAGTGAGCGAGATCGCAGCCCAAACAGCTGCATGTTTGTATCTTCCTGCCTCTCAATCAGCGCTGTCAGGAGAAGCTGTTGTTCAGGATGATTCTTTCCATTGATGCTCCTCTGTAACCCTGCAGTTCTGATTGGGCTTTCACTGTCTGGCTTCAGTGATGATGGAAACAGGGACGCTGAAGAGATCTCTCTGAAAACTCTTTTTACTTGGAGTGTCATCCTCTTTTCGTCTCTTTGTTAGACCAAAGACAAAGATGTGCTCGCTTTCAGGGAGGCTTCTGTCTTCAAATCAATCAAACACTCTGCCAGCTCTGGTATTTTAAACTCTTGTTGTCAAGATAAACATTTAGTCTAAGAGCTCCACTTGCAACCACTTTTTCTGTTTTCATTAAAAAAAAAAAAAAAAAAAAAAACAGCTGCCAAGCTGCAAATGTTAATTATAAGGACGTCCAAAGTTCTGATGACTTGGTGCTGAGAGACTGAGCTTGTATGGATTGGTCTGAAGTCAGTTTCAGCTATTTTCTGTCAACACTTAAAAAGATCCAACCTTAACATGAGACCCAGCTTACAGCGTTTTAGATGACACTGGCATTTGTTTCAAATGAGGGAGGGGGATGTTTTATTCTCCTGACTTACCTCTATTGGACCACCGGCTCAGAAACTGTGACTTCATGTGTGGGCCTACACAAGTTGAAATATACCTGGTTTGGATTAGAAATGAACCCATCGGGGTTGGTGTTGCCGCCATGACAGGTTGTCACAGCTGCGGTTATACACTGTCATCTTGTAATTTCATCACGTGTTGGAGATGTGAATAAACATATCTGTTCAATGCTTTTTAGCGACTGGGATCCTCATTGAACTGACCTATAATTCTCCTCTTCATGGTCTTCAAAATGTCTGATGCGTCAGATCATAAGAAATGCAGAATAATTTTACTGTTTGAATTTGCCCTTCACTGTTGAATGCAGCTGAATTCCAGCTGCTCAGCAGATCTGAACCCATTTTGTTTTTAATTTTCTAAGGTTCCAAATCCTTACATTCCCCCAGATAAGGAGGATGTGGCTGGTTAGAGGGAGGTTTGGAGAACTGTGACTCTGCGGCCTGGTTCTTGATAAGCAGGAGACAATACATGAGCTGTGTCCCAATTTAGGGTCTACACTTCGGATACACTGACTACGTAGGCTAAGTAGGCTAAGCATCCGAAGCTGCTTACTGTTCGTGAAATGAGACAGCTCACCTAGCTGACGAGAATTTCCCATAGCAGCAACGTTGACAGAAAAACAAAAGCTAATGTTAACCATGGTATTATTAACAATGTTAAATGAATCATTAAATTAATTAATAACAAATAATGACATAAATAATAAATGTATATGATAATATTGTTATAAAATATATTTTAGAATGGTGGAATTATACTAATTTATGATAATTAGAATAATATTAAATTGAATTATTTTAGCATAATTATACTCTATTATTATTATATTAATTTACTATTAAATAGAAATAATTAATTATTGCTAAATAACATTTGAATCACTTAAACCTCTGAAATTCTTAAGTTTTGCATATCATAGAACCCTTTAATGAACAATAGTACTGAATAATAAAAAAAAAAAAAAAATTCTGTGGCAAAATCTTTAATTTAATCTTGCATAGTCATTTCATTGACAGTCTAACTTGAATTTACCTCAGAGGGTTAATGAAGTAGACACTTTAATAACCCTTTAAAAAGCCACGAATATCAAAGATTACAGAGTTTTAATGCCAGAGATTAACAAATCTGTTTTTTAATGGATTTGGTTTTGTCACATTTCTACAAAAGTGAGTTAAATGAAAAACATACCCTTCGAAGCTTTGTTGCTTTTTTGCCACCATCTTGTACAAAATTAATTCTAAGAGAAAAGAGACCACGAAGGATCCACCAGTAGCAGCCTTTGCTACAGGCCAGTGCGGGTTTGTGGGGTGGATTCATAGGCGCCTTCCAAATGGGACAGTGCTTGGAGCGTCACTGTGACGTATATTGCAGACGAACCTGCACTTCCAAATGTGATGGGTGGGTCGGTGGGTGGGTTGATGGCATGGATGCAGTGATGAACCATGTTTAAGCCTGATGTCTGCATTTTACTATTATTTTTATTTATCCAGTTGATGATTATGGGCATCAGTAGCTCAGGAGGAAGAGCAGTCATCTTCCAACTAGGAGGTCGGTGGATTGATTCCAGGCTTCCCCTGACTGCATGCTAAACTGTCCTTGGGTAAGACAAGCCTGCCGTTGTGTCTATTGGGATATGAATGGGTGAATGTGGCATGCAGTGTGAAGTGCGTTGAGTAGTCAAGCTGACTGGAAAAGTGCTATATAAGTACAAGTCCATTTACCATAAAATTTCTGCTCCAGCACATTTTTTAAACTATTTGACACACATTTACAGATTGTTGGACCTCCCACCACTGCCAGTCATGGTATGGACTCTCTTAGTTGCACCATTTTTATTTTTAACAGACAACTGTTGATGCTTCCATCGAAAATGTCTTTGTTTCAAGATGCTGTATATGTACAAGTTGCATTCAGATACTATCCCATTTTTGTGAGAAATATTTTCATAATTAAAAGTCAGCTTCACTTTTGCTCTCTCTATATTACAGACCTGAAGGTACAGGAAATCAAGTGCCTTGTCTTGAAACACTGAATTACCCTTCTGTCTTATCTTCTGACTTTGTAAAAATACTCCTTAAGCTCTCGTTACAAATAAAAGAGAATATTTCTTTGCAGTGATGCAGACATGGAGATGGTTGTGTTTTAGAGTACATGACATTAACAGGTTATAGTTTGTCTATGTTTTAACCAACATGTGGTCATCATTCTTTGTGTTTTGCTGCCTGTGAGGTGGCAGCAAAACACACCAGTTTTGTTTCACTGTGCTTCAGTGGCTGCTTTTTTCTCCTCTGGCAGAATTTTAATTAGCACAACATTCTTGCAGATTCACATTTTAATGAACCAAACCTTGTGTGTGTCGTCGCGGCTCCTATCGATTTAGCCAATCTCACATTAGAAAGAGAAACTTAATTAAAAAGATATCACAAAAGACTGTCAGGCTAAACTCGCCTTTTCAATTATACTTTCTTTGTGTGTTTAAAGCTCTCAATCAGCAAATATCCCGGCAGCAGCCTCGTCACAAAAGGTCTGTCTGTGTTTTCCTGCTGATGCTTCCGAGATTTGCAAATACACAGTTTTTTTCTTTACTCTGTTTTTCTTTTGCAGCAGAAACCAAAGAATCCTCCTGGATGGAGTATTTTTTTAGAGGTACAGTGATTTTTAAAATTGTTCTCAATGCAGTTGGTAACATTGATAATGTAAAGGTAGACATGTAACACTTTTCATACTGACTGAACGCAGCACAGCTTACACAGAAAAAAAATGACATTAAAATCAACACATTAGATCCTTCAACCACCTTCAAACCCAAAGGACAGGACGATTGTTCTAAAAGGGAAGAACTGACTGAATTTTATTAGATTTATTCACTTATTCCAAAATGTCTAAACTGAAATCTTTGGAGATTAAAAAATTTCATCAAGACTTTTCATTTTTATATTATTTCTTCTTCATATTTTCATAGAACTGAGAGCTATTTAGTAAAACCAAAACTTAATTTGGTTTTATCTCAGACACCAGTTTTAAATTTTTGTTTGTGAAGTGATATTTTATAAGATTATATTCAATTCAGTTCAAGACCTTTATTTTTCCCGAGAGGGAAATTGATTCCATTATAGTCTACGTTTTCATATATGCATGTTTTTGGACTGTGCGAGGAAGCCAGAGTACCAGGAGAGAACTCACATAATACATGGGAGAGAATATGCCATGCTCCTGAAAGGCCCCTGTTCCCAGGGGATGACAGGGATCATATTGTTTTGTTAAGAGCAGAAGATTGTGAAGTCCAGTGAAAGATGAACTGAGGTCAAAGTCTCCAATTAGACCAGGTAGCTGGCCATCACAAAATTCTTCCAGATGTGGCAACACAGAGGTTCTGGCTCATCTAAAGGTTGTGATGCCACCCAGGGAATTTCATCCAGGGAATTATTTGATAAGTAACCGATTAACACAAGGCACTCAGATTTGCTAACTAAAAACAGGAGACCCATCCATCCATCCATTTTGGCTCGTGGGGGCAGCTGCCTAAGCAGGGAAACCCAGTCTTCCCTCTCCTCGGCCACATTCACCAGCTCATCCGGAGGGATCCTGAGGCGTTCCCAGGCCAGCCAAGAGATGTAGTCTGTCCAGCGCGTCCCAGGTCTTCCCCGGAGCCTCTTTCTGGTGGGTCGTGACTGGAACACCTCACCAGGGAGGCATCTAGGAGGCATCCAAACCAGATGCCCGAGCCACCTCATCTGGCTCCTCTCGATGTGGAGGAGCAGTGGCTCTACTCTGAGCCCCTCCTGGATCACTGAGCTTCTCACCCTATCTCTAAAGGAGAGCCCAGCCACCCTGCGGAGAAAACTCATTTCGGCAGCTTGTATTCGTGATCTCATTCATTCAGTTACTACCCACAACTCGTGGCCATAGGTGAGAGTAGGAACGTAGATCGACCATTAAATCGAGAGCTTTGCCTTTAGCTCCCTCTTCACCACAACAGACCGATGGAGAGTCCGCATCACTGCAGACGCCGCACCGATCCGCCTGTAGAGCTCCATCCTTCCCTCACTCGTGAACTAGACCCACGAGATACATGGACTCCTCCACTCTGGGCAGGACCCTATTGCAGACCCGGAGAGAGCACTCCACCCTTTTCCGGCTGAGGACTATGGTCTCGGACTTGGAGGTGCTGATTCTCATCCCAGCCGTTTCACACTCGGCTGCAGATTGCTCCAGTGAGAGTTGAAGCTCACTGCCCGATGAAGCCAACAGAACCACATCATCTGCAAAGAGCAGAGACCCAATCCCGAGGCCACTGAACCGGATACCCTCAACACCTCGGCTGCGCCTAGAAATTCTGTCCATAAAGGTTATGAACAGAATCGGTGACAAAGGGCAGCCTTGGCGGAGTCCAACCTGCACTGGAAACGATTCTGATTTACTGCCGGCAATGCGGATCAAGCTCTGACACCGTTTGTCCAGGGACCGGACAGCTCGTACAAACGAGTCCGGCACTCCATACTCCCAGAGTACCCCCCACAGGAGTCCCCGGGGGACACAGTCGAATGCCTTCTCCAAGTCCACAAAGCACATGTAGATTGGTTGAGCAACTCCCATGCCCCCTCAAAGACCCTGGAGAGAATGTAGAGCTGGTCCACTGTTCCACGACCAGGGCGAAAACCACACTGCTCCTCCTACGACTGTACGACTATCCGACGGACCCTCCTCTCAAGCACCCCTGAATAGACCTTACCGGGGAGGCTGAGGATTGTGATCGCCCTGTAGTTGGAGCACACCCTCCGGTCCCCCTTTTTGAAGAGGGGGACCACCACCCCAGTTTGCCAGTCCAGGGGAACTGTCCCTGATGTCCACGCGATGCTGCAGAGGCGTGTCAGCCAAGACAGCCCTACAGCATCCAGAGCCTTAAGGAACTCTGGGCGGACCTCATCCACCCCCGGGGCCTTGCCACCGAGGAGCTTTTTAACCACCTCAGCGACCTCAGCCCTAGAGATAGAAGAGCCAGCACCAGCTACCCCAGGCTCTGCTTCCTCATCGGAAAACGTGTTGGTGGGATTGAGAAGGTCTTCAAAGTATTCCTTCGACCCAAGTCGAGGTCAGCAGCCCCCCATCCCCACTGTACACAGTGTTGACGGAGCACTGCTTTCCCCTCCTGAGCCCCCGGATGGTGGACCATAATCTCCTCGAAGCCATCCAGGAGTCATTCTCCATGGCCTCTGCAAACTCCTCCCATGCCCGAGTTTTTGCCTTAGCGGCCTTAGCCCGCCGATACCCATCAGCTGCCTCTGGAGTCCCATAGGCCAAAAAGGCCCGATAGGACTCCTTCTTCAGCTTGACGGCATCCCTTACTGCTGGTGTTCACCAACGGAACACAGCCCATTCGGACTCAATGTCCCCTGTCTCACCCGGGACATGGTTGAAGCTCTGCCGGAGCTTTCTCTTTCTGACAGGGGACTCTGCCAGACGTTCCCAGCAGACCCTCACAACATGCTTGGGTCTGCCAGGCCTGACCGGCATCCTCCCCCACCATCTGAGCCAACTCACCACCAGATGGTGATCAGTTGACAGCTCCGCCCCTCTCTTCACTCGAGTGTCCAGAACATGTGGCCGCAAGTCCGACGACATGACTACAAAGTCGATCATCGAACTATGGCCTAGAGTGTCCTGGTGCCAAGTGCACATGTGGACACTCTTATGTCTGAACAAGGTGTTCGTTATGGACAGTCCCTGACGAGCACAGAAGTCCAACAACAAAGCACCACTCGGATTTAGATTAGGGGGACCGTTCCTCTCAATCACGCCCCTCCAGGTCTTGTTGTCATTGCCTACGTGAGCATTGAAGTCCCCCAGCAGAACGAGGGAGTCCCCGGAAGGAGTGCTCTCCTACACCCCCTCCAAGGACTCCAACAAGGGTGGGTACTCTGAACTGCTATTTGGTGCATAAGCACAAACAACAGTCAGGACCCATCCCCCCACCCGAAGGCGGAGGGAGGCTACCCTTTCATCCACCGGGGTAAACCCCAATGTACAGGCGCCAAGTCGGGGTGCAATGAGCATGCCCACACCTGCTCAGCACCTCTCACCGGGAGCAACTCCAGAATGGAAAAGGGTCCAGCCCCTCTCAAGGACAGTGGTTCCAGAGCCCAAGCCGTGCGTTGAGGTGAGTCCAACTATATCTAGCCAGAACCGCTCAACCTCATGCACCAGCTCAGGCTCCTTCCCCGCCAGAGATGTGACATTCCACGTCCCTAGAGCTAGCTTTTTCAGCCAAGAATCAGACCGCCAGGGTCCCCGCCTCTGGCAGCCGCCCAGCTCACACTGCACCCGACCCCTATGGCCACTCCTGCAGCTGGTGAGACCACGGGAGGAGACATGTTCCATTAAAAGAAAGCTTTATTTTTACATATTGAAAAATTGTCACGGTTGTAGGAAAGGCTGGCAAATGGAGCAAGTCCTGATCCAGAGTTAGCTTGACAGTAATCCAAGGGATCCTTGAGGCTACACGAAGGAGTAGAAGAAAACAGGGTAAGTAATGACAATTGACCACAAGAGAAATACGAGTGAAGATCTGATTAACATGCTGTAAAGAGAGACAATCACACAAAGACTGGAGTTCCGGTAGATCCTCAAGTAGCAGAGTAAATGAGCTGCAGGCGAGTGTAATCATCGCTCCAGACTCCGGCCTGAGCCTCCATGGCAGCCCCACCTGTAATCTCAGGAAAAAATACCACAACACACAGCCAGAGCAAATCATGACAAACATACTATTAGAGACCAAATATTCACGTTCCAAATCAACTTTTTCTGAGTATGAACATACTGGTCAGTTCAAAATTAAGTTCAGGGACCAGAATGGTGCTGGTGTGAAAGCCCAGTGAGTTCTGTAATAAGCCCATCAATGAAACTATAGTTGGGCCAATACCGATAAATACCACAGAAACTAAATCATAATTCTTTTGTCATTGTCCAAGCAAACCACACACAAACACAGGAAGTTACAAAATCTTGTGGGATGACTGTTTTGAGTTGGTACAAGGAGAAGCTGCACGTGAGTCAGTTGTGCTAACATTTAGCATTTGCGTTATGTTAGCAATCTGGAGCCAGTACTAGAAAATCCCTCTAGCAAAACAGCGACATGCCTTAAACGCCTGCAGAGAGTGGTGAAGACTGCGTTCAAGATCACCAGGACTCCGCTGCCCTCTCTGCAGAGCATCTACCAGCACAGAGATTACAGGAGAGCTGCCTCCATCATCAAAGACCCCACCCACCCCAACATGGACTATTCATTCTCCTCCCCTTGGGCAGGAGATACAGGAGTCTGAAATGCAGGACAACCAGACTCAGAAACTCTTTCTTTCCCTCGGCCATCAGACTCTTGAACAGCTGATAGGAGTCTGTAACAGCAGCTTGCACCCTGCACACAGTGACTTTATATTGTCAGCACCACAGTAACTGTAATATTGTTTGCTGTTTTTATGCGTCTTATTATTTTTAATACATATTGCACATACATCTTATCATCTACCACATGACTTTGTAAAGCTAATCATTGTTTAATGTGGCACAATAGTTTATGCAGCACACTGCACATTTATGTACATTTATTGAGTTTTTAATCATATCTTTATCTTCTATCTTGTTTCAGTTTTTTTTATTTATTTTAGTTTATAATCTTTATGGCATTCAGTGTGGACGGCAAAGTAAGAATTTCATTGTTCAGGGAAACGTGTTTCCTTACTGTGCAAATTACAATAAATGCTTTGAATCTTGAATATGCAGGGCTCAAGTTTCCAAAGGCAGCCTTCCAGCAACCAAATAAAGCATTTGGGTTGCTATCACGTGAAAGAGCACAAGGAGTTTGTTGCCTTAAAGGAAAAACACAATGAAGTGCAGCAACAACAACAACAAAAAAATTTAAATTAAAATCTATCGCATGTTTTTTTATATCATAATTCAAATGTTGCTGCAGAGTCAATAAAATGAGTGACAGATATATTAATGTTGAAATAATGGACATAATTGTGGGTTGAGAATTGATAAAAATCTCATTTTAGGGCAGCACAAACTCACCTCAGAATGTTTGATATGTACTTTCCAAGGAACAAATCAACAAAGCAATACCCGTCTCCATGTCCTTTTTATCCCATTTTATTTTTGCATAAAACACCTGCAGTGCGACATTAAAGTGATATTATAATAAGAGGCAGAAGCAGCGGAGGGAATAAGACGGCAGGAAGCTGCAGAGTGAACGCTGATTTGTGGGAGATGCCTAGCAGTGGTGCATCCTCCTCCTCCTCTTCTTCTTCAGCAGCTCGTCAGGGTTTGATGTGGCAGAGCGAGACGAGCGCTCAACCTCTCTGAGAGCACACAGCGAGAGAGGCAGAGACAAGCTCATTTCAGGGCCGACTAATTTCTCCATTATAGGTGCACAATTATCCCAGTGTGACTGCGAACACAGATATGGGGATATCAGAGAGGTGAGGAGAAGGGATGAGTGAGGAAGTGTTCCTGAGAGAGAGGAAGAGGAGGGCAGAGGGGTGGAGAGGAAACATGTGTGAAGGAAGAGACTGGAAGTTTTTCATCTTTAATTGTGATCGGGGGGAGAGTTTAGCAGATTAATCTGAGACAGCTGCTGTGTGGGAAACTCAAACACACTCTGAGTGAACAAAACTACAGAGAAAATACACCCACCTAAAAGATGGAGACCTGACATCTTCACACTCAGACTCTCCTCTCCACAGGAGAAAAAATACTGTTAAATCTGATAATATTGCAGAGGGAAATTAATTTCTAATGCTGGAACAAGAGGGATAATGTCCACAATGAAAACATGCACACACAGCTGATATCCAAACCAGCAGCAGCACGAGATAGCAGGCAGTACAGAAAGTCCATAATACAGCCTGGACAGCTGAGGATTAATGAAGAGCAGGAGTCCTCTTTGTGAAACTTGTCTTTTCCTTTTAAAAGGAGACAGAAAACAGGCAGCCATTAATCCATAAGAGAGAGAAAAAAATGACTGCAGCAAAGATAACTAGACTTTTGTGTGCAATTCTTTCATTTATCAGGTTTCTGTAAAGCACTATTTGATTATACGTCTCAAGAACACAAATGAACGTATAAAGAAATTCAAGGACAAGCTGAAACACTTAACAATGTATCCCTTTAATATTCTGAATACAGAGTGAATTTCTTTGTTGAAACTAAATTAAATCTAAAACATTTCACTTTAAATCTTAGTTCTTTCCTTTCTTTCTTCATTTTATTGGCTGAATAAGATCCATATTTCTACATGAACACAGTTACTCAGCATACTTACAGGCATCTGCAACTTTATGTTATCCAACAAGTCTGACACAGACAGAACTCTGAGAACTTGGAGTGACTTTTTCTTCCCACACATTGGGGCAAAGATAACTAATGAGATTACTTGACAGTGCTGTCAGAGAAGTTTTGTGCATTGCGAACTATATAGCAGGCAAGGGGCATCATACATGGCCCTGTCCACATTTGGATTGTCTAGGCAAGTGGTTAAAATAATTACAAGGTGAGTTTGAAGCATCTGTAGTCTGTGTACAGTCAGCTCTCACTGGCTTCTGATTGTATGGGTTCGATACTTGACGAGGCCTGAAGTTACAGTCGTCCCTTTGTGCACACATTTTTAACATTTATGAAGTTTCATTACTTTACTTTAGACTGTTACACACTAGGATGAGAAGAGGAAGGAACCAAGAAGACAGGAGACAGGCAGAAATCAGAACTAAGACTATCTTAGATTTTTATAAAAAGTGCTGCAAGGGCAGGATGTCCAAATAACTGAATTGGAAACTAAATCAATCAGGTAAGAACTGTATGCAATTTATATACCCGCAATGTCCACCTGCCAGGTCCACCTGTTCACTGCTTGGTTAAATTTATTTAGCATCTTTCCAGCCCAACTGCAACACTAAGTGCTTTACACACACACACACACACACACACACACACACACACACACACACACACACACACACACACACACACACACACACACACAGAGCAGTTGATAAATATGCAATCAAGCATTACAATAGTCTAAAACAATCAACAGAACAGCTAGAAGTTAATAACATTGAATGTTTTAGTAAATGTAACACAATCCTCTATAGAGCTAACCACATGGTAGCAACTCAAAACATTTAGTCAGCCAGACATGATCAAGATGACTTTCTGAAGTTCAGACTGAGCATTAGAATGAGGAAGAAAGGGAATTTACGTGACTTTGAACGGGGCATGGTTCCTGGTCTGAGTTATTTCAGAAACTGCTAATCTACTGGAAATGTCTTGTTGGTGTCAGAGGTCAGAGGAGAATGGGCAGACTGGTTGGAGATGATAGAAAGACAACAGGAAGTCAAATAAGCACTGGTTCCAAAGAAGGCATGCAGAACAGCATCTCTAAACACACAACATGTCCAACCTTGAAGCAGATGGGCTACAGCAGCAGAGAACCACACCGGGTGCCTCCTGTCAGCTAAGAACAGGAAACTGAGGCTACAATTCACACACACTCACCAACACTGGACAATAGAAGATGGAGAAACGTTACTGGTCTGATGAGTCTCTATTTCAGCTCCACATTCAGAATTTGTCAAAATTTAGTGGAAACATCACGAAAACGTGGATCCATCATGCACTGGATAAACAGTTCAGGCTGCTGCTGGTGTAATGGTGTGGGCGATATTTTCTTGTCCCACTTTGGTCCCTTAGTACCAACGTGGTCTGGTTTAACCACCACAGCCTCCCTGAATATTGTTGCTGACCATGTCCATCCCTTTATGACCACAGTGGAACATCTTCTGATGCTACTTCCAGCTTGATAATGCACCACGTCACAAAGTTCAGATCATCTGCACCTGCTTTCTAGAACATGACAATGAGTTCACTGGATTCCAACGGCCTCCAGAGTCACCAGATCTCAATCCAACAGAGCAACTTTGGGATGCGGTGGAACGGGAGTTTCTCATCATGGATGTGCAGCCGATAAACCTGCAGCAACTGTGTAATGCTGTCATGTCAGCCTGAGCCACAGCTGGGGAAGAGCAGTCAGCTTCCAAGGTTGGTGGGTTGATTCCAGGATTCCCCTGACTGCATGGCTAAGTGTCCTTGGGTAAGACACTGAACCCTGCATTTCCTTTGGATGTGTTTATCAGGGTGTGAGTGTGTGTGAATGGGTGAATTTGACATGCAGTGTAAAGTGCTTTGAGTGGCCAAGCTGACTGGAAAAGAGCTACTTAAGTATATACAGTCCATTTATCATCAATTTCACCATGTCAATATGGAGCGAAATCTTTGAGAGATGTTTCAAACTTCATCACAACTTCAGCTTTCAGGCCTCCAGTAAGGAGAAGTAGTGGTCCTCTTCCCAAATCATAATAATTCTAAAGTACCTTCCCAAACAGCACAGAACTATAATATAGCTGATGAGGATAAAATGAATTTAATGCAGTAATTCCAGACTGTTTAGAAATAGGTGGTCACGGCTACAATCTGTCAGTGACATTTGCATTAACTGGCTGCAGAATCAACATCTGTCACTCATCTGGTTTCTGATGTGCATGCTTTACGATCTCAGGCAGCAAAAATGTGTAATCATAATTGCTAAACAGTTGAGCAGCTTCCTTCCATCTCGGTTTAATATGTGTTGTTATTTAATGCTTCAGTTACTTAAATGGATTCAGTCAGCTTCTTCTTGTTTGAGCTCATTGTCTCTGTATAAAGCTGCTCAGAGTGATGGCAGTGTGTGTGTGTGTGTGTGTGCATGTGTGTGTGAAGTCCATTATTAGACTCTGTTCCGTTGTAGTTTGATGATGCTGCCTGACACGTTGCTGCAGGGCTACTTTCTTATGGAGTGCAGATTTGAAAGATTTTACAGAGGTGACGACAGTTTGATGTGTTATTTTGCTGACTTGAGCTGTTTCAGAGGAACTATAAGTGCACACATTTGAAGTTTAACAGGAAGAATTTCTTAACTATTTTCACTCTGCTCCATGTGGTTGTGCTAATTTTTTGTCCTGCAGTGTTTGGCGACTAAATAAAAGAAAACAGAGCCAGTTGTTTTCACCCAGTTTCTCCCTCTCTTTGTCAACACTCGTGTGGCACTGAATATAGAACAAGAAGATAATACCGACTATATCCGCAGCACTACTAGTCTGAGTCAGTAATATGCCACTGCTTGTAACCAACAGGCTGATGGTGGGAAATGAGAGGCTGTCAACTCAGACCAGTAATATATATCAGTCTTTTTTATTGTTTGAAGATTTGGTTATGAAAAGGAAAAGTAGTCATTCATCTTTTATTGTATAACACCTGTGTTGGCCTTATTCCATTGGCTTCCCGTTTTTATTTATTTTGTTTGTTTGTTTGTTTTGTTTTTTTAGGTTTAATCCTAAGATTTGTTAAGTGTTAAGATTGTTTAAAAATATTTAATGATCATACCCTATAAATGGAGCCCATCTACATCCTTATAACCCAGCTAGAATACTAAGGTCAACCAATCACATTTATTTTCATGCTCAAAGATCCAAGCATAAAGTTAGAGGTGTGTTTTTGCCATTTTAAATATATGCAATAACCTATTAATACAAGACCTGGTCAGCTCTTAAAACACCGATCAAATTAATCTAGGTCAATTCAAGTCAGCTTTTTATTGTTGAGCACCTGTTTCCAACAGTCATCTTAGGTCATTTTACAGGCACAGTTCAATTTAATCTAATTCATTGTGGTCCAATTATAATCCAACTTGAAAAAATGAAGGCAAGAGGGGTCTGATAACTGAAGGTTCTGTCTCCCAGTCTACTTTTAGAACCTCAAGGAACTACAAGTAAACCTGCAGTCTGAGAGTGAAGATGGGGAAATCTGGAACTCTGAGATCTTTATGATCCAACGGAGTTTGGTCACCAAAAGATTTACATGCAGAAGAATGAGAAGAATTTTAAATTTGATTCTGGATTTATTCAGTGTTTTATTGTTTGGTTGCTCTTTGTGTCTTGAAATTTCACTGTTGATCACTGTGGTTCAACTCATGTTTTAAATAAAAGTAATTCAAGACCACATGGTACAATCTTATTGTAAAGTATGCAGATGATTCTACAGTAGCGGGCCTGATTCGAAACGTCTCCTAAATCTTCTCCTAAATGTTGACAAAACAAAAGAACCCATTGTTGACTTCAGGAAAAGCCCACCCTGCCAATCTCTACTGATTATTAACAACACAGCAGTGGTAGAGAGCACCAAGTTACTGGGGGTGCACATAACAATGTATCCTGGACCCAGAGCACCACCTGATAAAACAAGATTTTGGAGTCAGATTTACAGTTGTAAGAACTCGATATCTCATCGGCATTCCTCTCTCTCTCACACACCAACACAAACACACACACAGGAACATAATTGGCCTGTTACAGGTTGTTCATCAAGAGGATAACAACAGAAAGTAGAATTATTCACTTAACTCACTCAAAAAATTTTTTTAGAAATCATTTTTTATATAAGGTGTGTCCCAATTCATTGCCTGCACACTTTGAAGTTGCAGATTTGTCGGCTACATATGTCATTGTGGTGCACAAAGCACTGTCCCGATTCACAGAATCTGAAGGAACCTCCAAATCCACCCTTCATATCCGCACTTTGTTTGGCCTCAACGAAGGCTGCTGGTGATGCATCCTTCGCAGCCTCTTTTCTCCCAGAATTCATTGTGCACAATATGGTGGCGAATCTGCAACCAAGCTCAGAAGAGTACGTTTTAGGTTTCAGTTACACTTTTGTAGAAACGTTACAAAACCAATTACATTAAAAATATTCTCGTAAAAATGGTGACATTAAAATTCTGTAATATTTGATATTCATGGATTTTTAAGGGGTTAATGAAGTGTGTACCAGCTGAAAAACAGCAGAGCCTCAGACATGTTTTTTTTTTTGTTGTTGTTTTTTTACTGTCAGTGTTACCGGTCTGGGTTAGCGTTCACTAAAGTGTCCTATGAGTAATTTCAGAGGTTTAAGTGATTTAACGTCCTATGTTGTTGCTATGGGAAATTCTTGTTGGCTAGGTAGGCTGTCCCATTTCAAAAACGTTAACGGACTTCGAAGTGTGTAGACTACTGAGGACACTCCATAGCCTATGTAGTGGGAATTGGGTCACAACTATAGTCTCATCTACTTTTAAAAAACAAAAACAAACATCCATATGTGGTCTTACTTTTTCTTGTATATGAAGTCCATGCACCTGCTCCATGAAAAGAGATGATGGCCAAAGGTCTATCTTATTCCACCTGTATGTTTGTTTTCAGTCTTTTTGTTTTAGTTTATATATATAATCCTCCCTCTGGGGAGTCAGACAAAGCAGAGCATAAAATAAGCAAACAGCTGCAGGGCACATGCCTGGCTGACTTTAGCTTACACATTTAGTAACGAGTGTCTGTAGAAGCATGGTACCAATGAGCACCAGCTCACGTGTGTCTGCCTCACCTTATCACTTTTCTCCACAGTTTATTGTCTGATCAGTGAGATTAATTATGTTACACACTTACACTAAAGACATTACACAGACTGTAGAAAGTCATGGTATATAATAATTCTTTCTGTAAACTTTATATTGGCAACATGCTGAGAAACAGAAACTGTTGCGCGCCATACAACCACGGGTGTATGGGATTGCGCATTCAGAGGTGAGGCTCGGGTCGCTGCTGCGTCATCTCGGGTTTCTGCCCTGTATTTGATCGAGAAATGACTGCACTTCGCTGATAGAGTATACTGACCAACGGCATATCTCTATGGTGCGGCAACTGTTCAGCTGCAGGCCGGGAGAGCCTCCAGAGTGGTGAGGATGGCATAGAAGATTATAGAGACTTCTCTTCCTTCCATCAAGGACATGGGTGCCAAATGCTGTCTGTTGTGTGTAAAAAACATAATCAGAGACTGCACACAACCACATCACGGAGAAGTTCTCTCTGCTGGCCTTTGGCAGGAGGTACCACAGCCTGAGGTGCAGAACAGCCAGGCTCTGCCACAGCTTCGTACCTCAGGCCATAAGACTTCTGACCTGCAAAAGTCTATTGTCAGCTCTGAGGATGATACAATAATCCACTGCAATAATGTCATTGCAATAACCCAGTACAGTATTCTTGTGCACCTTTACCACTTTATTATGTTTACTGACTTTATACTTTTTATACTTTTACTGTGTGTTTAAACATTTCTTTTTCAGTTATTTTTTTTAATTGTTTCAGTCTATCTATCGATCTATCTATCTATCTATCTATCTATCTAACTATCTAACTATCTATCTATCTATCTATCTATCTATCTATCTATCTATCTATCTATCTATCCATCCATCCATCCATCCATCCATCCATCCATCTAATTATATCTTATTAGTAAAGGACTGAAATACAGAGGAAAACAATGATTTAGGCTCTTTCTTCCTTCCTTCCTTCCTTCCTTAAGCGAGATGACCAAAAGTGAAATGATAGTGATGAGTTCATGGTTTCCTAACTGGACTCTTTGGACTGTTTTTTCCCCCCTTTTCTAAGTTCAAGTCCCTGATCTCTATTTGCACTGATAAATGAGAAGATGTGTGTGGTAGTAGGCATGTTTTAGATAATCTCAAATAATCTTAAAAGTTTTTTGTGCACTCTGCTACTCATCTGTTTTTTTCCTCTCCACACTTGTGGATTTTCAGCATTCACACTCGACATCCTGAGTAAAATGCTTTCTTTTGCTCCTCTGTTTCCCCTCCTACTCTTCCAATTAGAGAACTCTCCCAGGAACCAATGCAACATTTGTCTCCATTAGTAATGTAGGTTATGAGGAGAGAGCTGTGCATTGTGGGTAAAGCCCAGATGAAAACTTCCTGGAAGCCTCATACAGAGATCCAATTACAACCAGTGAGCAGCATGCTATGAGAGGGGGAAGCCAGTGAGAATCCCCTTGCTGCTCCGAAGCAGCTTGTACTGCTGATTTCAGCAAATGCTATAAATCACATGGCCTGAACATCGATTAGCTCAGCCTGCTATTATTCTGACTGCTAGTCAGCGAGCAGGGTGGGGTTACATAATCAGCTCAGAGGAAACACAAAACACTTCAGAGGGGACTTCCAGGCCTCATGAAGCCACCACAAAGGCTGGATTTTTAAGAAGGAAAAGAAAAAGAAAGAAAGAAGAAGACACATTGTTCTTTGTCTACCACATGTACACCAGTTGGTCAGATTACAGATCTGCTTGCTGTAAGGCAGACTTGGCCTTCCTCCAGCCCACAGGGAGGTGGTAACACACTTGAAACTGCTAGCTGACAAAAACATCACAATGTGCCACTTTTTCTTATTGGTATTTCCAGTTTCTATTGGACATCGATGAAAGGATGACGTGCTTCCAATTAATTTCAGCTTTGTATATTTTCCAAAAAAACTGTTTGTTGATTAACAAAACTCAGCCATTTGGTATTTTATTACAGAAACAAGTCGGATGCAGCTGGCATATTTTCTTTTATTAAATTTGGGTGATCCAGATCTTTTTGTACATTCAAAATAACATAAGCCCATGAGATTTTTTTATTAGTTTGGCACATGTTTGAAAGCGCAGAAACAAAAGTATGTGAAAAATATCTTAAACTGGCTTAATTAAACAGTATTACAGGGTACCAGGGATGTTTATGGGCCTTGTGTCCAAAATCTGTTTAAAGTGAGGATCAAGTTTTTGTTGAAATGAGATATTTTAATGACCAACAAATACTTCCGTCCACTCTATAATCTTCTTAGCCCATAACTATAATCTGACAAGAAATGAACATCAGAACACATCAGTTGTTATGAAGTGCTTTGAAACCTCTGCGAGAACGCCTTTCATCGATTACTGCACATTCAGCACAGATATCACACATACAGAAAACTGATGGAGAAGTTGTATCACAACCTGAACTGTTCCACAACCATCTGGACCGGGATAAGAAACTTCTTCAAAGACTGCCCACAAATAGTGAAGTTTGATTGCTACAGCTCCTCCACCCTGACATTCAGCACTGATCCCCACAGGGCTGTATGTATATGTTTTGTTGCGATAGGGTTTGGCCCTGCAATGAACTGGCTACCTGTCCAGAGTGTACCCTGCCTTTTGCCTGATAATTGTTGGAATAGGCTCTAGCTTCCTTAGTAAAGAAAATAAATGAATAAATGAAATCGGGTTGACCAAAAATCGACAAGGAAAATGAGCCAGGTGCCCACTGAGGGACAAAGTTAGAAAAACATATGAATTAAAAAACATAAGAAACAAAAGTTGTTGAAAGCAGTTGTTTTAATTATTTTTTTTTTTAGTTTGGAGTCAGAACTGAAGCGTTCATAGTGTCAAAATCAGAATCTAATTAGGTATTAATTTATAACACTTTTGTTCTGATAGCTGCTGGAAACTGTTTCTTGTATCTATCCACCTGCTTTTTATGTTAACACACATATCTGTGTTTGTATGTGTGTGTTTGGATGTCCGTGTGAGGACCCCCTCCCTGTCCGGACAGATCGTCACGTCTCTCCACCAGCTGACAGGTTCAGCTTCCTGCTCAAAGACGAACTCTGAACAAGGACGAAGAGTCGTCCGGAGTTAATCCTGCTGCGTGTTATTGCCACTCACAGATGAACTGATCCACAGCGACGGCATCATGGCGAGCTGCAGCCATGCGTGGACGATCCTTTATGAGACATACTGTATGTTAGAAAGCCAGTCAGTGTGATTATCAGGACATTGTCATTGTTTGTCAAACATTTGTTCCTGCTGTGTTGGACACAGAACAAGAACAAGTAAAAAAAAAAAGAAAAAGAAAAATAGACATTGCATAGAAAATATATGAAATATCTCTGTTGTACTTCAATGCAGTTAAACTTAAAATACTTATGCAGCTTTATGTGGTTTAAAATGGTATCTTTCTATTAAAATATGACATGTTTCTTTCAATTTTCCACCCCAATCTGCTTAAAAGAACATTGACTCAAAGTATAACCAGTGTTTGTAACAGAAGTAATACAAAGACATTGATTTGTGCTCTGTGGGGAAGAAAATTGTCTCTCTTCATTGTGGTCCCATCCTGAAAAGATCAGAAGGCTCACAAACGAAATAATATGTTGAAATTGCACATGCTGAAACAAAGCACAGCAAAGCATCAAACACCAGGATTTTGGTTCTGGCCTGGCAAATGCTCACATGCTGTCAGGAACTGTAGGAAATAAAGGAATTGTTGAAAAAGCACAGTCCACTTTTTGCTTTGTCTTTTAACAGTTGTCTGAGTAGGTCATAAATGAAAAATCCATCAATTTTCTTTCTCTTTACCAAGGTTCTTTACTTTACTAAGAGCTACAGATCTAGGAGGAAAAGCGAGACATCCACGAACACACAGGCTGATAGAAGTGTGGAGAGTTGCCCCCACGTCTGTGGTGGATCTTTGCCTCAAGCATTTCCGGTATGGTGAGATTTCTGTAAAATTATAGGATATGGAGCGTCAAATCACAGCTGCATTTAATAAGTTTTACATCTCATAAAGAGGCATTTCCATCTGAAGAGAGCAACATGCCATCTTCCCGGGAAAAGACGCCGCATCCTTCTGCAGAGCATCATTTATCCAAAGGGATGAGGAGAACGATCAGAATAATCAAAATTAAGACAGAACAGCAAAATCTCCTCACAATAATTACAGGGGATAAATCACATTTTTACATCCAAAAGACACTTCAATGCTGTTTTGCACAAACTACAGAGCTGATGTACATCACCTTCCTCTGCAGATCTTTATGCACCAGTTTACTCACTGCAAGGACATGACGCAGGAGAAAGTCTGCTCTGTTTGGATTGAATGTAGGACCCCTGTATTTCTACTTTCAGAGACCTGGAACAACTCGGCTTTGATGATGAGCGGCTCACCTTCAAACTGCTTCAGTTCAAAAGTTTGGGATTATTAAAGGATGTGCTGCTGCACCCAAACTGACCAAACACACTGTTTCAGCTCTGATAAAGCAATAAAAACCAAATCCTGTTATTTCAGTGATGTATTTATAGGTAAAAAAAAAAAAAAAAGGTGCCTCATATTCAAATCAGGTTCAACAAACTCTGAGTCAAATCTGAAACTCTGACTCGGAAAAAATCTGAGTTTTCAGTTCCAGATCAGCTGCTTTGAGGTGGTTTAATCGACTCGGAGTATATTTACCCACAGTTAGGCGCATGCATGATCTGTAATTAAAATGCATCATAAATGAAGCTCAGATACCTGGATTCACTATGGTAACTGCTGACAAAAAGCTACCAGTTATTTCACATCATTGGAGCAAGAGGTTCTCTGATCAGCATATGAGAAATACAGACAGATATTCCAAAAAAAATGAAATGCTGCTGCAGCAGAAAAAAAGCATTATGGGAAGAAACTGCCACCTGAGTCAATGTGGAAAGTGGAATCCACTGGTCTACTGAGTTGATATCCAACTTTATTAAAACTGCAGCATGTGGGTTAAAACATTGGCGAATAAAACAATAAAAAAAAAAACAACAACAACAAAAAAAAAAAAAAACAGAGTTTTATTTGGGTTTAATCCCATTGGAGAAAAACACACATGAAGGTGAAGCAGAGAATATTAACACAACCTCCAGAAATGTAAGGCTCATTGTTGTAGACCAGGGAACTGGTGGATATACAAAGGAAATAGCCACAGTAGAAAACCCTGCTGATTTTGCCACATATGGTATTTTACAATCTACTGAAGCAGACTGATCTCTTTCTATCACAGGAGGAGGAAGAGACATGTCTGCTGGGATTTAGAGGCTGATAGAGGTCTTTACTGTGTAACTAATTGTAGATCTCTACTTATTCACACAACATGACTTTTATCATGGCTTGACGCACTTTTATCTTTCCAAAATGTTCCACATTGCCAAAAAAAAAATCCATTAAAAAAAAGAAAAAAAGCTGCTGTGAGGTCAACTCATGTCCACAGTGCGTGATGCTGAATATGTATGTATGGAAAATTGGAGAAAATAAGTAGAAACTCATGGTTTCTTTAAAGTAAACCTGAATCAGGTTATGTTGCCATGGTGACAGCCTCACTTCTCTTTCTGGAATGGAAAACCCTGAGATTCCCTCAACCCAGGGTTAAGAGTTTTTACGTGACCTGCTTGCTGGAATACCTCCCCAGTGAGTCATCTTCTAAACCAAACCAAGTGCTTTGGTGCATCGATACAGAGGAGAAGCTTTAAAAAAGAGAGAAAATGGCAGCAACGGGATTTTTCCCCAAGACCTAAACACCCCCCTCTCAGGTGGTTGGTGTGCCACCCCACACACCCCTTAAAAAGTTACTGTTGCTGGAAGACGTGAAAAGAAGCCTGGGAGTAAAATGTCGGCCATGGAAGTGTCAAGAAAACAAGAAAATTCTGTTTAAGGAATATTTCTTAAACTAATTTGACATGTTTTTTTTCCCCATAGGTTTGAATGTTAAATCAGCTTTGAACATTGTAGCATGAGCAGATGCTGCAAACTATTATTATTATTATTATTTTACATAATAAAACAAAAACAAATCTAGATAATAATAATAATAATAACAATAATAACAACAATAATAATAATAATAATAATAATAAATTATACTCAGTAACAAAAAAAAGAAACAAAATGAAAAGACGAAATAACATTTTTAGACATTTTCTTTAAATTATAACTGATTCTAGAAGAAGGCGTAGGCAGAAGACATGTTTCCACGGCACAAACTGGTCTCATCAGGAGGATGGAGAGTTATAAAACTAGATGTTAGCAGACTTCATAAACTAAACAGGGTTAGGACATCAGATTAAGGTAAAAACAATGAAGAAATCCCCCCAGTCTGCAGCTCCAACATCCTCTTAACTACCTCTTCTGGTATCAGTCTTTCCACCAGATGTTGAAACTGCAGCTGGGATTTGTTCCCATTCAGCTACCAGAATGTTATCAACGACCAGCAGTGATGGCGGGCGTTTGGGTCTTGTTCACTATCGTTGTTGGACAGAGGCTGAATAGAAGTCATTCACACACCAAAATGAACAAAGTGGAAGACGGCCGACTTCGTCACTGATCTGTTCTGTTGCGAGGGGGCAGCAGGAGTTCAGCAGCACCATATCTTTGTAAGTGTGTGTTCATGTGTGTGTGAAATGGCTGTAACACTATTAGACCTCTGAGAGGGAAACAGGTTGTATCAATCTGCAGAAACAGGGCCGCTGCTGCCGAGTGATGGGACCGGTGGCGTGAACCCGCTGACAGGTCAATTATTCCTGCGGCTGAATTACAGCATATAAAATCTAACCCAGCAGAGGAAGCGGAGACGGAAACACCCTACGGATAAAACCTGCCACTTCCTATATACTGACCCCACACCCCTCCATCCCCTCCAAATGGTAAAATCAAAGTTCACTCCTGGATACCATCAGAGACCGTGTTTCTCTGGGTGAAGAACAGCCATCAAACCCTCATAAGTCAGCCTTGTTGTTGTTTGTTGTCGTTTTTCTTTTTATTTCAGGGGATTGGAGTCACAGCAGAGGGCTGAGCGGAGCACAGGACTGCAGCTCATGATGATGGCTGCAGGCAAAGGAGGTCAGAGGTCAGAAGAAAGTAATTTAAAAGAAAAAAAAGAGGAATTTACTAACAAAGCAATGATGGAAATCCAGCAGACCTGACAGGCTGAGACGTCTTCAGGACTGTAAACAAAAACTATAAAACAGAAACATGAAAAAAGGCATAAATTGGACGGCGAGTATACATCAACTGTTCAGAAGGATTTGACACTGTTATTAAAATAAAACAATAACAGCTCCGGCTAAATGCTTTTCTTTGTTTTTAATTTTTACATTTTCTGATGACATGTATGTTCATATTTCCTCATATTTGTAGATGATGTCTGTATCACTTATATCTATATATTTGCACTTGACACAACACAACCTTGCAAGTATATTTATTCTGTATATCATAATCGATATAAAAATCTGTATATTATGTGCACCTAAAGTTATGCATGTGTCTGTATTTTCTCTCTGTACATGCTGTGAATTTGCACGGATAATTATTGAACTTCTTGTTAGTTGCCAAACTGCACTTCATTACTCTGTCCCTGTGTAATAACAATAAAGTCTAATATAATACTCAGCTATACAAGGACACAGGTCCTTATTCCACTGATGTTAATCATTTGTTTCAGTGGTGCAATGACCATTATCTTGTTGGTAAGACAAAAACAAAGAAAAAAGAACAAGGAAATGGTGCTGGTGCAAGCACTGGAGGTCTATAACGCTGCTTTTCATTAATAATGAAGTAATCAACCAGGTTAAATCTTAGAGGTGTCTTCTTGTTACACTGATCACCTCTTCAGCAGGAATGACCACATTGATTATTTGTGTTCTCGTTTACAGCAAAGACAGTTTTCTTTTACGAAGACTGATGGTGTTTGGTGTGAATTAGAAAATGTTTCTGTTTCATCAGGTTGTTGGAGAGCATCATTAGGTACAGTATGTCAGCATGCAACGGCAACTTCTCCACACAAGCAAAGGCTAAGCTGCTATATGTGGTACAATCTGAAGGTGATGAAGGTGATAGGGAGGACTGGAAACCTCTCCCCCCAACCCATCCATGAGCAGGCTGTACTCAGACAAGTACAGAGAGTATCTATGTGGTATCTGAACCTTCAATTGGAACCAGCTCCCAGTTTGGCTTGAGGAAGCAGAAACCCACTACCTTTCAGGTCAAGCTTTAAACTTTTCTTTTTGATAAAACTTACGGCTTTTTGTCCGTGTGCGCCGTGTTCCAGCTGCACCCTGGCTTTTGTTCCTCCTGCATCAACTCACACCGGGCGTGTGTCAGACACGGAGCGAGTGCAGTCCGTGTAGCTGGATCCGCAAGATCACAAAACCACAGGACAATTGCAAGATCACGCACGGTGTTGTCAGTTCACGCATAACTACCATGGATAAAGGTCGGAGAGGCTGTAGGGACGGATTGACTGCCACGTTTCCGTCAGTCTGCCTCATGGCAGCTGTGGCTACACATGTAGCTTACCATCACCAAGTATGAAAGAGGAGTGACTGAATACTGGATACAATATAAAGTGTTTTGTGTCCGTTGATAAGCGCTCTATAGGTCTGATCTATTATTATTATTTATTATAAAGAGGGCTGTAAACAAATTGTCACTCTGCCTGTCTAGCCCCTCACTGATTGACCTCTAACCTGACGTCACCAGTGATGATGGAAAGCTTACACAGATTGCAAATCATCATGGGGCATTGAGCTTAATGAGTTCTGGCTTGTTGACCCTTAGCCATCCCTAGAGTTATGCTACTATAGACTGAGGCTCCTAGGGGGTTGTCCCATGATGCACTGGGCTTCTCTGTTCTCATGTAGATGATATTAGCTACATTCACATGGATAAATATTTCATATATCCAATTAAAATCAATCTGATCAGAGATTCCAGCTGACATGTTTACAGTAGATAAAGTGAGCTGATCAGTTGTAAATTTACATGATGGACAGATTTATTATGATCAGAATGCTTTTGCAATGTGCAATTCCTACTCAGTTTTTCTTATTAGAACCTTGACCATTTAAATGATAAATGATCCTTTGTTGTATCCGTCACTGGAAATGGTAACAAGTCCTTTTTTGCAAGTCCAAGAGAAGTCTCAAGTCTTATGGCTCAAGTCCAAGTCAAGTCACAAGATACTTTTAGTAGTGATAGGTAATCTGCCATGCAACGCCTGCCATCTGGTCTGCTTAGAGGACTGAGTGTTTTATTTTTATTTCTTTTAATTGCTGTTATCTATTTTGGTGTGTGAAGGCTTGTTTTATTTTAATATGCATGAATTACTTTTATTTTATTTTTTTATGTAAAGCACTTTGTGTTGCCTTTAGCAAGGAAAGAGCTTTGTAAGTAACGTTTGATTTGATTTGATTTTAATTAATTTTGATCCAAACTTGCAGGTCCAATAACTATTCCCTACAAATCTAAATCAGCAACAGCTGTACATTTCTAATAAACGACCGAATAAAACCGTGTTGTTTACAATGGATCTGATCAAAGTTCGGTCCCACTTTAGCATCATCATGGCAAAGTCACACTTTATGGAAGCTGTTCAGTAAATGTCTCATTCTTCTTCTGAACACAGTCAGTGGAGCCAGTCTGATGCTAACGTTTACACTGGTGTGGCTCTAAGCTAGTTGCTAACATAGATGCTAACACTAGCTTCATATTACATTGACTGTCCTCTCCAGGTGTGTTTTAAGGTAGATGAAGGTGGATGTAGTGGTTCCAACATCCTGGATTTTTACACCACAGACGTTCAAGTTTGCTTTGCTTATATTAGTCCTGTAGTGGAAAGCCCCAAGCCCTCAGATCTAAAGGGAAACTCCCTTTCCCAACAAATGGTCAGGAACTCCTCTCTGCTTGACTGCTAAGAAGTATGGTTGGTTGTCATACAGAATTGGTTAAAGTGAAAAGATTTGCTCTTTCCAGTAATGTTTCTGTCTTAAAGATACAGTGTGTAGCTTATTTGTCACCTAAACTCAAGTATTGCTAACATAAATACGTATTTTACCATAGGCTAATCACAATCACATCCAAACTAAAAGTGTTCCTATAGCTTAGAATGACTTATTTATGAATACATAGGTGGAGGTGCACCTAACTGGAGGCTGCCATGTTGCATCGCCCTCTTTGAATACCGTACTCTGAAATGGAGGACCATCCATCCTCTTTGTCAGGAGAAAACAAGATAGGTAAGTTAATTCAATCTAACAGTGAAGTTTATTTTGCCGTTATGTTAGAAACAGGGCAGGGTAGTCTATTACTTTATCCTCCCATTTAAGTTGGATCACTTACTATTACTTGCTATATAAAACAGCAGAAACGGCTAATTTGTTATTTAGCCTACAGCAGAAAAGCTCTGTTACAACAGTTTTCAGTTGTTGTTACTCTTCACAGAAGTCATACCAGTAGGCGACCATGCGCTTCTTTCAGACGTATTTTCCGAGAGCTTTCCCTCGTGTTTCATAATTTATTTCAGCAGATTTGTCAATGGGGGTGGGGGTAGTGTCCTCCTTCTAATCAGACAAAATAGACCAAAGTAATACCAGTATCTCATTGTGATTTAATCACCAGAACCACAAGCATTCAAATGCAAAAATATCTCTCAGATAATAATTAATTTGAATCAATACATCGCCCACCTCCCTTGATAAATTAGTTGAAATTCATGTTATTAAACACAGAGTAATGTTACAGCACGGGATCTTCCTCTTGCAGCACCAACAGGTCTACTCCCCCTGCTTTGGCTCCTTCTACCGCTCCCCTTTTCTCTCCCCTTTTCTCTCCTGCTTTTTCTCCCTTCATCGGATGATCTCTGAGTCTGCAAGTCACAAAAAACATTTCACACGATAACACATGCTATTAGCAGTAGCTTGGTACCAAATACACGGAAGGCATGCTTGTAACTTATCGATATTAAAAAAAAACAATAACAAAAAACAAAAAAAAAACAGAATTATGTATCGTTCTGTACCTCATCACCTGACGGGACACTCAGCTTTCTGTGAGATGTTGATATTTTCACATTTATGACTCTCCACGGCTTCTGTAGTTGTAATAACATGCTTAAACAGTGAGGTTCCAGTAGAGCACTACTCGGTTGCTTGCATTATATTAGCGCACCACTAGATGGAAGTACTTCTTACACACTGGGGCTTTAAACAGATGATGCAATTCAGCTCCAGAGAATTCAGAAATCCTTTTAGCCTCCTTTTTGAACATTAGTTTAATTAACATCACAGGTTAATTAACTTCTGTTTTCATTTTTGCTCCACACTTTACATTGCTTTACATCTGCTTTGAACATCACACTTGCATTTACTATGTTTCCCATTTACCCTTTGTAAATATTCCTGTGATATTTTGCTGTTTTAGATTACTTAATAAATAATCACATTCATAGTCGTTGTTTGTGATTTCCTCCTCTGAATCATGTTTTGGTCCCTTCAAACGAGAACTTACATCATTAACATCTTGAGACTGATTTGATTTGATTAAGTTGAATGAATTATTTATTCAGATAATTAATCTAGTCTTTACTGGTTTTTCATACTTCCAATTAATAAAATAATTAACATTTTACATTGATTATTAAAATTAATAATTTATCTAAACATTATTCATGTTTAATGATGCTAGATCACAATGCACTTTTGGTGCCTGTTGACTCCGCTTTCCTGTCCTCTTCAAACCCAACCAGTCCAGGCAGACGGACATCTTTGCTTCTGGCTCTGATGGAGGTTTTCCTTCCTGTCAAAAGGGGGGTTTTCCTCTCCACTGTCTCCTTGTACAGCTCAGATAAATAGAAGGTTTGATGCAATCCATTTGTTTTCTTTGCTAAGTAATTATGTTTATGTTTTGGTTTATATGGAACTATACAAATAACAGGTCTGTTCCTTTAACTGCAACATTGCACCCTATGACTCTCTCTGTAATCTCATGTCTGAATGAATATGCTTGAGGAACAAGTGAAAAAGTGATGACTGACTGCAGAATGAATGCAGATTGATTGAACACAGTCATTGTTGTGCTTCTCATCTCTAAAAGGGGATGGAAAATGTGTTAAATGTAGAAAAGTTAAGCAGCATGAGCCAGTTACTTCAAGAATAACATTTCTTCACAGGGTGAAAAACACTTAATGAATTTGAAGTTTAGAAATGAGACACCAGTGATTTGATTAAAAGCCGAATTAATATTTCATTAACTATATAACCATGTTCTTTTGGTCTGACCCGTCACAATGCAGCTGCTCTGATGACTCATGGCTGACAGATGGACCACTGAAATGTTCCAACTGTTCAGTCTCTATTAGTGTGATGACTTGAAGCTTCACAGTGGAAAAAGAAGTCTCCCTTAAAGCACAAATTGAGTCATGAATCATAAAAATGGTTCCGTCTCACAAACACGATGCTCCTCCGGTCTTCCCAGATCTAAAGTCTGAGGAAATCTCATTGTTTTCCAAAAGATCGAATACAAATTCAGACAATTAATTTCTTCTAATAGAAACAAGAACCAAAAGATGGAGTAAATACAGCTGATTTCTGACCAGAAATTTACCCCACCACAACAATGTTCTTCTTAAAACGTATTTTGATCTTTCTTTTTAGGAGCCATAAAAGCCTCTGTCTCTTTTTGTCATTTTGTCTGCTTATTGGTTTTACTTTTAGTTGTTTTGGTTGAATGCTAATGTTACAGTTGGCTCAATTATTTTATTTTAATAAAGCTAACCTCTGAATCTCAATCACCCGCAGTCCAGCTCATCCTGCTGCATCTGTTTCCTTTCCTTCACTTCAACCTCTCGCTCGCCATCTCTTTTAATCTAAAAGCGTTTTCAATGGCTAAACCCTTTCTCCTCTCCCTAAGAAGCAAGTTGTCAAGAGGCAACTCAAATTTTTGGGACAATTGTATTGGTGTACGTGTTGTGTGGGAAGAGAAATTAGTGTTCTTTTAATAAAGGACATTTGTCAACCATATAAAGCCCGGTTAGACAGCTACTGTCTCATCATACATGAATAAAGCAGCGCGACACAACATGTCCGTCACAACGAGGGTGAAGAGGAAAAGAAAAAGAAGCTGAGCTCCCAAAAATGTCCGTCTGCAGTCCAAGCATATGCAAGACGATCCGTTCTCTCCGACAGCATCTTGATGACGTGATCATTAGTAGACGACCAAAAGTACCCTTAAAGGGCCGTTCCACAATTACAACTGTTACACAATACACCCTGTTCAGTCAGAGCATATAGGCCTCTTTTATACAATTCACCTTGCCGACAATACAAGGTTAATTGCCAACAGAGTGAAGAGTCTTCTTCATACAGTGTCTAGTGATCTAGCGTCATTAAACATTCAAATGTTTAGATAAAAATATTCATTATAAATAATTACATCAAATTATGAGGTATCAGTAATATTGATTTATACCTCAGGCACCACCGCACTACAGCTTTACTACCAATCCAGTGGCAGTGTGGACACCATTAGAGTCCTAAATTAAATAATTAATTTAATTAATTTAGGACTCTTACATTAATTCTCATGTGAAGGGACCCATAACATTGCTTCAAAGGATAATTGACAAAACCAGACCAGTTAGGATAAATATGAAATATTTATAAACAACACTAATCATGTATAATGTCAGAGAGAATATTTATAAAGGTTCGAATGGTCAACATGATTCAAACATGGTAAAATGCAGAATATCATGTTAAAACCAGAATTTTATTTCAAGCCCATGTAATTTGTCAGAATGACTAAAATGTGTGGGAAAGAAATGGAAACAAAAGTTAATTAACCTGTGGTGTTAACTGAACTAGTGTTTAAGAAAACTGAAAAGGATTTCTGAATCCAAAAAAAGGAAAAAAGTCTCATCTGTTTAAGCTGGAGGTTTAACTAGGGAGCGAAGTTACTGTACTAAGACAACTGTCAGACAACCAACCATCCTTGACAGGCAAGCAGAGAATGACCCGGGCAGGACTCGTCCGGTCCGGTTAGGATCACACACTTACCACCGTTGTGGTGACACTCAGCTTACCAAGGGATGCCGGAGGTGGTGATAGCTCCTACTCACAGCTTCCAGGGAGAAAGGAGGTTCGTCCCACGTGATGGTTCGCAGGTTTGGGTCTGAAGGCTCAGTCTGCTGGTGTGGTCTCATTCCGCGGCCCGGCTGGATCGGTGGCTTCACAGGTGATGGAATAGTGGATGGTTTGCAGTGGTATGACAAAATATCAAGAGTCCAGCTTTGGATCAGTTCAAAAAAGAAAAAAACTCTGTAAAATGGAAAGTTTGCCAGTCTGAGTTAAGCAGTTATCAAAATGAGGATCAAAAATTAAGAATCAACCATAAAGATCAAAAAGAGAAAAGCATCAACTGGAAAAAAATGGCATAAACTATAACGGAGTTAATTAGTTAAAAAAACTAAATCCTGTAAAGAGGGATTTCCTCTATCATGCATTTTGAATGCAGACCCAAACTTAGAATGTCGTGATGTGCTTACATCGCGGTAATTCTTCCACCTCGATTCTTTCCATCTCTGAAGAGAATTCTGTAAGCGCTCCTGTATCCAAAAAAGGTCATGTTTCAAGAATATCCAGAGTGCATCTCTCAGGAAAAACCAAAAGAAAGAACCAAAGTAAAATTCTAAAGAAAAACAAATTTCTTAGTTCTAATTTTTAAAAATGTTGGTAACACCCACATGGGAGGATGGCTGAACCCTTTCAGCCAATAGTGTCGTGTGGATCTTAGCAGTCAGATCAGATAACAACGTGGGCATTCTTCATGTTAAACTTTCTGACACTGATTTGTAAAAGTAACAGATTAAACATCTGTGAAAACATCTATATATCTCGAAGTTGTAAAAGTTTTAAAATCTAAAAAAACACACATATAAGTTGACTTGATCATATCATATATGTAAATGAAAATTACTTTAAAATCATATAGACAGAATCTTTTACTCTCTTCTTCAAACACAGAGGTCCTTTACTGTGGTACACATAAAAACCTTAATGTTTTATAGTGTGGTGAAAGAACACAAGTAAAATGTTTCTTCAGTATACAAGTATTCAGTTGTAAGGGCTGTACTGTTGTACATCACAAGGGGGCACTGAAAGACTGGTAGTCGGTATACACCTGATGAGTAGAAGACGTTTTTGTTGGCGTAGCCGGAAGCTGACGCCTGTGTGATAATGCGAGCCTGTTAATAAAAGTTGGTTCTATGCAGCAACTCCTCTCGACCATTATTTATTTCCCAAGGAAAAATCCACTTATGTCTGTGAGACACAACATATAGCTCCTTGGAATGTGTAAGGTAAACAGTTCTTGGTGTCTTTTCTCCAGATGCCCTGGTCTCAGTGGAGATTAAACCTGTGGGGGGTTTTGCTTTAGGATCCTGTTTTTGTGGCACCCGGACCACCGGGGCTGCATATGGAGAAGTTGACGGCTCTGTAATATTCTTTCCCAGCATTTCCTGTACAAGTTCCCTAATCACGGAAAGCTTGGCTGGAGACACCCAGTAAGGCTTTTGTTTTATAGGCACATTGTGTGTGAGGAAGATTTTATGTGTGAGAACACCTGTACAGCCCAAAGTGGTGGTGACATAATAATTGTTTTTTCCCAAAGTCACCCAGATGAACATTATGAGTGGCAGCTTCCAGGGGATCATGGCATGGGGTGAGAGGAAGTAAATCTGTTGGGGCAATAGAAGAAAAAAAAAGCAAGATGTGGAAGTGATCCAATATTGGGCGTTAAAGCAGACGCTCTCAAGAACTGATACTGGTGCTCCTTTTTTGTTTTAATCCAATAACTGTTCTCAGAGACATCAAACTGTTATCCAGAAAAGAAAATGAAGTCAAGTCCTGCCCCTGCAGGAAAAGCTAGGCTCAGTGCTGGCAGGATCACACAGGGTATTGTCACAGTCACAGACTGTAGGGTAAGTGTCAGTTCAGTCCATCCTAAAGGCTGTCATCCTTCACCATATGCTAAATACAGAGGTCCTCTTGTCCAGGGCTCCAGCGCATCCTGGTGGCCTTTTACTGACCAAATCCAGGATATCCAGGATTGCAGTACTTGTCCACTGACCAATGTTCAGAGGAACCACCAACTGGCAGGGCAGGCAACATTCAACAGGTGGGTGCAAAGAGTTCATTGAAGCAGGCGTGAGAGAGCTAAATGTAGCTGGACCTTCAGGACTCTGAGACTTCCTAGCGACTGGCTGGACTGATGAATTCAAAGGGGGAGCTTTATGGGTTTTTATCTGCCCTCCACTGTGGACATGAACCTTTGCCTTTGCAGCGCCAGCAGTACACTGGAGAAGGTTGATTGTAGGTAGATGTCTCTGCTTGGCTGGCCAGCAGATTCAGAGGCAACTGCCTTTTGAGTTTTTTCCACACATTCTTTCTCTGTTCATATTGCAGCTGGTTCAGTCTGTCTTTCTCCAGTTGTTGACCCAGGCGAACAAGTTCATCCATGGAGGTAACCCTGCTCCTCAGCTGACTGGCCAGCAGGGGGTTAATGTTCTTCAAAATCAGTTTTATTGTCTCTTCCTCGGTTATGTCTGGCTTCCAATGCTTACAAAGGGATTGATACATTCTCTTCCTGAACTCTATTGCTCACCCGCTCAGCTAATTCATCCTTGTGGTCTTCGGCGAGAAAAGCAGCCCGAAAATGCTTGTAAAATTCACTCCAGGATCAGATCTTATGACGTGCTACGTCCCACCAGTCTCTAGACCAGGGGTGGCCAACGTCAGTCCTCGGGAGCCACAATCCTGCAGGTTTTCCATGCATCCCTGTGCCAACGCACCTGACTTAAATTAATGAGTCATTGTGCAGATCCTTATAGGCTGTTGGATCCATTTAATTTGAGTCAGGTGTGTTGGTGCAGGGATGCATTGAAAACCTGCAGGATTGTGGCTCTTGAGGACCGATGTTGGCCACCCCTGCTCTAGTGCTCTAGTGGAGCACGTTACGAAGAGTGGCGATGAGCTCCTCATCGGTAAGGGGATTAAGAGCCAGGAAGTCCTCACACCGCTCAAGGTACAGTAATGGGTCGGGGTGGTCATCAACCTTCCCAAACGTAGGAAACTGAAGCTTGATGGGACTTTTCCCCCAAAATCTGTGCCTAGATTCAGTTTGTAGAGATGAGTGGTCAGGTGACACAGGGGAGTCACCCGGAAGATCGTTTCTGACGGTTGACTGTAATCTGGGATGCCCTGCAGATGTGGAAAGAAGATCTCCAGGGGAAACCTCAGGATGGGTCTGTACGCTTGCATGTCCCGTGGAAGTAGCTGCTTTGGCTGCAGTAATGTCTTCAGCCATGGAAGAAACAATGTTGGAATAGAGGGAGAGCTCCTCCTTCAGGGGTTTCATAACATCAGGTATGGGAGCCAACACTGAATTGAGTTGTGTCATGATTTCAGTATGCTGATCTTTTAATCTTCATCCAATAGAACTGTCAATTTGTGTCCTCATATATTCCAGTTGCTTGTCCATGTGTTTGACCGTTTTTTTTTTGTTGATTAGCGACTACTTCCACGGGACATGCAAGCGTACAGACCCATCCTGATACAGTAGTATGGCACAAACAAACAGCCCAGAATAAAGAAGAAAAACACTCCAAACCTGTAAAAAAGGATCATGCTTAAAGAAAAAAAAAAACAAAAAGAAAAACTGTACTTATGGCAATTAACACCAGAACAGCCATTGTTCTGTAACTACTAAATTCAGCTGTAAGCAATCATTTTGACCACCAAATTTAAACCTGAGATAATTCCCTAAGTGCATAGCTAAGATAATGCCACATTTAATTACAATTACAAATATTGTTTTATAAAACAAGCAGACTCCAGCAGTAATTAGTCTCATCCATCACAGAAACAAAATCTGAATATCAATTTGCATAGCCTAAATTGTTGTATCCTAATAAACAATAATTAATGTGGGTGGAATGAAGTAATAGAGAACACATATTCAATGTGACAATGTCAATAACAAGAGCTATATGAAGGCAATGATCTATATATTTGCTGAACTGTTTGCTCTATTATGAGGTTTGTGCAAATAATTACAAGTCACAGCCAAAGCAAATTACATCTCTTCTTCTAGTGATGCCGTGATGGGTTTGCATCATATGGTGCAAGAGTCAGAAGTTTCTTTTTTTTTTTTTTTTTTGCTCACCTGGCACCACCTCCTTTGTAGGAATTTGCAGCACCTTTGAGCTGTGCTATGATACATCTTGTTTTACCTGCATTGCTGTAACCTTTTTCCCTCCATAAATGTTGCTTGAATGTCATGTGGCTGGTGCAGTAAAACTTCCCAAAAGCTGTCACAATCTAGAACATTCATAAAGCTTGAAAGAAGGCGTGCAATGCTGGATTTAGTGTTAAAACACAGTCTCAGGATTTAATAAGTGATGTGGTCTGTAAAAACGTAAATGACCAAATATTGATCAGGTTTTTATTGTAATAGTTCAAGATTTAATCTGCACATACACAGTTTTTTAACTATCCCTGTAGATAAGTGTAAGGTAATTTCAAGTCACCATCGTGACATAAAAACCAGGTGAACGTATTGAAGCGCTTTGTTGGATGTTACTGCAAATTGTAAAAAAAAAAAAACTTTATCTGAGATCACATGCCCCAAATAGCCAACTTCCTGTTGAAAGAACATGCAATTCTCCAGTTTGACCTTCAGACTTTTCGTTTGGAGATAGTCAAGAACCATCTCCAGCCGTTGCAGGTGCTGAGGGACTGAGGATGAAAATATGTCATCAAGACCTAGAAGCAGCGACTGATGCTGCTGATCTCCAAACAGTCACTGTGTGAGGCGCTGAAAAGTGCTGGGGGCATTACACAACCCAAAGGGCATGCGATTCCACACAAAAAGTCCAGAAGGTGGGCAAAATGCAGTTTTGGGCTTATCCTACTCTGAGACTGGTACTTGATTGTATCTACTGGCAAGGCCAAAGGTAGAGAACCACAGAGCTCCTGAAAGGGCATCAAGGCTCTCCTCAATGCGAGGCAAGGGAAAGGCATTCTTCCTCGTCTTACTATAAAGGAGGCGATAGTCAACCCATAGGCGTAAGCTACCATCTTTTTTCCTGACCAACAAAATTGGGGAGGGATAAGGACTAGTGCCATCCTTCTCAAGGAGCTATGGGATATGAAATGGGAATTTGCCTCCTCATATTCTGAAGGTGGAATATGCCAATACCTCTGCTGGACTAGAACATCATTAAGCAGAGGAATGTCATGGTGAATGAGCTTGGTACATGTAAATAAATTTATTGGGCTACTTATCAAGGAATTACTTAAGTGTGCTACTTTTTTTCATTTATATTCTTACTCTATTGATCACATTAAATATCTCTTATCTTTAAGCTCATATACTTAATAACAGTGTGCTACTGTGCTTAAGCAACAATGAGACTCTTCATATGGGGTGAGTAAGAAGAACATGTGGGGGCTGACTAATTGTGTTGCTGCTAAAACAACATGTGGAATGTTACACTTAAAGGAAATGTCTAAGTTACCCGGAGTCCAGAGGAAATCTCCTGCTTGTCTGTGTATTGTCTTCTTGTTCCTGTTTTTAAGCACACAAGCGGATGGGGGTCACAATGAAGGCTGTAGACATCTGCATGTGGTCGACCTGTGACTGCAGCTGACCCGACTTCTGCAACTGCAGCATTAGTCAGCAAAAACTGTGTATAGCCGGACCCATATATAAAGGATTCAAGGATCAGTTAGAGGGAGTTCTGACTGTAACTGCAGCAGACTCCGTATTGTATTAGTCCGGGGGACAGATAATACGAATCTAGAATTCTGTAATTGCACATTTCTCATATTTTGATCCTTCAAGGAACACGCAGGAGAAGAACCTAAAGAGAAAGGTATAAAGAAATTAGTGTGGAACAGTACCTGATTAATTAGGAAAGTGGGAAATTAGTACCTGACTATTTTAATAATGTTCTTTATTACTTGTGCATTTTTAAGGTTTTCTCCAACATACACCCAAGGTCACCTTCACCAGTAGCAAAGACAGAGTGGACTCTTGTTAACAGAGACTGAACTTCAATCCGCTCAGCTCGCTCAGGTCAACATCTCAACCCCACTTGATCCTTTATGAGCAGCGAGGTGGGGAGAGACAGTGGCACAAGATCTAAAGTCTGTGACTCCAGTAGGGAGGCTAATCACATCCACAGAGCTCACCCTAGCAAGTGTGTTGATAAATGATGGCTTCTCCCGTCCATACATTAACCACAGGCACATATGCTGTACCCTTAGCAACCTGTACAAGAAATGGGGGAGCCAGCCATCCTCCTGGCAAACCAGACGCTGGGGGCTCAAAAAGTACTTTCCTGATGGGGCAGGTGGTAGCTACCAACTGCATTACACCACTAGGAAGCCGCACCACCTGAGGACCCCAAACCTTAGCTCTGCCATTAGATTTCTCAGGCGGCTAGAGGCCTGCCTGGTGGCAGTGCTGCAAGGCATTGAAGATCGGACCTGGAGACTGTGTGACTGATGGCAAATCAAAGCAGGAAGGACCATGTACACCAAAGAGGATGTGATAACAGCCATTGCAGCCACCTGTGAGCCTGTTGACCCCCCCCCCCCCATCTGAGCTGTGGCTCAGCAGCTCAGTGGATGCTAGTTTCCTGGACTCATGGGCATTAGCAGGCTTGGCTACAGAAGAAAACTGGTCCGCCGCAGACTTAAGGCCACAAATCCACTCACCCTCGAACTCCCTGGCAAAATGACTGGCCTGACGACGACAAGAGATCACAGGGCCAGCACGAGAAGGCCGTGCCTGTGGAAAAGAAGTCTGCAGGGAGGCAACAGTTTGAGTGAGCTGAATAAGCTTTTCTTGTTGCTGCTTTAAAAGCTCCTTTAACTCACTAAGCTGAGAACATTGAAAAGCAGGTGAAACTGACTGAGGGCTGCCATGGACCCTGTACTACAACCCATGTATGGATTGAAAGGAAAGGCTGCGTTCCCTACTCCATCTGAAAATCTTTCCCTCTCCCACCGGAGGGCTTCACCACACACCTCCAGCGAAGTAGCAGCTGGAGGACCCCAGACAAACTGCTTGAGTTCTCGATGGAGGGAGCTGTCCCACACATGTTCCACAAACGGGTTGTGCTGCAGGACGTTCTTCCAAACCTGCCTATACTCCTACAGATGGACCAGTCATCTGTTCACGGCTGTCCGTAAATGTCAGATCTAGCTCACAGAACGGTGACCACAGTTACAGCACTGAGGTAATTATTCAAAGTTACAATGTTTTTAGCTATAGGACATAGCCTAACTTAGCACTGACTAAACTTACATCAATTACATGGTACAAACGTAGTGATTTATGTCCGTTTTGCAATTTTTGCAATAACTGTCTGGCATATAATTTCTTGTTTACCATACATTGTGTTTGATTAATAAAAATAATCCTAAATTGCAAAGCAGTGTGCTATGGCTTGTTAGAGTCAAATAAGTCATCAAGTTTGGTTTTAACTGGGCTCTAATATATATATATATATATATATATATATATATATATATATATATATAATGACAATTTTATGGCAGGTACTGTGCATGGACACTTTTGGCCACAAAGGTCACCAAGGGGTATGAAATTTGAGAAAGTCAAAAGGGAAAAATACCAAAAATAAAATCTCTGTCTTAGTCATAGACTGTATATAAAAGATGGATGGAGCCTCCCTGACGTCACCTGTAGGTTTCTGAAGAGCTGAATTGAAGCTCATTGGGCGGTTCCCACTGTCGCCATCTTGGCAGTGTCACACACGTCATCATTCCTGGAAAATCCAAAAATGGGCAAAGAGGTTGAGCTGAGAGCGGGACTGTGGAGGAGGGGGTGGATGATTGACACCCATCAAACTCCGAGCTGCCAGTTGCTAAGAGCTAACCGAGCTAACCCGGAGCTAACGGTAACTAACCAGCTAACAAAGGTAGGTGGGCTAAAGCTAAGGCACGCTGTTAGCCACCTAAAAACCGCAGTTGTGCTGTACTCTCCCTTCTTGCCGTGGATATTGGAAATCTGTCAGTCAAAAGGACACGCCCCTAATTATGCCAATTTTCAAGATTAAATAACATCGAAACGGATGAGTTAAAAAAAAATCACCCCCTTCACAGTTGTCATGAAGGTAAACTTGACCTCTTAATCCTAAAATGGATTTTTGTACCAAGTATTGAACATGTTTATTTCTGATGTGAAATTGGCCTTTTAAACATGGGAGTCTATGGGGATTTGCTCTGTTTTGGAGCCAGCCCCTAGTGGATGAGGGGTGAACTGCAATTTTTTGCACTTCGACATAGGCTTCACATTTTGCCTCTGGAGGTTGCCGTTTGGTCTTAGAACTAATCTCAAAATACAAGTAACACAAAATATGCAACAAACAAAACAAAAAACAAAAACATAGGGCTGTCAAATGAAAGTTTTTAATCAGATTAATCAAAGCTTTCAAATTGATCATGATTAATCACCATTCATGACTATGCATGAAATGTATCAACAGAAAAAGCTAATGTTACAAATATTTACTGTTAACTGACCTTATTTGTTTAAATATCAGATGTCCAAGGGTCAGTAAGTTTAGCATGTAATGTACTTCTATATGTTGTTCTAATTAATCTCAACCATGTTCTAGGTCATAATGCAGAGTTCATATATCATCTTCTCACCAACCGTCTCATGGTGATAATTTCTGTCATAAAACCAGCAGACGTGGCAACTGAAGTTAAACAGCCAACATTGATGAAGAATCTCTGATAAAACTCATGATCTGGATAATAACAAGTTTCTACTTTTATCATTGAAGTGTGAGTGTTTGTGCAGCAGTGATAAAAGTCCTACAGCAGCATCACCCAAAGTAAACACCTGTTGATAAAATAGATCATTGGCAGTTTGCTTTACAAGTGTTTCTCATCGACATCCGTCATGATTCACGGAACAACATAAGAGGAGACAAACGAAACAGCAGACCGTTGGTGTAAACGTGCAGGTTTATCCCAGGTTTAACCCCCAAGTTTAAAAAAGAATGCAGGAAAACTGTGGGTGTGGCTCATCTTTTCCATCTGGCCTCTCTGCGTCCTGCCATCATAACAAGGAAATGACGGATGTATGGGGCTTGTCATGCTGTGCATGCATTTGCGTTAAAAATTTTAATGCAATTAAATACATAAATTAGTTACCGCCATTAATGCACTATTTTTGACAGCCCCAATAAAAACATGAAAATATATAACTATATCTACAATATTTACTATAAAAGTGAAATTTTGACATACAGAATATCAAAGTTTAGTTTCTATAGTTTGATGTTCTGTATATAAAAGTTTCATTTCTATAGTGTTTTCCCATGAAAAGATATAATAAAATAATAACAAAGATGTGAGAGGTGTACTCACTTCATCTATATCGATATATAGGTCCTGTAACATGAACATTATGTCTCCTAGTCATGGTTCGTCCTCTGAAAACATTAAATCTGTTACTGCCTGAAGGGGTGAGGACTGAAAGATTTGGCTGTTAAAGGCAAAGGAGAGAGAGAAGAAACAAAATCAGGCATAAAACATTAAACCTTCTGACTACAAAGTGAGGGAAAATCACTTGTTTCATCTATCTGTTGGAACATGAAGTTATACTCTGTTCTATGTATTCACTTATCAGAAGTATAGCTGTAGCTGGAGGTCATTAACTTCTGTCTCTTCAGTTTGTGGTGTATTTCTGCTTTGGCCATGTCCAACAGTGAGGTTAAACGATAGAAACAAATGTGTAAAAAGAACAGTTCCTTGGCATCATGAGACCTCATGGATGGATTTCATTTAATCTAGCAGCTTCATGCAGGCAGCTGGTTGTTTTGCATATGAACTACATGACATATAGGATCTTTGTTCCTCCCCAAAATGTGACTTGAAGCATTTTAAAATGTGAACAAACATAACTTTGCAACATAAAAACATAATTTTGTGCACATCTTCCAGCAGTATTAAGCTAAATCAGCTGTAACGTCCAAAGAATAATTTTTGGACATGAGTGCCTTTTCTTCAGGTTTTAATGTTTTCCTGCCACAATGCACCAGATTCTGATTAAATGGATCAACTGAAAAGATTGTTAAGTTCTGCACAAGCCTGTTAATGAGGCAGTCATTTAAACTTGAATTAAAAAGGACCATTTCGACTGTATAGTACCAAGGGAAATAAAGTGTTTCTGGAACCTAAAGATTACAAATCAGCATTTGTATGCAGAAAAAATTTTAAATATGTATGGAAATATATTTTCATAACTAGGAAAATAAATAAAAAATATCCAAAGCCTTACTCCTGAACATTTACAGGTTTGGAGACATATGAGAAGAATATCAAAGAAAAAAATGACAAAAAATAATAACTTCAGCACTGCAGATAATTTGATATGAACTTCTTCAAAGTCACCGCCTGGCCTCCTGCTTGGCAACTCTTCCCATGAACAGTTTGATGGGTTCAGCTTGGCTTCCCAGGTAGGGCAGGGTGAAGCCTAACTGTGGGCAGCCATGTAGGGGTCGAGCTGGCCAGATGGGAAGAGAAACTGCGGACAAATTAGCTCCAAATCTTTCAGAGATTATTTTTATTATCTTAATTTAGGGCAAAAGGGAGAAAAGCTGTTGAGCCTGAAATGAGATAGGAATATATATATATATATATATATATATATATATATATATATATATATATATATACATATACATATATATGGATAAAAATTTTAATATGAGTGGACTTTCAAAAGACTTCTAATGGCTACCGAGGCCACAGAAGACAAACACACACTGGACTAATGAGTTTTTCCTGTTAATGTGAACATTGCTCTGTTTGCTGTCAGGGTGAAGACCTTACGATGATCGAGTGACACATTTTCATTGGTACAAGTTGCAGAAATTCATTGGGAAACACTGAGCAGCAATTCAGACGTCCAGCTGCTGATAAATACTGTCATTAAAGCAAAGAGACGGAGATGCTGCAGGGATGTAATGAGACAGAGCAGAGAGGAGGAAGAGGCGGATCTTTTCCTCCTTGTCTTTTTTTTAAAATTCTGTCCATCACTCTGCCAGTGCTTTAGTGTTTATATGCAGTCTACCACTGGATAAATATGAAGCATCCTAGATGCTTTAAGCAAAAGTAACTATATACTTAAATGTACACTTATACACAAACTGTGATCTGTGTTATCAGTTACTGAATCTTCTCTACATCTTATTTGGAGCTGTCTTTAAACTCTGAATGTTTATCTATTTAAATTTTTAGCCAGTGTAAGACATCTTTCTTATTCACATTCACTCAGCTTCTTTACTTTCTGTCTTTCTGCCCTGACTGTATTTATTACTGTATCTGAGTCTTGTCTCAACAGCTGATGGAAACTGATCTTTCTGACTGTAACTTCCCGTAGCTGTGGTCATGTTTTTAATCCTCCTTTTGTGAAAGCTGTGTGAAAGCAATGTTAGCATCCAGTGAAAGACCTGGAAAGTCTGCTAGTCAAATTAGCACAGCCACATTAAAGTGAATACATTTTTTTGCTCCTCTTTTCACTACAAACAGAAACTAAAGTGAATTCACATCTAGTATGTATTTTATAAAGTTAAGTTTCAGGTTGTGGAGACTTTAAAGATACCTGCTGCTCATTTTCAGACACAGACCAACAAGTCTAATCATCTTTGTAGCAGGCCAAATTTTTATATCCTTTCCATATATCCGTCCATCCATCCGTTCGTCCGTCCTTTCGTCCGTCCATCCGTCCATCCATCCATCCATCCATCCATCCATCCATCCATCCATCCATCCATCCACTTTTACCAATTCAGGGTTGTGGGAAAGGTGGGGCCTATCCCAGCAGTTACTAGGCTGGAGGAAGAGGACACCCTGGACAGGTTGTTAGTCCTTTCAATTAGTTTAATTTTCTTCCCATTCCTTTCTTTAATTTCCTTTCCTATCCTCCACCTGTCCTTTCCTATCATTACCTTTAATTTAATTTAATTTCCTCTATTTTTATTTCTTTTTCTTACATTTCTGTTCTTTTTCTTTAATCTGATCTAATTTAATCTATTTTTCTTTTCCCACCTTTTATTTTTTTCTTTTGTCTTTTATTTTCCTTTCATTTAATTTGATTTCCTATTTGTTCCTCTCATTTCATTTAATCAATTCCTTTCCTTTTTATTTATTTTTTTATTTATTTTTTTTTACCTCTCATCACTTTTCTTTTCCTTTCCAGCATTGGTGAAAATTACTAATGGTAATAGTTTTTCATGGGCACAACCTCTGGTCCACAAAGGCATTTTCCTTACAAATGTGGCTCCATTTAAAAAGGAAATAAACAAACTTTCTGTCCTGTAATTTCTCAAACTGTAAATCCCTCATACTTCAGTTCCTCTGATCATTTTTTAGTTCCTCCAACCTGAGATGCATCTGCAGGAGGTGAAGAAAAGAAACAAGGAGAGAAGAGCTGAGATAAAGGGCATTAATTAAAACAAGAATTTGTTGTTTCAATGTGTATTTAACATGTGACACAACTGCATCACCTGTCCACTGAATTGTTTTGGATGATTACTTTTAGATTATCGGTTTACGAAGAAGAAAAACTGCAACACACTCACTTTAAAGGGACTTAAAGTTTCGTCTCTCCTTCATTTGTAGTTTAGGAACTGAGACATCAAGATGTTCAGTCGGTTTATGGACGAAAGGGAAAGGAGAGGAGGACACGCAAATAAGAGAAAAGCTTACAGAGGTTCTTTGAAAGTTTAGAGGAACAACAAGCAAACACAAACTTTAAGAAAACAAAAAGAAACTGTCTGTGTTTTGTACTTGCAGAAGAAGAAACACATTTCCTAAAAGTGATGCTGCAGCAGCGTCTCTAACCTCTTTAGGAGACATCGTGTTGATTGTGGCTGCATCTAAAACCAGCTGAAAGCTGCCAGAAAGAGACGTTGATTTGTCTAAATTACTGGGCCTAGATCACAAACACATAGCTTGAAGCCTGGTGAGATGAATTATCTGATAATATCATGAATTTTGGGATTTTCTACCTGCTGCTGACTCATCCAGTTTGCTGCTGCAGGTTTCTGACCGAAGCTTTTTCTCAATTGTTTTCCATTTTGTCATTTACACATTTTAAAAATTAGGAATTGTTCTGACTACTCATGTCATTGTATTGCCTCTCCCTCAGCACAAAGAACACTAACTGGGATGTAGGGTGTGTAAATATTCTCATTAAGTGCACATCATATGACATGCTATAATAATCATATTTCATGCATCTTCGCCCTGACACACTGCATCACCAGTCTATTTGGATGCAGCAAGCAGGAAAACACTGAGTCACACTGATGCTGCTCTGACCCATTTATGGATTAATGTATTTATTTCTCCACCATCACGGACATAAATGAAGATTAATGGCAGAAAAACAGGAAGAAAAAAGTTACAAAGCCAACCTCTATCATTACAGCGAAGCAACTGTGTGTAAAACACAGCCAGGGAGGAGATAATGGTTGTAGCTGCATGCAGAAAACCAACAGCATTATATTTCCACTGATGTAACACACAGAGAAAATAATTATCTCAGGAACAAACACACATTTATTTACTGTTACACAAAAACCTGCACTGTAAAACACTGCAAACTAAATCAGGTGCGAGGGAGAACTCCACTACTTCCTTATTTAAAATGTAGTTTGAGTTTCAGCTCTTTGGGCTGCTTGAGTTTCTCAGAAACTTCAGAGCAGATATGTGAACATTTCGATTCCTTCGGACTGTTAACTCACATTGCAACAAGCTATTTAAATCAAACCTAAAAGACCTGATTTAGCCCTTGAACACCTTCTACAGAGCCGGTGTCAGTGAAAGAACTATTAACAGAAGAAAATCCATCATGTTAGCATTCCTGGCCATCACTTTTATGACTCTGAATTGCAAGTACCCAAAATCTTCTCCAAGAACAGACTGAGAACAATGTGAGGCTCAGTATGTCGTCCAAGGCAGGAGGTGAAATTTGGTGAATCAAAGTATATAATCTCCAGATGTTCAGCCAACAGCAATGTTTGGTGAAACTTCTTCGTTCAATTTTTTTCCTCTTATCTGAGGTTAATGGCAAAAAGTTCAGTTGGGAGACACAGAAATCCCTCTCTTTAGAGACACTCTCCTGGTCCTCCTGGGGGCTCTTGAGGCGTTCCCCAGCCAAAAGGGATATATGATCATTCCACCAAGTCCTGGTTGTGTCCTGAGGTCGCCTCCCAGTTGGACATTTCCAGAAACCCTCCAAGAGAAGGTCACCAGGAGGCATCCAGACGTCTAAACCACATCAGCTAACTCATTTTGATACAAAGGAGTAGAAGTTCCTCATTAAACGCCCTCCAGATATGTTCCTCACCTGGGGCCTCATTTATCAAGCTGGTGTAAGAACAAAAACTGGCGTACGCCAACTATAGTCAGCTTTTGGGATTTATAAAAACCAAACATGGTGGGAGAATGTACCAGTCAGGAAAAGAAAATGCAAAACGTAAGCTTTGGTTATTTATTCTGAGATCCAGCTGAGTGGGACAGACTGGAGCGTCTAGAAGTGATGGAACGCTTATGAAACACACAAGAGGTTTGCATTATTTATTGATTTATTCTTATGCAATCCTTTTTTAATTGTTGTCCCAATTTCCGTCAAGACAGTCTCCATTTCCCGCAACTCCTTTGCCACATTGTTAATAGCGGTGATTGTGCCCCTTTGCACCTGCAGGACTTCCTCTGAGGACACAACAGTGCTGCATGGAATTTCCGGCTTCATCCTCTCCAGTCACAGCTGCAGCACTGTTACAGATGCTGCTCATTGCTGCCACCTGATGCTCATCATGCATGCAAATGCCAGGCCCTGATGTCTGTTAGGAGTGGCTAGACCAGACGCACCCTTGTCTCTTCCCCTCTGGTTGGCTCATCACCCGGCCAATCACATCACAGCCTGTCAGCAACCAGGAAATAAAGGACTGCTACTGTGTTCGTTCAGGAGGGAGAAGCTAGTTAGCACAGACGGTTTCCCCCTCAGCTTGTGATCAGAATTGTGATGGCGTATTAGAATGTGTTTTGCTGTGCTTAGTGGTGGCATTTTGGTATATAGACTACTTAGAGGTTTCAGCAAGGTTAAACTTGACTGTTTGTGTTTTCCCTTTTAATAGTATTTGTAGTTTGTCTTGTTTTGGTTAGGCTTTGCCTTTGTGTAGCATACAGCTATTTTAACTGCACTTTGAGTTTGTGTTCTGCCTTATATTCAGCATCTGTGTTTTCTTTCTTTTTTGTTAGCCCTCTCATACCCCTAAAGTGGGTCGTAACAAGCACTGTCGACCCAGTTGGAACACCAAAGAATTATAAAGACATATTATTTATCACTAAATAAACTGCTACCTATTTCAGATGTATCGTACATACAAAAGACTACATTACCGGCATCATTACTGCCATTTAGCAGACGCTTTTCTCCAAAACAATTTACTGTGGGCTGTAGCATCTTGCCTAAGGCCCCAACTGGAAGGTATTACTCTTCATCCCTGTGGGATTCGAACTTCCATCTCCTGCATGGCAGATGGATACCCTCCCGACTGAGATATCCAGCCGCACATTCTGATGCAAGGTACTGGAGTGGCCTGATACTACCATGGGAGTGAGAACAACAACCTGGCGAAAACTGGTATTCAGCCCAGGTTTGAAAAATTGATGCAGGGCTGAGAATAATCAGCTGTGTCAAAAAAAAACCCTGCAGGCATCGACAGGTCCACCTGCAAAACAGACACACCCATGCCCACCACACACATAAACACATACATCCCTGCCAGGATCTGCAGACCCATGACACACAGCTCTTGGTGTGGATGTAAAGAGACCTAATAACATTGACATCTCGTACACCCACAGCACCCCCACAGAATCCCGTACAGCCATAAACCTTCTCCAGGTCCAGAAACCCATGTAGACTAGTAGGGTGTAAAAATAATAGAGATTTGGCTTGTGCTGGTAAAAAATTCCATTATGTTAATCCATGTAGGAGGCCACCATGTAGCAGCATGCACGTAAAACAAACGAGATCCATGATGAGCGATCAGGGACCTCCAGGAGCTGCAGCCCGCTGGGACCAATCCTACAATGCACTTGGGAGAGAAGTCTTATGGAAAGAAATGTTGCAAATTATTTCCAGCACAGCCAGCTGCTGATGGGAAGGTCAAAAGGAAGTTTCTCTGGGAAAAAAGATGAAGATGAAGCCTTTTTTGGAGACACGATGGAGAGGCCCAGTGTGAGTGTGTGTTTATGTGGGAGAATATAAATGAGCTTGTTCCCACGGGATGGGGAGCAGTGCCAATTATTTTTTTTGGGGGGAAAACACTTGTGGAAAGTTGGAGAGACAGAAGAAGAGGTAGGGAGAGAGATGAAAGGAGGGCAATTTTGCCTTTTTGTATCACTGACTAATCAAAGAGCAAGGCTCTGTGTTGCAGTAGTTTGTTAGGAAACAGCAGCAGAGCACTCTTTGGTCTTATTACGGTGATGGGAAGAGACGATGCACAGACACAGACCCCCAACCTCCTCCTGCATCCTGCCACACAATGAAGGGTCCTTGAGCAACACAGTTATCCCAGCAGCACAAAGCTCCTGACCTCTGAGTCCTCGTGCTGGTGGAAAAACAAAATACTGGAGTGTTTCCCCCTGGAGACACAGCTGTGGACCCATCAGGGAGACAGTGGTAATAATCATCATTCGACAACAAACGTACATAGCTGGATTAGAAGTTGTGAGACATCTGAGATATCGGTTTGTCTCATTGTCCACTCGTCAATACTGATCCTAAATGATCAAAGACTCTCACAGTTTTTTTTTTTTACTTAGTCGCAGCCTTTGTCAAACCCAGGAACTTGGTGCTGCTTACTCTCTCCACCGCAGCAGCATTGGTGGTCAGAGGTGCATGCTGGGGGCTAGATCGCCTGAAGTCCACAACAATTTCCTTCGTCAGATTGTCAGACGGTTTGCAACTCCTGTCCAACTGTTTTGCATTTGGGTCTGCAAGGATAATCAGATTTACACTTAAACTGGATTTAAAGATGATTTAATGTTCAGGAATCTTCTGTCTGTGTGCTCTGCATTGAATTTCTCTGGCATCTTTAGAAGATTTTAAACCTGAACATCTCTACATGATAAAAAATTTTACCTGCTATAAGACACAAACTGACAGGCTAACTGAAGCATTCTGGCTGCAGTAACCCCCCCTCATCACCACCACCATTACAGCAGCTACTTCACTCTCAGATTGTTTTCTGACTTCTACAGAATTAATGGATGAAAATGAGTCATGGTGGAAGATGAATGAGGCGGTATCACATTCAGTGCGCCACACCACATAAATCACTTTTAGACGGCCTTCAATAAAACATTATCTTCAAGGAAATCATGTTAACATTAAGAGTTGATTTACTGTTTTCCAGGTGACAGTGAGACAGGCTATCAAAGCAAGCTCTTATTTAGACAGACAGGTTGGGAGTGTATGAAAGCTGGGGGAGGTTGTGTTTACTGAAATGGAAGCAATCTACATGGAAAACACAGCTTGAACCAAAGATATGAAGACACTGGATGTCAGAAGAAGAACCTGAAGTCTGGGGCTTCTACAGTGAAGAACATGTCAACATAACCTGTCTAGAAACAAAAAGAATCACCAAACTGCTTCTCTTCTACATGGACCAAACTAAACTTAACCTCCTGATGCTGAAAACCTGTCATTCAGACAACATACGTCAGAGAGAATTATCAAACCAGCGGATAAACCTTACCAGGTATCAACACAGAAACCACAATAATTGTTGGTCTTTTCTTTACATACATAAAGATTCTTCTTTTTAATTATAGTTGTTGAAACTGTCGGGGTCTGTTTATTGTCTGTTTTTACAGAACAAAAAACCAGAACAAAAAAACAAAAAACAAAAACAAAATAATATAAACCACACCAACACAAAACAACACTGATAAAAGTATATTAAAAAAAGTAAATTATGATTATAATAATAAAAATAATAATAATAATAACAATAATAAAAATAATAATAATAATAATAATAAAAACAACTAAAAGCACAGATTGTGGACATTATTTTTTAGTTAGAAGCTCTAATGGTAAAATTATTCCTATCTCCCCATAATATCGAATCATTAAAAAAATTTCTGGATCAGGCAGTGATCCAGATTGGCCATAAAATCTAATCAGTTGCTCCTTATTCCATTTCTGAGCTTTCCCAAAAATGAGATCAAAATTCTTTTTGAGTTATGTTGCTAACAGACAGACAGACGAAAGCATACAACACCAAACATATAACCTTTGCGTTAGTGATGGAGATGAAAGAAAATCAAAGAAAAAGAAAAAAAAAAGATAAATATGGTGTCCCAGAGGGGTCAGTTTTAGGTTTGCTTTTATTCTGTTTTTACATACTTCCACTTTGTCACATTATGCAGAAACATGCTGTCTCTTTTCACTTTTATTCTGATGACACACAACTGTACATGGCTGTTAAAGTTTATAATCATGCTATTCTGAGTACAAGACACGACTGCCTCAATATGTTAAATCAATTCACTACACTAATCCTTCCCACTGCTTGAGTAAACACGTAAAAACCTGTTACAAAGAACGTCAGACTACTGGATGAAGAGGAAATGGGCACATAAGATAATCTTGTTTTCACCAACATTCCCAGAAAAAACACAGAAAAAAACTGTCAAAGACTTCATGATTAAACAGCTAAAATGATCAAGAATATCACCTTCCAGTGTGAACAGCCCTTGAGTGTGAAAAATATTAAATTATCCACACCCAATCATCACCAGAGCTTCTAAATATCCAGCAGAAGAGAGCAACAGTCAAGCCAAGGCAAAACAAGTTTGTTGGTAAAGCACATTTTATGTACAAGACAATGCAATGTGCTTTAAATGAGAAGGTTTAAAAATGTGTGCTCATTTAATGCATAGGCACAACAGAAAACAAATGTGTTAACCTGGATTTAAAAGTATCTATATGGTTAAAGTTTGATACCATATAATACCACTTCCAATAGCAACCAATAGCACTTTAAAACAACCACAGCTGAACAAAGTGTTGCACACAAGTAAAATCAATCAGCACTGGCAGTTTGTTCACTTTCAGAGTTCAGGTTTATAAGGGAAATTCGTTCAGTTTCTGCTTTGATCTGTTGGATTAGCAATCAGTTATCAAATCACGTTTATTTCCATAGCAAAAATTTAATTTTTTTAAAAAACTAAAGGACAATCAAATTATAGAACATCCACCATTCATCATGTGATCTATATTAGTCCAGTTTATGTTGAAACCAATTCATAAAAATAATTATCTAGCTAAGGAAACCAGCAGACTCTCTTTAACTCAATCCTCCATCCCTAGCTGCACAAGGAGACGATGAAAAATAATAATAAAAACAAAACAGAAATTCTGCTTTAAACTGATTTTTCCTTTTAGTTTCAGTATTTTCTGCTTTTTCTACTCTGCTGCTGTTATTTTGCACTTTTTTACCTACATAACTGCACTGTATATGCATACTCTCATAATTTGCTATTGAAATAAAAACAATTTAAAAACGCATAACCAGAATCTGCCTGAAGCAGTTGGGGTTGGAGAGGATGGGAAATAAGGGTTAACAAGCAATTCCAAAACGTGGAACTTCCTGTGCAGATGAGAAACTAATGCTTGAAAACACGATTTATACTAACGCATAAACAAAGAGAAAAAGGTCTCTTTTAAAGGTCTGTTGTTACATGGAAAATATTTGGTCCAGTCATGGTCATAATGACAATCACTGTCATTTAAGTCAGTATTAAAATCTTGTTTTTTATCATTTATTGAGTTTAGTAAAAAAAAATAAAAATCTCTAAATTAACATTCACAAGCCCACCAGATGCAGGTGTAAAAATAATGTTGGTGGATTTAAATTAAACTTTGTGTCAAGTTCAGTGAGCGATGAATAAATTAAAATCATTCAGCTCATGTCTTGGCACTGCGGTCTACATTTCCCACCAGCCCAATTCCGTGATGTATTGTTCATCCATTGGCTGCATGGCGTCATTTACAAGCAACCACCAGATGCAGTAGATACAAAAATTCATTGGCCATCCTTGTGGCTTCCCCAGTTCTGATTGGTAGCTCATTAAATTTATCACCATGAGATATTTGTGTCAATAAGGAGGTCTAATGAGTTCACACTGAAAGAGTAAGTACATCTTTTCTTTCTTTTTATTGAAATATGAGTTTTCAGTCTGAGCAGATGTTTTGTGACCAGAGAGTTCATGCTGTGGCTAATCAGATGTTCAGATGGGAGGGAATCAGACCTTTCTGTCTAAACTTGGAAAATCTCCTCTACTGTGAATAAAAACAGACTCAGGGTTATTTTGATGTGGTGTTACCTGCAGGAAAAAGCTCCTGTTACCTTTCAGACAGCAAGATAATGAGAACACATCATTTCATTAAGGGTGACACTTGTTTCACTTCCTGCTCCTCCAGGATGATCTTTAGCTCTATAAACATTCGCCTGGGGCTCCAACAACCATTTCACCCATTTAAAAACCTCTTCCCTCTGCCTGCCCTGCCGCCTCTGACATTTGGATTGAGATTACTTCTATTATTGTGGCAAACTCAATGCATTGTGGGTAAATATTGCAGGTTAAGGTCGCAGTGGGAGTAGCTTGTTTTACAAAGTGAAGCCTGAGGCTGCTGTGGCTCACAAAGCACACAACACCTTCAAAAAACAAGCTTTTCAAATTTTTAAAAGCAACAGCAGCTAGAACGTGGATAAATTAATAATCATTACTGCTGTTTGGTGTGTTCATTGTGTGTGAATGTTTGCTAACACAATGCACCACTTGTAAGTGTAAAAAGCCTCTCAAACTTTTGAAAGCCTGACAATAAATTAGCAGTGTAACATAATGATTTCAGCAGAGCTCTGATGGAGTGTGTGGGCAGGTTCACATGTTGGTCTTCACAGGGATGCTGTAGCTGGTTTATCTGAACAGAAAACTTGTTATTAGAAAGTTTAATAAACAATGAGGCTGTAAATCTACTCTGTACTCTACTCTCTAGTAGAGAGTAGAGATACAGCTGCCAAGCTGCTGTATCTGTAACTAATTGTCAGATCCAGATCTTTCCACAGAAGCAAACTTTATAATGATCAGTCTGTTTTCCCTTCTAATGTCCTTCTGATCTCTCCTGTGATAGATTAGCGACATAGGCTACAGCTCCCTGAACATGCATTGAAAGAGGCAGATAAAGAATATCGATGAATCAATGTTCAAGGAATCTTTATTATCCCATGATAATTTGTTGTACAGCCAGCAGTAAAAACAGTTGCCAACACACAAATAACAATGAATATTTAAAAGGACTATAATAAAAAAAAGAAATTGGAGGAATGAATGGCACATCTTTTAGATCCTGTTCCTTCTGACATTCTGCAGAGCATATTACCTACAATAAAAACTGCAGTAATCCATATTATCACCTCCTCTTTTAAATCCGGTGTATTTCCCTCTGCATTCAAGCAAGCTTGGGTTACCCCTCTGCTGAAGAAATCCACACTTAACCCAGCCCAGGTTAAAACTACCGGCCGGTCTCACTGCTTCCATTCATTTCTAAACTACTAGAGCATGCAGGTGTAATAAATAATGTTGGTGGATTTAAATTAAACTTTGTGTCAAGTTCAGCGAGCGATGAATAAATTAAAATCATTCAGCTCATGTCCTGGCACTGCTGTCTACATTTCCCACCAGCCCAATTCCGTGATGTATTGTTCATCCATTGGCTGCATGGCGTCATTTACAAGCTACCACCAGATGCAGTAGATACAAAAATTTATTGGCCATACTTGTGGCTTCCCCAGGTTAAAACTATTGGCCAGTCTCACTGCTTCCGTTCATGTCTAAACTACTAGAGCGTGCCGTCTTCAGTCAGGTCTCAAAGTTCCTCCAAGACAACAACGTGTTTGATCCATTTCAATCTGGCTATAGGAAAGGCCACTCTACTGAAACTGCTCTCCTGTCACTGATTCCCTAAGGCTTGCCAGAGCCGCTGGTCAATCCTCAATCCTTATACTGCTGGACCTATCTGCTGCCTTTGACACGGTCAACCATCATATACTGTTCTCCACACTCTCGGAGCTTGGCATCTCAGGATCTGTCCTCTTATGGTTTATGTCCTACCTCACAGGAAGATCCTTCAAAGTATCTTGGTGAGAGGGAGTGTCCAGATCACAAAGGCTGACAACAGGGGTGCCTCGGGGCTCGGTGCTTGGCCCTCTTCTCTTTTCACTATACACTTCCTCACTCGGTGCAATCATTAGCTCTCATGGCTTCACTTCTAGGCAGATGACACACAGCTTTTCCTTTCTTTCCCACCTGACAACACAACCGTCTCAATGCAAATATCAACATGCCCTGCTGATATCTTCACATGGATGAAGGATCAACACCTTCAGCTAAATCTGTCCAAGAACGAGCTTATTGTCTGTCCAGCCAATCCTTCCTTATCGCCACAGATAAGCATGCAGCTTGACTCTATCATGCTTGTACCTACGTCTTCTACCAGGAATCTTGGTGTCCTGGTGATCGTTTTTCATTAATCTAGTACTTAGGGGTGGTCTAGCCATCCCTTAGTTATGCTGCTGTAGGCTTAGACTGCTGAGGGACCGCCCATGACGCACTGACCACTTGCCTCTCTTTTTGTATCTTTGCTATTTATTTTCCATGTATACATGTTTTACATTATTGGTGTCATCAACTCAAATTTATCTTTGTCTCTCTCAGCAGGTATCCCTGGCTTAAAGTCATTGTGCTTGCTGGCCCCTCTTTCCTGTCCTGTTGTCTAGCAGTCGTTGAGGCAGACGGCCACCCTCCCTGAGTCGGGCACTGGTTTTTTATTTTATTTTTTTTATTCCTGTTAAAAGGAAGCTTAATCCACTGTCGCTAGCTGCCCTGTGCATGCTCAGGAAGGGGGGATTGAATTAAATACAAGATCTGATGCAACCCGTTAGTTTTCATTAGTTTGGCAATAAATTTTTACAAATGGGCTTATATAAACAAATTGGACAATTGGATTTGTTTTAATGGAATCACAATGAATTGGCTTAAATTGATTGTGTCTGTACAGCATCTTGAGATGAGTTGTGATTTAGCACTATACAAATAAAGCTGAACTGAACTGAAGAAGACAAAGATACAAAAGGTAGAAAGCAACAACTACATTTATTTTCATTCAGTTCATCAAAACAAATTTTAAAATAAAAAATGTCCAAACAAATTTTTGAATGAAAAAGGAGCAGCACAAAGTAAAGTTGCATGTTATCTTCCCCTTTTCCACCTAACCATGAACACAATGTAGGCACAAGATTGTTCAACAAAATATCCAGTCAGGCTGAAACAGCCTGACCCTTCTAGCAGCACAACACAACTCATATTATCCTGGGTATTCACCCCATCATCAACTTTTCATTATATTTCTTTAACAAGACTGCTTTAATTTTTCTTTTAAACACAATTTTTCATTTAAACTTTTTTGTTTCTCTGGCTCTCTGACAAGCCGACATCCTTCAATGAGATGCAACGCTCCTTTAATGTGGTTCTAAAATCCTGAAGAGCTTTATACTTTTTGGTGAATAATGACCTTCTCTTTTCTGAAATCAGTATTGAATCTTTCCTGCCAACAGGTTTCGATTTGCTTTAAATATTACAAGTGAAATATTGTAATTAACAATTTCATGAAATTTTTAGGGTTTTTGATGAATCTCTGTCTTTACTCCTAGTGATGATCTTTTTGTTGGTATAAATTTTTTGTGGTGACTTTTTTATTTATTTATTTTTTGGCGAGGCAGTGTATTTGGTGTAGTGTAGCAGAAATATCAGGACCAGGTGGTGAGCCCATCCCCATAACCAGAACCCTGGAAGGCTTTGGTCCTTGTGAGAAGGATTGGTCTTAACAAGGTCTGTTCATACTGATAAAAGTCCTAGGTAACAAATCAGTACCCCTCCTCTTACATGCACAGACACAGACACACACACACACACACACACACACACACACACACACAGACATACACTCAGCTCTGAGTTCTGGGTCTAATGATGGGCGAAGTCTCGCTGTGTGTCCAAACCTCCACAGCTGGTTGAATCCTATTGACTCAGGTAACTTCAGCAAATAAAAGTTAAACACACACACACTGTTTCTGCTGCTGTGTGTGTGTGTGTGACCAAACAACTGTCTATGTATTTACTACGACACAGTACAGATGTTGAAGGTTGCCAGTTTGGGTTGCCATGCTGCTTTTGTTTGACTTCCTCTTAACACGCTGACACCTGTCACCTCTGCAGCCCCACCCTGCCACCACCACCTCCTCCTCACAGGCGGTGGATGGATTTATTGAGTTTAACAAACAGCACTGAAAGCATGTTGTTTGTTTTCCCCTCTGTATTTGACAGCAGTGTAAACTGTCTGCAAATGCTTGGCGCTGAAACAGCATCGCCCCTCACACTGCCTAAAGACTGTCACAGACTCGACCAGCAGCACCAGCAGGATGACATTTCTACGGGCAGAGAGCAGCGATGAGGGTCAGAGGGAGAAAGAGGACGCTCAAGGGGAAAAAGGGAAGGAAGGGAAAGGAAATGTCAAACCGAGCGGAGGGATCGTGGTGCCGCAGGATGTCCGGGGGGAAGCAGAGGAAAGAGCTGGCAGAGAATCCAGGGAAATTTCCTTTGTGTGACATTTTGATCAAACGTCTTTTGTATGTTGTCTTTGTTTGTAACTGAGATCAGCTTCGCTTACTGATCCAGAGTCAGCTTTTATGTCGCCATTTGTTCAGCAAACATGTCTCATCACATAAGCAGGACAACCAGTGATGTTTGTACAAATTAATACCTGTTAAAACTTGTCTGTGTTAGTACATTTATATAGCACCCCACAACTTCTGCAAGGCTCATTATCACTGGAAATGTAGGATTTACTGATGCAGTAATGTTACACCCCTGTAAAAGGGAATAATGTAGAACAGACAAGTCACCATGTTACTGCTGTCACGTCCAGCGTTGTAATGGACGAGCAGGAGCAACACGTTTCCCCCATGCTAACTCAGGCATAATCAACGGAGAGACGATCAACAAGTGAAACTCAAAAAACAAACTTTGAGGAAATTACTCTTTAAAAACTAATGTGTGATCAAAATCAGTGAGATAACATTCAAATACTGGCATTTTCAACGTGTTATTGTTCTAATGCATCTTTACATTGCTTTACATCTTCCAGTAGTCGATTATAGATCATTCGATCAGTAATTCACTGTGCATTTACTCTAACAAGTTCCTTTTATAAAAAAAAATAATCTATCTCTTTTCCCTTTTAGATACCATTATGGATTAAAGCAAATTACTTTTTTTTTACTAAATAGTATTACAATATTTTATTTTTTTGCTTTGTTTTTTAACATCAACCATTTTATAACCATTACAGTAACAGCATTTACTGTAATGTCATGTAAAATAACTACATGATTTAAACCCATGGTTGGCTTCCCTCTGCTCTTTACTCTCCATGTATATGTATGTATATGTACATGATGCTGTTTTCATTTATTTGTGTTTCTGTTCTTCCATTTCAGAAGGTATCCCTGGCTTTGAGTCATGGTACTTGTTGAGCCCTCTTTCCTGTCCTCTCCAACCCCAACCAGTCCAGGCAGATTAGCCATCCTTCCCGGTTTTGGTTCTGATGGAGGTTTTCCTCTCCAGTATCTTCTCATGCAGCTCAGGATGGAGCATTGAATCAAAGGACATTATTTTAAGAAACTGATTTATATGAACACAGTAATTATAAACTGGTCTTATGTAGATTATATACTGGATTTGTTTGAACTGGGTTTTAAGTGAATTTTGAGATAACTTTAATGTAAAATAGTGCTGAAAAAAAGAGGCTGAATTGATCTAAACAAAGTAAACACTGGTGTTTATATACAGATTGGGGAAATAAGTAAAGGCTTGCATGTGTGATGATTGCTAACTTGAACAAGGTTTGTGGAGAGGAAAAACCGAGAAAACTAAAAAAAAAAAAAAAAAAATCCCAAAATCTGAAACAAAACCCGAACATAAACTAGTTTTTTTTTTTTTTTTTTTTTACATCTCAGAGCTGCAACAGCTTTAAAAAAAAGTTGGATCAATGAATCTTTGCAATGTTCCCATTCCTTCTCCCAACACTTCCAAGCTGTTCCAGCACTGAGAAAAGTTTCAGGTGTTATTTCGTTCCATTCCAGTACGGGATCATGGTCATGGTTGATTCAGGTCAGGACTGTAGGCAGACCAGTCCAGTATCTGTACCCTCCTCTTCCTCAGCCATGCTGCTGTAATGTACCAGAATGTGGTTCTTCATTGTGTTGAAAAATACTCTATCAGTGTAAAACAAGAAGCTTAAATCAATCAGTTCAAAATGACCTCCCATCATGCTCCGGGACAGCTTTACATGCAGGACATTTCTGCTTCTTGCTGTCTGCACACTTCAGATGAAGGGAGGGTTTTATGAAAAACATGTTTCTTCAAACCCTCAGTTCTGTCTGTCAGGCAGGAGACCCCCCCCCCCCGAACTCAACACTTGTTGTGTCAGGGAAGCGGCTCTTGGTAACATGACGGCCGGTGTGGCGGCTGACTGTGCTGCAAATATCAGCTGCCAGTCGTCCGACTTGTGACCTTTTCTGCAATTCTTCTGCTTGAGAGCAAGAATAAAATAACACTCCTCACCTGTATCCTCCACAATGACGCACAGGAGAGCTGAGAGGTGGCGCGTCTGTGTGAGATTATCAATTAACCTAAAACAACTTTTATTAGTTTAACACAGAGATCCAGAATGAAATATGACCAGCACCACTAAATATTAAAGTTTTAATGTTCATTGACATTAAAGTTAAATTTAAATACCACACGAAAAGGAATAACTGTTTCCACCTCATTCTTTCATTACTTCAGCCTGATATTTGTCATTTTAGTTATTATATTTCATCTACAGACATAAACCCAGGGATCTACTTCTGCAGTAGGAAGAATCACTTAAATCCCCTCTCCAAACAAAGACAGAAAACATCCAACAGCTTCACAAAATTACGATCTGATTTAACAGTTCAGTTTGTATCGTCCCTTGTATTGTTGTATTCTGTCTTTTAATAATTTTCTGTCTTTTGTTGTATCCAAATAAAATGAGTTCAGAGCAAAATAACAGCGATTTTCTGTACAACATGGTGGAAAGATGTCTAAAGCAACCGTCCTCTTGACTGCTGAGCGGCTACTTGAAGTCCTTTATACGTTTTTTCTTCTCTGCCTTGCTCAGCAAAGCTTCTCACAGGTCATAATGCTCACACAACCAGAAAAAAAGAAAAAAACAAACTACCTGCAGTTCGTGGAGATTGTCAGCATTGGTTTCTAGGCAGCTCCCTGAAGGTCCCCGGTCTGAACTTTGACTGGATCATGTCAACACCTTGAAGATCAGCTGCTGTGTTTGTTTCTTGGATCATTGTCCTGTTGTATGAGCCAGTTTCAGAATGGACTCACATCTGGCTCTAGAAAAGGACAGTTTATGGTCCCCTCCATGACTGCAAGCTACATATCCTGCAGCTGCAGAACAAGCAGAACAAGCCCAAATCATAATCCCACCAACAACCTGCCATACTTGCACATTCTAACTGAGGCCTGGAGAGTCTGAGACGTAGCTTTTGGCTTGTGCAGTTTCTGAGGTTTGCACGGTGTGTCCTCGGGCTGAACTCGCTGGGACGTCCTATTCTGGGAATATTGGCAGCTGTCTTGTTTGTTTTCCACTTATTACTTTCTTTCTGTTGAATGATTGACTTGAGATAGTTTGGAAATGGCTAATAACCCTTCCCAGATTGATAACTGTCTCACCACCAGATTATAAATGCAGAAAGGAAATGGAAATAAACTAAATGAAAGAACCTTTTTTTTTAAATTTGCTGAAATAATTCAGTTATTTGTGGGGGTTTCTAAGTTGAAGATGAGCTTTAACTCACTTCCCCAATTAACTCATTTCAAATGGGGCTTTAGCTTAATTATTACTTCTGATTAGGATTTTCTTTTAATCAATAAAATTATTTTTTATTAATCTCAGTTTTTTTTTAACCAGAGAGGTTTTCATCCATCAGTATCTGTCTTTCTTTCCATTTTCTCTGCTTTTCCTTCAGAGAAAAACTCAGACAAATGATCACCTAATTCCTAAAGCTGTCTTGGCAGCAAACGCCTCCTTTACAAACTGTGAGCAGGAAGCCCACAAGGCAAACAGATCGAGCCTTTCTCAGTGATATCACTCTTCCTCCTCCTCCTCCTCCTCTCCCCCGCTGGCTCCTCCATCACTAGCCCCCCTTCCCTTCCCTCCACCCAGCTGTGGAAAAGTAAAACCAACTGTAACTAACGAAGGAAACTTCACCTGGGTGCTGGGGCCATCCATCCAGAGCGGGACGTCACTGCTACAAACAAGATGGAGAGCGATGCTTCAGCTGCTGCATGACAAGCATGACCGAGGACGGATGACTGGATGCTCCACAGATTCAGATTCTTCCTTTTACCTTTGACAAACACACCCTGCTGCCTTTTTGTTTCCTCTACGGTGGCAAATAGATGTAATTTGTAAAACAACATTAGAAAAGTTGGTGAGAAAAGTTATTGGCATGTGAAGCACCGTAGGGTTTACTCCTGTACATTTTGGTTCTTTCTTTCTTTAAGCTGTCAATCAGAGCAGAGCTGAAGGTCTCCTCTTTTGATTTATATCCAACACAAACAACAACAGCTCTCCATACAGCTTTCCTCCTGGGAAACAGAGCTGAAGCTGCTGCTGACACCTTCTGCCCCGGGAAGAAACAGAGCCTGAATCAACATTCGTGGGACACATGGAAGAAAAGATTTCAGAAGCAGACACACCTGCCTGACTCCCCTGCAGGTGTTTACACCAAGACTATAGGTGAAAGCTGAACTGAGCTGTTTTCTTACCTGCAGAGTGGTGTCTGTGCATCACTGAGTATATCTCCACTTTTTCAGTTGCTTTTACCAGGCTAACACTTCCTCACGGCTTTGCCTAAAATTATGATTTTACTCACAAAAAAGTCACAAATTCACAATAAAAAGTTTGTGGTCAGCTTGGTAAAAGAAACTGGTATGCAGCAGAAATTAGGTACAAGTTTGGTCACAAAAATTAAATTAAACTCACATCTAATACAAACTCACTGTCCACTTTATCAGGTCCACCTGTTCACCTGCATCTTAACACAAATATCTAATTAGCCAATCACATGGCAGTGTCTCAATTCACTTGGTCATGTAAACATCTCTATGGTTTACAGAGAAAGGTCTGAAGAAAAAAAAGACGTCTTGTTGATGTCAGAGGTCAGAGGAGAATGGACAGACTGGTTGGAGATGATAGAAAGGCAACAGGTAGTCCAATAAACACTGTTTCCAACCAAGGTCTGCAGAACAGCATCTCTGAACACACAACACGTCCAACCTTGAAGCAGATGGGCTACAGCAGCAGTAGACACACCTGGTGCCTCCTGTCAGCTAAGAACAGAAAACTGAGGCTACAATTCACACACACTCACCAACACTGGACAATAGAAGATGGAGAAACGTTGCTCCACATTCAGATGTAGGCTCAGAATTTCTTCTCGATGGGAAGTGCTTCTCACCCTGTCTCTAAGGGAGAGCCCGGCCACCCTGTGCAGGAAACTCCTTTCGGCTGCTTGTATTTGCAGTCTTGTTCTATCAGTTACAACCCACAGCTCATGACTACAGGTGATGGTGAACATAGATCAATCAAAATATTGAGAGCTTCGCCTTTGGACTCCTTCTTCACCATGAAAAATCAATACTAGCTGTGTTTCCATTACAGTTTTTCACTAAATAAAAGCAATATTTCTAAAATTTCGACAAAGTGCAATTGTGATTTGCATGTGTTTCCATTGAGTGGTGTTTAGCTCATTAGCCGTTATTCTCGTAAAATCTCGTCCCACAAGACTCCACTTTGAGAAGGAAGGTGGTTTCAAATTCTTTGTAAATCTCTGCTTTTCACTGTTGTGTGCTATCTAGGATGACAGTTTTATTTTTTTCTTTAATTATTTGTAAAAAGATTTCCATCTCTTCCTGCGTCTACTCATTCCACAGCATCTTTACCTGTAATGAACTGTTCACGTGACCCCTACGTCATGTCCAAACAAGTGTTTTACAACTTTTTTAGTATCAATGCCCACATGCTGAGGAACACAGAGCTCATGTTGCTGCACTAAAGAAAATAGGTCCATCTACCGTACCTCACAGAAGTAAGTACACCCTTCACATTTTTGCAAATATTTTAGTATATCTTTTCATGGGACAACACTATTAAAATTAAACTTGACATACACAATATCAAAGTTTAGTTTCTATAGTTTTATAATCAGTATGTCAATGTTTTATTTCTAGAGTATTGTCCCATGAAAAGATATTCTAAAATATTTGCAAAAATGTGAGGGGTGTACTCACTTCTGTGAGATTCTGTATAACATAGAGAGTCTGCATCACTGCAGATGCTACACCAATCCGCTTGTTGGTCTCTCTCTCCATCTTTCTTCGCTAATGAAGAAGACCAAAGATACTTGAACTCTTCCATTTGGGTCAGGACCTCGTTCCCAGCCTGAGAGGTTATTCCACACTTTTCCAGCTGCAGGTGAAAACTTGGCATACAAGTGCAAGTTTTTCCACAGTCACAAAGCTCAGCATGCACCATGCCACGTCTCCAACTGCTGTCCCAAACATGACAATGAGTTCACTGTACTCTAGTGGCGTCCACTATCACCGGTATGAAGGTAAAAATGTGCCACAACCTGTGTTTTTGGCGGTTTTGGGGGAGGGGTTCTCCTGCAAAAAGATTTTCACACCAACTTGTTTTGAATGTGAAGTTTGCTTTTGTGTTAACACGAAATGTTCAAAATGTCCAAAAGTAGAATTACAGCTGACAGCTTATAATCCATCGTTTACTTGTATTTGTTTATTTATTTATTTGCATGTGTTTATTTTCTTATACAACCTCAATAATTACAACTTCTCCAGTCTGCTGCTGTGAGCACATTAAATCAGCTCTCGTGCATAACAGTGTGAGGAAACTACTCTCACTTTTCACACATTCCTTGTGAGATATTTGTGCCAAAAGTAACCTGTGACTTGGTGGGTGGGGTTGGAGGTGTCAGGCTGTCATCAACAGTTCAACCAGCCGAAGTGTGGAGTCAGATGCTCTGTCTTGATGCCTCATATCTCAGCGATTGCTATGGCGCTATGGAGCAGACAGAGGTGCTTAGAGTAGGAGCAGCATTACTTCAAACAGAGGAAAGATAGTCGTTCATTTTCTGTTTGTCTATTCGTTCTGTTAGTATTAACATGTCTTCATGTTGTTGGGGTGAACCTTCTAATAACAGTCTATAAGATTGCGGTGGATTAAACTATTAAAATACACACATTAACACGCCTTCAGTTTCAGTTAATAAAATCAACTTAATTAAACGGATTTGTGGTGATTAAATCAGAGCACAAAGCAACAAACTCTTGTGGTTGACATGTTCCTGTAAATACTTCTAGCGATTCTTTTTATTATAAATGCTAACAATGCTAAATAAAAAAATAAACAAACAGCTAAACTTTCTAATTCCGTTTAATTATTTATTTGGATGGGACAGTAGTCACGTTTACATGTGAGTTTAAATTCCCCTTTAATGCAGAATAAAAATTAAATCCTACTTAAATAGAATAAAAATGACTTTGTTGAATTAAATTTAAATCCAAAGAAATTGACTGGTTTTTTCTGATTTTAAATCTGAACTGAATAATTCCTCATTCATGTATATGTTCATTCCACTTAAATTATTTCCGGTCACTCTGCGCATGCTCGTTCCCTTGTCCTGTCACGATGACGCTACACAACTCTCTCTCCCTTCTCCTCCTCATAATTCTGAATTATTTAATTCTGAATAATTAATTCTGAATTCTGGATGTTAGCCCAAGGCTAATATCCATCCATTGCCCCATTAATGTTGATAGCCAAGCCAAGCCAACTTTATTTATAGAAGTACTTTACAACAGCAGCTACTGAACAAAGTGCTAAACATAAAGTAACCAAACATTGACAGACATAAAACCAGATTAAAATAAAACAGAAATAAAATAAATAAGAAAAATAGTACAATAAAAGCAATGAAAGCACCTCTCATACTGGAAGGTATAGCAATCAAATATAATGGATTTTAAGAAAGGATTTAAAGGTGGACAGTAAAGAGCTCTCTGACATTACATACCTAGAGTCGATTGTAAATTAAAACCATCTTTACTATTTATAATTAGCAATAGAAGGTAGCTAATGCTAATTCAACCCCCCAAAGTGGTCTGATTCATTTATACAACAGTTAATGAACCTAACTAGAACAAAAAAGGGAATCCAGAGGAGTAAGTAAACACATGATGTGTTGTGCTAAGTTTGGATCTTGATTTAAAAAGAAAGCAAGTTATTCAACTAAGAAAAATAACAAAAAACAATCAAACACATCAAACACATTAAAGGGGTGGTGCATCCTAAAATGTGTTTTTTGAGCTGTAAACAACCCAGTATCACTTAATTGTGATGGAAAGCACCTACACTGTTGATAAAATTAGCAATTTTTGCATTTCTTTAAGAAAACATGATTTTGTGGGCAAAAAATGTCTCATAACGCCCCCTCTACAGGGTTAAACTAGGTTTTGTTTGTCGTGATGTAGAGATGTAACAGTGATGGTGTTTCTCTATGTCACAAGAAAATTTTAAAAACCTCACATCCCCTCACAAGACTTTTATCTGCTGATCCTCATCTGGCGACAGACAGCAGGTCAAATCGTAGCAACTACGACTTCCAGCAGCACGTTCTGCAGCAGCCACAACCTGCCACGTGTCTCCACAGCTTTCCAGAGCTACTGGAGCTGCTGCCAGGCCAGCTAACAGCGCTAACAGCGCTAACGGCTTGTTACGTCCCGCTTCAGGGGTATGAGTGGGTGCAACACAAAAGTAAGTCATGGACAGATGTATAAGTAAAACACAGCACATTTTATTGTGGTGAGCATAAATAATGAATAAAACCGGATGTCAAACATAACCAAGTGTTGGGGTTAGTGAAACTGCTGAAAAAAATACAAAAGGTTAAATCTAAAACCATACACAAAACCCGCCAAATAAACCATAAAAAACATTATACAAACAAAGGAGTGCACATAACTCAGCGTGTTATCTAAATACCAAAAGGAGCAGCAGTTCCAATAAACTAAGTGAACACAATCACAAACAAATAGCCTAAGCTAGCCCGACACGTATGACATAAGTTTAACACAAAAGATAACAAAATGGCAGAACACATACTAATATGAAGCACAGCTCAAACCCAAACTGTGTGCAATACAAAGGTAAGGCCCAAACTAACAAGACTATAATTACTTCCACACAGGAAACACCAACAGCCAGGTGTAACCCTGCCGTCCATACGAAATAGTCTGTGACACAAAAGGCTACCATTTAGCACAGCAAACACACAGTAAAGCAACGAAGCCATAACTCTGCCAAGGTGAGGGGAAGCAGCCTGGGCTGTCCAGCTTCTCCCTCCTGAATGAACCTCTGCAGCAGCCCTTTATTTCCGGGACTCCACCAAGCTGCAGTATGATTGGCTGAAGGATGAACCAATCATCGTGGAAGATACTGGGGGGTGCATCAGGTCCAGCCACTCCAAATAGACATCCGGGCCAGGCCTACAGCCTGAGTATGCATGTATATTCTGTGGCTTGATAGCTTAACAACGATGGGCTGCAGATCCGACTGGAAACACCCTCCTATCATTTATCATACCACTGAGATTGGACCGGGGCAGTTCAGCTTCATCCGCTTCTGGATCAATCTCACCGCCCACTACTGTGGTTGGACGCTGCCAGCTTCGTGCCTCCAGCGAAAGGGACCAATCAGAACGCCGGCGGGTCCTTAAGAAGGAGCAACTACAATCATTTGGGGCAGCTGTGTTTCATTGAGTCACAGTGTGCCAACTTGGGATTGAGAAAGACACTGGTTGTGATTTCGTGAATACCCTGAGTGGTTTGGTAAGCTTTAGGTTCCCTTTTTGGTTGTTTGCACGGTTGTGCTTGTAAAATTAAGAATTGAGAAGAGACACTCCTTTTGAGTAGGGATTTGAGTTTGTTTATATAGGGTTTTGGTTTTCTCATTAGGAGACGTTTTGTTGTATAGAGTTTTCTGAGTTACGTTCTCATTAGGAGACGTTTTTTGTTTTTGTTTTGATTGTGGGAATTGTTGATTTATTGTGTAAATAAGTAATAAGTAAAAGACTGTTTATTTTGTTATATGGAGTTAATTGTAAGAGTAAATTGTTAAATTGTTACCTAATTAAGGACACCTTTTGTTTCTTTTTCTTTATGGTACCAGACATGATATATTACCTGAAACAGGACACGTTTTGTTAGTGTTGTAGTGCTTTTGTTTGAACCCTGGCTTGTTTAATAAATTATTGTTTATATATATCATCCCATGGGTCTGGTTTGTTTTATTGACCCCAATCCCCTAGCTTCTGAAAAGGGGTCTTAACACGGCTCAGACTGATACGCTTCAGGACCACCTTGTTCTCATGTAGCTGAGGAGATTCAGGAGGGGAAAAGTCTTCCATCTCAAAGACGCACTGTGGCGTAGGTGTTTTGCAAATGTCTCTATCCATCTTGCTAGTGGCTGCTGAGCTGCTGTCTGCCAATCATTTTTGCCTGTGCATCCTGACACGCCCACTCTCCGCCCCCTTGTGGTTTCTGTGATTTTTCAAAATTTGGCAGTGGGTTGAGTTACACAAAAAGTAGGGACATTGTAGTTGCACTTAAAACTAATGTAAAGATACTTGTGTTAAGATAATGGTGATAAAAGAAGAAGTAAAGAACTCAGGAAAAGTTCCTGTGAAGTTCCAGCCTCAGACTAATGGAGGCCTGATAGTGCTGCTGATTGGTCTCTTTCACCAGACATCTGCAGCAGAGAAGCTATGCAGTGTAATATATGCCTGTCAGGTGTTCTACTGTTCCATCATGCATTTTCCACTTTCTGTAGAGTTGCACTCATTTAACCAAGGTCCTTTGTTCCCTGAATCCACCCCCTCACCAACAAGCAGCTGCCTTTCAGATGCATTTACATTCTCCAAGTCTGTAGGTGAATAGTTTTCTTCTTTTCCTCCCAGAGTCCAACATCGCCATCAGTCTGCAAGAATTTTCTTTTCTCCCTGTAGTGTTCTAGTTTATACTCATCTAACAAAATAAAGTGTGCTGGACGTGCTATAAAAAGCAATAAATCAGGTGCAGCTTTGATTGGATCTTATGTTTGGGCCTTTGAACTACTTCTGCAGTGAGACCTGCAGGACACAAACTGTTAATGAATCTGTTCAGTTTTAAGCTGCAAGCTGAGAACAATACATTTTCCAGAAGAAGCGAAACGCAAATGAATAATAAAAAACACAGACAAACGCAGGTGAGGTAGAAAAAATTTCCTGGCTGCTGCTTTTGTTCCACTTTCAGCTTGTCACAGACTCATCAGAGCTCATTGTGTGAAGACAAAACCATCGAGCTCATTGATCAGAAAATCAGATTTCTGTACGGCACGCCACAAACACGGATCCATTGTTTGTTGGAACACTATGGCAGTGAATGATGAGCTGTGTTACTGATAGCAGCAGCCCTGATAAACAACAGTCTGCATAACAATGGCCTCGCGCAGTCATGCAAATTAAATAAAAAAAATCGCAGTCACATAAAAAAACACTGAAAAGTTTCTAAGCACAAATTAGCCGTCAGAGAACGACGTTATAATTAACTAAATACTCCAAGGCCATAAAAATTCCATTCTCGACCTCTGCAAAAATAATTGCAGTGTTATTTTCAGCCTTAATTAAGTGGCTAAGGCTTCTTATGAGTGTAAAAATTTAATCCCTTTTCTAAATCCTATATAATTTAATGTGAGAGAAATCAAATAAATAAGAGGCTCTGGTTCTTCTGTGAGAGGGTTTGATATGGGTGATTAGGTGAGCAGGGCGTGAAGAAGCCCATTAGGATTGTATGGTGTCATCACAGCAGCTCCGGGCGGCGGCCCTAATCCACTCCTCAACCCACCACCGCTCGCCATTTTCTCTCTGAAGGCTGCAGCAGCGTCGCAGAGACGAGCAGCCATTGATAGATTCTCATCCCGTTAAGGAGACGGGAGGCAGATAAATGCAGAGGTAATGAGAGGCAATTATGAGCCATGAAAAGCTTTATTATAGAGTGAAAGTGTCCTCGTGCTGCAGATGCAACGGCGAGAGCAGAAAAGCTGGGAGTTTTCAGGATAATGAGCGATCAGAATTTCACTGCAGGTCAGCGCTCATACATGTATTTACTTTTAAAGAAACTCAGCTGAATGTAAAAGGCTGAAGATGTGAGTGAAGTCTTTCCACATCGGTGATGAATAAATAACATGATTTAAAAAACATAAAGGGTTCCTGGAGAAGTTCTGGTTTTAGTGTCAGGCTGCTTCACACGAATGTTATCTTAAAAATATGCCTTGTTCAGTTTCTAGATTTAAAATATATTTTAAAAAAGAGATTAAGAAGCTAGCCGCTTCTCTGACTAGAAGCGGTCGCTACAGAAACTATATAAAAACGATAACCTGGGTTACTTTTTTTTAATTTGCTCCAGGATGTAACATGTGATCTGTCTCTGAGAACAGAGATGAATGGATGGATGGATGAGAGAGGGAATGAAGGATAGATGAACAGATGAATTATGGAGGAAAAGACGGATGAATGGAAGAGAGAAGGAAGGATGGAGGATCAAATGGATGAGAGGGAAAAGTGAATGAATGAGGGAAAGAGAGATGCACGGATGAGAAAGTGAAAGATGGATGAGGGAATGGGGATGGATGGATGGATAGATGGATGGATGGATGGATGGATGGATGGATGGTGGGTTCTACAGTCTAGACCAGTCGGTCAGTGGGTTCTACAGACTGAACCAGTTGGTCAGTGGGATCTACCGTCTGGACCAGTCGGTCAGTGGGTTCTACAGTCTAGACCAGTCAGTCAGTGGGTTCTACAGTTTGGACCAGTCGGTCAGTGGGTTCTACAGTTTGGACCAGTCGGTCAGTGGGTTCTACAGTCTAGACCAGTCAGTCAGTGGGTTCTACAGTTTGGACCAGTCGGTCAGTGCGTTCTACAGTCTGAACCAGTCGGTAAGCTCTCAGCAGCTCTGTAACATGTGTCCATATGTGAAGCTGAGCTTCGCCGACCCTGCACTGGGACGCCTCCTCCAGATCTGGACCGCCTGCAGTCGAACTACTGGGAAAAAACCTCTGCTGTTCCCGTTGTTATCTGATTCCTTCAGGAAATGGTGCTGATGAGATTTTTATGAGGGAAAAAAACATGAAAGGAATTCTAAACATTCGCTCATCAAAACAAGAAATCTCGAGCAGTCATGACTCGACGGTTAAAGTTTGATCAGAAGTCTGCGTTGTCAGACGGGTCGAGATGTGCATAACACAACGTGTTGATCTGGCAAATAGAACCAAGGTGGCTAACACATAAAGACAACTTTTCTTTGAGCAAAAAGGAAAGAGGAGTTATTATATTTCTTCCAGCATCTGGAGTTTGGGATTTTATTTATTTATTTATTTTTTCTTGTTTTGTTATCCTAACTGCAGGTGTTACCCTGAAACGTGAATAAATGAATAAAGTGCTTCTGTCTTTCAGGTAGAACCCGTCTTGGACTCGACAGGAGGAGTGAAAATGGCAGCTTTAATTGGCACATCTGACTGTGTTTGTTCTGGATTGGCAGTCGAGCCTGATGGAGTAGAAACTGTCTGACATGATGATCAGTTGATGTGAAGCCAGCAGCAGTCAGACTGGGAGCTCGGTCCATTACTGCTGCAGCTTTCTCCGTTCTGCGCTCAGACAAACTGCTGCTGTCAGGCCGACAACAAAAAGGGAAAAAGGGAAAAACTCCACCACATCAATCCTGTTCTCAGAAACCCTCACTGAGTTTATAGTTTTGACTCGTGGTATATAAAACTGTTAATGGTCGGGCTGCACTGCAAACATCTGAAGTCTGTTTGGTCAGCAGCAAGTCTTTTGCTCGCAGCTGGGTGAAACAGCATTTAGCATCTATGAAACATTTGGTAGGATGTTCACTCACCTTTAACTTCCCTTTGAGTTAGCAAACCCAAGTTCTCATACTGTGGATCTGCTTCTTGCAGCAGCTTACTCAAACCGAATGCATCGATCAGAGTGAATTTCTTAAACTTCAAAGAGTAGCAAAAAGAGACCTGAACAGAGGAGAGTTTAGGGGTAAGTCGGTGGTTTAAAACAACAGCAGGATGGAAAGGACTGATTGCTGCACACGTTTTTGGATGCCAAATAAATGATCATTTACTCTTTTTACACTTCACAGCTTTGCCTGTAAAGAGACTCCTCAAAGTGCCAACAGACCATTAATTTCTACATGTGTTCAGGGAGAGCTGTCCTCCACTGATTCCTCTCTATTCTGGGATTTATAGTGGAAATCCAGCGAGCATCACAAATGTAGATCAGATGATGCTGATAAACATCTACATAAAGTAAAAATCTGTTGCAGACACATACAGTCTGGGTGCCATCACTCAGGTTTCCTGAGGTTTTCATCTTTAGGCGCACAATCTTTGGAGAAAGTTTGTGTAGGGCTGCTTGATTTGATTAGGGAAAAAAAAGAAGAAGAAGAAGAAAAAAAAAACTCATGATCACGATTAACGATTAACATCCTTACTCATTCCAATATTTACCCAGATTTACCTTTGGTAGCAGCAGAAATGTGCATGCCGTTCTGAACACATGACAAAAAAAAAAAAATGACATGACAAACACACACACACACACATATATACATATATGTGTGTGTATATTTATATATATATATATATATATATGTGTGTGTGTGTGTGTGTGTGTGTGTTCCTGTTTTTGTGATCATTTGGAGCCAAAATTTAAATGAATATTTTTGAGTAATTTCATTAGCAACACAACATCAGCACAACCTTAATTCTTGGTGTCATAGATTCAACAAGCTGTTGGAAACATTCCTCTGAGGTTTTGCTTCATATTGACATGACAGCATCAACAGTTGCTGCAGGTTTGACGGCTGCATCCATGATGAGAATTTCCCATTTCACCACATCCCGAAGCTGCTGGATTGAGATCTGGTGGCTGTGGAGCCCGTTGGAGTCCAGTGAATCATTATCATGTTCTAGAAAGCAGGTGGAGATGATCTGAGCTTTGTGATATGGTGCATTATCCTGCTGGAAGTAGCATCAGAAGATGCTCCACTGTGGTCATAAAGGGATGGACATGGTCAGCAACAATACTCAGGTGGGCTTTGGTGGTTAAACTAGGCCACGTTGGTACTAAGGGACCAAAGTGTGAGAAGAAAATACCACCACATCATTACACCTCCAGCAGCCTGAACTGCTGATACAAGGCAGGATGGATCATGATTCTGAGCCTACCATCTGAATGTGGAGCTGAAATTGAGACTCATCAGACCAAACAACGTTTCTTCATCTTCTATTGTCCAGTGTTTGTGAGTCTGTGTGAATTGTAGCCTCAGTTTCTGTTCTTCGCTGACAGGAGGCACCCGGTGTGGTCTTCTGCTGCTGTAGCCCGTCTGCTTCAAGGCTCGATATGTTGTATGTTCAGAGATGCTGTTTTAATGTCTTGTTTGGAACCAGCGCTTATTTGACTGTTGTCTTTCTATCATCTCAAACCAGTCTGCCCATTCTCCTCTGACCTCTGACATCAACAAGACGTTCTGGTCCAGATAATTGCTGCTCACTGGATATTTTCTTTTCTTCAGTCCCAGCACAGAGTAAAACATGATGGCTTTTGTTGTCATTGTACTCCTACAATGAACTAAGGGGTGCAGCTCCCATCAGCTCACATCATCAGCTCAGCTGCTCAGATGTTGCAGTCATTTCACCTGCAGGTAGAACCAGCTTTACCAGCAAACTCTGGAGACGGTGCAGAAGCAGGCATGTAAAATCTGCCTTCAGGAGACCTGAACATGCAGTCGTGTTGGCCTTAATCACGTCCAGACTCCCATCCTGAAGTCACAGTGAGGGAAAATATTCAGCAGAGCAGGTCCACCTCCCCATTTCCCTCCCTCTGCAAAAGAACCAGGAATCTATGAAATATTTAACACACATTACAATGAAAAAAGGTGCATTTATTTGAGTGTGTGTCTGAGCCAGAAACTAATGAAAAGATTCCCTGGCTTTGGCATTTGAGACTGCACATAAAAAGCCAAAGAAAAATGGGAGCCTTCACGGCGGCTATTTGTTCAGAGTATCAAAGAGCCGCACGCTCTCCTTTTCTTTCTCTTCCTGGTCTCATTTAGCCTCATCTGAAATGAGTTTGGTACTTACACATGTAACTATCCAAATTCAATTTTCTCTGGATATTTCTAATGTAGTGCATACATTAAAATAAAATGTATTTGCACATACGCGAGCTGAGCTGAATAGCCTGGAAAGAGAAACTCCTCCTATTGGGCTTATTACCCTTACGCCTGGACTCAGCCAGAGAGCAATTAATCATATTTTTGCTTTGGGTCAGAATACTGATTCCCTCCTCTGCACAAAGGAAATGTAATGTGATCAGAGCTGGAAATTCATCCAGCAGTAGGTACAGTTTGGCTCAGAGGCTTTCAGCTCCCCGACGAGCCGACTGCCATAAAATAATGTGAGAGGAGCTGGAACACAGAGCGGCTGCTGCTCAGCTGGACGCTGGAAATGAACTGTTTGTCTGCCCATCTGCTTGTTGGTTTTTACTCATCTTATTTTATTTATTTTTATTTAAGATGCTCTGTTTCTGAGGGGGCTTTTCATGAAGTGGTTCTTCTATGACGAGATTTATTCTGAGCAGAAAGAAGAGTGCAATTTTTCTCTGCATGAAGGGAAACATCTGAATTTTCTTTGGTTTGTTTCACTTCAATAATCCAAACTTGTTTTTCTTTTCTTGCATTTTTTCTGCAACATTTAAACACATTTTAGGATTTTCTAGTTTTTTTTAAGCCATAAAAAGTACTACAAGGTTCCATTTCATGCAGACAAAAAGTACACTTATGTTAAATAAGTTGGATGATTATTAATTGCCTCTTTCATGAGAGCTGGAAGCAGTTACCGGATGGATCTATAATACTGTATAATTACTATAGTACTTTCAGTTTTTTCAGAGGTCATTTAATGAAATGCCAAAAACTCAAATCTGGAATCTGGAATTTGTTCCTGTGAATATTTCTTTAACACATACATAAAGAAAAGATTGTTGTGTCTTTTTTTTAGAAAATGTAAAGAAATTTAAAATTTACTGCACAACACACACACAGTAAAAGTTAATATTTAGGCTAATAAAGACAAAAGTTTCTAGAATATACAACTGTAATGTTTTGATAAACTGGAGACCAGTGAGGGTTCCAGCATTGGGTATATAAGGAGCAGCCACTTCCTTTCTCATCTACTTCAAGATGAAATCCAAAGTTACAATTCTACTTGATGATTAGGATGAGACGAACGTCAACGCTGTCATTGTCTCCATGCAGCTACCAGTCATCAGGACATGCAACAGCTTGGAAGATGCGTCACTGCCTCTGTGGTTTAAGTTGTCTCTTGCTGTCTTGGTGGAAGCAGTGATGGGAATGTGGGAGAAATGGACATCTCCCTTTCACTAAGAAAAATGATCTTTCATCTCCCTTTGAGGCCAATTGACAAACTGATGGAGTGTGTATATGCAACAATGAGATGCCCCAACACATATGGACATTACTGATTAGTCAGTAACAAACTGCTCTGCACATGCTTTGAAGTCAGTTCTAGAGAAGTGATGCTGCATTTCTCATGATTTCAATAGTTGTGTACAAATCTGTTTATATTGTGTAAAAATAATGTGGAACATTGCATGGAGAAAGTTTACCAGCCGATAGTGTTTTTAATGATTCTGCCTCACCTCTCTTCACTGTGTGCTCACATCCACATTGTCTTCTGGGGTCCCACTGAGGACGACGCTCTTCTAAATTTCCAATGTCTTCACATCCCCACATGGTTCTCAGACCAGTCAAGCTGATTTTATCTGTGAATGCAGTGATGCCAGGACAAATGTTAGCACCAAAAATGATAAATAATTCATTTAAATCATCAAATTCTGCCCTCCTTTTTTCACTCTTGTCTCCTTCAATAATCTTTGGCTCCATCGGTAGCGGTCCTGGGTTGTTCCTCACATCAGTATTCTCTCCAACACACACCTCCCAAGATACACTGCACATTCGCCTTGTCAAACACCACCACACACACATACACACACATAATCAAGATAAAAATACGTATTTCCCTCTGCACCCAGCAATGTATAATAGTCTTAGGTTTTCAAGAGTATGGGTTATGCAAAAATGCACACATACACATGTGCACGTATTGTCCAACCCACCCACACACTTTAAAAATCCTACGGAGGAGGAAGCAAGTCTTCATCCAAACGATCATCAGACAGCAGCAGAGACACACACGAGGCTGAGGAGGTAGACGGCTCTTCGTCCTAGCTGGCTGCAGAGGGTGCTTCAAAATATTGAAACAAGTACTCCTGAATTTCCATTAAAATTAAACCTGAAAGTCAGAATGAATATTCATCAGTTACTCATTTAAAATAAGCATAATCCACAGTTTATTCAGCTTTCAGAATCCACAGCCTTGTATCTGAGAAAAACCCACAAATGATCCAAAAAGCAAAATCACAATACATGGGGTTGACATTATTTATGTAAGCATGCCCCCACGTACAGAATTTAATGTTCCCTCTTTCTGAGCATAGGAAATAACTGAATAGATGAACTAATGCGAGCTTTCTTGTAAACACAAAGACTAAACTTAATTCCATAACTTCATGCCTCAAATCAAGGCCAGTGTTTTCTTTCTTTTACATCAACAGGAACATAAAAGTGGTCAACAGAGGTCCCTGAAACACAAGTGTATTATTATTATTATTATTATTATTAATAATAATAAATATTCACTCAGGCCACCCCTACTCATATGTTGCACACTTATGCTCACACCTATGTGTGCACATTTTTATTAAATTAATTATTATTAATATTATTATTTATTTTTTCTTTTTAAATATTTTTTTTCACTTAGACATTTATCTGGAAAATCATGTTATTTAGCAGATAGGAGGGCTGAGCAAACATTCTATTCAGGGACAAAAAACTCCAAATTTATCAACTTAATGAAACCTTGAAAGGAAATTTGATGATTAAAATATATAACTGTTAACTTTTATTTATGTTTGCTACACGGTGCATCATCATCTTTATAGCTGAAATAATTATGAAAAAGAAAATCTATATGTGATCATTTTGACTCATTGCAAATACTATGATTTTCCAATATTAGCGGGAAGGTTAATCTTTACTTCAGTATTCTTATTTTAATTTAAAAATATGTTAATATGATTATGGTCCATTTTGCAGGAAGCAAAAATGCATTTTGAGTCTGTACAATACTATGTGAAGGTCAGGTTAACACGTCTGTATGCCATATTGTGACTTTGATTAAATCTGAATTAATTCCATAGTGACAACTCTGAGTACTAAAGCTCAGCTGCTGCTGTGACTCTGCGTCTCCTCCTGCCTCAGTATCTCCTCTCTCTGAACGGTCTGACAAAGTAACACATGTTTACACAGAACAAGTGTTCAAATTAAAAGCCTGATCAGAATAAAAATGCTTCATGTAAACGTAACAATTAGAAGATCTGAACCAATCAAACTCATCCAGATCGCACTTTAATGCCAAATTGTGATTGTGTGTGTGTGTGTGTGTGGGTGTGTGTGTGTGTGTGTGTGTAGGGGGGGGTTGGTTGTTGTTGCTCTGAAAACACATATTCTGAGAACTGGCTATAAGTTATCCTTACTGCCCATGTCTCTTACGCCAACTGTGCATCACTGTAACGTAATCCCACACTTTACTTAACGGCTTTGTTTGCTTTACTTTATGGTTTATTAAAAAATAAATTAATTAATAAAGTTAGTTCTAGTGGCAGATAGGCCGGGGCTTTGTCAGTGACTGTTATTATCATCATTTTTATCACTACACAACAGCTGAGCAAGTTATTTATTTGTGATATAAACTTTAAGTTGACTTAGTCTATAATAACTTCTAATGTCCACCATGCTTCTCTTTGCTTCTGATATTCTTACTCAAGACAAAACCACTTTAGTCCAGCTCTCTGCCACTAGCTAGCGCTAGCCAGAAGGCTAGCCCTGTCAACACAGTGAGTGACAGCAGCGACAGCCAATCGTGTTCGCAAAAAAAACAAAAAAAAAAAAAAAGAAAGAAAGCGCAGCGCCAATCCTAACAGTGGAAATGGGTTATAAGGCGGGACATATAGTATAGACCACTTGCTGCAGATGGAGTACAGAGAGTTATTGCTTTGTCTCCACACTGTCTGCGTCATGAAAGAGACAATAAACTGCTGATAATAAGGCTGATAATAAAGGTCTTTAATCACTCACTCTCACTGTCTTTTAGACATCACGGCTATAAAAAAAAAAAAAAAAAAGACATCACGGTTAAATAATTATCATTTTAAATAATATAAACTTTTCTGAGTCTAACAAAGGTTCTCGTGTGACATCCTGATGCCATGGCTTTTATGTTGAGATAACGTTGTGTTATTCAAGATTTGATTATATTTCTATTTATTTATTTATTTTTTCATCTTTAAGTATATATATACATATGTATATATATAAATGGTTTTCCTTTTATCATTAAAGCGTAAGTGTTTGTGCAGCAGCATCACCCAAAGTAAGCAACTGTTGATTATGTAGATCATTGGCTGTTCTTTTTACAAGTTTTTCTTAACTTTTTTACATTAAATGATCACTTTAGTTGTAATAATCAGTTCATTATATATATTTATATATATATATATATTTTTTTTTTTCTTACTCATGCGTTCTTAGATTGTGTCCTGGGTGCTAACCCATCAGCCATATCAAAAACTCTTTTTGGGCATCATAACAAACACGAAATAACAAAATGAAAATTAATAAGAAGATGCAACTTACTGATGTAGCACATGTCTCTCAAAAACATCAAAACATAAAATAATTTACTTTTACTGAAAGTTTGCGAAACATTGAGAAATGTCAGCTGCCACGCAGGTAAAGAAGGTTTGTTTAAAGACCCTGTGTGTGCTTTCTGTCTTTAGATCTTCATGGTTGTTTGTCTCTGACAGCATCAGAACCAACTCTCTTTTGATCACACCTTTTTAATTTGCAGTTTGACGATTGAGGAAAGAAATGAGAAAAACCTTGAAAAGTTTGCAACTCATTTTAAATGAGTTTTTATATCCAACTCCACCGATTGCAAGTCTATAAAAATTCTAGCTGTGGCTGATGGATGCTTTCTAGCCATTAGTGGGATGTCACATCCAGCCCAGGCGGCTGCATTATTGTGTGATGTGCCCTTGTTTTTCAGCTGTGTGGATGCTCACAGAAAAGAGGCTGCGCCGCTTCTAAACAGGATATGAAAAGATACAAAGGCGGGTTTTTATTTCCATGTTTATCACCTTGAATCTGGATCAGCGGCAGATGAAAACATATAAAGCATCAAAAGAGAAAAAAACTAAAAAACACACACACACAGCTGCATCTCTCAATTTCTCCTCCCTTTGTTCCTGGTGAAAGACTCGGGTGTTGTTGTTCCGCTACTGAATCAGTTTCCTGACAACCAATAATTTCACCATGCATCATTTCCAAAATGCAAAACATCTACTGTGTCCGTACTTTCACCAAAACAACATTAAAACAGGATTTAGATATGAGGTTTTAAAGTTTATTTAAAAGTTTAATTTTGAACAGATTTTCAGGGTTTATGCAACAGTTTGAATGTCAGACCGAAACGTGGCTGAATGAGTTCACACCAACCGTGCCTGGACGAAGAGTGACTTGGTAGTCAGGGTTACAGGTGTAATTAATGAGTCTTCGTGGACAAATATCAGAAGAACTGAAGGTAGACGTTGTTGAAGAAACTAACTCAAATCAAAGACAGTTGCCTGAATCTTTGTCACAATTTCACTTTGTTTCCAACTTTTTCGGGACAGTAATAACTTAAGTTAGAGTTTCTGTCCCACGGTTACCTTTGACCTTTTTACATATAAGACAAGAAACGTTTTCTGTCTCTGCTGCTGAAAGCCCAGTTGGTGCAGAAAGAAACTGATCATAACACCTGTTTAACTGCAAAAATCAGCCAATCACATGTCAGCAACTCAATATATTTAGTCATGTAAGTTCTGAGCATCATAATGAGGAAGAAAGGAGATTTAAATGACGTTAAACGTGGTATGGTTGTTGGTCTGAGTATTTTACTGGGATTTTCACACACAACCATCGTTAAAGTTTATAGAAAATGGTCTAAAGAAGAGCAAATATCCAGTGTGCAGCAGTTGTCTGGACCAATATGAATAGTTGATGAGAATAGGCAGACTAGAATCTTAGCTGAACCAACTTTTAAAGTCAGGTCCAGTTTGGGACCCAGCTCTCACTTCCAAACCAGACTCGACTTTACTGGATCCAGCTGTCCCATACTGATGTATTTACAATAATGTTAAAATTGGTTCCAGTTTAAATAGGCTCATCCTTGCATCTCTTTTAATTGTAAAAGACCTAACCTGGTACCTGACTGGGATCTGGTTCTAAATCCTCTGGTGGTCTCTTTTTTCAGTAAATCCATTATCAGCTGGTAAAACATGGACTTTTCCTTTGAAATGTGACATAATTTTGGTTCTGAGACTGTTTGATTTAACCCTCTGTTAAATCTATCTGTGCTCATATTCCCATTGTTTAATTCAGTTTCACTTTTTCATGGTTCTGTTCGTGTTTTGAGAACATTTTGGAATTTTGCTATATTTTTTTTTTTTTTTTATTTATTCTGCTCCTGAGTGTTGGACTTGTAAAGTTATTCAGGTTAATTTAACTCTGACAGAATGGCAGAAATGTTAATCACACTCTGTAGATGAGGCTCATAAAGCCATACATTAATGTGGTGGAAAAAAATCTCTCTATTTGAACTGTGTGCACGGTTTTCATTTAAAAACTCAGTCTAAGATGACTTTACAAAATGTTGCCAAAAGTTGCATGTCTGACCTCTGTTCAGACTTTTTGTGTGTCTGTCTGACATACTGATTCAAACCAGTTATTAAAAGTGAGATCAGTTATCCTCATGGGAAGCATTGTGCAATCTTTGTTATAAAAAGACTGATCACTGTTCAGCGACAGTCAGCATCTGACTGACAGTGCTGCAGCACGCCTCTGTTACCATTGATTTTCTTCGTTAAAACAAATCTGAGTACAGTTAAAGTACCAAACAGTTCCTGATGTCTTCCCCAGTTCAGACTCATATCTTTACTCTCACATACAAATTGGGGGAACCTTTCCAAGCTGACATGGCCATGGTCCAGAGCTGTCTTCAAGATCACAGCACGCTCATAAAGAGGCCAGCCTGATTAGGAAATGTGCCACAGCTGTGCTAATCAACCTCACCTGGTGCTGTTCCCTGAGCTGATCCGCTCCACTTGCGTCCATGCAGCAGAGTGAGAAGCACACACTACATCTCCAACACTGCAATGAAAACTAGGGCCAGACTGATATGGATTTACTGATACAGATTCCGATATTTGGTAGAAAAATAATCTGATTACCGATTAATCGGCCAATTTTTTTAAAAAAAATATAAGAATAAATTAACTTCATTTTTGGTTCATTAATGCTTAGACCAACAAAAATATAGATTACAGGCAGAACATTTTACTGTTTCACAATATTTTGTCCTTAAGTATATGTTTAACTTTACAACAGAAGAATTTTCAAACAGCACAAATCATGAACACAGAAACATACAATCTAAACAATCTGTAAATATTCAAAATTTGCCTTTGAACAGAGATGGGGGTTGTAATCTGATCAACAGGTACGTAGGACATTAAAACGTTGTAGTGTTTCTGTTTGTGGAGGGAGGTTGTGGAACAGTTCGGATGTGGAGCTCAAGCAAAGTCCAAGCATGACCCAGTTTAAAAAGTGATGCAAACACATGGTTGTCACCAGGTACAGGGAGGAGGAGGGGCTTTAAAAATTGGTTGTACTCATAATGGTTTAGGTATTTGTTTATTTAATCTGTTTATTTTCTACTTTTCGTAATTATGTATAATGTAAATATGTATGTTTAGGGAGACTATACTGAGTAGTGGAGAAAGGGTAGGGTTAAATAAGCTTATGCTTCAACCTACTCCTTTTTGGACATGTTGGGTTCATATTATTATTTATTTTGTTCATAATATTATTCTTTTTGTTTTGACTATTATTATTTGCTTTGTTTGTATGTTTTCCTACATGTTCAAAATAAAGCAAAGCATTCATTCAAAGCTTTCAAAACCAAGTGTTTGCACCACTTCTTGAACTGGTTCATGCTTAGATTAGTCTTTAACTTCGTGGGATTTTATAGATCATTGTTACGACAGAATTGTCTTTAGGGAAACCAAACAACATGTCAACCCCCTCCACCTCATCTAAGGCCAAAAGACAGCGAAATAAGGATTCACCTGGAGCTATTTCACCACCGGGGAATGACTCGACGGATGTTCTGATCTCTATAGATAAGAAACTCAGTAGTTTTGATGCGCGTTTGAGCCTGGTAGAAATTTTCCACAAGGAGTTCCAGGCGCTACGTGAATCACTAGAATTCAGCCAGAAGCAGGTGGAAACTCTGGCTGTAGAAAATGCCGGTCTCAGAGAGTCGGTAAAATCCCTCACCGAGGGCTTGACCCGTCTCTCGGAAGAAAATAAGATGAAGGAAACGGTGATTGATCTGCAGGTTCGGAGCAAGAGAGAGAACCTGGTATTTGCAGGGATTCCAGAGCAGACGGAGGAGGACCCCGAGACCACAGTGAAAAACTTCATCAAAACCCACCTGAAGCTCCCGGAGGAAACGGTGAAAACATCTCCTTTCACAGAGTCCATCGGCTCGGCGGGAGGAAACCCAGGTCCAGCAGACCAAGACCCATCGTAGCGAAGTTCGTCAGCTTCAAACAGAAGGAGCAGGTGAAGAACCAGGTCAGCGAAATGAAGGGAACGAAATACTATGTAAATGACCAATATCCGAGAGAGACTCTGCACCGACGGAGAGTCCTGTTTCCCATCAGGAAAAAATCCATCACTGAAGGTGTTTGCGCTGTCATCGCGGTGGATAAATTATTTATTAATGGACAGCTGTACCGCGACCCCGACATCACTCCGTGGCTCTACTGACTTGGTATAAGCTTTAATTTTCCTGTATTCTCACTAGATCATGTTATATCCATAAAACTGCCATAAAAGATCATTTAGTTAACAGTAAATCCACTGCCCGTCTCCACTACACTGTTCTCAGCACAGATGCGTTTTTTAAATTACTTTTTTCATTTGGCACTGTCCCTCTTTTCACTCTTCACTTCTTCTTTCCAACCCTTTAACGGTTAACGGTAATCCCACTTGTCATTATATTATATACACATCAGCACTTTTCATGATTCACAGGAACGCACACAGAACAGCACAAGCGCACATACATCCCTGTCACAACCAGCTGGCAGATACACATGCACGCATGTGGAGAAGCAGTGGGATGCACGCACACACGCTTCAGTAATATGCATATAGCCCTCATCTCTGTGGTTGGTTCATGAACGAACTCACATTTGTTACTTGGAATGTGCGTGGAGCTGGCACAAGGGAAAAGAGGTTAAAAAATTGTTTGCAAAAAATGAAAGCAGGTATAATATTACTCCAAGAGACTCATTTATCAAACTCAACAATAGATCTTCTCTCAACAACCCAGTTTCCACATGTGTATTCAGCTTGTTATAATTCTAGGCAGAGAGGAGTAGCAACTCTTATTAATAGAAGGTTAAATTTTGACATAGATATTACAATCATGGATCCAGAAGGCAGATTTATAATAGTTACATTATCTATTAAAAATGTTAAGTTATGTATTGCAAATATATATGGTCCAAATGTTGATGATCCCTCCTTCTTTCACTCCCTCTTCGTCTCACTCTGGTCACTTAGATAACACACTAATTATAGGAAGTGATTTTAACATTATATTGGACAAACATAGTACCACAGGAGCTCATCGAGTCTGGAAATCCTCAGAAACTGTAAAACAGTACATGAAGGATTTTGGTCTCTGTGATGCTTGGCGCTCTCACCATCCCACACTAAGAGAATACACCTTCTTTTCTTCAGTTCACCATTCCTATTCTAGATTAGATTATTTCTTAACTAGCAGCTCGCTGATGAATGACATGTCAGAAATCAGAATCCATCCTATTAGAATTAGTGATCAGGCACCAGTATCATTCACTCTGAGAAGTAAGAGCAATAAAACAGCAACTAGAAACTGGAGATTTAATACGTCATTACTTGAAGATCCTGAGTTTGTCAGCTACTTTAAAAGAGAATGGTCCTTATCCTCCTGACTACCAGTAGTTCAAATTTGTCCTCTGTGGGGGACATTTGTAAACCTGAATATCTCCCACCCACTGCATTCTACTGAGTTAACTCCTTTTGCTATCTACAGAGGACGTTTAGGGCTTTTCAATGATACCAAATGTGAAAGGGGTGGGGCTTTGGTACCTTTCTCTTCCTCATTCAGGAAAATGGCGTCCGTCAGTGCAAGCACATTTTATGGAAAGAGGAAAAGTAAGTGCATAAAACTTTTTATTGAGCAAATTTGGGGTTGAAATGTTATGAATATTTTATATACGTCTCTTAAGAACACTTTAAAACATTTTCTGTATCATTTGAACTGTATTTTAGCATAGTATTTAAGTGTTTAAATAATGGCCTCCGTAATAGACATTTGTAGTTATTTCCTCCATTTTGTTCTGTTTTTTCAAATAACAAGAAAGGGAGGCATCCTCAGAAGCAGAGAGGATTTTAATGCGAATTGTTGAAGACTCAGATATTGAGTTGTCTGATGAAGAAGATCAAGATGCAGTGTTTGAGGCAGAAGCAGAGGAAGATTATTCTGAGAGCTCTGAGGATGAAATTCAGGCAGGGCAAGCAGATGCAGAGGAGTCAGCTCATGAGTCAGATCAAGCAGAACAGTCGACATCTAAGTCCGGTCGGCGTCCACTGTGGAGCAAGAATACAGAGTACACTTTGAGTTTGTATTATAAAAAATTTTTAGACTTTTCTCTCTAACAATTGAAACTCGTTTTAATTTTGTTTTTCTCTCTTAATTGCTTTTCTTAAGATTCAGATTCCAATTGGATGATTCTCCCATTGTACAGAGCAATGATGCCACGACACGCCAAAACTGGACCCCAATGGATTATTTTAAGCAGTCCTTGTGTCTGGAGTAACACTAAATACCACTCCTGAGGAACTTAAGACATTCTTTGGGAATTCTATTTACATGGGCTGTCTAAGATATCCAAACATTCAAATGTATTAGGCTTCAAACACCAGAGTTCAAATTGTGGCAGAATTCATGACCAGAAATCGGTTTTACAAGCTGAGAAATTCCATTAAGATTGTCAATGACCTTGATGTTTCAGATGATGAAAAAACTAGTGATCTCTTGTGGAAAATCAGGCCCATCTTGACCAAAGTAAGGCAAGGATATCTGAATCTGCCTAGAGCAGGAAAATTGTGTATTGACGAGCAAATGATTCCATTCACCGGTCGATGCCCAGTGCGCCAGTATGTACCGGGCAAACCACACCCAACTGGATTGAAGGTGTTTGTCTTGGCCGCACCAAATGGTCTGGTGTTAGACTTTGTGGTCTACCAAGGCAAGACTACCTTCAGAGTTACAGAAGGAAAGGGCATTGGAGAACAAGCTGTACTTCATTTGGCAGAGTCTGTTCCCCAAGGAACCCACCTGTTCTTTGACAGGTTTTTTACAACGATCAACCTCCTCGATACCCTGATGACAAAAGGGATGACAGGGACTGGAACCCTCATGAGAAACAGGGTTCCAAAGGAGTGCAAGATCATAGGGGATAAGCCCTTCAAAAAGAAAGGAAGAGGGGCATCAGAGATGGTAGTTAGACGAAGCCCTCCTGAACTTGCTGTCATAAAGTGGCTGGACAACAAGCCAGTCGCCATGGCATCTTCTGCCTATGGCATTGAACCTCAGGACACACGCAGAAGATGGTCCAAGAAAGAAAAAAGGTTTGTCCAGGTGTCAAGGCCACTGGCAATCGCGGCGTACAACACCAACATGGGCGGTGTGGACTTGGTGGACCGAATGTTGAGCTTTTACAGAATGTCCTCTCGCACTCGGAAATGGACAGTGCATGCAGTTTTCCACTTTTGTGACCTGGCAATCACAAACTCATGGCTTCAGTATAAGAGTGACTGCCAGCTTCTGGGGAAGAAACCGCTGAAGTTCCTTGGCTTTAAACTTCTCCTTGGGGAAGAGTTGGTCACTCGGGCCCAAGCAGGAATCTCAAGTGACAGCGAAGATGACTACACTCCCCCACGTCAAAAGTGGAAACCGCAGCCAAATGCAGCTCTGAGACATTATGGCGCCATCCATCTTCCAGAGATGGTGGACGAATCACATGCATCAAGGTGTCGCAGATCTGGCTGCAAGAGCAAAACATATGTGATGTGCACGAAGTGCAAAGTCTTCCTTTCGGTTTCCAAGAAGGGAAATTGCTTTTTGAAGTATCATACCAAATAAGCACAACAAAGTGAAACAGATGGACAGTTATGTTATTGTTGACTGGTATTTTCTGTTCTATGAACTTGTTGCCAACTTGTACTGTTTTAGATGTATGGCGTTCTGATGTCCACTGTGGTGGACACATGATATCTTAAAAATAAAAACTTTTTTTAAAAAAAAAAAAAATGTTTTCAGTATTCTAATTACCTTACAAAGATTGGGGATTTAAAAAAAAAATGTGATTGGACAGTATTTTTTTTTCCTGGTAGTCAAGAGGTTATATCTAGAAAACAACGACTTGCCAGAAACTTCAGCGTGTGTTCCTTGGGAAGCAGGAAAAGCAGTAATGAGAGGCAAAATAATTTCCTTTTCTTCTCATAAGAAAAAGAAGGAAACTTTGAGAATTTCAAAGTTAGAACTCAGAATTCAATCCTTAGAGGACGCTTACCATGTCTCCCCAGAAGAACACATACTAAATGCTATAAGGAAAGCTAAAGTTGAACTTAATTAAATAATAAATAAAAAGACGCAATTCTTGGTGCAAACACTTCGTTTGGAGAACTTTAAGCATGGCAACAAATCTGGAAGGTTCCTGGCTAATCAGTTAAAAACAAACAAGGAGAAAACAACCATCTCCTCTGTCAGAGATCCAGAACGAAACATCAGCCACGACCCTGACAGGATAAATAACACTTTCAAAGAATTCTATAAAACATTATATACATCACAACTAACTAGAACAGATGACAATATTGATAAATTTCTTAGTAACATCAATCTTCCAAATTTAAAACATGAAAATAAAATGGTCTTGTATTCCCCCCTTTCAGTCGGCGAACTCCAAGAAGCTCTCCAGCATATGCCCAACAATAAAGCTCCAGGTCCAGATGGTTACCCAGCAGAATTCTACAAAGAATTCTGGACAACACTTTCTACAATATGATATTAGAAATAAGGGAAAAACAAAAAAATACTTTCAGATATGAACCTAGCTAATATTACTCTACTATTAAAACCAGGAAAAGACCCAACACTTTCATCCAGTTACCGTCCAATTTCATTAATAAATGTAGATCTTAAAATAATCAGCAAAGCTCCGCCCAGAAGGATAGAAAAAATAACCCCCCTAATAATACATCCTGACCAAACAGGCTTTATTAAAGGTAGACATTCCTCTACTGACATGCGTAGATTAATTATCATCATAGATTATTCTACTCCACATAATCTGGAATCCACAGTCATTTCTTTAGACGCAGAAAAAGCATTTGGCCGAGTAAACTGGAAGTTTTTATTTGCAACGTTAAACAAATTTAGGTTTGGGTCATCTTTCATAGATTGGATAAAAATATTATATAACAACCCAAATGCATGTGTGAAGACCAATGATCAAACTTCTCCAAGCTTCTGTTTGCAGAGAGGAACCAGACAGGGCTGCCTGCTTTCTCCATCACTCTTTGCTATTTTTTTAATTGAACCCCTAGCTGCTGCCATAAGACAAAATAAAGAGATTAAAGGAATCCATGCCAAAAATATAGAACATAAGATAAGTCTTTATGCTGATGATGTATTACTTTTCCTCCAGAACACATCGACATCTCTCCCCCAGACAATTACACTTATTAACACATTCTCATCAAGACTACTCTATTAACTGGTCTAAGACTATTGCTATGCCCATTAACTGTGACCTACAAAACACACCCAATACTACAATACAGTCTGGAAACATTTGATATCTAGGCATAAACATTTCCCCCAGGTTATCAGAACCAATAAAGCTAAATTATGTCCAGCTACTTAGAGCAATAGAGGAGGATCTCTCACGGTGGAGGCACTTACCCATATCACTCATGGGGAGGGTTACCACTGTTAAAATGATGATTCTATCTAAAATAAACTACCTGTTTTCAATGATACCTATTAAACCATCATCCAGCTGGTTTAAGGCACTGGATTCACATATAACTAAATTTTTATGGAAAAACAAACCATCATGTATCAGTCTAAAAACTTTACAACAGACTAAAGATAGAGGTGGATTGGAGCTACCCAACTTTAATCACTTTTTCTTACCTAACAAGCTGCAGTATATCTCCAAATGGCTTAAACCTAGCAGGCTGGATGAACCATGGTTAGATGTAGAGCAAGCATTGTGTGAGGATCTAGTTATCTCTGACCTGCCATTCATCAGCTCAGCCATCAAAACACATAACTGTTTTAAAAGCATCAATATCAGTTCCTCTGTAGTGGCTTGGTGGGAATTTCTAAAAATAACCAAATCCTCACTTTTTCCATGTAAGTTTACACTCCTCTGGAACAACCTTAACATCCTGCAAAGCAAAAAGCTTATCAATTTCACTCAGTGGAAAAATGAAGGAATAAAACATATTATAGAAAATGGAAACTTCTTCTCATTTAATATTCTCACTTCACAATAAGGAATCAGTAGCAAAATTTTTTTAGAATATCACCAGCTTAAATCAGTTATATGTAAAAATATACCATTAAATGTGCACACACATACACACTTTTGCCTTTTGTCAATAATGAGTCATTTATACATTTTTAACATAATTTAATAATAACTATGATAGGCTACATGTCACTTGGAAATTGGAACAAAAAAATAAAATAAGTCCTCTGTTAACATCATTACATCTCAGCCAGGCAAATGAAAACTGAACTTGCTTGCAGCCGGCCACTTCGCTCCACATTCACCAATGCATTTAACATAACCCACTGATGAATGAATGAACCCACTGTCTCATTGCTGTCATTATGCACATGGTCAAAACTTTTCCACAACTCAGGCTTTGGTTTTGTTGCAGGTGCAATAAAAACGTACAGCCAGAGGTTAACCTCTGTTTCACCTCCTCAGCATCCATTTCCGCATCTTTCTCATGCTAATCGAAACTCATCACCTGACCGCTCATTTATCGCGGCAAGCCCGAGTCCGACCCGAGCCCGAGTAAAATGATAGAAATTAAGCCCAAACCCGACGGGACCCGACAGGTAAAGATCTTGAGCTCTACTGCACATTGTTACTCCTGTCCATTGACTTTGCTCCTCCTCTCTCCAGCTTCTTGTCCCCCCAGCCCACCTTGACACTATGGGGAGCTGAGCATTCAGCCACTCTGCTCCCCACCTTTGGAACTCTCTTCCCCCTGATATCTGTACCAAAGACTCTTCCACTCTTCAAATCACAACTCAAAACACACTTGTTCAGACAGTCCTACATCATCTAATCACACACCCACCATCCTAATGTTGTCATCTGTCCTGTTTTGTTTTGTACTTATTGTTTTTAACCGTTTTAATGTTCTTCTTTACAGTGTCCTTGGGTGTTTTAAATGGCACTTTTTAAATATAATGTATAATTATTATTATTATTAGATGCCCAGAATGATGGTGATGCTGAGTAGGGCATGTTCATCTCAGCAATGTTTGACTTCAGTCTGTTCTTCTTCTTCATTACCTCTCTGGCTTTGGAGAAAACCCTTTCACATGGTACCGTTGTAGCTGGCATTAGTAGGTATCTTTTGGCATATTTTGAAAAGATTGGTATTAACTGCTGCCTTTGTTAATGGATCTTTTCCTCTGGAGAGGCAGGGCTTAGCCAGTAATGGTAAATGGTCTGTATTTATATAGCGCTTTACTGTACCTGGAATGATACCCAAAGCGATTTACATCATACATCACATTCACCCGTTCACACGCATTTACGCACTGATTGCAGAAGCTGCCATGCGAGGTGCTAACCCCGACCTATCAGGAGCAATCAGAGGTTCGGTGTCTTGCCCAAGGACACCTCGACATGAACTCGACTTGGCCGAGGATCAAACCGGCAACCCTCAGGCTACAAGACGACCGCTCTACCTTGCTGAGCCACGCCTCTCCACTGTTGGGTACAGAAGTGTAGAGCGTTCACCCCATAAAAAAGGGGACATAATCACATTATAACTTGATATGTTTTATTTTAAAAAGGTGGAATACAAACCATATTTGCTTTTAAATGAGGAAACTGCGCATGCAGTGAATCAGAGAAATGTCTGATTTCCCAAATGGTATTAAGCTGAGACAAAGAGAGAATGGACAACAATGAAGCTTGGAGGACACTGTGTCACCTTCCACTTGCCATAGATGTTGCACCCTTAAACCAGACAGGCCTGCGTCTTCATGTCAGCAAATTAATTCCCCCAGTCATGCATATATCTAATATCCGTTTAATTTTAGTTTTTTAGAAGGCAGCAAAGCCATTGGCATAACCACTGGTTCATGTTAACCAAAAGCAACACACATAACTGTCACACATTTATGTGTGTACAACAATAAATCAGAGTAGAAAAACAAAATCCTTTACAAGAAGAACTGAAATGTTTCTGCTTGATGAGAATAATTTCCATAAAATCTACTTTGCTCCATTTCTACATCACAACATCTGCATACAGTACTTTGTGTTTCATGTTCTTACAATAAAACTTATCATGTTAACTTGATAAGGTCCCTTTTTAAATTTGGGTGACAGTTCTTCGCTTCCATAGTTGGGTTTTGAACTTTGAGTTGTACCTGCTGGAAATCAAAACAGAAGGTGGTGAAACTCATTGAATGCATTTTTGTCTTTTTTTTTTTCTTTTTTCTTTTTTCAAAGACACTGGTACTGCAGGTTGTCAGAGTCAGCCTTTTTTTGTGTTGATTGACCTTATGCTACCACTGAAAAGCAAACAAACACAGAATTCTTTGGTGTACCATATTCAAGTGTGGACAAAATTAAAATAAAGCTAGTACCTTTGATGTTGAGGGTGTGACATATTCTGATCTCATGCACCCAGCACGTTCTGCGGTGACTCTTGAATCTTCCTCTTCTGCATCTGCATTGGTTTGGTTACCAAATACTAACATTTGAAATCTTGGATCCAGGACAGTTGCCATTGCCCAGACCTAAATGTTTTCCACACTGCACCTTGTCATTAAAATTGCAGCAGATTTTTGCTCAGAAGTTGTGTGCAAGGGTGGTTTAGAGATTAAGATTAAACTGTGATCTTATGCTGTATCATTAGAATTAGGGGTATGTTTTTGGATGCAGACCTCTGTTGGTCCCAAAACCTCAAGGCACTCAGCCACAGTCTCATCATCCAGTGATCCCCAACCCTTGTCCTCTCGGGCTCACTATTCTGCTGGTATTAGGCTAGGTTCACATTGCAGGCTAAAGTGACTCAAATCTGATTTCTTTGCCCCTATGCGACCTGTATCTGATCTTTCCATAACAGTCAGAACGACACGGATCTGATTTTTTCAAATGCGACCCAGGCCACTTGGATATGTGGTCCTAAATCTGTTACAAATCTGATCTTTTGCCATGCGACTTCAATCTGAACGGTCAGGTCGCATTAATCTGATCTACACGTCATACACGACATTGTTTATAAACTCTTATCTATAAAGGCGCTCACATCACTCTCCCATCCCTCCTGGCTGCGACTACATACCCACACGTTTGTGTGTACAGACGTTGCTGCCACTGCTCCACAAAATGCCATGGCCAAAATTCTGGCTCTCCTCTTTTGCAATAAGCACCGTTGTTACTGTCCATGTTTACTTCCGCAAACACAAAGACGTCGCACGCATGCTCACTGTCATGTCGTTGTGTCTTCTACGCATGCGGGACACTTTTGGTGTGCATAAAGTTCATACAGGAGATCACATACAAGTTGCATTTAATTGGAAATGTGAACAGACTCTCAAAAAAATCGGATTTCACAAAAAAATCAGAATTAAGCATTATGCCCTGCAGTGTGAACCTAGCCTTAGATATTTCCCTACTGCAACAAACCTGATTCAAATTAAATGGATCACTGACCACCTCTGCACCTGCTATTGATCCATTAATTTGAGTCAGGCATGTTAAAGCAGGGAAACATGAAAAGTCTGCAGGACCTTGGGCTTTGAGGACCAAAGTTGGGGATCCTTGTCATAGTCCACAAAGCTTAGAGGCACCACATCTCTTGTAAGACATTAGTACTGCTCCCACTGGCTCCCACTGCTCGTGTAGACATTGGATTCCACCTGGTTTCAGCCTCTTGTATCAGTTTATGTCAAGGTTTCTCCATCTGTACCCAAACCTCTATAAGATTTTCTTTAGTCCTTGTACTAGTTTTGAAAACTAGTACAAGGGCTCTTGTGTGAATATCTGCAAGTTCAGGTCTTGTGTCCAATGCCTTACTATCAAATTTAAACTATGGTCAAAGAAGGTACATTGCATAACCTAAGTAATTTAGATCAAGCCCCCATATTTGCAGCTTTGTCAGAAATGAGACAATGGATTTCATCTTTGAGGTCCCATTCATCATTGAGATGTTCCTTGGCATTCTTGAGGTTTTCGACTGTGTAGGTCTGAGGAAATTCAGCGACACCTAGGAGGGCAGATGACAGTTGAAGTTCCTCATTTCTGTAATGGCAGGGGACCCCAAGGAATGCGTCAATATTTATATGTCCACATATCTGCTGTCAAACTGACTGCCACAGCCTTACTCAGCTCAGAAGACTTTCTTTACATTTGCACGTATTTTGTCTCCACCATGATTCTCAGTGCATGTCTTGTATGCAGGACATGTGTTGGGTATAGCTTGTTATAGAAGGCTTTAAAGCCTTTATCTTCCACCACAGAAAATTGTTGGTAGTCCTGCAGAACCATATTTACTAAGGTTTTCATCCAGTTTCGCTTGTTGCCCTTTAAATAAGGAAAAATGTGAATAAATACGGACACAGGTATTACATTGTTTTTAATATGTTGTATTGCAATTAGTGCTGGGCACGTTAACGTTTTAGTCGCGCGTTAACGCAACGCTTAATTAACGCCGTTAATTTTTTTAATCGCGCGTTAATCGCCGCTGGCTTTATGACAGAAACATGGCGCCCACGTCTCTCTTCCCTGCTGCAGCGGTGCATCTGACGTGATCGGGAGAGAACGGGTTTATTAAAATAAAGAGATGTTTTCTGTCTGGAACAGGAAGAAGGAAAAAAAGAACAGACGTTTCTCTTTGTCAAAATACATGCAGATGGACAGAACATCGTAATTTTTGGACGGAAAACTTTTTTATTATTATTTTTTTTAATAAATGCGGTTTTAATTTATGCAAGACACCAAAGGTAAGACATGCTTTCAGACTTTTACAAACGTGCAGCATAAATCGGGTCTTCTTCTCCCTGTGGTTCGGTGAATCTTGGTCATAGCTAGATGAAACTTAAAGCTGTGGAATCTGTGAGACGTGAGCTTTCAGTAGAGGAGTCGTTTGTTCGTGTTCATGCCGTGGGGTGGACACGGGGAGACGTAATTTGTGTTTACATATTTTTCGGACTTTGTGTAGCTGCTCTTTAAAAATTTTGTTGTCTTAACTGTGTTTGTTGGTGATAGAAATGGTTTTACTGAGCTGGTAGCTGAGATTCTGGACTTTCTGTGGATACCACACATGTTTATAGTTACATCTACAGACCTGACGCTACACCCAGAACGAGATGTTAACCCCTTAACTCCCGGTAGCAGAGGCTGCAAATGAAAGTTTAGAGAAATTATAGGCCAGAAACCTGGATAATGAAGCACTGAAGGTGCATGGATGGAAGTTATTGTGCATATTGTGAATATTTCTCTCTCCTCACCATCTAGAAGCTGTGAGATTCTAATCCTGCTTTCTGTCTGTTCACCTGATGCTGATATTCATCACATATTGTTCCTTCTATGTTTAGAAGGAAGCAGCTTCACAGCTTTAAATTCATCCTGCTGACTTTTTACATTTTAGTTAGTAAATCCTGAACATTTCATCCTTCTTTCTCATAAATATTTGATTTTATAAATATATATGAAGAAATATTTTATCTGAAAATTGCTGCCAAACCTGTTTATGTGTTTAGTGCAGGGGTCTGCAACCTTTCCAATCCAAAGAGCCATTTTTCCCTCAGCCAGCTAAATAAAACTACTTTAGAGATGCAAAAAAAAAAGAGGATAGACAGACTTTCTGCTAAGGAATGTAGATATTTTTGGAAAATGATGTAAAAGAAAGAAAAAAAAGTTCATGGTTTCCAACCTAATGACAAGAAAGATAGATTTAAAAAAATATTTTAGCCACGTATTTAGAGGCATTGTGGAAGGTCCAGAGAGACACTTGCAGCTCCAGAGTTGCAGGTTGGAGACCCCTGATGCTGTGTTTGTAAACCAAAACTTACTGCATTTTCTTTTTATAGCTGTGGGCCTGAAGTAAAATCCTGGAGAGCCAGCAGTACCAGAACCAGACTGCCCAGTAGGTTTATGGTGACATTTTGCGCTTAACGATGCGATTAATCGCGATTAATCGCAGCATGTCATGTGATTAATCGCGATTAAAAAATTTTAATCGTTGCCCAGCACTAATTGCAATACTGGTTAATATTTTTAATTAATGTACATGCTAGTTGTAATGGGCTTGTGTGGTCGTTGGATGTTTTAATCGCAGGTGCCTCAGCATTGTAGAAGTGTTATTATTAAAGGCCAGTTCTTGAGCAAGGACCAGACACTTGACCTTTCTGAGAAATAAGGTCAAAGTGCTCCCACACCTATGATCTTGGTGTTTTTGGTGGTCCTGCCTCAGTTCTCCCTCTCTCTCCTTCTCTCACTCTCTCAAACACTCACCGCACAAGCTATCACACAAACAATCTCTAAATTCACACATTCACTACACACTAATCTCCTAACCTAATCTGTATGTGTGCTTAATGTGTGTATGTAACAATGTAAATATGTAAATCAAAATGTTTGAATGTCTTTGTGCCAGTGTTAGGGTGCGGTTGAATGTCAGTAGATGTAATGTTATACTTCTCTTACCTAAATCTCCCTTCCCTGTTTGTTAATCAATGAAACAATAGCAGCAATATGCACACACAATCTCCTCATGAACCCACAAAGTTTGGATTTATTGCGCCCATTTACAAGGACTGACATATTAATAACCTCGCCCTAACCTCAAAACTGGCATGAGAGGTTAGTAGTCTGCTATGACATCTTCAAGCTTCATTAAGAAAGTCGTGATTTTTCACTTTGTGAAGCGATGCATCGAGACTTCTGCCACGATACTTCCTCTTTAAACAACGATGCAAAGTTGAGCCTTCCGCTCGAACATAACATCACTATATAGAGGACTCAGCTGTGGACCTTCCTGTCGGTATATGGTCATGTTAATACATTAGCCATGACCTCCACTGTGGAGAAATGTGTTTTAAGTTGCGTCCATCTTCAGTTCTGTAATTGAAAGACTGTGAAATCAGTTGTTCTGCTCTGACAGAATTCCTGTCTCTGTCATGTTTTAAGGAAGGACTCAAACTGCAAATGGTTCAAAGGATCACAATTTAATTTATTCCCAAAAGTTTGTGTTACGGCTGTCAGTTTCCCCGTCAGGGAAACTGATTGTTAAATTGCCTACAGCCGGACCTGAGTGTGATTGGTCACAGATACCAGCTGGGATCTGCCCTCCCAGTGTCCAGATAGGTCCATGCGTCTCTCGCTTCCGGACTGCTTATCCAATCCGAGGGGAGGAGCTCCTACAAGACTGCACCAGTCACACTGTTCGGGGCGACTGTGGACAGTGGGACACAGTTTGCCAGCCTGGGAGTGATTTCAAACTTGTGTGGTGTTTAAGGACTTCCCTGTGTGGATTTTTGTGTAAATATAAATTAAGAGTTAAAGACCATTGGTATTTGAGTTTGAATTACCTTCCCTGTTTGAGCTGAGGTGACAAATTTTGGTTAAGAGAAATCATTTTGGTTTTTGGTTTTGTTTGAGATTCCGCCTGTGAGCACGCTGTCCGTTTTGGGGGACATTTTCAGTTGTTTTTTGGGTAATTGTACTTGTTAACCCTTTTGGGACACCTTTTGTAGTTTTGGATTTTCTTTTGATAAAACATTGTCTTATCCTTAACCCATTCTGGGACACCTTTAGTTGGTTTATTTTGGTTTCCAGCTTTATAGAGCAGGCTATAGTCGGCACTGGGTTAAGTTATTTGTTTGTGAACCTGGAATTAACTTTTGTTTATTGCAAATAAATTGTGTTATTTCTTTTAATCCTGTGTCCGACTCTCTATGTTCCGTCCTTGTACCTCTAGACCAATGAGGACGTAACAGTTTGTCATCTTCAAGGCAGGATTCCCGAAACAGGAACTCCCAGATAAGAAAAGATAAGATAAACTTTATTATTATTTATCATTCACACCATAAAAACATTCACATACTAAATAATTATATTAAACTAAGAAAATTAAATTGTTAAATCCTAAAATAGATTTAAAAAAAAACGTTACTTAACAATCCTTCATAATCAGTCTGCCTTAGTGTATTTCAGTCACAAAAAGCTCCTTTGGCCCTATCACACTGACTGATTACCTCACACCCACTCCCCCTCTGCCCCCATTCCCTCTCCCCACCCCTGCAGAGATTTGTGCAGCCTCATTGCAGAGGAGACAAAGTTCTTTCTCAGTCTGTCTGTGGAACAAAGGAGAGATAACAGTCTATGGATGAATGTACTCCTCCTTTGTGAGAAGACAGTATACAGTGGATGTGTGATGTTGTCCATGATGGCTTGAAACTTGGACAAAATTTTATGCTTCGTCACTGCTTCCACAAACTCCAGTTTCAGTCTCACAACCAAGACTGCCCCCCCCCCCCTGCCAATACAGCTTCCCCAGCAGACCACAGCATACAGGAGCATGCTGGCAGCCATCGACTGATAAGGCATCTGTAGCAACCTGTTGCAGATGTTAAAAGAAGCTAGCCTCTGCAGGAAGTAAAGCCTTGATTGCTCTTTAGAGATTATCCACGTTTAGAGACCAATCAAGTTTATTGTCCAAGATGAGACCCAGATATTTGTAAGATGTGACTGCCTCTATAGTCCCACCCCCAATCAGACAGGTTGTGGAGAAGATTGTTGTTTCCCAGGCAGAGAGGAACCAGAGGAGGGAGGGGAAGAGACAAGTCGTCCTAGCAGGAGTGGTGTGCTGTTGTTTTCCCACAACTTCCCCACAAATTTCCTTCTGTATACCTCCTGTGCTTCCCTCAGGCAGAGTTTGAGCTCTCACTGCACCATCTTAATCTCCTCCTGAACTCCATTTTTAAATGCTCTCTTCTTCCTATTCAGGACCTCTTTCATCTTGCTCGTAATCAAGGGCTTGTTATTGGGAAAACTGTGTCCTAGCAGGCACAACCACATCCTTACAAAAGGTCATGTAGTCTGTCAAAAACAGGGATGCCTTCTCAATATCATTCTCATGAGTATCCAGCAGCATATTCCAATCAGTGCAACCACAACAGTCCCGAAGTTGGGCCTCTGCATGCACCAAAACATGGTCCAATTTTCCAAGGGGAGGACGAGGTGTGGCTGTGTATGCATCCCTGATGTTTACATAGAGCAGATCAATAGTTTTAATTCCACATGTAGGACAGTTATCATACTGATGCATCGCCAACAGTGAAGAGGCTAAGGTAACATGGTTGAAATCACCAGAGATGACCACAAGAGCCCCAGGGTGCTGATTATGTAGTAAAAATCAGACAAAAATATGAGAGTTTTTAAATTCTCTCAGGCAGGTGAAGATGGAAGCATCTTGCTCCAGTGAGGAGCAGATGGAGTATTTCTCCTGCTTTGGTGTGGTGCCAACAGCGTCATGGTCGTCATGGAAACCCACACAGCTGAACAAGCTCAATTTAGTCATTCTAGGAATTTCTGAGGTGTATGACGGTTTTAAATTGATCCAATATTCGTTGTAGGTTTTATTAAGATCAACATATCTGAGATCAGGACATTTCATCAGAACATTTAAAAAGTTTAACTTTTTTTTCTGTCCTGAGGGTTTTTTTTTTTTTTGTTTGTTTGTTTTCATCACATCATTTCTGGCTCTGAATCTGGGGAAACACTTTATTGTTATGGTATTTCAGAAATGCATGTAGATGTGCCAGATCATATTACAGTAATCTGATTACTGCTGTCTTGTCAGTGCTCATGCCATGTGGTTCAGTGGACAGGATGAGCTGGGAAACATGGAAGATGGGGTAAACCCTAATGGATGCCGGGAGAGAGTCTGACATCAGCCGGATTGACGATCCCATTGATTGGAAAAGGACCAAAGAACTTGGGAGAGAGCTTTTTTTATTTGGTTTTCATGGGAATGTGTTGGGTGTACAGCTAGACCAATTGACCTGAAGTTTAAGTCGGAGCTGGGGTCTTATTGCAGTTTGTGATGCAGTGGCTGTATTCTGAGGTCCTGAGAAGGGCCACCCAGGTTTCATGCTAGACTTTGCGACATCTCCAGATGTGCTTGGCCACAGATGACACTGCCAGGGCCTCTTTGTCAGCCGGGAAAAGCAGGAGCTGGTACCTGAGGGACACTTCAGATGGGGTATGGCCATGACTTGTGGAGACCTGCGAGTTGCAGGCGTACTTGACCCACGGAAGCTGCTGGCTCCAGGAGTTCTGATTCAGTCAGGTGAATCTCTGAAGAGAGGCACAATACTCTCTGCCCATAGATGCTTCACATAAATGGAGCATATTGGATATCAGACTTCTATGGTGTCACAAAAGTGATGAAGACAGTGCGGAAAATTTGTATATAAAAAGAATGGCACACAAATGAACGGCTCACAGCTGTGACTCTGTTACCACTGTTCATTTAAAAGAGCCATTCAAAAGAATTGATTTGTTCATGAACATCACATCTCAAAGTCTGAACCACTTCAAATTCATATCAATGTTGGGATTGGGACTGAGTCCTTGTTTTATTGTTTTATGATCCTCAGGGCTGTATGGTCATGATTTAAGTGCAACTGGTAGTGACTATCATGTGGAGACTTTAAAACAGGATTCATGTGTCAGAAAAAAAGGCAAATAAATAAATAAAAAAGGAGCAAAGGGACATGTTTTTTCTATCTAAAGCAGGGAACTGAGAGCTACCTCATTAGGAAAGGCCTTGATCCTTCATGACAAATCCTGCATTGCTTCTGCTCCAGTAAGTGTGCATTGGGTGTTTTTAGTGATTTTATGTGTTTAGTGTGAACAAACTACAATCGGCTGTTTCACTTCATCATGGCCTAGTTTTTTTTTGTAGGCGCCCAGTCTATGTTTTCTATATCTAAAAGATTGCTAGGACATCCTGGTGAATGAAGCTAAAACTATTGTTAAGGTTAAAATGAGTTCAACTCATGTTGTTGTTTGCTTTTTGCTTACCAATTGCAGTCCTTCCTAAAGGGAGGTAAATATTCAAACATGAACTTCCTCAGGAAAACTGCTGTAAATGAATTTTGTGTTTGTTGCTCTGCCTCTACAGCTGATTAACTTCAGACGAGTACAGATATCACAGAGCTGAACTCTGCACCAGGGCTGGTGCTGGATGGTCTTTTGTCATTTTTATTTTCTTCCACCTCAGATCTCACCTCAGAGAAGCAAACGAAAGAGCCTGACTTCTTTCCTCACACAGAATTTAACATGTGAAGTTAACCTGGAGGAGGCCACACCTCCATAAAGATGCCACACCCCCACCACACCTCTCATCATGTGAATCGCCTTCTACCTGCTTTACCCATTCAGATTTGTTCATCTCTCAACAGCAGCTTCCACCATCCACTGTGCCGCATGGAATCATCCTTAGCACATTACTAGTTCTTCTCTTTCCACATCAACAACTCCACCTCCCCTCTGGCCCCTTTGTCCCAAGGTGTTCCCCAAGGCTCTGTACTTGTTCCTCTCCTCTTCACCTCCCTATTGGCCTGCCCTCCACTGACTCAACTTCAGCTCAGCTGCAGTATCACACTGTGCAGCAACGGCTCCAGAAATGTACAGAACAGTTTTTTTTAAGTTTTAAGGTTGGAAAGCTAGTGCATCTTTAACAGTTAGTATCATTCTACTTGGCAATAAACTTAACAGAACTTTGTCTTCCAGTGTTCTATCTGCTCCTTGGGTCCAGAATCCTGCTGTGTGACATGACATCCAGATCTATATCTCAACCAAAACCACAACCCCCACTCCACTCTAAACAGGTGCCTCATAGAAATAAAATCAAGCCAACTATCTCCAACTCAACTACAATAAATCGAAACTGGAGCAATTCTTACTGAATCTCCTCACAATATCAACCTAAACTTCAGCCAGTCCACACTAACCCTCTCCTCACATATTCACAAACTTGGATCTCTTTGACAGCCTTTGACAGCCACCTTTCATTCGAGAACCACACTTTAGAAACATCTTCAGAACTGCCTTCTTCCATCTCAAGATCTCTCCTTCCTACGTTCTCCGGTCAAGCTCATGTACATCCATAACTCAGCTGCACATCTTCTCACCTGATCCCACACCAGAAACCACATCACCCCTATCACCCAGAACCTTCACTAGCTTCTTATTCCTCAACGGGACCAGTTTAAAGTTTACTTTCAGTGCTCTCCACAATCAGGCCCTCTCCTACCTTGCAGAACTCTTTGACCACCACTTTCCACCCCACAGCCTCTGGTCCTCAGAATCCAACTTCCTACATCTGTTTCACCATGTGCCACACTTGCTAATTAAGGTGTCACAATTAAATGAATGTGTATAAGACAGGAACATTTACTGATCATATTTTTAAGTTTTGAATTTGTACTTATATTTCATGCGTCTACCGGTCTGCATATTTAGATATTTTTTCTCTGTGCGACAGATGAGCTGGACGCTTCTGGATATCAGCTATCAGGCCAGAGCTCTTGCAGGGCTGGATTATTCACACGTTCGACCTTCAGCCCAGAACAACAACAAACAGCTCAGTGCTCGCCGCTCTCTCCGCCCGCTGCTTTCCAGATTGGACGATTACGGGTCAAGACACCAGCAGTTTGGCACTAACGTTCATCTCACATCTCCTCCGAGGTCAGAAATAGACTCCGCATCTTGGTAATTCCTGCCGTATAGAGAATATTTGACATTTCCCTCACACTAACACTCTTTCTTTTCTAAGATTATTTCATATTACTCAGTGCAGAGTGCAGGATGGCAGAGAAAATGAAAGCAGATAGAAAACAGCTTCAAGGATCAATCTGAAGGTCTCTTTATGTTTGCTGTGATGGATCATCTCTTCTCTTTTCATGCTGAATAAGTGCAGAGCCCTGAGAGGTTGAACCTGTCTGTTGGATATAAAAACACCTCCATGTGGCCAGTAACAGATTTCTGCGGAAGCACTATGAACTCTTCAGTTTAATGCATGAAATAAGGATAAAAATGCTGAAGTGTGTTTTCAACATGCATTATCCGAGCTATTTCTTTCCCCTCCATGACCTTATCATATCAGTAGAGTTTATCTCTTTACATCTTTATGTGTGTACAAGTTTAACAAGACAGGAAGTGTTGGCTGAAGGGAATAAAAGTGGAAGGGATGACATATAAGTGAGGACGCTGTTTGAGGAGTCAGTCGGACAACCTGTAGTGTTTAGGTTATGGTTGCCTAAGCTGATAATGTACCCAGGACTCCGTAACCACACAGTGACTGTTGTTTCCTTCCTCATGCCAGACATCGTTCAGGTCAGCCATTGTGATTTAAAGTCTCTAACATCTGCAAGGCAATTGGAGCCAAACTGTAGAACTGACCAAACTCTGTAGAAGTCTTCCACTGAGCCAAAACACTCCCAGAATGCAGCATTTTGGTAAACAGCAGATATTTGTAGAAGAGTTGAAACAGACCTGAATGTGCAGACTGAAGTCAGACTGAAGGTGAAATCTGCCGCTGATTCATTCACACAGTAACACGACAGAACCTCTGTGTGTGTGAGTTAAGTCAGATTTTTCCACTGTCTGGGAGCTCACACTCCACCTGTCGCGTGTAAACTTCAACACGATGATGAAGAGCTGAGATCAAAGCAAAGAAGTGTTTGGCGGCGTCGACCTGAAAGCGACTCTGAAAACATCCACATCAAATGAGGTACAGGAAGATCCGTGAGGGGGAAACACCTCAAAGTACATCCATAACTCAACCCTTCCCCCAATGCAGGCATACACACACTGTTGACCCTTAAAGTGTGTGTGTGTGTGTGTGTGTGTATGCTGTTTAGGGCTCACACATTTGTTCTCAGTTCAGGTGGGACAGTTCGACATAAGCAGGTTGATTCAGCTCAGCATCCACAGTTGAAATCTGCTCTGAGGAACATTTCTTTAAAAATATTATTTAAAAAAATGTAAAGAAAAATATTAAAAGAAAATGAAAAGATGTTGTAGCACTGAATTTATTAAACTGATGTTTTGGGAGGAAAACATCTGAAATGATGCTTCTTTATTACAGGTTTTCATATTTTTAGATGCTGACACTGGAGGCAAGGTGGGTGAAGCGTCTTGCCCAAGGACACAATGACAGATTAACTGGGGTGAAGCAGGTTATTGGATGACCTGATCTCCCCCTGAGCCACTGCCACCCTGATTAAAACATTCAGATATCTGAAGACAGGATTCTAAAACCTAAAGGAAAAAATATTTAAAAAATCAGATCAGGTCTCTTGAAAAGGTGCAAATTCGATGTTTTGTGTGGCCCTTCAGTGTCTTTAATATTTACAGCTGTTATGGGCAATGCTCAGTGATGCGGAGCCAAAGAGGAAAGTCACAAATGCAGGACAACCAAGCAGGAGGCAGATGGACATAAGAACCACGATTTTTTAAAAGACATTAAAGCTTGGTCTCAAATCAAAAGTTAAAAAAATCCTCAACTGACTAACAGAGTTACTGAGCAAGGTTCACACAAGAACGAACAACACGGATCTAATGATGAACAGAATAAATAAATAAAAAAAAAGGAAACCCTTTTTACTGAAGCTGATCAACTAGGAGCACGTGTGGAGATTAGAAAGCAGGTAGAACAGGAAGTAGGCTAAACTGAATTTAAAAAGAGGGCTGGATTCTGCTGAAACAGGCACAAAGACTAACATGAATCTGTAAATATGATCTGATTTTCTGTTGCATTCCTCCAGTTAACCCAGGGTTACATAAGATGGGCCCACATTTACATATTTTAGAAATAAGTAAAACAATATAGTTCACGAGTACAGTTTGGCACCAGGCTGGGGTGAGGTCATGAAAACAGTTAATGATTTGTTAATTCCTTTAATGACATTTTGCATGCATGAACAAACAGCTGTGGACTGAACTGGCCCTGAGTCCCCCCCCTCGTAATCCATCCTCATCTTCAGCATACTTGGACTTTTGTGTTCACAAACGTGTCATTTCAGTTCAGATCTGAGGCTGAAACTGATGAATACTCTTAGTAATGATGCTCACCCACTTTGTGCTCCATTGTGTCTCCATCCTCCTCTCGCTCTGCTCACAGCCTTATCTGCTCGCCACCAGGTTATTAGTTCTTTTGCCATCACCATGGCAACAAAGCGCTATGCCTCCCTCACTGCCATCCATTATGTTTCAAAGCAGGGAGAGAAAGTGAAAGAAATGTGGTGGAGAGGATCAAAGCAACTCGGTCACTACGGCGATGGACGAGGATAAAACCAGCAGTGAATCTCTCTCTATAAACCTCAGTGAAGCCCCCCAACACCTGATGCGTGTGTGTGATCAAACAAAAGCAGGCTTGAAATTTGGAGTGTGTTACTGTAAGTTTGACGGAAGATGCGGAACACCAAAGTGTTCAAAAATGTTGTGATGTGTTTGTGTCCAAAGCACGCAGCAGCTGTGAGTCAAGATTCAAATTATTTTTCCCAGAACAAGAGCTAAAAGAACATTGTTTATTTTCCACCTGTTTTCAATCACAGATCCACTCCAAACACATGGATTGACATAAAGGAAAAGGATAATTAGTTTTTTTTCTTGAAGAAAAGTTCAGTTATCTAGCTGGATTTTCTTTCACTGACATCCCTCTGAAAAAATCCTCAAAGCATCTGAAAACAGAACACATCAAGTTTAAAGTTTAATTAGCACAAATTTATCTGCCACGCAAAATTGTTCAGCTTTGTACAATAGAAAGAAGGAATTTCATATAAATTCATTAATAAATTGAAACAAAAACTATTTAATCAAACTGCATCAACCAGCAGAAAACATGTGGTGTAATGATCTAGAACAGGGGTATATATATATATATATATATATATATATATATATATATATATATATATATATATATACTGTCTGTATGTACAATGAAAGCGCTGAATGAACTGAACTTTCAAACTTTAACCAAGATAGGAAATACATGTCTCATATAAGAAGGTTTTTAGAGGGGCTTCATGAAGAGCCCTCCAATGCACTCGTCTACTCTTCATTATATATACTTTACACATCTCCTATTTATTCAAGGGCTTTGTCATGTGATGTCATACGTGCATGCAGGTAGGCGCATGCCGGTTCGGACGGCAAGGAAACAGCTGCTGACACTACTCATGAAAAAAAAAAAAACTTCACGTTTCCCAATTTGCATCCAAGGAGTTACTAATTTATTGTGGACAGCTGTGAGAGAATTTGGAGGCTTTGAAACAGGACCAGCCCAAATAAACAACTATAGTCAGGAAAACGAGCACAAAAACCCGCAACTGATGATATTTGCAAGAGACCTAACAGAAAAACAAGCCCAAAGTCGCTGATAACAGGCAGATTTAGCAACTCTGCTGTCTTTTCTCTGGCACTTCGTGCCTGGAGCCTCACACACTGATTGGCTGAGTGCATCACGTGTGATGGCTTAAGCTAAAGTTGCTCCAGTTAAAATAAAAGTCAGATTTTATATTTTGACTTCAGGTCCATATGGGACAGATTCTGGGTCCGGACCTGGACCGCGGTCCGCTTGTTAGTGACCTCTGATCTAGAATAATCTGGTATCTCAATCCACTGAGATGAGATTAGAGAAGACTGGACTTTATTCATCCTGCAGTGGTGAAACAGAGACCATATTGCAACATATTCAGTTCTCACACAGAGAACAGAACAGACACAATGTTACATCAGCAGTGACTGGAGACACTGAAGGGATGAAGGATCTGTGGAAACATTCACTCCTGTGTCTGCTGCTGAAGGAGTCCTCACAGTGTGGTGTAGGGGGAGAGAGAGGTTGTCCATGATAGATGCCACCATCCTCTTCCCGCCCACAGTCTCTATAGAGTCCAAGGGACAGTCTTCCACAGAGAGGTACTGGTTCTAATTGTGATAATTTAGAACCAGCATAAAAATAATAGTTAAATAATTAACCATGAAAATCATATTTAAAAGTCTAGTTGCTGGATGGGAGGGTCTGATATGTGAGGGGTTGGCCCACCCATCATGCCTGGTTTGATCATCATCAGGTCTGATTTAGGATCAAGTTTGTTCTCAATGTGCTTTTGCACAGCCAAGTGCATCCAAGTCTGTAGGAGGTAAACAAATACGCTAAAACTGAATTAGCATATTTAGCTCACTATCACTGCCAAACAGAGCTGAGAGCTCCAACCACGAGGGCGAGGTCACTGATCTATGAGCTGCTTTGAGAAAAGTTTGGTCACATCCTTCAAATCTATGTTCTGTCAGGAGTTAATAAACTTGAAAACTCAACTGTTCTTTCACCCTTAGAATACATAATCTACTGTATATCGATATGTGCAGCACATGCTTCTACATGCAAGAAAAAAGTAACACTTTGATCCAACTTAAAGAAAAATATTCTAATTTATTACAGCTAAATGTAGTTTTTATATTATAATTCTCATGTGGTTGAAATTTACATTTTAAATTATTATCAGTCACTAACATTTCTTCTTTTGAATCATAAATTACATGAAAACAAATTAAAACCCTTTTTATGATTCATTTTATTTTGTATTTATTGTAACTACACTTCAGAACTGTACATGTTGAAGACTGGCTTCTTATGTCCTAATATAAAATATGATTTTATAAAGCTTAACAATTTCATTCCTATTCAACTTGAAATTGATCAAATTTTAAAGTTCAGTTTGCTTCAGAAGAAAAGCTGAATTTTTTATTTAAGATAAAAACATAAATCTTGTCACAGCCAATGCAAAAGGTTGCAGGAAGTATAGAAAATCTTTCATTTGAAAGAAAAAAAATTATTATGGTGTGTTTTCAGAACCAAGGCTACCTTTTCTTTTATGTGCAAAAAGTAATATTTAATGATAAATGTTAAGTCAGTGAGGCCATTCAGGGACATTTTCACGACAGTTGCTAAAGGCAAAGATAAAGAAAGAATACAATAAATATAAGAAAAATTAAACAACAGAACAAAAGCAAATTATTATCATTACTCCAACTAGCCAATCATATTTTTAATTGAGCTATTCTCACCAAGATGTTTTCAGTTCAGACAGAAACCTGAAAGCCGTCGTGTAGTGAACCATCGGTGGTGGTTCACTAATGGGGGTGGGGGTGAAAAGGGGGGCGCAGCAGCACTAAATAAAACTTATAGTTTTCGCGCTGCTAGCAAAACATGCACAAATTTGTGATGGGCAAACGATGATGAAACAACAACAAAAATTTTAACTACCACACACACACACACACACACACACACACACACACACACACACACACACACACACACACACACACACACACACTCAATCCAAATCCTCATACAGGCTAAAAAACTGACAGACATAATCATTTTCTACAAAAATAATAAAAACTGAACAATAATGTTTATTTTCACCTGATACCAAAGGTTCATGAAACAAGGCTAAAAGTTTTTATGTTTTTTTTTAAGAATAAACATTAATGTTTAGTTGATTTATTTGCTGAATGTGACTGAGACATCTGTGTTCATGGAAGCTTTGTTAGCATGGTGTTATCCTCTGTCACATAGGGATGACAGACATCTCACATTTTTCCTCTGTTTTATTGTTATTTACTCAGGCAAAGAAACTGGGACACTGCAAAGGAATTCTCTGAGGTCCCCAGATGTCCCTAGACACCAAGAACATGAAGATGAACCTGATTATTGTGGAGACACTCTCATTTACTTTGGAGATGGCTGTTAAGGAAGTTGTTATGAAATTATGGCCAGAATTAAACAGTTAAACACAAAGTTTGTGATTTGAACTTTTAATTATCATAAATCCTCAAGTTTACTCCTTGAAATCTTTGCAGATTCAGCTTACTCTTCTTTTTACATATAGTTGCATAGAATCAAACACATGGAGGACAATCAGGAGAATTTAAATTTAGGATCAATGTAATGGCTGTGGTTTATCATTTGTAAGGCCTAGTCTTTGCTAAAAGAAAAACACAAACAAACAAAGAAACCTAAATTCAGCCAAGGAAAAGGTGTTGCTTCTCCTGTGTTACCAAGCTGCAGGACACAATGCTCGTTGAAACAGCAGGGTCTGTTAAATGTGACAAGTTTCCTGAAGAAAACCAACAGGAGGAAGAAACGGATCAGTAAGCCACATTAACAAAGTACATGAAGCATATGGGACGTGTCAGTTAGAGAGGGAAGTGGAGAGAAAAATCAGGAGCGCTACTTGGAGGGGAGCGTCGGCACTTAGGCCCAATTAGAATGCATATTTTAAGTGGAGTTAAGCCTGGTGAAATATTCATGATGCACCCCATGCTGCTGCTGCTGCTGCAGGAAGAGGTGAAGGGATCGACCTCCGGGGGGCGCCATCCTCCCATGGAGCAGCATGAGGAGGAGGAGCGTGACACCACTGCTGCAGAGAGCATGAGAGGATGGAGGGGGGGAGGCAGGAGTGATGGACAGACAGACTGAGAGGATCTGCTGAGGCGCTGATCCCCAGTGATTTATGTAGACTCAGAAACAGCTCCAGCTCCTCCATGAACACACACACCAGCGACACACACCACGGCCTCCCGCTGCTGCTCATTATAACACAATCACAACAGGCTGAAGCAGGTTCTGGTCTGTGTGACACAATAGAGTTACTTCACATTTTGACTGACAGCCCCAAGAAGTGGATGAAAAAGTACAAAACATACATGTGAATTATTACACATTTGCCTCCACTCATGTGCATCTGTCACATGTGAGCTTCATCACCTGCAGCTCCATCAGACTCATCCGATGTAGAAGAACGTAGCAGGAACACGTCCAGGAACTTTCCAGGGTTTAAGAGATCCTCCAACACATTTATGATTTCCGAATCCCCAACGTCCGTCAGTGAGAGCTGCCGGAGGTGCTGAGGTGGTGAATCCCAGTTAGATTTAGATCTAGACTCTTTATGAACATTTTCTAAAACCTGAACATTGGCTGAAAACAGAAAGCAAAACCCAGATGTCCTTTTTTTTTTTTTTACTTGACCAAAACTATGTTTGCAGGAAGACTGGGACAAAATAAAAGCTAACGTGTCTTCATTACTGTGTCTTTTGAATGCGATGTTCCTCTGACCAGGAGTCGAACAGCTGCTCTTCTGTATGGAGGGAAAGAGCATCGTCTCTGCTGAACCAGCTCCCAGTTTGGTTTTGGGAAGCAGACATCCTCTCTATCTTTACACTCAGGGAAAAAGTAGCTAACCTTTCCTTTTTCAAAGGTACTGCTCTTGTACCCTCAAAAGAGGGTACATATTCGTACCTGATTAAGAACAGTATTTTTGCTCTGGTGATCGTCTTGTACCCAGGACTGGTCTTTGACCCTTAGCCATCCTTTTAGTTATGGTGCAAGAAACCAAGGCTGCTGGGAGACATCCCATGAAGCACTGGGCTCCTCTCTGCTCTCCAAGTATAAACATCTGACGTTGTTTTAATTAATTTGTTTATCTCCTTATTTTCTCAGCAGGTTTCCCTGGCTTAGAGTTAGGATGCTTGTTGACACCTCTTTCCTGACCTCTCGCTCAACCACATGGCCGTCCTTCCTGGTTCTGGTTCAAATGGAGGTTTTCCTTCCTGTCACACTTTAAAATAACCACAGCTGAAACAAATTAGACATATGTAAACATGACATAAGAACAACTCAAATCCAACACAATAAGACCAATTAAAACAAATAAGATCAAATAACAAAACTTAGTCTTTATGAGGTTGAAAGCCAATATTCCCTCTGTTTCGAGGATAATATTTGATTCAATCTGATGGTTTCCTTTCAGTATTATTTTCTTTTAAATCAATTGGCTTTACATGAACATATATCATGAATTGGATTATTGTAGATCTACAATCGATCTGTTTGAGTGAATTACTGGATTTTCTTAAAGAGAGAGCAACACAGTTGATTCTTCATGAATGAAATTACTTTGAACCTGATAATGGAACCCTGGTTCAACATGACCATTCGGATCCATCTCTGTCTTTCTTTCTCACCACTCATTTTTTTCCGGCTGCCTCCTCTTCTCTCACACTGGGTCCGCTCCTTTTCCGTCAGCCAGGTGAGAAAATGTATGAAGAGCGGTGGAAAGAGGCTTTACCAAAGCAAAGGAAGCATGGATCTTTTAGAGTGAAGTTGATAATTAAAAATAATAAAAAGCTATTAATAAAGTCATAATTCTAGTTTATAGTTTTAATTATTATACACCAATAAATTTGCATCAACCTTTCATTTGATCTCTCCTTATTGAGATGCTAATTAGCTCCTCAGCTGAATATTTATCAGGAAAATATGCTCAGGTCTTTGCTTCATTCTCAAAGGTAAGTTTAAAACATTTTCATTTAAATATAAGAAGTATCCTGTGTGTCATTTCATTTCATTTCATCAGAGGTGTCTGAAACTCAACAGCGCTGGTGCAGAAGCTGTTTGCTTCTTTCTGTCTCATCCTTTATGTTCAAGGAGAGTCTTGACTGACCTTGTTGTGAAATTTATCTGTAAAACTCACAATTCTGTTTTTGTTCTGACTTTTTTGGAGAAGTTTGGACTTGATTTTTTTTAGCTGTTTATAATCTTTGAACCTGCACTGAGCATGCTCAGGAATCAAACCTGGACAGAGCGTGCTCTTTAAACCCTCTTGAGCGTGCTTTCTGAAACCTCTTTGTGTTTCTGCTTGATGGTTTTGATGGCGTGGAGGCTGCTGTGGGCGGTGACCTCACTGTGGCAGGTGTCTGCTGCACCAACGGGCACTCAGCTTCGACAAGGTCAAGAAAAAAAAAAAAAAAAAAAAAAAAAGGGAAACTTGATGATTTCTGGGAACTTTTCAAGGTTTCCTGTTACAAGTGTTAATTTCACTCTGACATTAAGACGTTCAACCAGCTCGTCCTTGGCAGCCTTCTGTGCAGAAAACACCCAGAACCCAGAAATCTCAGGGCTGACAGAGCAGAGTTTTCAATAAAGATTCACTCTGATTTTTCCTTTTTTTTTTTTTTTTTTTGGTTTTTCATTCAAAGTTGTTAGGGCAGTTTGTCTAAAAGGACCCAAAGTGGACCATCTACTGAATGTTTGACAGTGACAAAAATTTCAAATCAAAACAAAACAAACCATATTCTCATTAAATATAAGTTTTATTTGTTGTGTGCACAATTATACAACAATGTACAGTGAAACAGGTTTTTGTACCTAAGACCAGTGAAGAAATAACCACACAAAATAAAGGTAACATGCATGCAAAATATAAAATAGGCCATACAAACATGAAGATATTCATCCATCTGTCCATTTTCTATCCCGCTTTATTCCAATTCAGAGTCACGGGTGAGTCTGTCCCAGAAATATAGAAATATAAAATCAAAAAAAAAAAAAAAGTTTATAGTGCAGGTTTATATTTATAGTTATATTTCTTTGAGATCTCTAAACAAATATATATATATATATATATATATATATATATATGTATTCATTGAGTAATAAGTGGTGAGGTGATACAGCTGTCTTCCAGCTGTTCAACAGTCTGATGGTGGCTAAATCTGGTAGCAGCCCTTCAAAAACATGTAACAGGTATATTTGTCCACGTGTTCATACTATTGTGATGCCACAGTCCACTGTTAGAAACGGTAAGACGGCAGCACTTCCTGTCTGTTGTCTTGTGTGAGTTAGTGATGGACATGAGGCAGCAGCGTTGCCTTTGTAAACTCTGTGTTGGCTGCGAGTGAAGTCAGCTGCCAGTAACAGAAAGCCTCTCGGCAGGTGAAACAGCAGACAGCTGAGAGGCGAGCGTGTCGAGCTGCAGAGAGCAGAACCAGGCCAGACAGAACAAATGGAAACATGCCGCGATCCAAGGATGACCAAGACCTTTCCACTCAAACAGCAGGAGCTGCTGCAGGCCTGAAAGAAGCAGACACACCGGCCAGATACAGATATGATGGTTTTCATACACCTTCAAGGTCTCATGGAGTACATTACCTGACAAGTGTGGACATTGTTGAAGATGTTGTCTAACCTTTATTGATTAACCCTTAAGATTCTGCTTGATCAACAGTTTCTCAGGAATGGTAGTGTGTAAATACTTAACGGTGTTTAACTCTCTTCTATCTCCACCGCCTGCTCAGCATCCCACTGTGTTGACTGCAGAAATGTTTGCTTCCTGCTTCACTGAAAAGGTTGCTACCATCAGTAACCAATTTTCTGAGCCAGACCAACTCAGCCTTACCAAACCAGCTACTGGTGCCTCACTCGGCTCTTTCTGCTCTCTAAATGAGGAAGAAGTCTCTAAACTTCTAATCAGCTGTCCTCTTGATCCTGTCCCTACCAACTTCCTGCAGAGCATTCTACCTACAATCAAAACTGCAGTAACCCATATTATCAACTCCTCTCTTAAATCTGGTGTCTTTCCCTCTGCCTTATAGCAAGCTCTGGTTACCCCGCTGCTGAAGAAACCCACACTCAACCCTGCCCAGGTTAAAACTACCGGCCGGTCTCACTGCTTCCATTCATGTCTAAACTACTAGATCATCTTCAGTCAGGTCTCACAGTTTCTCCAAAACAACAACCTGTTAGATCCATATCAATCTGGCTTGGGTTGATATGAAATCTATTTACTTTGCTCTGCTGGATTTATGCCAGGTGTCTGCATTGTACTGCACCTGAAGGTTTGTGACGTCATGTGTCAACAGCGTGTCCGCCCACGCCGGCTAGCTTGATGGCGACGGAGAAAGTCTTTATGACCAAGTCAAAGATAAAAGTGCCTTGAAGAAGATGCAAGTGGTACAATATGCGGAAAGAAAACCCATGAATCTGAAAGTCCATTTGAAAAGCTGCACAAGGCTAACCAGGAGTACCTGGACCAGGTAGCCTCTCTGCCCCCCTCCCTGGAGAGAGGAGCTTCAGCCAGGCCGAGCAGAAGGGGGGGGGGGGGGGGGCCTGAGCCACAGACACACTCTCAGTTACACACACACACACACACACACACACAAAATCTTGTAAAGATGAATTCAAGAGGCTTAAATTAGTTTTTGTTCACAGTGTTGGACAGCAGGTTGTGTACGTTTAACATAGAAAAGAAAAGCACTTCAGCATCCAGCAGACTCATATCAGTATCTTAAGCAGCTCTCTGGCTCTGTGTTCCACCAGACACATGAACTTTCAGTGTCTAAAATATTCACTGAATTCACTTTATCATGAATGTAACATAACATGTGAGGTACGGTTCTGTTAATCAGCTGCAGTGATTTGCACTAAAGCTGCTGCACCTCTAGTTCAATTCTTTATGTAGTTAAATATTAATTGTTTCATCTGAATGAATTTAACCTCTGGTCTAGAGTTTGTTGGGTTGTTGTGGTTGTTTATGATTATTTAGATTGAGCTCTTTTAGACTCCTGGCTGCCAAGGACTGAATTGTTGCTTGAATGGATTCATGTTGTGATGTTGATGTGTGTCTTTAGTATGTTGGTTATGGTGATTTTTTTACCTCCACACTATCTCAGAAGCAGCTTTGCACACATTTTTTCTTTACTTAAGGCTGCTATCTGTTGTGTTTTGATTTATCGATGGCTGTTCATGTTTCCTACTGATACAGTTTTTAAAAAAATGTATCTAGTTCAGTTTTTATTATACAGTGCTTATTCTGATGATTTTGAATTTTGCACCTGATAAATACCCTAAAATTATGGTCCTCTATGGCTGGAATAAAGCCAAGGTTTCTTTTTGATGCATGGTGGCACCAAAAACCAGCTGAGTTGGAATTGGTTTTGTGAGGATTGTGGGTAAATAGTAAAGCATAAATAACTAAATAACAAAAAAGAGCTGGAGAAAACAGTGTAAATAGTTTTTGCTGTTTGCTTGTTATATGCCAACATTTTTTCTCCTGAAAGCTAAAACTTGAGAGATTGACATGCAAATGAAAAAAAGGCTTGCTCACTGTTGAGCTGCCTGTTATTTCTACAAAGTTCTGTTAGTGATAAATTCAGTTTTCTTGTTTTGGTTGCCCTTTATAATGCTATAGCTATTAATACATTCATTTTACATCATTTAAGCCTCATAATTTGACAACTGAAGCTGTCCTGACAAAAATGATGTCTGGACAATAACTGAGATTCAAAGCTTTAAGGTTGTACATGCATTTTTATGTATAAATAAATGAATAAGTAAATAAATACATGCATACATGCATACATCTGACCAAAACTAGTAAAAGAAAAAAAAGGCTTAGAGTTTAAATGGTTCATTAGATTTATTTCCCAAATGTGGAACTTAAATCAAATAAAAAAGTTTTCCATCTGGGTTCATGTCACAGTTGGTTTGAACATGTATCTGTTTTTGTCTAATTTTACAGTTCAAACAGCTCACCATGTTTAAATAAAACATAAAATCCCCACAGATAGACCATGCATGGTCATGCTCTTTGTTTCAATACAGAAAGCCCAGGTGTTTGCTAAACAGGCAGTTGAAACAAAGCTGTGGAGCGAGTAAGACAGAGTGCAGCGATGACAGGAAAAACAGGATGGAAGTCAGCATCTGAGACCTGGATGTGTTCAGTCATATCTCTGAGCTCTGATGGTATCATTATAGAAAAGGATGTGCAGGTCAGGACAACCAGCAAAGAAAAAAAAACATCACATTCAGCTGGATTAGACGATGGACGGCAGCCAGACAAATGTAATGTGTGAAGACTAAGACAGGAAGATGTTATGCAGTCGTATTACAACCGTAGAACAGTCAGATTCAGGGTTTTTCTTGGAAGCAGATTCCAGATCTGGAAAAACTGTCAGAATGACTGAGAGCTGAGGAATTACAGGCCACAGAGTGCATGAGAGAAGAACATGTAGGCAAGCTGCAGGGAAATAAAGCAGACAGACGAGAAGAACATGGATCAGTTGTTCATCTGCTTCTACAAGTTTTCACAAAAAAAAAAGTCCTTGCAAGACACAGAAAACAGCCACAAAAAATAAATGGAAAACATTTGTTAGTAAAAACTATTCAACACACCATCTGGGCCTCGAAAACTTACACTTGACATGTGCTGTGCCCATAACTGATGCAACTCTGCAGCAAAGATGTTGAGTATTTTCCAATTTATGCCTCTAACTTCAGAGAAAACTCAAACTACTGTTAAATACCCCCAAAAAAGCCCACGTCACTCTGAATGGCATAACGCTGACCTCCAGTCCCAAGTCAAGAACCTTTAAGATCCTCTTACCAGAATTAGACCAAATAAGGTTCTTGGAACAGCCTCTTTCACAGAAGTAAGATCACTAAGTTCAGGAAGTTCAGTTAAACACATTGTGTCTCAGAGTCACACAGAAAAATAAGTCCCTCCTTGAGTCCATGAGTCCTTATTAAGAGGTTCCAACAGTTTCAGCTTCCTGTCAAACCCAGAATAGTTTAAGTTTCTTCTTCTCTCATATATGTCTCTGAGTGACCAGGCACCACTGGATTTTAAACATCTCATAGTTCCAGATTTTCCCTACAGAGCACTTCACTGTCAGATGAAGGTTTACTGGTGGTTCCAGAGGTTCTACAAGTAGAACCGGAGGCAGAACCTTCAGTTATCAGATCCCAGTTTGGCTTGAAGAGGCAGCCTACAGAACTGGTTCTTAATAAATGCAATGTTAGAGGCACAAAACAACATACGGATTTAATCATTAATACAAAATGTAGACATCTGCAAACAGACACACAGTAACCACCAGGTGGGCAGGTGCGTTGGGGCGTGTCGGGGTGGCCAGATTTTATCCTGGATCACATCAGGATCGTGCCCGGCCAGGGATCATATCTGCCCAGAACAGTGTCTTTTTTTTTTAACCATATTGATTACTCTCAAAATGTATTATTATTATTATTAATTTGTTCTTTTTTTCTTTCTTTTTGTCTGCGCTTTGTCATCGAATGTTATCACTTGGATGAAATTGACTGTCTCACACCCACTCCTCCATGTTTCTTCTTTTTCTGTATCTTACACTCATTTCATGTCCTGTCTTGTCATGCATGTGTTGCATGATGGAAAAAATCTAAGAATGAATAAATAAATACCAAGACGTCAAAAGTGACTGAAAAAAGGCATAACACAACACACGGACAGCAATTCACAGCATGAAGAAATACAGAACAACAAAAAGATAAGATGCATCAAAACCTCAGAAACAAATCACCTCCAATAAATGTCATTATTCGAGTTGTAACAGAAAGAAAGTTAACATGATGACAAAGACAGAAAATAATCAAAAAGAGATCTAAATAACAAAAGAGAAGAGACATATGAAAAACCTGGGGAAGATGTGAATGCTCACCGCAAAAAGTTTGGAAATAAAGACACAATAAAAACTAAAAGAAAACAGTTTTATATATTTATACCAGGGATTTGAGTTCTGGGTTGTTGCTTCTGAGAGTGGTGAAGGTGGAGGTGTGGGGCAGCCTCTATGTTGGTCAGGTAATTAATGTGGCCAAACACCCATCAGAGAAATAAAATCAGTCAGCAAACAGAGTAAAAACAGGCAGAAAAACAAGCAGAGGCAGTAAGACGGGCAGCTTCACATACTCGCTGGAAGAGGCCATTTAATCATGTTTCTGCAGCAGTTGGTGGCGAGCAAGCAGCAGATGCCTCACCATCCGCCGGCGATTAATCCTCCCACCGGCCGCCAGCACCAAGACTCCACTATCTCCACGGCGACAGGCAGCAGGAACACATGGCCAAGGTGAAGGTGGGACGCGGGCACTGGGGACTGTCGTTCCGCCGGAGGGCTTCTCCCTCCGTTTCACCGGCCGTCTGTTTTCCACTTGTCGTGTTCTCTCTGCAGACTGTAGGAGAACCAGCTGGTTTCCCCTGTTGCCATAATACGTCCACACTGCTGCTCAGTGTGTGTGGGTGTGTGCGCTTCAGTAAAGGCGAGGCTGGTATTCTGTTGGGAATCAAATCATCAGTGAACTTTCTGAAACATTCGAGCGGAAAAATAAGACATCTCTCCAAAGCTCTTCTTTGGGTGTTTCTGCTTTGTTGTTCAGATGATCTCAAACTGCTTCAATAATGTTCTCTGGCTCTGGAGAGGAGCCATCAAGCCTGTTGCCACTGATTTTCAGTCCAGTTCTTGCGTCCTCTGGCATCTTTCAGCCTTTTCTCCCTGTTTCTCTTCTTTAAGAATCTTCTTGAATGATTTACTTGGCCAAAAATCCTCAAGAAACCCTCCTTTTGTGGTGAATTAATAAAATTGTGAATATGATTTCCCCTTTTCCCCTCATAAAAGAACACCAGAGCCGGTTGGAGCCAGCTGTTAGCATCCTGCGGCTCAGCTGGATATTAATTGTGTCCTGGCTGGAGAGGCTGCCTCCTCGCATACTGTCAGTAAGGTGATACATGTGCACGGTTGCCATGTAATGGGCTGCAGAACAAGCCGGCGTTTGGATGCCTGATAGGCGCTTAAACAAATAAACCTTGCCGATCTTGTTGTGTGTCATTACAGCGGCAGGAGCATCTGGATGGCTTCATACATATGTATGGCTGGATATTCATAAGAATCAGAGGTGGAGAGAAACAGCTGCTGACTGTCTGTTGCTGTTAATTCATTGTTTCTATGCTAAACGACATCCTCTGTGCTCACACCATCTATGGAATCAGAGTGAAGCATGCTGGGACACTTTTTAGGGAGTTTAAGACTGTGTTAACACCTAACCTGCAGGTTAAATGAACTCTGGTGCGTTCGTACATTAAGTCCGCCTCATTTAGGAGCGATTTTAGCTGAAAAATATAGCCCTAAATTATTGAGAAAATATTCATCTAATCAAATTTGATTGCAAATATCCTGTTGTCCTGTTTTCACTGCTTAGATAACATCTGCTGCATGATGCCCAGCAGGTTTGTCAGAACCAAAACAAGGAGCTGAAAGAGACTAAAACTGAAGACACTTGAACACAAACTGCAGGGCCGAGTTGGCTCAAGGCTCAAAAATAGGATTTTCTTTTCTTTTTAATATCACACTAAGTTCTTGCAAAATATGCAATTTGTTTTCACTTCTGAGAGTTTCAGGCAATACAAGAATGTGTGAAAAGCAGCCATCATGTATTCATCCTGTCACATGATTATGGTAGCCTGATGATGATTTAAATATTTTACTGATTTAATGCAGTTTAATGAGCACTATGTTCTCTCAGTTTAAGAAATAAATTGTATTTGAATAATGCATCTAATGAATTCAAATGTCATTTCCTAAATATTTCATTTTCAACTTATTTTTTTTATAATTTACTCATCAGTATTTTCTGTTACGGTACAAGCATTTCTTTCACCTTTGTGAAACTTTTATTCATATTTCATAATGTCCTTGCAGTAAAGATTCGAATGTGCAAAAACTCATATGTGATTTCTGAAAAGTGTACAGGTATTTATAATGATTAAAAGTCATACATATATCATACATATCATACACTAATGGCATTGCAGATCCCTGGAAGGTACTTGGGGCTGTCAAACCACCACGGGACCCCCAAAAAAGTTATGTTAATTAAAAAAATAACAATAATACAATTTGTGATCATTATTAATTTTTAAGAAAAAATGGTTATATATATATATATATATACATATACTAAAATACACACAAAAACCACATTTCTGTGTGTATTTTCATCCTGATTTTGGGTCCACCATGAAAATGTAATCATTGACTGACAAATGTTTAATCCGTTTCTGCTGTGGGCTGCTGCTTCGGTTGAACGGGGTATATCAGGAATCTTTATGGTTCACTAACGTGCGACGTTGAGGAAAACTTGCTGTCTATTTTGAGTTTTGGGTGTGCTATATTTGCAGTGTATGAAATGAACAGGTACCGACGGTTCTGAGGTGTTAGTGGGGCTCTCATATTAAATTCTGCTTAGGGCCCTATAAAGGCTCTGGCCGGCCCGGCTGCTGAGAACATGCAACGGGGTAACGTGGCAGCAGAGTAAGTCTGAAAGTGATTTCACTTTTGGGTTTCATCATGCGGGTTTTTTTTATTTTTTATTTTAAAGATTCAATTACCCAGTGATTCCATTGGCTGTAAATCCTCCGAGCTCCATTCATTCAGTTTAGGATGAGGCTGCTTAGGATCAATACTGAACCATATAGAGTTGCTCTGCTGCTGCTCAGCTGCTCAATCAACGCTGAGAGTGTGTTCGCTTCTAAATAATGTTCAGTCCAAACCTACAGGGAGGTAAATATTCAAACATGAACTTCCCCAGGAAAAGTGATGTAAATGAATTTTGTGTTTGTTGCTCTGCCACTACAGCTGATTAACTTCAGACGAGAACAGATATCACAGAGCTGAACTCTGCACCAGGGCTTGTGCTGGATGGTCTTTGGTCATTTTTATTTCCTTCCTCCTCAGATCTCACCTCAGAGGAGCAAAAAAGGAGCCTGACTTCTTTCCTCACACAGAATTTAACATGTGAAGTTAACCTGGAGGAGGCCACACCTCCATAAAGATGCCACACACCTCCATAAAGATGCCACACCCCCACCACACCTGTCATCAGGTGAACCACCTTCTACCTGCTTTACCCATTCAGATCTGTTCATCTCTCAACAGCAGCTTCATTTTCCTCATCCTTTTCTTCCCCATCCCTCATTCATACATACTTCCCTCATTCATCTTCATTCATTCATCATTTTTCTCCCTCTTTTCTCACCCTTCCATCCACCCATCTTTTCCTCTCCCATTCATCATTCCCTCATCATCCTCCTTACATCTTTCACTTCATCCATTCTCCTCTCCCTCATTCATTCATCTTTTCACCCCCTATCTCTTCTCATTCATTTATTCATTCACACATTCTCTTTTCTTCCTCATCAATCCCTCCATCATTAGCACATCCTTCCATTCATTGTTTCATCCTCTCTCCATTGCCCCTCCCTTATTCATTCACCACTAAACTCACTTTGTTGAATTGTGGCTGCTTTCTGGGGAAACTGTAAATTTAAATAAACAACAGGCACTCACACACGCACACACACACGCATGCTCACACACACGGACGCAAGCACACGCACACACACGCATGCACACAGCTGTGGAGTAGTTGTTGGTGTGCTGCCTTGCCCAAAGTCGGTCAGAAATGTCCTATCAGCACCCTCCAACAGAACATGAGGGGTTTGCAAACATCCAGAGAGAGGAGTAATTTCAGGTCAGATTATTTCATCCAGGGTCAAACATTTTCTTTAAACAAATAAAATCTTATTTTAGATAGTTTCAAAATTCTGCCATTGAAATGAACTTAAATATATTCATATGTTTGTGTTTGTAGCTGTGCGTGCTGGCCGAGTGTGGTTGAGCCGAGTAGGCAGCATTCTCCTCCTCCTCCTCCAGCACATTCAGCAGCTAACCAGATTATGTCTGAATCAGATTATCAATTTCTGGGCTAAGTTGAAATCTACAGATTGTGGGCAGAAGCAGGAGTGACGGGCTAAGGAGCGCTGTCAGGGCAGATTGATGGAGCTGCTCATTCACAGCGACACCAGCTCCATTTATAAAGCAGTAATTGCTGCTGTGATATCGACACTCTTCCTGCTTCGACCTTAACCCCCGCCGCCCTCCACCCTCCTCCTCCCCTTCCTGCGTTCAGACTTATCCACTCATTTAATGGCTTCATCTCGTCTAACAGCTGCATTTTGTAAATCAGACTGTTGTTTTTATTTGTTCTCGGGGTTCCCACAGCTGCAGAAGCTCACAATTTTTCTTTATTCTGTAAAGTTTTTTCTCCAACAGAAAAAAGACCAGTTTGTATTTTTTTTTATTTATTTATTTACATTAAGAAAATTAAACAGATGAATGGAAATTAAAGCAATAATCACAAGTTATACGTTGAACACATTTATTTAAAAGTTGACGGGAATTTACAAGCTGCAATCACTTTCAGTTTTCTCCTGACGTTTGACACAAGAAAAAACCTGAGGAATTTGTCTCAGGATGTTGGACAAACATCTTCAGACAGTTAAGACATTATAGGAGTTTATACCGCAATGACATGCTACAACTTTCCACAGAGATGAATTATTTCCATTTACTCAGACCTGAGGAATCATCAATCGGGGAAAAATCATTTTAAAGAACAAAGAAGAAAACCAAATAACGATCACAGACTAACTAGATGTTGAAATAACCACAATTCTTTCTATTTATCAGCATTTTTAAAGGGGCAAAAAGCAGAAATCAATCATTTCTAGATTGGAGGAATTAAAAAATTTCTATGTGAAGAACTAGAGATGTAATTTAATCTGAAGTATAGCATGTAACACACGTAACACACCATCTCTCTGTGTTGATCTCCAGCCCGTGTTTACCAGACAATCTGGCTGTGTGTTCATGTATGTTCCTGTGAATTGCTGCCTCCTTCCTTCTCTTGGAGCCCTCGGTCCTCCCTCCCTGTGAAAGGCTTCAGCCAGCGAGGAATGGCAGCGAATATTTTCGAAGCAAAATGGAGGAGAGCAGAAAAAAACATTGACCAGAAGACAACCAGGAACCAACATTATGTCAGGAAGGGATGTGGATTGGACGACCTCCTATTAAATTTTTCAATTAGAATTCCTGCTGGGGAGCCCTTCAAGCGAAACTACACCACAGGAGGCAAAGCTCGATATTAAGGAATTTTTATTGTGCCAAAAAAAAAACATGAGAAAAAGAAAAAAAAAAAAAAAAAAAAAAAACCACAACAAACGTTTAAAATCCATAACCAAACAGTCTCTAAAAAGGGTAGGCCGATACTTAAGCAAAACATTAAAAAATACACAAAAACAACCCATTCAAATCACTGCAAAATAACAAAAAAACACTCCTTTTATCAGTCCTGGTTAAAAGCAGTAAAGTGGCACTTAAAGGCTGAATAATTAGGATTTTTTCCTTGAAAATAACTTAAAATGTTCTCATTTGCTGCGAGGGATAAAAGGAAGCTTCCCTATAAACAATCTGTGTCCTACATCAACAATGTCTTTGTCAAGTTTTTCTTCTTCAAAATAAGAGTTCTGTGCTGGAATAACTTGGGTGCTCTGTGTTGCTCTTTCCAACTTCCTGGTTCCTTAACCAATCATATGCAACACTCCACGGTTGCCAAACAACAACAAGGCAGCGTTTGGTATTTTATGTCGGCAAAAGAGCAGCAGCGTGCAGGTATGGAAGCTAGTAAAAGAAGCGGACCAGAAATAGTTAAAAAAGCAAATGACCAAAAATGGAATAAAACGAGGATCAATATTGGAGAATCTTTTGAAAGGTGGAGAAGTCTGAGCTGGCAAAGTTTCTCCTCGACAGGTAAGCACCGGAATTTTGCTCAAATTACCCGAAAAGTTTATTTTGATTTACAAAGATTTTAGTCTAATTCATTACTCAGCACTGATTAAATTAATTTGATGACTGTATGGATGTATTAGTGGAGTAAATTGGTGGCATGTTAGTTTTGCAACAACAAATGCAATGATGTTTGGGCCAAGTGAATACTGTGTTTGTCCTTATGAACTCATGAAATTACTATCAAATTAATTTATTAAGTGAGACAAAGGCAAAAGTGCCGCTGCGAGGCATTTGTTGATTGCTTTTTTGTTTGTTTGTTTACACTCTATTTTTTGCCAACGTAAATTAGTGTGTGAAATTAGCGCTAGCATTGCAAAGCATAGCAACATACTGTGTGTGTGAATCATCTTCTCTCCTCATCATGATGTTTGCTGGTGCTATGTTCTCCGTCCTTCATAAACTGTATAAAAGAACTGTCCTCTCACAAACCGGCAACCTACGCAAAACTCTTCCAGGGGGAGGGGGGAAGAATGCTCTCCGTGTTTTTCTCTTTCGACTGCAGTTCTGATTTGAAACACTTGCTGTCAATGCTACTTATTTTGCCTTTAACTTAGTGAGGGGTGAAGCCGGTTCACCCCTCCCTTTCCCCCCCGGAGCTTCCTAGTGTAGACCCAGTCTTGTCCACAGCCTGTAGGTTAGTGTCCACAGCAATCACCACTCTTTGACGGCCAAACTTCACAGCATCGCTCCACTCCACCACTTCCTCCTTTGGAGACCGAGCGTGGCTTCTCTCTGGTCGCCTCAGACGTGTTTCCCCCTCTCGTGGATGATGTATGCACTTCGCTGCCCATCCTCCTCTTACTTCTCCTCATGTTTTCCCAGCCGTGTCCTTCCTTCCTTTTTTTTTGCTTTGATCTGAAAACAAGGGGAGAAAAGAAATCTGCCAGCCCGCTCCCTGATCAGTCTCCCCACCCCCTCCAGGTGCGATTAATTCTCTCAATCCGCCCTCAGTCAGACCCGCACGTACACACGAACCATCCGATGACAATTACATAGAAAAAAAACAACAGTCGCTGGTGAAGAAGTTGTCGAATAGAGAAAGGGACAAAACCCGGATTAACATCAGCCTAGTTCAAAGAGGAAAGCACTGCGAGAGCTAAAGAGGCTACAGTTTGACTCTAAGCTAGCTCTTCTCCTGGACAGTAAGTAACAACACAAATGTTTTAAGTTACTTCAACATGTTTCACAAAATGATGATATTGTTTTACTCAGTGTGTTTGCACTTTCGCTTGCGAACAATGCGAGTGGGGATAGAGGTAGTGGGAGGCGTGGCTCATCAAAGCAAACCTTGCAGTGAAACAATTTTGCTTATTGCCTCTTTAATGTTGTAAAAGTGTTGTTTCTTCAAATCCGTAATGATCCTATGATCACACCAGCATGATCAGATCACTGTGATTGATTTCAATTATACAAAAATAATCACAGTATCACATCACAGAGTTAAAGTGGGACAGGATGAGCAGGCAATACATTTATTGGGTCATTCCTTCAATTCGGTGCCATTCAAGCATTGTGACTTTCTTTTAAAAATTTTTTAATTTTGCAAGTATTGTTCTTCTAATCTGAAGGCAGTCTTATTAAACTACAAGAAATTTATATTTGTCAAGCTCAGGATATTGAATTCTCATAATTTTGATAACATTTTTGGCATGTAACATGGTCCAAATGTCCATCCTGTTCTGGGCCATTTTCATCTTGTTGGATACATGTTCTTAATGCATAGTCATAGTAATTTTTACATTTTTGAAGACCTAAAATGTCCCTTATTTGGTCAGTGAAATTAAAAAAAAAATTCTATAAAAACTAATTATCTTGAAAAAGAAACATGTTTTATTATAAGCAAAATGTAAATTCAACACATTTCATTTGCAATAAAAAGAAAGTTCAATGGACATGTGCCCTGTTTTTTAACAGATTTCAGTTTCTCACTTCATTCACCATGTTAATAACCCCAAAGACAATCAAAATAATATTAAATTCTATTTAATTAATGTAAAATATATAAAAGTAACAGGGTGGACAACATGTAACAGGGTGGACATGTTACATTGTATAACCATACATTTAATTTAAAAAGGGCAAATCATTAATTTTATCACACCCTCACCCTGAAACAAATTTATCATCTCACTGTAGTATAAAAACAATGCCCAACCAACATAAACATCAGGGACAGTTTCTCGTTTTCTATTAAGACTGTTAACCCATTTGTTTTTCTATGAACTTGTCTAACTGGACAGATCTTTTGTTTAGAGGTTGTGGTGCTTTCATGAGGCAAACAACCTGGTCATCCCTGTACCAGCCAACGTCCTCTCTTGGACTTGGCCAGTAGAATTTATTGACTTCATTTTTATGCATACATTTCACTGTCATCTTCAACATCCAAGATGATTCCTGGATAAGGTTCATCATCGTAGTTAAGAATGCACCATTGCCCAATATTTTCTGGCTTGATAACGTCAGGCCGTGATGGTTCATCATTACAACATGGGCTTGCCTCTTCTCCCAGGCTTACTTCCTTCAGGTCATAGCACCCACAGTCATGGATACCTTTCTCTGCTTGGCAAAGACAAGTTATATCCCAATATTTAATTGTTCCTGGTGAGAGACTAATAACTTGGTGGATTTTTAATGTTCCTTTGACTGGAAGAAGTGGGGGCACTTTTCTCATTTCTTGGACTTTCCTCTCAACTTCTTCATCTTTCACAAATAAAAAGTTCCACTGAAGTCCCTGTGTTTTTCATTATCGTAGTTAAGAATGCACCATTGCCCAATATTTTCTGGCTTGATAACGTCAGGCCGTGATGGTTCATCATTACAACACGGGCTTGCCTGTTCTCTCAGGTTTACTTCCTTCAGGTCATAGCACCCACAGTCAAGGACTTCCTCCATGATGAACAGTGTTGTCAGCTGACCTTTTGAGGGTACCCCCAACACCGTCTGGAGCCCCTTTCCCATGACTGGCCTCAAAGAAGTTCCAGTTGATTTCTTTGAAGCCTTTCTTAAAAGGCTCTTTTGACAAAAGGTAAAAGCTGCCTTTCTGTCTATACTGTGTTGGTGGGCCATCACTGAATACATGGAGACAATTGATTTCTGGGTACCTCTCTCTCACCATTTTCAACACAGGGTCCAGGTGGGCCCAGATAGCTGGGGGGCCATGTCGCTTTGAGGGTGAGATGGAGCAGAAAGTCACTGGTGACTGTTCAGCTGCAGTGTACAGCACTCCAAAATGTAAGGTTTCTTGTTGATGTGACCCTCCAAAATGACTGACTGAATTTCTTGAGAATACTTACATGAGTAGTTCTCACTGAAATCTACATGTAAAAGACATCCATTTGTCTTTAAGTTTTCTCTTAGCTGTCAGTAGGCCCCATACTGCCATTGTATATTAAAGATGTGCTGCCTAAATCTAAACAGCCTGTCATGGAATTCACTTGCAAGTGCATCTTCTGTTATATTCACAGTTTCTTCACAGTGATTGTTGACCTTTTCCCAGGTTTATCTCCATCTTTAACTTTGACACTTTCTTCCTGAGACCACTGGGTTAAGGATATCTCTCTGTTTGTAGGAGGTCTCAGCATTGTATGGGTTGTGGTAGCACACTCTTCATACTCACCATATGCACAGAGTTTTGATTTTGTATGGTACATAGTTGCATTGGCCATTTCCTCAAGGTTTTTTGTTGCTGAGATACCGTGGCTGTATAGGGCATTGGCCATGAATTGTAGGTTCTCATGAGTTCTGCACTGACAGGTTTCACTATCAGCCTCTGTGGGAGTCACAACCCAAAAAGGTCTTAAGGTGCAGAAACAGGAGTATGAGATTTGGTCTTCATGTTCCGCAAGAAACTTCTGGTGCAGATTCTTCATTGTGTCAGTTAGCAGACGTTTCTACTTTTTAATCTTCTTTTGAGTCCCAGTTTGTTTCCTGTTGTCATACGACTTACATAATCTCTTAAAAAGAAAGCCTTTACTTTTTGTTTGGATTCATCAGGTAATCTATTGCTTTTCTTTCTTTCAAAGGTCATGAGCTCTGCACCTGGCTTTTGACTCCGCTTCTTAGAAAAGCCTAAAGTTGCATGTGCTGCCCTCTGCATCCAGTATTTCTTAATAAGTTTGCCGATAATTATTTTTGCAATAACTTGTCTCTCTCGCTCCTTCTTGGTGTTTTTGTATTTATTTCTGACGTCTTCAATTATTGATCCTTGCAACAGCAGCCTCCTCCTTATGGTATTGTTAACTGTTTGATTGCAGAGCAATGCATTCACTGTATAGCGTAGAGATTTCTTTCCCCCTGCCAAGTGCTGGCACCTCTTGTATTTTTCTTCTTTTCTCTTTTCCCTCTTCAATAAAGCCCTTGTTCAAGTTCATATAATCAAAATATAATCAAAATGTGTAATCACTCTTGTGCATACGGCATACATGTTAAATATCATCCATTTGTTAGCCCCCCCCCCCCAAACACACACACACACACACACACACACACACCCACACACACACACACACACACACACACACACACACACACAAGAACACAAGTCAGGGAAAAATGGCCAGAAAATTATACTTTATATTTTGTTTACCTTATCGTTAAACTATCAACTTTCTTCTAACCTTGAGGGCTGTGATTGAGGGACATTTTCTGGCTCTGGAGGATCTTGTGGACTTGAAAGAGGCGTTAACTGAAAGGTTGTCCTGGCTCTTGCACTTTCCCTCTGCTTTCTTTTCTTTTCCCGCCATGTCTTTCTCTGTAGTCTCTTCTCTCTTTCACTGAGGTCTGACACTTTCCTTTTTCTTGCTTCCTTTCTGTCCCTTCTCCACCTCTATTTTGCCGATTGTTCAGGGTCTGCATCCCGCCGTGCCCTATAGAGCCGCCGCTTTTCTGCTGCATGGGATGGGAAACATGCTAGTACCTAATGACCACAGAGGAAGATTTACAACATATTTATCAACCACATTTCATATTTTGCTAAAAATGGTAAAATTCAACAATAAAACTGTGTAACATAGTAGACAAGTTCTGCTTTACCACATCAGAGAGCCATTCTGAAAGGCTGAAAAAAAGTAGAATGAAGAGAGATACTTACTGAGCTTTTTGTTAAACATATCCCTCCAAAAATATTTTGTTACTTCCTGAAGATCATGTGACTAGAGGAATGGTCAATGGTTGTATTTAAAGAGGTATTCATCAGAGTAACGGGGGGGGGGGGGGGGGGGGCTATAAACACAGGGAGGATCTTATTTGAAAGTTTTAAAGCATTAAAAACATATTATTATTAAAATATTACACTTGCTCAGAGACACTCTGTAGCCTACTGTGCTCTGAATTATTCAGCATATGCTGCTATTGTTAATTTTTCCTAAATAATGAGTGTGAATGACAGTAAATATAATTTTTAATATTAAAAATTATATAAAGTTATGTAATCTGCATTTTGATGAATGAATGAGAGAGAGAGAGACTGGGTATGATTGTAGCACTTTTTGTTTAGGCAAGTGTAACTCAGTGGTTCTTTGTGTCAGGGGTCTCAAATTTTGACATGTGATACCCATATTTGTGTGCTAGAAATGACATACACTTGGACTTCTACTACAACATCACAGATTAGTTAAATAATATTAAATACAAAGAACATTACAGGGCAATTCGGTGTGCTCTGTAATGTTTTGTGTCATTTCTCTACATCATATTTCAGAGGTGTCCTTTGTTGCAAGTTTAAGTCAAGTCTCAAGTCTTTGACCTCAAGTCCAAGTCAAGTCACTTTTAGTTGTAATGAGCAATCTGCAATGCAACGCCAGTTGTCTGGTCTGCTTAGAAGATGCATTATAATATCCAAGGAATTTAAAATCTATACTCACTGTTTATCAACCGGCATTTAGTAACAGCATTGATCTTTAGCTTAAACTGACAAATGCTCTGTCCCTCTCCTCTGGATGATTTATTTGTTTTACTGAATTCGGAAAACCTGAAGATGAACATTTGAAATTGATTCAGATTAGAGAGTTTTTAATGTGAACCAAAATGCATCTGGAACTACTGAGAAATTTAAAATACTAATATTTCAGCTCATAGCGTTGTTTTTTTTTTTTTTTTTTTTTTCCTGAATGTAGAGGAGGGCCAATATGATGCTCTTTAGTGCAGAATCACCACCTGTCCTGCAGGTTTTAGATGTTTCCCTGCTGCATCACATTTGATTCAAATGACAGCTTATATTCACGTTCTGTTCAGGCCTACTAATGACCCATTAAGAATTTTACTTAGGTGTATTGCAGCATGTAAACATGTCAAATCTACTAAACAGTGGCTCAAGAGGTGAAAAAGCTTAATTTTTAAAGGGCTTGAAATAATTGTGAGATGAGTACATTCCTACATAGGCAACAGCTGTACTTTTCTAATAAACAGACTCAGTAAAACTGCATTTTTTACAGTGGGTCTGATCCCAGTTTGATTCCAGTTTAACATCATCATGGCAACGTTCAGTTAATGGAAACTGTTCAGTAAATGTTCTGTTCTTTTACTAAACACATTCAGTAGAGCCAATCTGATTGCACAACAGTAGTAACAAGCTGACGTTTACACCGCTGTGGCACTAAGTTTGTTGCTAACATAGATGCTAACATTAGCATCATATTACAGTGACTAACCTCTCCAGGTGTGTTTTAAGGTGGATAAAGGTAGATGTGGTGGATCCAACATCCTGGAGTTTTATACCACAAATGTTTCAGTTTGCTGCTCTTACTTCGGTTACGACACTGCTGCAACAGCTGTGTTCACCAGTGCAATCAATATTTTGATTGATTGTGCGTGCACTGCGGTCGTGTCAGTGTGACGTTACGTCAGCGTTACATCTGGAGAAATTATAGCAGGCAGGAGATCAGACGGAGAAGATTATGAAAAAAAAAGATTGTTCACGAGTCTAAGATTGCAAGTCCGATTTGAATCTCAAATCACTAGAAATTTGAGTCCCAGACTCGAGTCCCCATCTCTGTCACATTTAAGGAAACATGTCATCAAGGAAATTCTGTGTGTGTGTGTGTGCGCGTGTGTGCGTGCAGTTTTTACAACAACAGGAGAAATGGAAAGCAGTGGTGATCTGCAGAGCTGCAGAGGAAGTGAAAGAAGCAGGACTGTTTCTTCATGAAAATCTTTAACTTCTGTTCATGCCTAAACAGAATAAACAAATACACAAACACAAATGTTTTGTCAGTAATGCAAAATGCATCTTCACAATTTACAAAAAAAAAAGAAAAAAAAACTGTTTTTGTTGCACCCATTTATAATAAAATGCAACAAGATGGAAACAATATTCCTTATTTGACCCTGAATAATTTCCCGACTTTCCCTGTGGAAATGGGCTTCTGAGAGCTCAATAAAAGCCTGAATGGTTAGAATGACCATTTTGTGGTATGTTTGAAGCAACTGAGGGGATGAAAATGTGAGGCAGAGGGGAGGAAGCGGAAAGAAATGGGGAGGAGAGAGGTGAGAGATTACCTAGCATGGGTTAGCAGCTCTCTGCTGTTCCTCCAAGCAACACACAGACTCACATTTAGTATTCTGACTCCATGCCGGCTCAGATCAGATGTGTTATCACACGCTGGAGTGCAGGAGATGGGATGCTAATTTAAACCTGAGGGAGGGGGGTGATGAGGAGAAGGAGGAAGAAGGGGTGAGGGGCAGCCATTACAAAGAGGAAACTCACATGAATGACAATTCAGACTCAATTCATATGCAATAATTCAGTTTTTTGGACCTGAATGGAAACAAGAAGCTGAAAAAATGGTTGACTCGCCATCTTAATGAAACAATTTTCAGTTCCAGTTTCTGACAAAAGAAACAGAAAAATATGGGAACAACAGCAGTGTTACTGGAAACTCTGCTGGATTAATAAACACTTACACTTTGCTATTTTTACACAATGATGCAGGAAAATATGCAGAGCATCGAGGGGCATCAGAGTCTCAGTGTTGGTCCAGTTTTCAAAGCTTCACTTTAATACAGTTCCTTTTCGACTGGTCATTTACACCAGTTTTTAGTTATACTCATCTCCAATAAAAGTAAAGTTTATATATTTTTAAACATTCATCCATCCATTTTCTATACCAGTTAGTCCAGTCCAGGGTTGCAGGGAAGCTGGAGCCTATCGCAGCAATTAGCAGGGGAGAGGCAGGTACACCTGCTCAGGTCGCCAGTCCTTTGCAGGGCATTTTTCAAAGATGTTCATAAAATAGTTTTTTGTTTCGGTTGAGTTAAATGAGCCGTTAACGTGAAGGCTGTGGATTTCTACCAGGACTGTCTGGACCCCACCTCAGTACAAGATGAATGTGAGGATGTTTGTCTTTGTAGATGGAAATAAAATGTTGAAATGCAAGCCAAGAACATGAAACATGTAGGACAAATACTAATAAAACATTTTAAAAGAGTATATCAGAATATATTAAAGGAGAAAAAAATGTAATGTTGCAAATATAACAACAGTGATGTGAGGTCTGGCTCCCAAATAGCTCTTCATGTGGTTTCACTCTAACCTATATTTTAGCCAAATTTCTCAATTCTGTATGGTTTGTGTGTTGGTAACAAACTTTTAGTGTTTTCAAAAAAGGCATTTTTAATTACTTTTTTCTTTATTTTTTTAGACATATTTAGTAATGGGAGGTCTGATTATTAGTCTGTAATTCTGATTTCGTATGACTTGGATTTTTTTTTTTCTTCCAGTTTCAAACTTGACATCCTCTATCCTCCAGTTATAAGAATGGGTGGGCAGTCCTTAGATGTATGTGATGGTTTTCCCTGATGGATATATTCATGTTAGATGCAGCTTTACAATCTCCGGTATCGTTGTGATGCAGCCAGATTCTGCTACTTTTAAGGTTTTTGTCCATTTCTTCATTTTTTCAGAAGATCTTCTATTAAAATCTTTCTTTCCACCTCTTTCTCTCTGTGTACCTGTACCACTAGACTCGGGCTGTGTCCGAATGTGCATCCTACTCCCTACGTAGTGCCCTATATAGGGGTCATGCCAGTTTTTCAGAGTGTCTGAATGTCCAGGGAGAAAAAAGTAGGGCACTCAAAATTACCCACAATGCATCTTGAAAAGTAGTGAGCATCAGTGGTAATTAGACGGGTCAATATAGACCACAATGCATTGCGGGCAGGAGCTCAACATGGCGCAAGGAGGCGAAAAAATGTAGCTGCGCGAAATTACCTGTAAGCAAACAAAGAATAAAATACAACATAAGGAATAAAAACAAAAATATTTACACACAACTTTGGATTGGATTTGGAATGACATCTTGCGGTTGCCGTGGTGACGGCGGTAGTCATGTGGTTTGCGGCGAAGAAAAAAATAGACAGCTTCGTGTCCGAATCGCCAAGAGAATGAGTGCACTATGTAGTGTGCTATGTAGTGCAGCCCTATGTAGTGAATGAGGGGTTAGGGAGTAGGGTGGACATTTGGACACAGCTTCGGTGTCCTCAGAACATTTGTCCTCCTTTCTGTCATATTATGGTATGATCCTAGTCTTTCCTCATATGCGATTGGCCACATCATGTGTCAATCAAAATCAAGCCCCATCCCTGCCCCTGCACTTTAGCAGTGCTGAGAAGGAGCAGCTACAGATTCAACTACACTTGTTCGGTATAAAGGATTGGCTCTTAAAACATTAACGACACATCAGTGATTTTGCTCAATGGATGAGTGAATTATGAAACCAAACATCACAACGCATTGATCTGTCTGACTGAACGTCTCCACTGAATGTCTCATGGCCCTCTTTGTTAACAACACACCATGTCACATGTTTCTGGAACCATTTATATGTATTTCAAGCTTCAGCGAAGTTTTTTTATGTCATTAAATTACATTATAATGGGTTTAGAGAGAGAGTACAGCACAACATGGCCTGGTAGTGAATGACCACGAGAAAAGACTAGAAAGTGTTAATTAGAATAATAAAATTTTATTTATATGGCAATTTTCTAAAGAAATTATAAAAAAAGTGCTTCACAGAGCACTAGATAAAAATAAATGTATAAGGCAGCATTCCAATCAACTGATAAATGCAATAAAAAAGTTAATAAATCACCCCTATGATGAGGAGAAAACAAGGACCAAGGTTTCCCTTGCCCGGGCATGGGTCATCGGGGCCCCCCTCTGGAGCCAGGCCAAGAGGTGGGGCATGGAGGCGAGTGCTTGGTGGCTGGGCCTTTGCCCATGGGGCTCGGTCGGGCTCAGCCCGAAAGGGTGAGGTGGACCTCCCCTCCCGTGGGCTCACCACCTGCAGGAGGGGCCATAGGGGTCAGGCGCAGTGTGAGCTGGGCAGTCTGATCCTCGGTTGCAAAAGCTAGCTCTAGAGACGTGGAATGTCATCTCTATGGTGGGGAAGGAGCCTGAGCTGGTGTGCGAGGTTGAACAATTCCGGCTAGACATAGTTGGGCTCACCTCGATGCACGGCTTGGGTTCTGGGACCACTGTCCTTGAGAGGGGCTGGACCTTCTTCGATTCTGGAGTTGCTCCCGATGAGAGGCGCCGAGCAGGTGTGGGCATGTTCATTTCCCCCCGACTTGGCACCTGTACATTGGGGTTTATCCCGGTGGACGAAAGGGTAGCCTCCCTCCGCCTTCGGGTAGGGGGACGGGTCCTGACTGTTGTTTGTGCTTATGCACCAAATAGCAGTTCAGAGTACCCACCCTTTTTGGAGTCTTTGGAGGGGGTGTTGGAGAGCTCTCCTTCCGGGGACTTGCTTGTTCTGCTGGGGGACTTCAATGCTCACGTGGGCAACGACAGCGCGACCTGGAGGGGCATGATTGGGAGGAAGGGTCCCCCTAATCTGAATCTGAGTGGTGCTTTGTTGTTGGACTTCTGTGCTCGTCATGGACTGTCTATAACGAACGCCTTATTCAGACATAAGAGTGCCCACATGTGCATTTGGCACCAGGACACTCTAGGCTGCAGTTCGATGATCGACTTTGTAGTCGTGTCGTCGGACTTGTGGCCGCATGTTCTGGACACTCGGGTGAAGAGAGGGGTGGAGCTGTCAAATGATCACCACCTGGTGGTGAGTTGGCTCAGATGGTGGGGGAGGATGCTGGTCAGGCCTGGCAGACCGAAGCGTGTTGTGAGGGCCTGCTGGGAACGTCTGGCAGAGTCCCCTGTCAGAAAAAGTTTCAACTCCCATCTCCGGCAGAGCTTCAACCATGTCCCGGGAGAGGCGGGTGACATTGAGTCCGAATGGGCTGTGTTCCTTTCCTCTACTGTCGTGGTGGCCAGCCGCAGCTGTGGCCATAAGGTTGTCGGTGCCTGTCGTGGCGGTAACCCCTGAACTTGTTGGTGGACACCGGCAGTAAGGGATGCCGTCAAGCTGAAGAAGGAGTCCTATCGGATCTTTTTAGCCTGTGGGACTCCAGAGGCAGCTGATGGGTATCGGCAGGCTAAGTGGAGCGTGGCTTCGGCGATCGCTAAGGCAAAAACTCGGGCATGGGAGGAGTTTGGAGAGGCCAGGGAGAATGACTTCCGGACGGCTTCGAGGAGATTCTAGTCCACCATCCGGCGACTCAGGAGGGGAAAGCAGTGCTCCGTTAACACTGTGTACAGTGGGAATAGAGGGCTGCTGACCTCGACTCGGGACGTTGTGAGGTGGTGGAGGGAATACTTCGAAGACCTTCTCAATGCCGGACCCGCTTGTATGAGCTGTCCGGTACCTATATGACCGGTGTCAGAACTTGGTCCGCATTGCTGGCAGTAAATCAAAATCGTTTCCAGTGCAGGTTGGACTCCGCCAAGGCTGCCCTTTGTCACAGATTCTGTTCATAACTTTTATAGACAGAATTTCTAGTCGCAGCCGGGGTGTGGAGGGGATCCGGTTCGGAAAAGGGTGGAGTGCTCTCTCCGGGTTTGCAATAGGGTCCTGCCCCAAGTGGAGGAGTTCATGTATCTCGGGGTCTTGTTCACGAGTGAGGGAAGGATGGAGCGGGAGATCAACAGGCGGATCGGTGCGGCGTCTGCAGTGATGCGGACTCTGCATCAGTCTGTCGTGGTGAAGAGGGAGCTGGGCCAAAAGGCAAGGCTTTCGATTTACCAGTCGATCTACGTTCCTACCCTCACCTATGGCCACGTCCACATCTCCACATCGAGAGGAGCCAGATGAGGTGACTCAGGCATCTGGTTAGGATGCCTCCTTGACACCTCCCTGGTGAGATGCTCCGGGCACGTCCCACCGGTAAAAGGCCCCGGGGAAGACCCAGGACACGCTGGACGGACTGCATCTCTTGGCTGGCCTGGGAATGCTTCGGGATCCCTCCTGATGAGCTGGTAAATGTGGCCGGTGAGAGGGAAGTCTGGGTTTCCCTGCTTAGGCAGCTGCCCCTGCGACCTGACTCTGGATAAGCGGAAAGAAAATGGATGGATGGGTGGTTATATGGATATACACTTCCTCTCTCACACACACGCGTTTGTATATAGAATAGAATAGAAATACTTTATTAATCCCTTTGGAGAGTCCTCAGGGAAATTTGGGTACCAGCAGCAATACAACACCAACAGTAAAGCAGGACAAGCACAAGACACAATATATACAGGTACAAAGTAAAATAGAGGCAACAAGGTGCAAGAAAAGCACAAATATATATACATATATATATATATATATATATATATATATATATATATATATATATATATATATATACATACATACATACATACATACATACATACATACACACACACACACACACACATATATATATATATATATATATATTTGGTTCTTCCAGCTGCTAGTAAGGCCGCTGTTTTTTAAGTGACGAAGTTCGACAAAATTTTTTTTGTATGGATGCAAACCACATGCTCAGCTCTGCTACTCGTCCTATAAATGCATTTTCCTTACCAATGTAACACCATAAAATGAACAGACTTTGCTCCAGTATAAAATGTATTGCCAAGAAGTATTGTAACAACAGAGAAATAATCCACCAAACATTCATTTCCAGTCTTTTTGTTTGATAGTATAGGATGTAAAATTTAAGCTTATTAACATGTTAAAGAAAAAGGCCTGAAAGTGAGCAGTATTGTCTGATCAGACTCCCCTTCAAGTCCTCAGGGCAGAGCGGTGAGGTTACGTAGATTCACATCTGTTGCGTTTTTCCTCTGAGCTCAACTGACGCAAAGAAGTTTACATAAACCGGTTTTACCCTAACTCACCTACCAATATGTCCAATTTTCAGAATAAAGAAGATGCAAGAAGAAATATTTAAGAATCTGGCCTGCATCTGGTCCCCTCTGCTGTAGTTTAATGTCTCATCCAGAGTTTTTCTGTTTCTTCCTTTTCCTCTCAGCTGTGCCTGTTGAACTAGGCTGCCAGTTTTCATCTTCTTTCATTACTCCCTCCCATTATTCTCTAATTTCCTTCCCCTCGCTTTTCGGGCACCTTTTGCACAAGGCAATCATCCAGCAGTTAATGGCTGGGACTATCCCGCTCTGAGTGTCTGTTTTCTTTCTTTTTTCTATTCTCTCTTTTAATTTTTATTCTTTCTGCAGAAATGAGAGGAGACAAGAGCAGAAGCCACTCTCACCACCTTGGCCCTTGTCCTTGCTATCATCGTGCAGAAATGAGTCTGACGAGGAGTTGTTTTATTGAGCTCACAGTAATGAGTATGTTTGTCTTCCTGGAGAGTAGCAGCACTCCACATCAGCTCAGAGTGGGAATCATTCACTAGGCTGCAGAAGGGAAGAAAAGCAAAGGTAAGTTTGCAGGGTTCAGAGTGCCAGATAAGATTAACTTTAAAAAAAAAAAATCAGCATATTCTCTAAAGATTGAGATGTGAAATACTTCCATTGTAATCTGTGTGAAAGATGTATTTCCATCCATGTCTTGTGTATGTGAAGCAAACCCCTAAAATGTTGCAAAATGTAAAAGTGAGCTGTTCAGATTTGTCTCCATCAGCTGCTTCAGTCTAAACAAATAAATGTGTGTAGTGTGGTCAGCAGGTGGCGCTGTAGGCTACATCCTACAATGGCTGCAATAAACAGAGTGGTGGTGACTAACAGGAAACTAAAGAAGACAAACTGAGCACAGGCTTTGGTCAATATGACAGAAACAGGAGGGTCAACAGGGATTCCTTACTGAAGAAAAACAGAGAAAAAGGGCTTTTCAAATAAATTTAGATAAAATCTTCCTGTGATACAAATACATAAAAACACATGACAAGAAACAATAACACAAAAGGGAATATACATACACTGCCTACTTTATTAGGTCCATGTGTTCAATTGGTTGTCAACACAAACTCATTAGCTAATGAAATGGCAGCAACTCAAGACATTTACTCATGTAGACGTCTCTGGGTTTTACAGAGAAATGCGATGACCAAAATAAACTTGCTGATATTAGAAGTCAGAGGAGGATGGGCAGACTGGTTGAAATGCAACAGCACCTGAAATAACCACTGGTTCTAGTGGGTGGGGTACAGAAGGAGGTAGAGTATCCCAAAATTATACTCCCGTTAAAGTGCTGCACAAGTAGGTAGTGGTCCAAATAATTACTCAAGTAAAAAAAGTTCTTAATGAAAAAAAATACTCAGGAACTTCCTGAGTAATGTCAGACTTATTCTTCTTTTAAATTAAATATTAATAAATTAAATGTTAAGAAAAAATAAGGAAAACATAAATGAAGGCATCCACCACATTAAATAAAAAACTTGTTTTTTTCAGAACATTGTCTTCTGTCTGGCTGTCTGAGCACTGTTTGACTAAACGTCTTCCTAAGTAACATTCTGGCTGTGTTATTCCTGTTTGCCATTTACCACAATGTGTTTTTTCAAATTCGAAGTTGAGTTTTTGTAGGCTGAAAGGTTGACTTGTTGGGCAGACAGATTACAGTGCATGACATACACTCACCCAGGCTGCCCCAACTCATATACTGCACGCATATGCTCACATGCAAGTGCACACATGCATGCATGCGTTCACACACACACACACACACACACACACACACACACACACACACACACACACACACACACACACACACACACCCAGGCTAAGTGATAACAAAAGCTCAATATTCTCCAACATTCACAAACAACTAAAAGCTATCGGTCTTTTCTCCCCTCCTTTTCTCAAAGACTCAATACAACAGTCCCAACAAAATATAATATGTTAATATCAATATTTGTTACAAAAGTAAAAAGAGAAGTGGTCAGCAGCAACATTAAAAACAGCTCAACTTAGACAGATAACAGACTGTCCAACCTTAAGAGGGGTTCCCAAACTTTTCCATCCAGCAGCCCATTTGTGGAGGTATGTTTGGGCCAGGAGGACCCACCAAATATTTCATGCTGTACAATAAGCCAACAAGCATAAAACGCTGCAGTCACGTCATTTGCAAGCAGCTAAACACACGGACACACTGATGAATCATGACAGCTAGATAAAAAGGGTCACGGAGAAGCTCAACTAGTATGTTATGTTCAGATAAAAGTTTGCAGCTTGTAACACACCTGCCGTCTGTCCTCCATCACTCATTTATTAAACAGTGAACTTATGTGATGTTGCTGCTGGTGGTTTGAAAATGTCTGAAATTTTCCGACACTTATCCGCCTCCTCATCTGTCTTCCCCTTTCATCTTTATCCCGAGTCCATTTCACCACCATGTTTCTCTGCATCCCAGCTGTTCCACCTCCACGTATTTTGCAGGTGTTGATCATTTAAAAAAATATTACCATTTGTTTGACCAATCACCATTATTAATGACAACTGACGAGCACAAATGATTTTATTCTGAGCACAGGTGTCAGTGCCTGGCAGACCAATCAGCCACACCAATGTAATGCACCATGATTATTTATTTATTTTCTTGACAAGCAGGCCAGTCAGGCCACTTTCAGGCCCAGCCCACTGGGAATTCTGGCTGGCCAGCTTCTACCGCGGGCCAGTACCACTATCTCACCACACTGGGCGCCTCCTGTCAGCTAAGACCAGGAAACTGAGGCTTCAGTTCACACAGACTCACCAACACTGGTCAATAGAAGATGGAGAAATGTTGCTGGTCTGACGAGTCTTATGTTTCAGCTCCACATTCAGATGCTAGGCTAAGAATTTAGCTTAAGGCTGCTGGTGGTGTAATGATGTTGGGGGTATTTTCTTGTCACACTTTGGGCCCCTTAGTACCAACGTGGCCTGGTTTAACCACCACAGCCTTCCTGAGTATTGTTGCTGACCATGGGTAATCTGTACAACTCCAACCTTTTATCCAGACTTTGAGATGATGAAACCCAAACACCACCACAGAGTTGCAGTGCAGCAGGGATGCAGAGGTACCCAACGGTTACTTCTAAAAAATACTGATGGAAGCTTTACTGTTTTCTTCCTGTGTTCTCAGCAGAGCATTGATGTTTTCAGCTCAGCTGCTTTGAATTTCTCACCCTGGTTATTAATAGCACCATCAGCCCTGTGCAGAGATCCGCCTCTTTTTTGGATCATTAGGTGAAAATATTGACCCAAAGTCACTGCTGAGGAATCTTCCAGATCACACAGAATCTAATTGCCATTGGCATTTGTCATTATTATGTTCCTCTTTCCACCTTCCTTTTCTCTGAAAGCCCCCTGTCTCCCTCTCTCTTCTCGTCCTCTTCCTCCTCCCGTTTCTAATCCACATATTATTGTCGGCACATTTTCATTATCTTTGAGAGGCTCTGCGCTCACTATGCTTTGATGAGTTTATGAACAGTGGCACCTCTAATCTGAGGGAAGATGCTCTTGAGAACGCAGTGATCAGTGCACATCACAGCTCCAGCAGCCAGGGGACTAGCAGATGTAATTTTACATTTGTAATAATAATCTTGGAAGTCTTTAATGTGATTCAAACACAGGCTTGTCAAAAATAATGTTGCAGAGTTAATATGAGGTGAGGGATTGGGGGGGGTGCTGCTGGAGAAATGTACATTGGCTTGATTGGAAGAGTACTGGCAGTAATTGAGGGCTTTGTTGTTGCCTTGTCCACAAATGGATTTCTCATTACAGTCAATGCAGCAGCATGTTCTCTGCAGTAAATGGTTGTCATAGGAGCTGTAATAACATGTAATGCCATGTGACCCTTGGTTGCTTACACATCTGCTGAGTGTTGTCACAGCGTGCTAGCAATTAGGCCACAATTTTCATTACAGATGTTCATGCAAATATCTGTGTGCATGTAGAATGAACACTGCAGTGTTTTGTTGCTTCTGTATTCCTTCTTGATCTGAGAAGAGATTTAAGAGCTGCTGTTTTTTTTTCTTCCTCTGCAAAGCGGTGCTATTAAACGCCATAAATAGCTGAATCAAAACACTTGTCAACAAGCACAGCCACACAACCCCTCTCCTCTGACTCGCAGCTTCCCTGCCAAATAAACACTTTTGCCACAAATTGCCCTGCATAATCAAATATGTCTGAGTGCAGTAATCACAGAAGGGGAGGGAAAAAGAAATGGAAAGGCGTCCTGTGTTTTTAAACTCTGTTCAGGGCCACTAATCTATCATTTTCTTTATTGTCTGTATGTATAGTCAAACTGTGTATGTGTGTGTGTGTGTGTAGGAGGAGTCCTATGCTGACTCCCCCTCCGGATTCTTATGTGCTGCTTTTGTTGCCATCTGTCCTTGTAACATTGCATGAAGGAAATAGAGAGCTTGTGAAAATCTATAATTCACACCATCACAATTTGTCCTGACGAGCTGCCGTAGCATGTTCTCCCTCCTCCAGCTTCCTTTCACAATTATAGAACAAACACTGTGAAAGCTCATCTTCTCTTGTTGCTAGTTCATCCCTCTTCCTTTTTTCCCTTCTCTTTTTTTTCCTCTGGTTGCAGCTGTTTGCTCTCCGTGTTGTTGGGTCGACTACAGTAATTAAGCACCAATTAGACCACCTTTAGATCAGTATTAACGAGACTCGACAGCCCACGGCTGGGGCAGCAGGCTGTAATCACCCAGCCACCCCTCAGCTGGATGCTGCTTCTAACCCACTGGAGTATCCACCACGTCACTTCAGCACTCTTCTGATCCACTCTGTTCGCTGAAGGACCTCTTTGATCCTTTCTGTTGTTTGGTAGCACTTTTATTTCTCTGGCAGCTCATAATGAGCGTTTACTAGATGCTAACTTTTGTCTGAAGATGTAAACAAAGGTTATAGCAAAAGGTTAGTAATGAGTTTGAAGTTGGTAGCTCCTTTTACTCAGCCTTTGTCCCTCCCCTTATGTTTATTTATTTATTTTTTACAGTGATGTGAAACAAAAGGTGTCAGTACTGCCTAATGGGCAGCATGAAATCTACAACATTAATTTCTATGATGATTGTATTTAGCCTTTTAGCAGAAGTGTATTTAACACACTGGTGTGTGTTCAACATGCAGATCAGTGATTGTAATGGGCTTCTCTACCTGTGGAGCTGAACTCCGAGGGATACACTATGCATGAGGGAACAGGACAGCTGAAAATATTGGCATGTGGTCAGGATCTGTGTGCACAGCTGTTGCTGGTTGACGCTGACATGAAACAGAAGGAGTTCAGTGTGTTTCACTCTGAATACTGAGCAGAAAAAATTGCTTCCTTTTAGAGTTTGGAGGACAGGTCTTTTATTTTTCATTAACACCTGCAGGGATTATAAACTGGTCTTTACAACACTGATGGAAGCCTGAGGGTGAATACATTGTTGTGTTTTTGCAGGTTGGAGCATTACGTCTGGTCTGTTTGTAGTCACACACTGGATTCTCATGTTTGAATGATCATCCACATCTGATGATATTTTTAATCGATCACCTAACTTTTCAAACTTCAGATGCAGCCACGCACGAGAACTGGATTCTACAGCTTTTTGAACAAGCTCTTTTATTTCATTAGAAACTTTTCCAAAAGCTGGTTTGCTATAAAGCATTACCAAAATATAATTACATCCCTGGTACACTCAGCTTCTTTCTACTTTTAGATTTCTCATGACTTTTCAATTTTAACCAGAGTTGAGATTAAATCAAACAACAGATAAAGATAAAATTTCAAACTCAAAAGTGCATCTAATAATTTGGTCCACATAACAAAAATATTTAATAAGCCAATCACATGTCAGCAACTCAGCGCATTTAGTCATGTAGACATAATCAAGATGACTTTCTAAAGTTCAAACTGAGCATCAGAATGAGAAAGAAAGATTTAAGTGACTATGAACGTGGCACTGTTGTTGGTCTCAGTTACTGCTGATCTACTAGGATTTTCACACACAACCATCTCTAAGGTTTACAGAGAATGGTCTGAAGTAGAGAAAATATCCAGTGTGCAGCAGTTGTCGGGACCAGAATGTCTTGTTGATGTCAGAGGTCAGAGGAGAATCGACAGACTGGTTGGAGATTATAGAAAGGCAACAGGAAGTCCAATAAGCACTGGTTCCCACCAAGTGAAGAAGTTTTCAAGTCATTTTTCACAAGTTTGTTTATATATATATATATATATATATATATATATGTATATATATATATATATATATTTATACCAGATGGCAGGACATCGTGATTTTTGGATGAGAAACTGCTCCCAAAAGACAACGAGAAACTGTTTATTTTATTTTATTAATTTTTTTAAATAAATGCGGCTTTAATTCATGCAAGACAGCAAAGGTAAGACATGTTTTCTGACTTTTACAAATGTAAAGCATAAACCTTCTTCTGCCTCTGGTTTGGTGAATCTTGGTCATAGCGAGATGAAACTTCCAGCTGTGGAATGTGTGAGATGTGAGCTTTCAGTAGAGGAGCCGTTTGTTCATGTTCATGCCGTGGGGTGGACATGGGGAGACATCATCTGTGTTCACATATGTGTTCGGATTTGTGTACCTGGTTTTTAACTATTGTTGTCTTAACTGTGTTTGTTGGTGATAGAAATGGTTTTGCTGAGCTGTTAGCTGAGATTCTGGACTTTCTGTGGATACCACACATGTTCATAGTTACATCTACAGACCTGACGCTACACCCGGAAATGAGACGTTAACCCCTTAACTCCCGGTAGCGGAGGGTGCAGGTTAAGCCACTACAGTCAAGCTAAAAATAAAGTTTAGAGAATTTATAGGCCAAAAATCTGGATAATGAAGCACTGAAGGTGTATGGATGGAAGTTATTGTGCATATTGTGAATATTTCTCTCTCCTCACCATCTAGAAGCTGTGAGATTCTAATCCTGCTTTCTGTCTGTTCACCTGATGCTGATATTCATCACATATTGTTCCTTCTGTGTTTAGAAGGAAGCAGCTTCACAGCTTTAAATTCATCCTGCTGACTTTTTACCTTTTAGTTAGTAAATCCTGAACATTTTATCATTCTTTGTCATAAATATGTGATTTTATAAATATATATGAAGAAACAGTTTAACTGTTGGTGTTTAAAGAGAAAACTGCTGTTAAATCTGTTTATGTGTTTAGTGCAGGGGTCTGCAGCCTTTCCAATCCAAAGAGCCATTTTTCCCTCAGCCAGCTAAATAAAACTCCTTTAGAGACGCAAATGTTACAAGAATTTTGAAAAAGGAAACTTAATATATATTTTTAATGAAGAGCCACCAGAGGATATTTGTTATTTTTGAAGAACCACATTTTTATTTAGTTTTTTAGGTTTTATAATAAAGAAAAACATAAACCCTTTATAAACAGAAGATAGACTTTCTTCTAAAGGATGTAGATATTAGTGGAAAATGAGGTGAAAAAAAGTCCCTGGTTTCCTAATGACAAGAAAGATAGATTTAAAAAAATATTTAACCACGTATTTAAAGGCATTGTGTATATATATATATATATATATATATATATATATATATATAAATTTATTATTATTATTATTATTATTTTAAATCCAATACTTACAGATCCAGTAACTATTGCTTACATTACTAAAAGAGTGACAACTGAAACAGATTTTTCCTTTTAAACAAACCAGTAAAACCATATTTCCATTGGGTCTAATAGTTTCTTAGTTTCAGTTTAATATCATCTGGGGCAGTTTATGTAAACAACTTACTAGTAATGTCTCATTTTTCTCTTCAACACATTGTGTTCATGTGTTGGTTCTATGATGGACTGGCGACCTGTTCCGGTTGAACCCCACCTCTTACCTGATAGCAGCTGGGAAACTGGATTTTACAGGTACAGAAAATGGATGATTTGGCCTGCAGGTACTCCACCTCTTCATGAGTACAGGCTGTTTGGACGGATGACAGTTTCATTGCGTAAGTACCAAAGACAAATGTTAGCAGTTTTCCTCTCTAGTTAGATGAAGTTTGTCAATGAAATTTCAGCAACAAATTAACAAAAATAAAACTAAAAATAACTTTGCTAAGTTTTTCACAGATATCAGAAGTTAGATGGATTTTCATAGGAATGAATGGATTTCTGACTGGTGTACAAACTCACATTGGTTGTCTTTGTCCAGATTGAGCTCTTCTGGAAAACTAGAAGATATAAAGCAGATGAAGGTTTGATCCTATGTATACAGGAAATATCCTGTAATTTACAGGCTTAATAAGCAGACTGATGTCGATCGTCTCTACAGGATGACTTGGTTTAAATGATTCCTGTAACCGTTTCTGCCACTTTTAAGTCTAAATTTCAATAAGAGTGTCGTTTGGATTCACAAGAAATTTTCTAATATTCAACATTTCCAGAGGATGAAGAGCGTTTAAATAAAAATGTCTTTCAGTATAAGGCAGTAAAAACTAACAAAGCAGCAGATTTCTTTCCGCTTTTTGTCTATCTCATCTCCAAAGTGTCTGCATATTGTTTTTTCTTCCTCATCTTTGGATTGCAGGCTGAGTTGAAAACCGTATCCTCTAGAAAGCTGCCTGAAGGGCTTTAAGCTGTTGTGTCGAAGTTCCTCAACATGCAATTTCAAGGATCATTCATCATCCGAGCCCGAGGGTTGGTGTGTTTGTGGATGAAAGCTGCTCGGTGACTGAGCCACCTCAGGCGCTGTGACAGGCACCCATTTGTTGCTGGTGAAAAGTGTGACGAAGTTGAGTCTAAAAAGGTCGGCTTCTCCACCTGCTTCGGCTTTCAGGTGACCGAGCCTGCCCCCACCCAACAGCCAGGCTATGTCTGTTTATGGAGACTTTGACCTCCGATCCTGCAGATTGCATGCTTTCTGGGAGCGATCATTTGCCGATGGAGACGTGCTTTTACATCCTCCCTGCACTCCCATCAGCTGGGAGGACAGACAGCAGCTGACAGACGGGGTCGACCCTGGCCGCTGAAATGATGCAGCCCTGGAGGGATAATTGGCGAGCAGCGGGGTCATGTTTGATGGAAACACACTTTGCAAATTTATCTGGAGGCTGCGGTGTCAGAGCGGCGGCAGTGTCACAGTCAAACACTGTGTTTAGAGCTTCCTTTCTTGTCTCGCCCTCTTTTCTCTGCCGAGGTCTGATATACCGAAGCAGAACAAATCCCCCTGCTTTGATTATAGCAGCGCTCAGAAAATTCCCTACTGCACTGGCTGAAGATAAGTTTCAGTCCACATTAAAGAGCATTTGTGCAGGACATCCATGGACACAGTACAAATAGAATATATCACGTCTTTTTTCCTTCGTTCCTTTAATGACTGTGTGACCCTGGTGTTCTGCTCAGCATTATAAGAGACACAGTTCAGTGTCACCAGCTTTACATAGAAGAGAAAAGTATCATTCTTTAATGTCAAGCCTTGGTTATGACTCAAGAGCTGGACATATTTTCTTAAGTTAAAGTTTTTAGAATAGAATAGAATGCCTTTTATTGTCATTATACACATGTACAACGAGATTAAGCCATCCCCAGTGTCAGTGCAGAGAGAGCAGTATAGAAATAAATAATAAATAAAAGATCTAAGGTATAAAATATTTACAGAAATAAAACAGATGTGCCCCCTCTAGTTATTTGCAGATATAAGTATGATGTCTATGTCTGAAAAAAAAAAATATATTGCACGTTCAAAGTATTATTGCACGGATCATGATATGTTGTACATGTCATGTGACAGAATGTATTGCACATATGTTGTTAGTGTCCAGCGTATTTCAGATTTGAAGTCCTACAGGAGTTCAGGGCAGTTATTGCTTTTGGAAAGAAACTGTTTTTGAGTCTGTTTGTTTTAGTCCTGATGCACCTGTAGCGCCTCCCAGAGGGCAGCAGGGCAAACAGATCAGAGCCAGGGTGGGAGCTGTCATTTATGATGTTTCTGGCTCTGCTGAGGCAGCGGGAGGTGTAAATGTCCGTCAGGGAGGGGAGAGGGCAGCCAATGATCTTCTGTGCTGTCTTTACCACTCTCTGTAGCCTCTCCTTGTCTGCTACAGTGCAGCTGCCGTACCATACTGTGATGCAGTATGTCAGCAGGCTCTCAATGGATGAGCGGTAGAAGGTCAGCAGCAGGTTGGAGTTCAGTTGGTGCCTCCTGAGGACTCTCAGGAAGTGTAGCCGCTGCTGAGCCTTCTTGGTGATTGACGTGATGTTCTCTGACCAGGAGATGTCGGCCGAGATGATGACGCCAAGAAACCTGATGGTGTGGACCCTCTCCACACACTCGCCATTTATGTAGAGGGGGGCTGGGTCTGTGCTGAACCTCCTGAAGTCGATGATGATCTCCCTGGTTTTCTTGGTGTTGAGAGCGAGGTTGTTCTCAGAACACCAAGCAGCCAGCTTCAGGATCTCCTCCCTGTAGGCAGCCTCATCACCCCCGGAGATGAGTCCGACCACTGTAGTGTCGTCAGCGAACTTGACGATGAGGTTGTCATTGTGGGCCGGCCTGCAGTCATGGGTGTAGAGGCAGTACAGGAGGGGGCTCAGCACACAGCCCTGTGGGGAGCCGATGCTCAGCGTGCTGGTGGAGGAGAGGTGGGGACCTAGTCTCACAGTCTGGGGTCGGTCTGTTAGGAAGTCCTTTATCCAGGCACATGTGAGAGGGGGGAGGCCAACAGTGTCCAGTTTTGTGCATAATCTGTCCGGGATTATTGTGTTGAACGCAGAACTGTAATCCACAAAGAGCATCCGGACGTAGCTCTGCTGCTGCTCCAGGTGGTTCAGCGCAGAGTGAAGAGCTACAGCTATGGCGTCCTCAGTGGATCTGTTCGCGCGGTATGCGAACTGGTGGGAGTCGAAGTCTGGGGGGAGATGGTCCTTGATGTGCTGAAGAACAAGTCTCTCAAAGCACTTCATGATTACCGGAGTGAGGGCCACCGGTCGGTAATCGTTCAGGCTGGTGATGGGAGATTTCTTCGGCACCGGGACAATTGTGGAGGATTTGAGGCAGTGTGGGATGACTGCCTGAGCCAGGGAGAGGTTGAAGATCCTGGTAAGGGTGGGGGCGAGCTGGTGGGCGCACGCTCTGAGCACCTTGCCAGGTACTCCGTCTGGGCCAGTAGCCTTCTTGGTGTTCACCGCCAGGAGCACCCGTCTGACATCGTGCTCCTGGATGGTGAGTGGGGTGGTGCGGGAGCCAGATGGGGGTGTCGGTGTGGGTGGGGGTGGGGGCATGGTTGGAGCAGATGCATGCTGCTGAGAGTCGAACCGGGCAAAGAAGCAGTTTAGCTCCTCTGCCAGTGTTGCGCTCTGATCTGCTGTCAACACATCACAACCTCTGAAGTTAGTGATGTCCTGTATGCCCCGCCACACCTCCCGAGTGTTGTTGCTGGACAGGTGGGACTCTATGCGCATCCTGTGGTCCGCCTTGGCTCTTTTTATGCCTCTTTTCAGGTCAGCACGAGCAGCACTATACAGTGCTCTGTCCCCTGACCTGAAGGCAGCGTCCCGGGCTCTGAGGAGTGCGCGGACCTGGCTGGTCATCCAGGGTTTCTGGTTAGGGAAAGCCCTGATGGTTTTGTCCACAGTCACATTCCCGATACAGAACTGAATATAGTCCAGTACCGTTCCTGTGAGTGTCTCCAGCTCCTGTTGTTCAAAGATGTCCCAGTCTGTCTGTTGGAAACAGTCTTGGAGTTTGGCGAGGGCATCTTCAGGCCAGGTTGTTACAGTTTTTGTGGTGGGCCTGTTCCTACGTCTGAGGGGGGTGTAGGCTGGGGGAAGCAGGAGGGAAAGATGGTCTGACTGTCCGAGGTGGGGGAGGGGTACGGCCCTGTATGCATGCTTGATGTTAGTGTAGACATGATCCAGGGTGTTCTCCCCCCTTGTAGCACACTTAACATGCTGGTAGAACTTCGGTAGTACAGTTTTTAAGTTGGCCTTATTAAAGTCCCCTGCAATAATGTGAACACCGTTGGGATGAGCCCGCTGTTGTTCGTTTATGGCGTTCAGCAGGAGAGAGAGCGCCGTGTTTACACTGGCGTTGGGTGGCACATACGCCGCTGTGACGATAACAACAGACAGCTCTCTCGGCAGAAAAAAAGGCCGACATCTAACAGACATGTACTCTATGTCCGGACAACAGTGTTGGTCTATGATTGTCCCGTTGTTACACCAGTTATCGTGCACATAGATACAGAGCCCCCCTCCTCTGCTCTTACCGGAGTCCTCAGTCCTGTCCCAGCGTAGCAGAGTTCGGCCTGCGAGCTGCACGCTAGCATCGGGTATGTCCGGGTGAAGCCAGGTTTCAGTGATGATCAGTACACAACAGTCCCGGACGTAGCGGTTTCCAGCGAGTAGTAATTCCAGGTCGTCCGTTTTATGTACCAGGGATCTGGCGTTGGACAGGTACAGGCTCGGAAGAGGTGGCTTGTGAGGTTGTTTTCTTAGCCGTAGCATAACGCCGGACCTGCAGCCCCGCTTCTGCTTCCTCTCCCTCCTCCGTCTGCGCCGCCTTCCAGACCCGATAACAATCCACGGAGAGTCCGGTGGTCTCGCTATGTCGTCTGGGATGTTGTGCGTGTGGTGGAAGTCACTCGAAATAGATATCTGGTGTTGGTATCCGATATCCAAAAGCATCTGACGGGTGTACGGGATGTTCGCACGGCCAGTCGTGCACAAAAGACAGAAAAACGACAGAAAAAGAAAGAGAAAAGAGCACTGGAATGGGGAGCCGTAAGCCGCTGCATCCATGCGCGCCGCCATCTTCCCATCTTCCCATTTGCTGCAAGGTTTTCCATTCTGCAGCTGTAGTTTTACATTATTGTGGATACAACACTGCGGCGCTGCAGAGCTCCACTAGATAAAGCATCACTGAGGAAAAAATGTATTCAACAGTCTTCCAGAGGTCAGCCTGTACAGCTCAACTTGTTAAGGGCTTTATCTTCCCAAGGTCATAATGCTTAGATGCTGCTGATGTTCATTTCACTGAGTAGAACGAACCAAACCTGCAGAGTAAAACCAACACAAAGCTTCATGCTGACTGTTACTTTGTACTAAATGTCTTATACAAACTCACCAAAGTCAATATAACTCTGGAAATTAAGAGACGTGTGGTAAACAGGACATACATCATTATCAAAACCTGATATAACTTATTAATGTAATATCTTAAAGGGACAGTGTGTAACATTTTCAGTTCTTTTACTGGCCAGAATTGATGTCTGCATGTATATATGCTTCATCTTTAGTCAGCTTGATTATTGTAACCATTTTTACAGGTTCTACCTAAACAATGAATTAGACACCTGCAGCTTATTCAGAACTCTGCTGCTCGAGTCCTCACTAAGACCAATAAGTCCAGCTCTGAGGTCTTTACACTGATCTATAAAGCTCTGAATGGTTTAGGACCAAAGTACATCACTGATCTCTTGACCCAGGATGAACCTACCACAACCATTAGGTCACCTGGATCTAGTTTCTTATCAGTTCCCAGAGCCAGAACCAGACATGGAGAAGCTGCATTCAGCTTCTATGCTCCACATATCTGGAACAAACTCCCAGAAAGCCTCAGATCAGCTGGAACACTCAGTTTATTTAAATCCAAACTAAAGACACACCTGTTCTTTGTTGGGTTTCAATAGTTTTTATTTTAAAAGGTCCAAATCTGCATTTGTTTCTTTTAAGCTTGAATTTTTAAACTTGATCATGTTTTAATACTGTTTTTCATCAGTGTTCTTTCTTTTTCCTTTTTCTTGTTTTTAATGTTAAATCATACTTCATTCTGTAAAGCACTTCGAATCATCTGTCATTAAATTGTGCGATACAAATAAACTTTTATTCATTCATATGTGTTGTCATTGGTGAATTATGAATTCTGCTAATGATCTGATACATTCTTGTAAGCAAAGAATTTTAGATTTGGTTTATACATATGACGGGTAAGCCAGTAGGGCAGCGCCATGGCGGTCTGCCATCTTCAAACTACAGTAAGGGACAAATAGACACAAAATTTCAAAACTATGCGAGACAGCTCACAGTGAGACGCAGGATGAGAAGATAAATAAGAGCAATTTACTACACCAACAAGTTGGAAAATATGTTAATTTGTTATTTACTAAAATGCAGGACCATGCATATGTAGCAGCAGGACGGGAGCTCTTTTACCATCACCAAAAAACCAAAAGAGGGAACTTAAAAGGCAGCGTGACCAGATGACACAGAAAGGAGGATCAGCATTGGGCTAGCCTTCCCCAGGTAGAAGGAGTTCAAGAAGGAGAAAGATTTAAAAGGGAAGCTGAAGTTGCAGCTTTCTCCTGAACAAGTAAATCAACGGTACTGGTTAAATTTGCCTAAAGCTAATTTTTTTTTATTCGGTTTTGTTAGACAGTGCTGCTCGTTACCATGGCAGCATAACAGTAGTTTCTGCTAAAATACACCAACCTCGTTGGTACAGAAGTGTATGTTAATGTGGTTTCAGTCGCTTTCATAGTCATGGTAAACACCAGCTTTCAGTCGCGGTAAAGCTGGACTAAAAGCTGGTGGGAAGCCTTTATAAGCTGCTTTTACTGTGACAAAAAGCCGGTGCTGTATTGAGGCCAGATCTTAGGCCCTGATAGTAAATTTCTGTCTTCCAGACCTTGACTAGTTATGATCCAGAGGAAACTTCTTCAGCTGAGTGTTAAGTTTGAAATACAGTAACTGTGTTACTGGTTAATACATACTTCTGTATTTGTTTCATCGTGGTAACATATGTATGCTGGGACTGTGAATGTGATGGAAGCCAGGTTGCTGGTATTGTGAAGTAAATGGAAGTAGGGGAACTGCGTTGTGAATATGTTTGGTGAATAAAGTTTTCATTTCAGAATTGAGTTTTTTGTGTGAGTAAACACTATTAACTATCGCATGACATGCTTTCATCAGCGTTGGATTGGCTTTTTGACACATGGCGGCTACCTCTGCTAGAAAAATGCTAGAATGCACTATACATTACAATGAGATACATGATTCCAACATTAGATGGCAGTAATTCTTACATATTGTCTCTTTAACAAAAAGTGGTGTCAAAAAGGTTTCCAGACCCAATTTAACAACACTAAGGTTTGGATCGGACTTCAAGATTTCTATTAGTTTGTTCCAGATATTAGAAGGAAAAAAAACATATTTAGTTTTAATTTTCAGGACAGAAAACAAATTATTCAGATGTGTTTAGAAGTCTCAGTGGCTCATCCGGCATCAGCAGATCAGGTATATATTTTGGACCAGCACCATTTGGTGCCTTGTACACTAGCAGGAACATTTTAAAATCTTTATTTTTCATTTATTTTTTGTCTTGCAGGAAGCCAGTCATAAGATGTGAGAACCAGAATACTATGGTTCTTTTTTTCAGTCTTTGTAAGGATACGAGTTACAGTTGCAGTTGTCTATGATTTTTGTAATTGTAGTATTCGGTAGTACAGACTGCTGAAAACAAAAAAAAAAAAGTTTATTTTTAGTTTCAAAGATAGTAATTTCAGATTTAACTTAATTTAGCTGAAGAAAATTCTGAAACATCCAAGTCTTGATTTGACTGAGACACAAACTTAAGTTTTGTGTGTGACCAGAGTCTTTGGTGAGACAGTTATATAGAGCTGAGTGTCATTTTTTTCCTTTATCAAAGCAAGTGGGATGATGTAAATGCTGAACAATAAGGGGTCCAAAATGGAGCCTTGTTATTATTATTATTATTATTATTTATTTATTTATTTATTTTTTTGGAGTAACGCTATAATTAACAATTTACATGAAGTCCTTGTTTTTGAAGCAGGAATGAAATTGATTCAGACTGGGCCAGAGACTCCCACTAGAGATGGGTGTATTGACAAGATGGAGTCGATACTTCGATATCAGCTAGTCAAAATATCGGATTTAAAATCTTTTTGAATATAAAGATACAACTCTGTTAATACAAAAACATGCCATTGTTTTCACTTCCGAGAGTTTTAGGCAATAAAATTGTGTGTGCGCCCATCAACAGTGTACTGTTCCTGTGTCACATGATCATGGTAGCCTATCAGATGTTATGCAAGACATTGATGAGGTCAGTTACTTTTCTCTGATGTGGTGTAAATTCTGGCTGAATGACATCAAAACAATGGTTGAATCCCTACCACTGAACTTTAGAAGATTTTCACACTCACACCCTAATGATGGCCAATTCAGCATCCATCTTGCATCCTGCTTGTGCTGTGCGATCTTTGTCTGACTCTGACTCTTATCTCTTACTCAGTCACTGCCTCTCTTTCTTTTTCTCCCTTCCTCTAATAATGTATTATTGTGATTTTTTGCTTAGTCAGCAAAATAACCAGATGCTGGTGTGTGACGCAGTGCCATGAAGCAAAACTCAGCTGTAGTGTCACATTGCAAAGCTGCAAAATAAAGTTGTGAATAGGGCTGCAACTAATGACTATTCTGATGGTCGATTAGTCACGACTATTAAAACGACTAGTCGACCAATTGGATTATGTATCTCATGATTATTAGAAATGGATCTTATTTCACTTTCAGCTTTGAAATCTTGCATGAGGTTGTTATTTAAGTCCGACGTGCCTCCTCTGTAAATGTTTGAGCATTGCAGACGTACTTCCGTGGTACACAAGGGCCGCTTTACAACTCTCACATGTATTTAATTTATTTTGTAAGTTTAACGTGAAGTTATCCCAGACTTTTGACGTTTTCTGCCGCTGTTTTGCTCCCTGGTCCGCCACCATAATTTTCCCCTGGCGGACTTTATTGCACATGTGCAACTCTCAGCAGAGGTAGGATTAGTAGCCGATGTCTCACTCTATAGTTTTTCTTTTGTTTGTTTTCTTTTTGCCGACAATAGTCGATGGCTAAATTCGCTGTCGACTATTTTTATTGTCGACTATTGTCGACAACGTCGACTAATCGTTGCAGCCCTAGTTGTGAAGTCTGGTTTTTCAGCCTGGGCACACCACAGGGCTACTTCAGGAATCTACATAATGAATGTCAGCGTATTATTAAAGCATAGAGTATTGAGATCAGAAATAGATAATGTTGCTTTAAGTATTAACTAAATGTTGTGACTTGTCATGTTTCACGCCCTTATTTTCTATTGTCTATTGTCAATTTTGGTTTGTCATATTTTGATCTTGGTTTAATGTCTGGTGTTGGCTCAGTGTTGTAAGTTGAACCATGAGGTATCTAAAGATCAGTGTCACTGTTCTGATCCATGAAAAGTTATAAGAGATCTGAATGTAGTTAAGCAAATCTGTACTCTTCCGAATCTTATGTGAGCAAGGTGTTCTTACTGAAGTAAGCAGGATAGTAAAAAAAAAAAAAAAAAAAAAAAGACTGCCCATTTATGCTGAAGAAGTTAGAAGACACACTTTAGTCTTATTATTGTTTCAGCAGTAAAAGAAACAAAAGCCAGACTGTTGAGTTGCGGCTACATCAGATAGTAGTTTATGGTAGCAAGCCACAGTTTGTAACAGAGCTACAGACATGCTTATATTAGCATGTTAGCTTACCAAGATAAAAAGCTGGTTTCAGCAGAGATGTAGATTCCAACTTCTCACTCAGTTTAAAGATTTGTTTTAATTTTGTCCTTTATGAGATATTTTGTATAATTAACCAGGCCTGCATGTTGGTAGCTCCATGCTAAAATGCAATTCTCTTGGTGGAATTCTTTGTCCTTTGTTCAAATGAGATGTTTGAACATGTCCTTGTAAACTGTTTTTTCTCCAGATTTCAGTCATTGTAAACAAAGATGGCTGTTAATTTGTTTTCCTGTTATGTAAAATAGTTAAAAAAAAAAAAAAAGATAAATCTTCACATCCAGATGAACTGGTTTGCATAATGAGATTTTGGCTCTGGGTTGACGTGCTTGAGGATGGTTATGTGTTGATTCTTGTCCCAAATAAACTCAGATGGAAAATACATGCAATGAAACAGCAACGGGGATTAGCATGTTATTGCTATGTTGCTACTTATCCACACGATGAGTGTATCAGCTTTTAGTCTTGCTGAACTAAAAGCTGTGAAATTAAGACAGTGGTTCCCAAACTATTTTGGCAGGGCCCCTTTCCATTGACAATAATGTCAATTGCTGAGACAACACTGTGGTTTCTCTTCATTACCCCCACCATTCACCACTACCATTACTGGGCTATTACCTGGTCAAGTCCAGAGCAAGATATAGCTCATCATATTTTCTTGTCTTTATTTTTCGTTATTGAAATCTTGTTAATTCAACATTTTGTCGAACTCTGAGCCCCTCCTAAGGGGGCCTGCCACCCACTTTGGGAACCACTGATTTAAGGCATCAAATTGGGTAATTAATTCCACCTTGATAGTTTGTCTTTGCAGCACAATTAATATGTGGGCAACTCACATATTAGTCGTGGTATCTAATTACTTCCTGTGCTCAGAAAAAGGGAAACTTCTATGCAATACAAATGAACCAGGACCTCCACTGACAGGAAATTTCAAAGTTTAGTAAATCTGGCAGTATGTTGACAAGACTAAATAAAAGTTTAGTTTTTAGGGGACCTTCTGTAAGGCTAACTGCTCAGTAGCTGCTCATTGATGCTAATCATTAGCTTTGTTGTTGACATGCAGGATGTGAGAAGGCGGAAGATTTGGATTGTTTTGTTTGGGTGAAAAGTCTGAATCAAAGATGAAAATTTGTTTCAGATCTCAGTGTATTTTTGCAAGATTTAGACTTCTTTGTGGGTTTACATAGAGTTGAAGATGTGTACAGACCAACCTGTGTGTATTTGTTATTCCAAGTGTTTGTTTTTTCTGTGTATACACATTTTTATATTTTTTTTAACAGTTATGAAAGTAGGACTAACCAAAGCATAAACAGTAAATATCTTGCAATTTCAACTTTTTCTCTGTATTTTCCTTGTTCATCGCTTTGAAAGCTTTGAAATGAGAATTATTCATGAATATTTCTCTTTCGTACAGTTTATTATATTTTATGTATTTAACTCATGATTTGTTTTTCCTTCTGTTCTCTTGCATCAAGAAGTTTCAGTTAGAAATATAGTAAACAGCTGTCTCCACCCAGAAGATGTGCTGATTGGTTCATAATGACATTCTGGTTAAACAGATCTTAAAAGGTGTTCAACATGCTTCATGCTGCCACCTTAAAAAGCAAATATGTGTAAAAACTGAAATGAAAAATCCACTGAATTTGCCCCGAAAGCCTTTAAATCTTCAGCTCCTGTTCTCTGCCCCTGCAGCCTCTTAAAAATCTTATCTCTCCAATTCCATTCACACTCCGTGGTTTCCATTGAAGTAGGGAATCCATTCCCATACTGTGGTATTGTGTCATTGTGCAAGATGAATATAAATTGCATCAATTTCCAGTGATAAATGCAGAGACATTGTGCCGTGGATGCAGCATTAGTGAATAATGGGAAGGAAATGTCAGGGCCACATTACAATATGCAGCAGTATACTAATGTGTTTATGTCTCGGTATTCTGTCGGAGGCTGGATGCCGCTTCACGCTGATGGTGTGATACAGAAAAACAGCAGCTCAGCTCAGAAATATCACAACAGGAAAGTTTCTTTATTGTGTTGTCATCTGAATATTCATTCTTTCATTCATTAATTCTGTAGACGGACACCATTATTTTACACCTCATTTGTGTGTAAACGTGTGTGAATGTGTTTGTGCTAGTTTTATAGGTTGAAGGGAAGTTTACTCCAGCTTAATCATAAATCATTTTATGTTGTATTTATTTGTAAATAACAGTAACTTTGTAAATAACGTATCGCTTATTTTATCTTTGTTTCCGGCTTGTTATGTTACTCCATCCCATCCACCCCTAGACCAGAAGGGGTCCCATAACAGTTTTAGTAAAGCAGCATCTGGTTCATGCAAAGCTCTACTCAAGTAGTTTGCAGAATTTCCTGTTTTAAAACACCTCACACTAACAGAGAAATTGATTATTTCTTTGTCACTGCCATGAATTAATAACAATGAAGTAGCAGTCAATAAAGACTATTTTGTGGCAAATTTCGACATGTTTCGACATTCCTTTGTAAGCATCGGGATACATGTGGTACTTGGTAGTTGACATTATTTTTCTCGATGAAAAGGGGGCCCTGCAGAAAAAGTTTGGGAACCACTAACCTAATGTAATATTATGCCTTTTTTGGCATTTATGGCTGTTTGCAGTGACAGTTCAGGGGTTAATCCCTCATCTGCTCTTACATATAAGTAAAGCTATTTGCACAGTTTTCAATAGCACTGCTTTCATCACTGTGATTTGTATTCACCTGTGAACTGGCCATCACTTGATTCCTGTAGACTGATCTATAGACATCTGCATCTTTATCAAACCTTGTTACAAAGGCAGAGTTTACAAACACAGAAATAAAGTTAAACAATATTTATTATCAAATAGAAGTTGTCATTCCTTATTTACTGTATCCACTCATCAATTTCAGTTAGTATAATTACAGACCCAAATTAAGTGGACAGCACCCACGGAGGACAATCCCGTTTGAAAACACTGCACACTGTTCACTTCAACGATGATACATTTGTAAACCACTGCAAATTAATAAACACAGCAGATGAATCCACTCCAAACAAAATCAGGTGTTTCTGAGTACTGGTGGGATGATATGAAGCATCGTAGGGGATTGACTCAGTAATAAAGACAAAACATATAAAACAAAAAGTTTAACCCTCTGTCACCCCTTTAAAAAAATTCCCTTTTGCACCCTAACACACATAAATGTGCTTGGGTGCGATTAAGGGTTAAAGTAGTTAGGTCACTCGTATCGAATCATCCCAAAAAACAAACAAACAAAAAAAAACAACCTTCACCAAGAGCAGAATAATGGGAACAAAAACAAACTCATAAATTAAGTCTAAAGGACAGCAGGGAGCGTCATGATAAACTGTAACCAAACAAAATATGAAATTACTACAAACTAAAAGCATTTTTATTTTAAATCTGTGTGGAATTCCCACGCAGCCCCACACTCATTCAATTTTCCAAATGCCTCTAATACCTCGACCCTTCTGTACAAAACACATTGAAAATACAACTACAATACAAAACAGTCAACATATTAAAACCTTACCTTACTTACTGGGTTGGCAGGTTTGGTCAAAGTGCCAAAAAAAAGTGTGGGTCGAGCAAATGTCCTGGCCACTCCACAGGAAACTGGCACTTCTCGGCAAACAACCACTTCCTATTTTATGGGGAATTGACCTGAGGCCAGAGCGACACCTGCTAGTGCCACCCGTTACACTTAAACACTGCTTACCTCATCTTTTACTCATAACCGTTAGTTGCTCTCCAGTAGCTACATTAACTTATTCAAACCCTAAACCCTTTACCCATTTCTCATTTCAGTTTGTCAATTTCTCCTAAGATTTTTTTGGAGTGATTTATTAGATTGGAGTTTTATTACACTTTTATTATTGTTTTACTTTTTATGAAACTGTGTACTTTGTTATATGTATGTACCAATGTGTGTTTTACTGTTGCCTCTGGCAGAGGTCGTCATTGTGAACGAGAACTGGTTCTCATTCGACCTTTCTGGTAAAATAAAGATAAAATAAGTAAATACACTTTTAAAAGTGGCTGGTGATAGTTTCACATGAGAACATGTTCTGTTTATTTCCTAGAGAAGTCCATCCCATCATTTGTTGCTTCCAGCTGTTCACTCCTAAAGCTCTTTTTAGACCTTAAAAACTTCTGCTGTCCACTTAAACAACCTCTATGTGATCATTTTGGTTGGCTTTTTGCCAGACTTAACAGAAATATCCATCAGAATTTAAGAAAACAGTGTGAGAACAGGAGTAGCAACAAAGAAAGGATTATGTTTTGGTACCAACTGACCTTTTTGTTAAAGTTACAGTGAAATACAACACTGGCCCAGAGGACATTCCTCATCTTCATAATTAAAATGTTACATGTAATGTGCAATTTGCTGCCAAGTATGCATTAATGTTTGCATTGTCCTCTGCAGCGCACGCATCATTTAACTACATGTTTCTGAGGCTTACGGAGACAGATGCAGCTATTATAAAGAACATAACACAACTCCATATGAGTAAACAAGCAGAGCAGAATCCAGCTGTTGGGCACGATATCATCTTTGTGTTCATAAACTCCAACTTTCTGCTCCAACTAACTTTCACGCCTGACTCCTTGGGGACCATCCTGCTCTCAGAGGGATTAAAACCATTAACACAATTAATATCAAACATCCACCATCAGGCCAATCATCTTCTTCATTTACTGCAGCCCACGTCCATGGTATAATCTGATTGAGGCCATGTCTCTGGGCTGCACATCGTTAAGGCTTGGATGCTTCTGAAAATCAAAGCTTCATTAGAATAAGATGGATTGACGGTTAAGTGAAAAAAAAATTAATGAATTAATTTAAAAAAGGGAAGATGGGGCTGCAGGGGCAGCGATGGCGAGCATGGAACAAATCAGGTCTGATTGGGTGGAAGGTCGCTCAACTGTTGGAGAGTATTTGTCAGCAGTCCTCCACCCTTCACTACACCCAACTGGAACAGACAGGCCTTCACTTTATTGTTGGAGGGGGAAGAGAGGGGAGAAGAGGGCACTCCATGATGAGGAGGGTGGGGGTCACTCATGAAATGAACTGAGGGATCTATGAGTCACTCATTAAAATTAAAGCACTCATTAAAGCTAATTGCCAATTTAGGGAATCTGGAAAGACTGACCATCTCTCCACCAGTCAGTTTCAGCTGAAGAGACCCCAACCCCCTACTCCGCCAACAGAAACAGAGCCAGAGCCAGGGACAGAGCAAGAGACAGTGTCAGAGCCAGAGCCAGGGCAAGAGACAGAGACAGAGTCAGAGCCAGAGCCAGAGTCAGAGTCAGACTCAGAGTCAGATCCAGAACCAGAACCAGCTCCAGAGCCAGAGCCAGAGCCAGAGACAGAGCAAGAGACAGACTCAGAGCCAGGGACAGAGCAAGAGACAGTGTCAGAGCCAGAGCCAGGACAAGAGACAGAGACAGAGTCAGAGCCAGAGCCAGGGCCAGAGACAGAGCCAGAGCCAGAGCCAGAGCCAGGGCAAGAGACAGAGAAAAAGTCAGTGACAGAGCCAGGGCCAGAGACAGAGCAAGAGACAGAGTCAGTGCCAGGGCCAGAGCCAGAGCCAGAGCCAGATCCAGATCCAGAAGCCGATCACTTTATTCTCCTGCCATGTTGATTTAGAGCAGCAACAGCTGCTGACAGACCAGGAGAAGAGCAACCGACAGCATTGAAGGGGATCCTGTGTGAGAGAATTTATGGCTTTACTTCTCTGTGGTTCTGTTTTGCTGACTATCATTTTTTTTTTTTTTTAGCTGCTGTAAAATTTCTGTGTAAGAAAAAAATCTACTTAATAGGTATGAGACATAAAAATTTGCTTGAAGTAAAATAAAACATTTTTTCTCTTATTTGTTTGTTATTCTTTTTTTAATGATTTGTATTTATTTGATTACTTTTGATTTCTTTTTTAATTAAAAAAATGAATAAATGTGTTTCTTTACCTGTATTTATATTCTCACTCATTTTTATTTATTTACTTATTTATTATTCTAAACTATATATTTTTTATCTTTAAGTAAGGTTACCACTTTTTATTTGATTTCATTCATTTTATTTTATTTTACAACTAATGTAAAAAAAACAAAAAAAACAAAACAAAACAAAACAAAACAAAACAAAAAAAAACACAGAGGAAGCATACATTTTGGACTGGTTAATGCTACCTATCAATTTCCATTTTTTCTTGAGGGCCCTCAAACTCATTCCCTTTCTATTTCCCTGGTACAAAGCAGTCATTTTATCACCATATGCACCTCCATCACCTGTTGTGATCTTAACAACCAATACGCCCAATTTCTCTTATTTTTCCGCTTTCTGACAGTCAGCACTTTGAACTGTGACACAAGAAAACGTACATAGAATATAGCAACCCAACCAAGTCTTTTTTTCAGCTGTGGACATAATACTGGAAGCAGACAGAGGTTTTCCAACAAGACACTAAGAGAACTGAAGAGATTATCTGCATTTGAAATTCAGGTGAGCTGAATCTAACAAAACTGAATAAAGCTTAAAGTTAACCTGTTCATGCCTCCCGTGGACTCGTGGATTGACTGTGCACTGTTCTCATGGAATTTGGCTGAAGTTTGAGCTGTTTATCAATGCTGGTTTGAAACGGTTCTCTGTTAGCTACAGTGGGTTATTCCTTGTCTTGTACCTGGTGGAAGCAGGCCATTTTTCTTCTTTCTTGCAGGAGGGGTGGCAACGAGCACAGTGACAACTCAACCAGCCGACATTCAGACCACCAGGCAAAGGAGGAGGAAGAAGAGGTGGAGGAGGGGCATAGGGCCTCCAGCATCTACAGCATAGAGTCATTAATTTCAGTAGAGCTCCTCCTGGCAAAGTAGCAGCTCACACACACTCATGCATACATGCTCACACACACACACACGCATGCCCAAGGCAGCAGCAGAATATCAATAGTGTGTGAAGCAGCAGTATGGAAGGTGAAACACATTTTGGATCAGTTCAGCTTTCACTAAAAACAAGCCGCCGGCTGGTTGTGAACAAGCTCTCAAGTTCAAGTTAGTGAGGTAGACCTGCCGGAGTGAACAGGTCCGTCGGCGCCACAAAGCCCGTCGACCCACTGACGAGCTGCTCGCCGGGGATTTAACCTGCCTCTGGAGCACAGCAGAACACCTCAGCGGGGTTTGATTTCGGTTTCAGGAACGATGATGTGAGAACAGCTACAGGCTGGAAATGGGCAGTAAATATTCATAACCTCCTGGCCATCCCCCCAGCACAGACATCACCTAAATGACACTTTAATCTTAAAGAAACACTGGTTGAAGTTTAATGAAACCTTTTAAGGAAGTTGTTGAAAATTAATCTGGAAGGTGACTCCCTGACACTCTGAGCAGACTCTGATCACGTTCCTTTACCTCTGAAAATAAACCCTCAGAGACAAATTTATCCCCCAGTGTGACCCTCAGGACAAACTTTATGTTACAAGTTTTAATCTAGTTAAGGCTGCAACAGCGGAAAAAGTTTACTGTGTAAAATGTAAATAAAAACTGAATTTAATGATTCACAAACTGAGACATTTTAGCATTTAATGGAAAATATACACTCATTTTAACTCTGATGGCGCCAACACATCTGTAAAAAGTTGGAACAGGAGCAACAAAAGGCTGGAAAATAAACGGGTGCAGATCAAATTGATCCTTGATGGTAACATATCCCTCTCCAAAACTTCAACATTCACCTCTCCGTCAATGATACCTATACAGATGAAGTTCTCCTTGGACATTGATCTCATCCATACCATCACAGCCATCTTCTCATAACATGCTGGATGATGTTTCTCATCTTTGGGATGTAACAGCAGAATTTTTTTTTGTTTTATTCCCCAAAAGCAGATGAAACATGGACTCAGCTGTTTACAGGACATGTGTCCATTGTCTAACTGCCCGTGACGAGCTGCTGTCCAGAGAACTGTGTTGTTTCTGCTTAGAGTTTATATATTTCTTCTTCCTTGTGTAATCAAGTTTCAGGTTCTAAGTCTGGATCCAGTGGTGGACTGTGTAGTGATCTAGAGTCATTAAACATTAAAAATGTTTACATATAACATTAATTTGAATAATCAATATAAAATTTTAATTATTATTATTAATATTATTATTATTTTTTTTTTTTTTTACTTGTCCTGTCCAGCATCATAGCAAGCAAAATGATAATCTGGTTGCTGTATCGTGCTGAACAAATTTGCTCTGCCAAGGGGAGACCTATGGGTAAGGCTCCCCTTGATAATCTGATTCATTTATTTATTTATTTACTTTGAATCACGGAATCTATGTAATCTTGCTGGACCTGACCGGAGGGGACAGAAAAAGAGGGAAAATAGCAAAAAGATGCAAAAGGGAAAGAAAAAAGGAGACAAAAAGATCACAGACAGAAGGAAACGACCCTTCAATCCACACCATCACCAGACAACAAACTGTTACACCTGTACATGAACACACCAGAAAATTTCCTACAACTTTTACAAAAACAAAAACAAAAACAGAAACACACACAAAAAAAACAGAGCTGCTAGTCATTAAGAGTTTTTAAATAATAACCAAATCAAAAAGACATAACAGCGACCAGATACTAACTGACAGCAAAAAAAAAAAAAAAAAAGAATGATCTCTTAGTATAAAAACACACTGGACAACTCAGTGACTGTGTCAGCATGCAGAGCATGAGGAATGAGGAGTGATCAGGGATGAAGAGTGGTGAGTGAGATCTTGCAAATGCGACCAGCTGCACACTCTGGGAACCAGGGTGCCATCGACCCCCACCCCCCACCCCCCACTTACACCAATCTGCACCCCATATAACCCCACACTCACACCCTCCCATGTGCCGTACCCACAAGTACTCACCATCACACAGACATGTCACACATAACCCACCCACCATGCCCCATGGGGGACACCCCAGGCGGACCAGAGGACAACGAGCCCCAAACACCCCCTCTGGATGTTGAGCCTCTTGTGGCATTAGGTACCCCCACTCCCCAGACGAGCTGCTGTCCAGAGAACTCAGTGTTGTTTCTGCTCAGAGTGCATATATTTCTTCTTCCTTGTGTAATCAAGTTTCAGGTTCTAAGTCTGGATCCAGTGGTGGACTGTGTAGTGATCTAGAGTCATTAAACATTTAAAATGTTTAGATATAATATTAATTTGAATAATCAATATAAAATTTTAATTATTATTATTAATATTGGTAAAGGTTGGGGCACCACCATGCTAATTCTAATGGCAGCATTAACACCATTAAAGTCTTAGATTAATTAATTGGATAAATTAATTCAATCAAGCTTGTCAAATCCAATCAAATCAAATCAGTCTTAAGACACTAGTGACGTGAGTTCTTATTCAAAGGAACCTATAACATGATTCAAAGGGAAAAATGACAAACTGTGACCTGTTAAAATAAATGTGAATATTTATTAAACTAGTCTAAACAGTTAATTATTTTACTATAATTAACTCTGTCAGACAACCAACCATTTCTATGCAGACAAGCGGCGAATGATACTGGTGGGACTCGCCCGGTTCTGTTTGGATCAAGTCCACCCACTTACGACTGTTGTGGTACACTCCAGTGCACAGGGGGAAAGCCTGGATGGGTGGTTTGGATCCCAGCTGAGCTTTCTGGAAGGCCCAAAGGTTCATCACACTTGGTGGTCTGTAGATTTTGGGTCTGAAGGTTCTGTCTGCTTATTCGGTCTTGTCCTGAGACGCCGCTGGATTGGTGGTGTGAAGAAATGGTGAAATATTGAGAATTGTCTACTGCGTTATAGCAAAAAAATAAAATAAAATAAATAAATAAAAAAAATCCAGCTTTGATGGAACAAAAGGAAAACTGAACTCGTGCTGAAGCATGAAAGCCTGATTTAACCAATTACCAAAAATCCATGTAAAGTGAAAATGCATAAACAGAATTTAAGTAGTTAAAAAAGAAGCAAAGGACAAAAGTGTAGTCTAATGAACACAACATGTATTTTCATCTTTCATCCATGTCAAAAATGCAGGCTCAAACTTAGTCCATTGTGATGCAGTTTACATCACGGAAAAAACACAATTTTTCCATCTCTCTTTCTCTTCATTTCTAAAGAGACTTTTTAAGCCTGGTACACACATAGCGATTTTTTAATCTTATGAGATTTTTTATCAATCTTATGAGATTTTTCATCGGTTCGAGGCCTCACACATGAAGATAAAAAATCATGCATTAAACAGTTTGGTCATAATGTGTGTGGCGTGCTCTAATAATCCAATCACAGAACGACACACACATAACGATGCTGTCCCGTAACTGATCTACAATCTAGTCCTTCGAGCCAGACATCTCACGTGACCAAACGAGATCTAACAAAAACGTAGAAGAAGAACCATAGCAACAACTGGAAAACACAACACAGCAAGAGGATATATAGGATGAGGGAATGATGGTGGTCTTGAGACTATCGTAAACAGAAAAAAAGCCAGAATTGAAAAAAATAACAGACTGTAGACGGCTTGAACAGGAACTGTATTTACTTCCTTGTTCCCTAGCCATCTTGCTCTCTGATTGGCTACATTCTGTGCCACGTCACATCCACGCAGTCACAATGCACGAGTCGTCAGCGTTCATCAGAAATCGGCTCTGAAATATTGAACATCGGCTCGTAACACACCACAGACCAAATGATAATTGGACAGGGAAATCTCACTATGATCGGGCGTTTGCCGTCCGAGGTCGGGAAGAGGCAAAATCGTTATGTGTGTACCAGGCTTTACTCTAACGACATCACACAGGAGACTTTTGAAAGCATCTCTCTTCACTTTTTACCATTCTGACCTGATCTTCCTCTGAAACTCATCTGCATCCTTTGTTCTAGGTTTTTGGAAGTTTTAGGGTGGTCCAGGCCCATAAGGAGTTTAGCTTACTATCTGAACCAATGGCAGACTGTAAGTTTGCTGGTGATCAGATAACTAAAGTGGGCTTGTTCAGTGTTAAACCTTTCTGATTCCCTTTGTAAAAGTATCAGATAAACATTTGTTAATACATCTGTATGTTCTAAGCTATTAAAGTCTTAAATGATGCATTGTTAAACCATAAATTAATACATGTTGTAATGGAACATTGATCATAGAAACAATAAAGTAAGAACACCTTTCATTACGCAAAAGGCGAACGCTGTGTGCGCTAATGGAGGCGCATTGCAGTGCACACTCAGGAGTATAAATTTATAATGCCCTACCTCATTTCTACAATATACTAACACTCCAACTCTATTTCACAACACAAATGTCATACTTCATAAAAAAAAAAAAAATTACACACTCCTCATCCCTCCCTCCTCCAAAGAAAACATAAATAAATAAAAAAAAAACTCCACAATATTTCTGGCTTCAAACACTTACACAACTTCAAGCTTCTATTTATTTAATATTTGCATTTTGTACCTTCTCTTAAACTGGTGTATGCTTTTACTGTCATTTAATTGATCTGTTAAGGTGTTTTATAATTTTACCCCGACACTGAAACATACATACTTCTTAAAGTTGTTCTGACACCCTTCATTTTTAAATTATGCTTCCCTCTTAAACCATAACCTCCTTCTCTTTTCCCTTAATAGAGTGTAAAGGGTTAAACAGATAAAGGAATATAAACAAAACCCCCTATACTTTTTATCAGTTTTTTTTTTTTTTTATTTGAAATGCATAATATTACAGCAATCTCAGTTACCGAGCGCTATTCTGCATCCATTCGCTAGGGGGCGCATGTCGCACTGGTGGTATAGAGTAGAGTAAGGTCACACAGGAAGAATAAGCCTTCCTGTATGAAGCTGAGGTCAGCTCAACGTGTGTGTCTCCTCGTTTCTTAACCACAGGTTGGTAAATATTCATTAAAATGAGTGCATATTGCAGACTTTAACGGTTGAAATTGTTATTGAGTAGTTTGTACAGCAAACAAAGCTGTTTTTGTAAAGAGATTTATGAGAAAACAGCAGTTTAAGATAGTCTGCTAATCAATGCTAAAGCTAGTGGATTTGAATACTGTGGAGTAGTGTGTGTGGTAAGCTAAACAAAAAACAATAAACCAGTGGACTCACTTTTAAACTGAATTCATTTGCACCTTATGAAAGTTGTTCATGGAGTATAACATTTTCTGATGTCAAAGTTTAAAGTATCTTTTTGGTTGATACCAAACCAGAAATGCCATATTATAGGTGACTGAGTGAATATATGGTTGCATGAGAAACTGAGAAAAGTACCATTAAAGGAAAACTGCATACTCTGGTTAACCTTTTAGTTTCATATGTAGAAGTTAGGTACTGTAACTATTATGTACACAAAACAGGCAATGGTAGGTTGTGTTTAAAATGTATTTATTTAGCTTGAATAATAGTAAGAACCTTAAGGTTTAAAATTGTCAATTGTTTTTGTATAGACAGTTAAAAGCAATAGTTAAGAGCAAGAAAAGATGAGTTGCATAATTTATTTCTATTTGTTATTGTGTTCAAGTAAACTTCTTGGAAACATGTTAAGTCAATGGAATGTAAGGAAATTCAGATTGTCCTAAAGGGATATTATGGCCATGTTGTAAATGGGGCTGAAAATGATGGCCATCTGTTAAATTGTGTAATGATACCCGACTCCTGAAGACTGAACCTTCCTGTATGAAGCTAACGCCAGCGCACTGTGTGTCTCCTCTATTCTTCACTACAGCTCGACATGTGAGACGATTAAAACTCTGTCTTCTGATTTTATTGCCAGAGGGGCAACAAGAGTGAAGTAGACGGGGTACAGGTGGTGGTGAGGGCTCTCAATGCCAGCATACCAAGAGCGCAGCCGCAACATCCCATCCTGCTTAACGTAGCATTCAACACAACCATATGTTTCAATAATCTTCACCCCCAGCATTCCAAAAATATTTACACATGCGTCAAAGATGCGCTCTGTCCTTCGTCTATCGTAGTGTCTGTGCTTCGTCCTTGTAACAATGAATGCAGCCATTTGCCAGTTTACACCTGCCTTTCAGACATGCTAAATAGAGACGCAAAACAGCCAGTATAATCAGTTTCATGTTTGGTAAATCAAATTGCGTGTGGTACATTGGTCTATTTGCATCTATTCCTCTACTAATATTTTGCACTTTCTGGCAGATCATCAAGTGCAAACACGCTACATGGATGTGCACGTTATTTTGTCCATTTAACAAAGTCCTCAACGTACCTGGAATATAAATCAACTGCAACATGTTTTTACACATGCAAACATTTAGATCAGGTCCCATGCAACTTTAACTTGACGGTTTCTCCAGTTGTGCTGCCTGAGGACTGGAGGGTCCAGACCAACCGGCAGTGGTTTCTCTCCTTGTCCTTTCCATTCTGAGATGTCTCCAGACTCCCTTAATCTTTTCCCAGTATTCAGTTCTGTAGGTTTAGTTCTTCAATCTGTCATTGAGAAATATAAATAACAGTGAAGACTGAAATTCAAAGGTTACAGATTTAAGGTTTTATAGTACTTTAGAAAAGTTCCCAGTTTTAAAAACATCATCATCTCATGTAATTACACCTCAGTTTGGTCCTCAGTCATGTTTATTAATAAACAGTCTTCCTCCAATGATTCAGACAGCGCCTGTTTCTCAGTCTCTGGGGAGGAATGTTGTTTAATGGAGCTCTTTTACTGGAAATATAAGTGTTATTCTGGAAGAGAAGTCAGCAAAACACAACTTTTCACCTGCAAACGCATGCATGCTGGAGCCCTGCAGGCCTAATGGGCTTGGAGTGATATTAACTTGTGTTTGGGGATCTTAATTACTCATCTGTGTGTGCGTGTCGACGTGTGAATGTGTGATTTATAACGAGCTCTCGTTCCACTTTCCTCTGTGACTTTTCACTAAATTGGACGATTACTTACTCGCATGGATAAACATGACACGCAATAATTGCTGCTTGCAGATTTTACTTATTAGTATGATGTATTGATCTGTCAGACGCAGCAAACACCGGCCACGACTGAAACTTCTGGTTCCTGGTTGGTTATCTGTGGGGAAAGGTCAAAGAGGGAGGGAAATGCTGGCTATTCCATGTACAGTGGAATTTTATACAAAAAGCATCAGACCAATTATTATATTTTTTGGAAAATTTGACATTTCATACACCCTGGCCTTCTTTCTGTCATGTATTGTTGACGTTGTACAGTAAACCATTTGTCTGTCAGCAGTGTTGAGCACTAAACTGTCTTTATCATCCACCAGTGGATCAGCTTTACCGACCTCTTACATTGCAAACATTTAGACTAGTACCAGGAGGAGTGCAGGTGGAACTAATAACATGAGTGACGGCTCAGTTCCAGCAATTACTGCAAAGCAAAGAGACGCAGCAATTATTCTGACACCTGTGTTTGACAAGCCGAAGTCTCTCCTTTAATAAGTGGAATTTGTTGGTTTACAAAAGGCCTCACACATTAATTACCTTCTTATGGCCTTGGGATGAAAAAGCCAGGTAATGCAAATATAAAATGTTTTTAAATACTTATGGAACTTATGAGCTTTATTCTGAGTTACCAAGGAACAGGTGTTAAACCCAGGGAAAGCTGTTTACTGTGTAATGTTGTTAAAAAGCAGTGGCGACCAGAAACAGTGCAGAACAGATTTGAGAGGATTGTTTGTAGGGCTGCTTCAAGTTCTTTCTGTGGAGAACAGTGCAAATTCTTAAGATTGTGCTTTTCCTAAAACAGACCAAATCATTCATTTGTTTATGCAGGAAATTACTCTCTTAATCACACTGAAAAAAAAGAATATCAGAATATGTAATGATTCCATGGCTGTTGGAGCTCTTCTTCTCTTTTCTTCTGGGTGGGTGCGTGGTCGTCCCTGCGGAGGACTGCCTCATGATGTGCTGCTGGTTAAGTTGTTAACAACCCATCCTTCCTTAAGTCTGCCTTAAGCCTCATGTCCACACTTTTTTAGGAAATTGTTAAATGTTTTAAGAGCATGGACTGTGCACAGTTTGATATGGTCCAAACTACCTTTCAATCCTTGAACCTATACCTGGAGTCAGACTGGGTTCTGATGAGAATTCACAAATACAGAATGTGTGTGCTATCTCTGGCACTAATCTCAAATGAAACTTAACCTTACCATTGCTATATAATATTGCATTATTATGCAATATTATCTTTTGGACTTTGTGTACATGGTCAAACTGTGTTTGGTGGTCATACAACAACAATCATTCAACAGTCATAACAATGTTATCTGAGATTCTGGACTTTTTGTGGATACCACACGTTTATAGTAGTACAGCTGCTTAGCTTCAAAATATAAAGGAATCATACATTAAAAAAAAAAAAAAAACTGAATTATTATATTATATCCATCACTCATAAGAAAACAGTTGCATTTTTCAAAATGGCTGCTAGCAACATAATGGCTCCATATCCAAATCTTTTTGGACTGCCTTTGGCTACAAGTGTACCAAATTTCATGTTTGTACCACAAAATGCATGATTGTTTTGGGTGTCTGCTGCACTATAGTTACATTTACAGACCTGACATTACACCAGTAAAACAATGTTAATCCCTTAATTCTCGGTAGCGAAGGGTACAAGATGTTAAGCTAAACGGTCAAGCTGAGAATGCAAAGTTTATAAGTAAGAAATCTGGATAATGAAACTACTATAGGTGCATGGATGGAAGTTATTGTGCATATTGTGAATATTTCTCTCTCCTCGCCATCTAGAAGCTGTGAGATTCTAATCCTGCTTTCTGTCTGTTCACCTGATGCTGATATTCATCACATATTGTTCCTTCTGTGTTTAGAAGGAAGCAGCTTAACAGCTTTCAATTCATCCTGCTGACTTCTTACCTTTTAGTTAGTAAATCCTGAACATTTCATCCTTCTTTCTCATAAATATTTGATTTTATATGTATTAAGAAAAATTTAATTGTTGCTGTTTAAAGAGAAAACTGAAGCTAAATCTGTTTATGTGTTTAGTGCAGGGGTCTGCAGCCTTTCCAATCCAAATAGCCATTTTTCCCTCAGCCAGCTAAATAAAACTCGTATAGAGCTGCAAATGTTACTAGACTTTTTTTTTTTTAAAAAAAAAAAACAACTTCTAAAATGTTTAAAATATCTACAAGAGGAAATTTGTTCTAATTTTTGAAGAACCACATATTTATTTCTATTTTTACATTTTAAAGTTAAGAAAAACATAAAACTTTTCCAGTAGACAGACTTTCTTCCATGGGATGTAGATATTTGTAAAAAGTTTTTATAGAGAAGATTGCTCCCCTGACTTATATTTCACAACCTGTGAAATGTCCTCACTTCATTAATGGTCTCTAAATGATCAGACGTGCCTCCAACATCTAAACAGCAAAGCCAATCAGCTGATCACCAACAGTCGTCATGTTTGACAACAGGAGAGGGAGTGGGAGAGGAGGAGGCTGTCACGCCATGCAGAGTGCAGACAACCAGAACAGTGACGTTTGTGCAAACTACATGAAAAGTTTTTTTGAACCCTCTCACCAGAAGGGAGATGTGAACTGTGGGTGTTAAAGCATCCTCAAATTCACGCATAAAGCCAGTCGACTCACTGTCTCCTTCTTGCCTCAAGACACCTCCATGTCTCGCCGTCATTAATGACGGATGCTGTGCATGCGTTAAAAATTTAAACACAATATAAATTATAATTATTCACTACGGCTGGGCAGCTGTAGCTCAGGAGGAAGAGCAGTCATCTTTCGACCGGTAGGTAGGCAGATTGATTCCAGGCTTCCACTGACTACATGCCGAAGTGTCCTTGGGCAAGACACTTAGCCCCACGTTGCCTTCCGATGTGCCTATCGGGGTGTGAATGTGTGTGTGAATGGGTGAATGTGATAAGTAGTGTAAAGCGCTATGAGTGGTCAAACTGGCTGGAAAAGCGCTATATAAGTACAAGTCCATTTACTAATAAAAAGATTACGTTTAAGCAAAATCTGGGTTAAGAGTGTTGCGTTGAGGGTCTTGCCTAAGGACCCAACTGGTAGGTGTTAATACTCTTCTCCTGTGGGATTTGAACTTGTGTTACCCGTATGGGAGACAGATACCCTGCCAGCTGAGCTGCCTAGCTGTCGTCCACCCAATTGACCTTTAAACATTAACCCTACATTCAAGTATTGGACTAATGTTTAATAAATAGAGAAGCATATTTGTAATAAAGACAGTACATTTTGATTTTTCCCTCAGATGTAAAAGATAGGAACTTTATGTTGACCTGCCTCCTCAAGTAGCAGGTCAGGATGTGATCAAGTCATTAATCCTGAGATTTAACTTCTATCTATGTCTGTACTCTGCCGAGCAGCAGGATGATCTCCTTGTGATGGATGGGATTTTCAGCTCTTTGTTTTGACAGGAAGACTGATTTTCTACCCCAGCCTGTTACACGTGATCACCACAAACCATCACAGGGGAGGAGACTTGTGTTTATTTCCACTTCTCTGCTTTTCTCAGCTGCTGCAGCTCTGAGAGATGAATGAAGGCAAAGGAAGGAAGTGGTGCTGAGAGTTGGGATGGGTGGCAGCTCCGATTAAATGTTAAATGATGATAAGGAGGGGGGTTTGTGGTGGAGCAGCGGGGAGGGCTCACCTGTCATTGCCCCTGCTGCCCTCACAGTCGTCCCCAGAAACGCCAGAAGGAGATCCGAACAGGCTGATTCATGACCCAGCAGGCAGGAGGCTCTCAAAACAATTTAAGGATAAAGTATAGTCATTTTTAAAGCCCCTGTTGCTCTGCTCAGCCCGTTAAACACTGACACTACATTATTTCTGCCACCACTTCAGCTCTGCTCTTCTTCTGTGGTTAAGGACTACCTCTGTGCAACAGCTCCTGACTGGATCATTATGTCACAGCACAAAGTGAACCAGTACTCCATTTCTTTCTTTTTCAAAAAGGTTCCTTCATCAGAATTTTAATATTTGCCATGTTTGATGATCCAGTTTGCATTTGTGTTAATTGTGAAAAAAGAAGAATAATTTTCACCGTTAAAACTAAACATGCTTAATCTCTGAGGGCTGAGATGGCACATCTGTCACCACCAGGACAGATGTGAGATGTCTGCCAGTTTGCTTGTTAGTGACTTAACCACATGGCAGTTTGGTGAAGTTGGGCCATCGGCCAAACAAACTGTTAGAATTTGATTTAGATCCAGAACTTTTTTCTAGATTTTTTGTTTATGTTTCAAGGTGAAAGTACAGCTTTCTTCATTATTTGACATGCACCGATATTCACCATGTGTCTATTGTATATAGTCACTGTTCAACTTTATCAGGACCACCTGTCTACTATTAACACAAATATCTAATCAGCCAATCACATGGTGGCAACTCAATGGACGTAGTGATTTAGACATGGTCAAGACATCTTGATGAAGTTCAATGTAAGAATCAGAATGAGAAAAAAAAAGGGTATTTAAGTAACTTTGAATGTGGCATGGTTGTTAGTCTGAATATTTCAGAAACTGCCAATCTACTGAGATTTCCAGACACAACCATCTCTAGGGTTTACAAAGAATGGTCTGAAGAAGAGAAAATATCCAGTGTGCAGCAGTTGCCTGGACCAGAATGCCTGGTTGATGTCAGAGGTCAGAGGAGATTGGAAGGCTGGTTGGAGATGATAGAAAGGCAACATGAAGTCAAACCAAGGTCTGCAGAACAGCATTTCTGAACACACAACATGTCCAACCATGAAGCAGATGGGCTACAGCAGCAGAAGACCACACTGGGTGCCTCCTGTCAGCTAAGAGCAGGACAGGTCAGACACAAGAGCTACATCTTAGACTAAAGGCCTCAGCATGTCAAATCTTAAAGTTCATGACATTACAATGAGACTGAAAAAGTATGACTTATTTGGAGGGGTTGCAGGGGAAAGTCTCTTCTCTCTAAAACAAACATGGCAGCACCGCCTAGGAACCACAAGATTTGTGGAACAATGTTCGTTAGACAAACCAGATCAAATTGGAGATGTTTGGTCAGAATGCACAGCAACACATTTGTAGAAATCCAAACACAGCATATCGGCACAAAGACCCGATACTAGCTGTGGTAGAGGGCTGACGGTAGTTTTTGTTCAAGAAGTACTGAAACTCATATTCTAAGGATGAATTTATCTTATTTTTAAACAATTTAAAGACCACAATATTTATTTATTATATCCTCACTTAAAAAACAAAACAAAACGAACAACAAAAAATACTGCGATAGACTAGCGACCTTTCTCACCTGCTAACTGCTGGGATAGGCTCTCCGCTTCCCCTTATTTGGAATAAGTGGTATAGAAAATGAATGAAAATGAACAGGTTGAAATCAACAGATTCAAACTGCCAACCTTCTGACTGTTGAACAACCCTCTCATAACACCTGAGCTGCTGAAGTCACATGAAGCAGCATTGCTACAAGCATCCATCCACCCTCCATTACTGCTAACCACCTGCCAGGAGGCCAGAGGACAAGATGTATATCAGAAAGCTCCTTCATGTCAGAAAGCTCACTTCAAAGTTATGCTAAAAGACATGCTGGGAGAGCGAGGGCCTCACACACAGACCATGCAGGCATGTGTCGGATTAACCTGTAGGTTACACTGTGGTGTTGTATTGGTGGCAGTACACTCACATAGTGGTGGGGCTGCCTGTGGTGGTGTCACGGTTACGCCAGTTCATCAGACCCCCCCCCATCCACACACACATACACACACATACATGCTCTCTGCAGGGAAGCTCATTAGATCGAATCGTGCAGCGTTCAGCTGCTCCATCATCAGACTCTGACAGGCTGAGGGGGCAGATCCCGGCTCTGTTAACACACCGGCTCCGCCTCTAAGTGCCATCATTTACATCAAAACCACAGGAGACAAAACCAACTGATGAGCTGCCCACAAATTAAGCAAATATTTGTTTGGAAATAAAAAAAAAAAAAAAGAAAGAAAGAAACCTTGAAGCTCTGATAAATGAAGCATGTCTGGGACCTGCTGGACATGGCAGCTTAGTCTTACTAGTAAATGTTTATCACATTTGTCATCATCGCCAGAATTAATCAAATTATACATTCAGATTCTTTGCAGATCATCAGCAGAACTGGGTGTTCCAAACCTCCATCAACCTCAACCTGGTCTGTTCTCACATTTAAGACATTCTCTGATGGTGTGTTGCAGAAGGAAAATGTTTGTAGACTTTTTCATTTGTTTTCCACCACAAAGTTGCAGCATTACAACATTTTGTCTTTAAATCAAGTGGTTCAGTGCTGTTAAAATCCACATAGTGAGGGTCATTAAAACCAGATCTAATGTTATTGAATTAACTAGCAAGATGGTCTGCAAATTCCTCACCATGACACCCCCAACCCCCACCCACCCCTGGTTTGTATTTTTAATAACAGGAGTAATCAAAATATTGAAGGTTTTAATGCCCCCTTGTCTTGTTGGAGTGATCTGCCTCTTTTTTACCAAACATCTTTGCTTTCGCTCTCTCTCTCTCTCTCTCTCTCTCTCTCTCTCTCTCTCTCTATCTATCTATCTATCTATCTATCTTCTTTCTGTGTGGGTGTTTCCAGAGGCCGTCCTTGCTGTGATCCTTCACCTTTCCATCTCACATCTGAGGGCACTGAGAAGTCCTGTCTCCTGTTGTCTATTGACTAATTATCTGTGGGACTTCTTAAGGCAGGAGTTTCCCCCAAGTTGATGCCAAATCATTGCATCACTTGTGATGCTCCTTGCCTTCTGAAGCCTACCAAGGAAAAATGGAGAAAGAACCTGTTGGAATATTTGAAATACTCAACCTGAACTACAGTTCCTCTGCCCCCTGTGAAACACAAATATAAAATAATTTGTTATCTGCAGCATGGTGTCCAGATCTCCTCTGGTGTATGGCAGAAGGATTTTGCAAAGAAAATGGACACAGCAGACTTTGACAATGTTAAAAAAAAAAGTCCTTGCCTCCAAGGGAGCTCTACTTGAGGAACATGAAATGGCCTCTGTCAGTCATTTGATTGTCAGGAGTCAGTTCTTCATCAAAGATGATAGAAGTATGTTGCTATCGCTCCTAACAGTCAAAATCTGCTCCATTGTCTCAAGTATCTCCACCTCCCGAGTCACCACATCTGCCATCCCACATAATAGAAACTGCAGAAAAACCAGTTCGGTGAGTCATAGATTTCTTACCAAATGCTCCCTGGTATGTACAAATCCACTGTACATATTCTTCCAAAGCATCACCTTTTATTTTAATCTCTTAAAAGGCAGGGCTCTCAGGTGGGCACAAGCAGGGATGCATTGCAATCATGATTTGACTTATGTGGAATTTATTGTGAAATTCAGAGCTGTGTTTGTGCTGCTTCATCAAAAGTGATTTATTTGTCAGAGATTATTTAATCACCACCAGGGAAGTACAAGTGTTGCAGATTACTCAGTGGCTTTTTGGATTTTGGCTAAAGGGGCTGGCTGGGAGTAGAAGGCTATTCTCTTGGCCTTTATTGAACAGATTAAATGATTACATGTGTAATGAATTAGCCGCTAAAGAATTGCCTGCATCTCTTAACTCTTATGTCTTTCTGCATCAAAGTTGATGACCACATTTAGGGGTGTAGATAGATGCATGCAGGCTGCAGTTCAGTGAGCACCCTTTTCTGAAAATGGGAGCATAGAAATGTCTGTGGGGTGTGCTGAAATGCCAGCTGAAACATTTGAGGAGCCCATGAGAAACGTTTGGAAAGAGCGTGGTCATTTCTTGCTGAGGGACTGAGAAGAATTGTAGCAGGTGTGTCTTTATTGTGGGCAAAACAGACATAAGAGAAACAATCCCCATCCAAAGTGTTGGTGCCAGCAGAACTGTGCAATGAAAAGTATTTTTCTAATTAAGCTTTGATAGACTGTGGCAGAGCAAAGTTTTTTTGGATACCTGACTTGCTTCACAGATGGAGATTCCTTTGAAACAGCTGCATAAGCCATTCTAAATTTCTTCAGTAAACACCAAACTCCTGGCCAAGGTGACACACCAGACTATTCCAGTGCTTCTCATCCTTTCAATACCACTGCAAGTGCATTCATTTTTTTTTTTTTTTTTTCTTGATGCTCCTTGCAATCCCTTGGACCAAGGTTACCCTTGGCTGAAACATCACAATTCTGCAGGTGACTGGTCCTGCTATAAAAAAAACAAAACAAAAAAACTAGCCAGAGTTCTTCTTGTCATGCATTCTGTTTTTAAGCTGCTTTACCCCCAGAGGATAATGCTAAACTTCAAGGCAAGGAGAAGCCTTCCAATCTTTCAGCTGTTTCCCCAGAGTGTCAATACCTAGAAGAGGTTTTCTGGACTCTGCCTCCCCATTGTTCTAACGACCGTGTAGCATATTCTGGTGACAAAAGCGCCTAGATAAAGATAGAGAATCACATCTTAGAAATTCATTCTCTGGAATACCATGGACTAGTAACTGTCATCTTGATTTTGAACAGATACAAAGGATTAACTTCTCCAGGGGATGAGAGGACACATTGGGCTGCACCTAAATAATAGTTCAAATTGGTAGTTTGACTTTAACCACAAATCTTTCATTGGCATAGTTAACATTCATGTGAACTCAAACTAACACTGCATCTTTATCACCTAAAGGAAGCAACATACCCCAATATCCAAGGTGGTGGTTGCATTTCTACAGGAACAAAAAGACTCTGAGACCCCCATTCTTCAAACTCACCAAACAAACTGAACTTCCTTTCAGGTGTTCCCACTCATTCGACATGAATGACAGTGATGTATGCCAGAGAATTTCTGATATTCCTGACCTTCTAACAGACATGTCTTTAACTAACATTTCCTGTGCCTTAAAATGCAGAAAAATTTGTTTTATATTCATTTACGTGTTTGTAACCAAGTTTGAGACTCCATTGTCTCCCCATTGTGTCCCCCCAACCAACAAGTTAAGTAACCGTCCTGCACATTAAATATAACACAAGTTTATTTCTAGTTAACCATTATTTTTGTAATTATAGCAAGCTTGCAACAGTTATTTTCAAATTTTCCTGGCCCTCAATGATAAGACATATTGTGATTTTCAAATTACCCCAGTGACTGTTTTTGCTGCAGACCCAACACTGAACTGATGGCCCTCAGAGTTACTGACAAACTTCCAGGAGATCTGGGAGCATCATAAGGGTTCATCCACCCGACTTCGCTTCCTTTGGATTCTTGAGCAGTCCACCATCAGGTGTGAGTGGAAACATCGAATCCTCTGACAGGACCAGTGCCCTCTTATAAGGTGCTATGAAACATGATTGGTGTCACAAACTTTGGTCATAGTGAATTAATCTTCTTTCTCAGCAATTAAACTAGACCTATTTCCTAAACAGATTATCAAATTTAGCTCTATTGGCTTCAGAATTCCTTTCTTCATGCTCTCAAAACATTAATTAATTAACACCACAGTTAAATTAATTATTTTTTCATTTTCTTATTGTTTTACCCTTCTCTACCATATGAATTTTGGTTGAAAATCATATTTATATATTTTCTATTTATGTTTTTCCTTTTCTTTTGAAAATTCATATTTTATTCTATGTAGTTGGTAGACTAATTAATAGATTAGATTAGATTAGACTGAATAAATATTCATATTAAACTTAAGTATTCTGGTGTGATTGTTCCTTGTGTGATGATTTTCAGTTTAAGTGAGAACTCCAAGAGTTAGGGTCATGAGCGTGATTAATTCATTTAATCGTATAAGATACAATTTTTCCTGCTTTTAATAAGTGGGTGGTGCCCAAGACTTATAAAAAGTAATATGCATGTGTGTTGAAGCTAGACACTAACTGTGCAATTGCATTCTCCTGCCAGGCTCTCCATTACCTACCAGTCAACTCCAAACCAGAGCGAGAAGCTATGGAGAAATACTATATATTCAAGACTCACATGCTGCAGGACTGGTTCACCAGTGTTCTTCACCTCTTCATGCTGGGTTTTTCTTTGTTGAGAAAAGAATAAGCCACGTCCTCCCTGCATTGACTACAGAGGTTTGAACATCACTGTTAAAAACAAATGTTCATTGCAATTAATAATTTTCTGTCTTTGAACTTTTGCAGGGTGCCATCATCTTCACCATGCTAGACTTCTGTAACACATGCCATTTAGTTTCTGTAAAAAGGTAGATGGGTTGAAGATGGCATTTAACATCCATCTTGGGCATTTCCAATAACTAGTTATTCTATTCCGATTGACCAACGCCCCAGCTGTCTTCCAAGTCCTGGTAAATAATATACTCTGAGATTTCCTCAACCACTTTGTGTTCGTTTACCTGGATGACATCCTGATTTTCTCAAAAACCATTTAGGAATACCAGCTTCATGGATGCCAGGTACTCCAACAACTACCTGAAAACAAACTGTTAAAGGAAAGAGAGACATTGCTGAAAAGCTTATAAATGTAGGCTACGGTACACCAGTTGTCGTTGGATTGGAGGGTAAGTTAGTGAAGCCTGGGGAAAGAGTCCTAATCAATCACAGACACCTTACCATATACTCTAAGACAAGACATGGTAGGCAAAATCCATAGACTGTAGATCAGGCATGTCAAACTGGTCCAGCAAAGGGCCGTGTGGCTGCAGGTTTTTGTTCCAGCCAGCCAAGAGCACACAGTTTGACCAATCAGCTGTCTGAAGACTGAGATCAGTTGATTGAATCAGTCAAATCTGGTGTGCTGCTGCTTGGTTGGAACAAAAACCTGCAGCCACACGGCCCTTTGCTGGACCAGTTTGACATGCCTGCTGTAGATGGACGGAGCCTCCGTGATGTCCCCTGTAGGTTTCTGAAGAGCAAAAGTAAAGCTCGTTGGGCAGTTCCCATGCCTGCCGTTGCTCCTGAAAATCCAAATATGGGCAAAGTGGCGGAGCCGAAAGGGGGGCTGTGAGTGTGGGGGTGGATGAAACTCGGAGCTGCCTGTAGCTAAGAGCTAACTGAGGCAACTGGGATCTAATGTGAGCTAATCGGCTAATGAAGGTAGTTGGGCTAAAGCTAAGGTGCGCCATTAGCCAGCTAAAAACCGTGTTTATGCTACACTCCCTTCTTGCCGTGGATATTGGATACATGTCAATCAAAGAGACACGCCCCTAATTATGACAAATTTCAAGATTAAATAACATCCAGACGGTTGAGTTAAAAAAAAATCACCCTCCTCACAGTTGCCATGAAGGTAAACTTGACCTATTAATCCTTAAATGGATTTTTGTACCAGGCTTTAAACATGTTTATTTCTTATGTGACGTTGGTCTTTTTAACATGGGAGTCTTTGGGGATTTGCTCTGTTTTGGAGCCAGCCCCCAGCAGATGAGGGGTGAACTGCAATTTTTTGCACTTCCACATAGGTTTCATATTTTACCGGCCGAGGTTGCCGCTTGGCAAAAACCCTATTTTTCATCACCTGCTTATTTAATTAAACTTTCTCTGGATGTGCACTCAAATCTCTTCAAAATTCACCTAAAGATTGTCTTTTTACACAAAGTGTGGCACCACAGTGGTTGTCTGCATGCCTCATCATCATTTAAAAGCTCTGACTCTGTAATGTACTTCTATATGTTGTTCTGCATCATCTCTACCATGTTCTAGATTACATTGCAGAATTCATTCAGCATCAACTCACCAACCGTCTATACATGATGACACGGTGATGATATATGTCATGAAACAGATGTTGACAAATGAAGTTAAACAGCTGATATTGATGAAGAAACTGATAAAACTGATGATCTGGCTAACAACACAAAGGTCTCATTTGGTCCCCCCCTTTTCCTGGCCAGTGCTCCTGTCTGGTCCCCCTTCAAAATCTTTCTAGACCTGCTCCTACATAGCTGAAGTATAAATCCTTTCTACCGCCTACCAGCTACTGTGTTTGAAAAGGGTCCTGCCAAAAACAAACCCAAGCAGTAAATATGTGCTGGTGTCAACCATGAACTGCTAGTGTGGAACCCTTGAAAAGTGTGAATGTTCCTCATCCTCCACGGAGGCGACACCCATGTGTTGTTCCATCAATGTTCTTATAATTCTCAAATTCATCCATAGAGTGAGCAGGCTCATCTTTCCCATCTTGCTTCTAGATGCCTCCAGCTGCTGAAGGATAGGACCCACCCTGAATGGCTAACTGAAGGCCCGGACAATCCTGATCCCGAAGTGAACAGTTCCATCCAACTATCGGCTAATAACCTGTCTCCCCACCACATGGATACTCATGTCAAGCATCATAGTGTAGCAATTTAGCGTCATTAAACATGAAAGATGTTTAATAAACTTATTAATTTTAATAATTTCATAAAAATATTATTATTAGTCAAAATCTCGATTATACCTCAGGAGCACCACCACACAGATAGCTTTATACTAATCTAATGGCTGTGTGGACACCATTAGTGTACTAAATTAATTAATTTAATTAATCAATTCAATCTAGTCAAATGAATCAGTTATCAATTAATCAGTCTCAGGACGCTAATAACGTAAATTCTTAAGTCGAAGGGACCCATAACATGACTCAAAGGAGGAGTTCACAATAACCAGACCATTTTAGGATAAATATGAAATATTTATTACTAGTCTAATCATGCATAAATGAAAAGGAAATATTTACAAAGGACTTTGCATGGGAAAATGAATCAAACATTGTAAAATGCAGAATATGGTGTTCAAACCAGAATCTTATTTCAATGAAATATGGCAGAATGAATGACATGTATGCAAGAAATTAAACAAAAGTTAATTAACCTGCGATGTGAATTAAATTAAGGTTTAGGACTGAAAAAAGATCTCTGAATCCTAAAAGAAAAAGAGGGAAAACTGAATCTCATCTGTTTAATGCTGGAAGTTTAACTAAGATGTAAAAACTGCTAAGGTCACTGTCAGACAACCAGACATTACTTGGCAGACAAGCACAGGAGGACCCAGCAGGACCAGTCCGGTTCTGTTTGGACCAGAGGCGACTTACGGCCGTTGTGGTGACTCTCAGCTCCAGGAGAAGCCTGAGTAGGTGGTAGTCCCGACTCGCAGCTTCCAGGGAGGAAGGATGTTTGTCCCACGTGATGGTTCGAAGGCTTGGGTCTGAAGGCTTGGTCTGCAGGTACGGTCTGGCACCGCGGCTCGGCTGGTGGAATCGATGATTGACAGTGAATGGTTAGCAGTGGTAGGCCGGAGAGAAAAGTCCCGCTTTGGATCAGTCCCAAAAGAAATTCTGTAGAACTGGTTCTGAAGCTTTGGTCAGCCTGCATTAACCAGTTATCCAAACAAAAAAATCCAAATCTAGGATCAATATTAAAAGTCGAAAAGATGCAAACATAACTAAAGAAAAGAGAATTATCAGCTGAAAAAGGAATGAACTAAATGGAGTTAATCAGTCCGGAAAAACTAAATCAATCTTGCATCTTGAATGCAGGCACAAACTTTGTATCTGTAGTGATGTTGTTCACATCACGGCAAACTTAATTTTTCAGCATCATCTCTCTCTCTCTTTTACGTTCAGACTAAGTGTCCTAAAAAAATCCATGTCTCTAGGAACTCTGAGAGAAATCTAAGTGACTCTGGAAAAGAGCCATGTCTAACGAGGATGTACAACTCCAGGGTATGTTGAAGACAGACAGGCTAAAAAAAAACAACTAAATGTTCTGAGTTCCAAAAGTGTTAGTTTGATGACCCAAGGGTGTTTGTCTGAAATCCTTTTCAACTAATCAACAGTCTTGTGGGCTGGTTTTGGATCAGATCAGACTCAGAGGGCTGGTCTTATCATTTTGTAAAGAGTATCAAATTAAACATTTTGTGAATATATCTGTATGTCCAAGTTATTAAAGCCTTAAATGAAACATCATTAAAACCATCAGTGAATCATTGCAAAGACAATACAATAGTAAGAAGGTTATATCTCAAACAAACACATGTTGATAAAGTTTCAGAACACAAATTAATCAAGCTTGTTGATTAAACCTTGTACAAAAATTGATAATGATTATATGCATGTCCATGGTATCAAGATAAAACAAATATGTATATATGTATCTATTTCAATGAACATTTTAAAATAATACAAGTAGAGTTTTCACTCGTCATACAAAGTCTTTGTCCTGTACTGGGACACCGAGACACATTTTACATGCTTTTATTACCCCTGTGTAAGATAACATTTCTTGGGGTGTTTCTAGATGTCCTTGTCCATTAGAGCTGAAAGCTGCAGGAAGGCTTTATCAATTAAAGAAAAACACAAGTTTAGAGAGGAACAGCTTCAAAGTGGACGTTTTGAATGAGGAGTTGCATCTTGGATACATACACATTTTTAGCTGGTTACAAGACAGATTTATGTTGCAGAAGATTAAAGTTCAGAAACATCTCAGATCTTGTATATAACTTAACTTGTTGACCTGTGGAACTGGAGACCAAGTCATAAATCTGAATCAGACCCCCATTTTGGGAGTGAAAGAGACTATTTATCTGTAAGGACAAAAATCCTCAAAAATGTTTAATTCAGTCAGAATTAAACAAAATTCCCACTCTTTATTTTCCAAGGCCGAATCTGCTACATTCCCCCACTTAATTCAGATTCTAATGGTAGATTATGATCTAAATTACTCGATGAAGGATTCCACATCAGAGGAAGATAAGATGGCACATGGATCAATACATGAGGACAGCACAGAAGGGCATTAGTAAAAATACCAGAGGAGCAAAACACCAGCTGCTGGTAGATAGAACAGTCGCTCGGGACTGCAGAACCAGAAATACCAATCTGTGCACTGCCTGGATTGATTACAAGAAAGCCTATGACTCAATGCCACACACATGGATTATGGAATGCTTGGAGATGTATAACATCAACAGGACTCTAAGAGCCTTCATTGCAAACTCAATGTGGCCATGGAAGACCACCCTTGAGGCCAACTGCTAGCCAATTGCACAAGTGTCCAGAAAAAGTGGGATATACCAAGGAGATGCACTGTCCCCTGTGCTGTTCTGCATAGGTCTGAACCCCCTCAGCCAAATACCTCCAACAAGTAAGGCAAGTCCTAAGGAGTCAGCTCAATGGCAAGAACAAGGTCCGAGCAATTAACAGCTATGCCCTGCCGGTCATCAGATACCCTGCGAGAATAAGCTGGCCAAAGGAAGAGATTCAGACCACAGATGTAAAAATACGAAAGCTCCTGACCATGCACGGAGGGTCCACCCCAAATCCAGCACCCTGAGACTGTACACTAAGCGAAAGGAAGGAGGCAGAGGACTAGTGAGTGTCAGAACCACTATCCAGGATGAAACATCCAACATCCTTGAATACATCAGGAAGATGACCTCAACGGACGAAGTGCTTGGTGAATGTCTCAGACAGTGGAAAACAGATCAAAGATTCAAAAGATTCAAAGAGGCTTTATTTGTCACATGCACAGTTATACAAGTACAATTGCACAGTGAAATGTGTTTTCCAGTACAACCCATCCAAGACTAGACAAAACAACATATAACACAAACAGGATCAGGCAGCCCGTCGGAGCAGCCACTTGACAGCGCTCCTTGTCTTAGATATAGGTGAAAGGTAACATTAGGGGGGTAAGATGTAGCTGGAGAGGATAAAAAAAGGCATCTCCACACTGGGCCTAAGGGCCCACTATTGAGATACAAAAAACACTCCTCAGTACATAAAGAACAAACTCAGGTAATCACAACATCAGAAACACGTGGCGGGGGGGGAGAGGGGTCTCCCATCACAGCAAGTCCGGACGCAGCTGACACGAGCGCAGTCCAGTCGACCCGCCGCCAGGGAGTGGAAGGAGCGGGGTAAGGAGCAGCCCCAGGCAGTGAATCACGGGGGGGATGTATCTGTAGTGGTGTACTTGAGTGTGGTGCATGTATGTGTGTGCGTAGAAGTGAGCATATGAACTATGCCCCAGTTCTCCCTCACAGTCTCTGCCACCTGATGATAGTGGGGCATCCTTGAGGGCTGATCTAGGTTGAAGTCCATCGCCCGTGAAGAGGGTGAGGGAAGGGTGGGGGAGGCTGAGCATCCATCAACAAAACATTCCAGGGAGCTTTCAACCAGCCATTCAAGGCCAGCACAGGGAGCCAAATTTGATAACAGCATTGGTTTTGGTTCAGGCCAGAGCTGTTTCGTCTGCCTTGAGTCTCTACAGTGGTCCCACTGGCGACTCCAATCATCCGAATTTTGGGTCAATTTCCATCCAGCCGAGCTGACAACTTCTCCAAGTTGGTGACCACCTCACGTACAAGCCCAGAAGTCGCAACCAGTTTGCCATCCAGAACTGGAATAGCCTCCAGTTTACGATTCAGCTCCTGTACCGCCAAAGCCTGATTGTTCATAGCTCGGCACACACCAGCACAGAAATCCGGCAGCTTGCCAGTGACTGCCGACAGTGTCCGAATTTTGCGATATGCCAGGAAACCGCCCGCTCCAAACAGCAGAAACCCAGTTATCATGAATCCGAATGTATAGATGTCCTCAGCGTCCTCGACAGAAAGAATCGACAGACACATGACTTTCCACACTCCCCAGGAATCCATCACATATCCAGCCGAAAACGTTCCGCCAGGACAAGCAGGCTCCCCTACGCCTGTTTTCCGGTTCAAATAAATTTGGTCGATTGCATTTAGGGACCAACTGATCAGATCCATATCTCAAGATTTAAGTTCGGAAGGAAATGCAGAGAGAGGCTCAGAGAGATGACAGGACAGTAGCAGGTCAGAGTGGGAGAGGGAGGGAGAAGAAAAGAAAAAGCGTCTGCCTCGGTTGAGAGCCGGAAGAAGAAAAAAAAAAAAAAATCGAGATCATGTGGTGATGGAGGAACCATTATGGGAGGAAAAGTGAAGTGGCTGAAATCGAGAAATCCTACCAATGGCTAGAAAGGGCTGGACTGAAAGATAGCACAGAGGCACTGATCATAGCTGCACAGGAGCAGGCCTTGAGCACCAGAGTAATAGAGGCCCAGATCTACCATACAAGACAAGACCCCAGGTGCAGACTGTGCAAAGAGGCCTCTGAGACAATCCAGCACATAACTGCAGGGTGTAAGATGCTGGCAGGGAAAGCTTACAAGGAGCGTCATAACCAAGTGGCTGGTATAGTGTACAGGAACATCAGACTGGAAGCCACAGGGTCAATGTGGGAAATACCTCTGAAGGTGGTAGAGAATAACCAAGCTAAGACCCTGTGGGACTTCCAGATCCAGACTGACAAAATGGTAATGGCAAACCAGATGGACATTGTGGACAAACAGCAGAGGAAAGCCGTTGTGGTTGACATCGCAATACCAAGTGATTGCAACATCAGATAAAAGGAACATGAGAAACTGGAGAAATACCAAGGCCTGAAAGAAGAACTTGAGAAGGCCTGGGAAGTGAAGGCAACAGTGGTACCCGTGGTTATCGGAGCCCTCGGGGCAGTAACCACCAAACTGGAAGAGTTGCTACAGCAGATCCCAGGACAAACCTCAGACATCTCGGTCCACAAGAGTGCAGTCCTAGGAACAGAAAAGATACTGCGCAGAACCCTCAAGACCCAAGGCCTCTGGTAGAGGACCCGAGCTTTGATGAATGGGACCGCCCACGGAGGGCGAGGGGACAATATATATATATATATATTATATATATATATATATATATATATATATATATAAATATATATATAATTGGACAGGGAAATCGTTTGCCGCCCGAGGTCAGGAAGAGGCAAAATTAGGACAAAAACAGCCCAAAAATCCTTATGTGTATACCAGGCTTTAGACACTCCAAGAGAAACCAACAACGGAGTGATTTAAATCTACAGTGTAGATTTAGGAGACAGACATTGTGATGTCCTCTCTGACTTTCAAAATCTATGGAGAAATTTTTCAATTGGACATTTTGCCTCAGATCTGAGAAAGCTGGTGAAAATGACATGGCCGCATTATGATGTCATAGTTCCTGTGTTTGGTTTTGGCCTGTTCTTTGGTTTGTGTTATACTTTGATCTTGGTTTATAGTCATGATTGTCATGATTCTGTTATGATTATGGTTTAGGTTTTGGGGTTTTTGGTGTTTTAGTTCTGTCATGATTTTGGTTTGTAGTTTGTGGTTTTCAGGTTTTTTTTTTCTGTGTTGATCATGGTGTAGGGTTTTGGTTTGTCATGTTTAGTTCTGTTTTAATCTTGGTTTCTAGTTATAGTTTTTGTCTTGTTTAGTTTTCTGTTAAGATCATTGTTTGTGTCATGTTTTAGATTTTGTCTTGATTTTTGGTTTATAGTTCTGGGTTTTGTTATGTTTAGTTCAGTTTTCCTGTTTTCCCTCTTGTGTTCCTGTGGTTTCCGTTTCTGGTTCGTTAGTTCACCTGGTCTGATTACTCATTGACTTCACCTGTTCCTTATTACTTCCTCTGTGTATATTTACCCCATGGTTTTCAGTTTGCCCTTGTCAGATCCTTATGGTTCATCCCCTGTATTGTGCGATTCCCTGCTCCTGCGTGTTTGGACAATAAAAGCTTTCACCTGAACCAACCTGCCTTTGCCTGCATTAGGGTCCTCACCCCCCGTTCAACACACAACAAATGACAGATTTAAAGTTACGTTAAACAAAAAAACTCTAGCTCCAAGTAATGCCATTTGTCTTAAAAATCCAGGGTTGCTTCAGCAGAAGTTAGACTAAGAGTTCATCCAACAGAACACAGACAGAAAGTTGAGATTAGAAAAACTTCAAACTCCCTGTAGCAGCAGCTTTGACAAACTGCAATCATGGAAGAAATCAGTCAGCGCTAACACCGATTTAAAGCCGTTAAGAAGATTCATGAAACATGTTTTTTCCCTCTAATAGAGAGACTTGCAAAAATGTTGACATGTATATACTATATTAACATGAAATAAAGGTTTTTTAAGTTCTTTAGGCCTTGTTTTTTTCATGATCTGTTGTTTATCTTCGGTGCTAAAACAATTTATTTAAACATCACCCACAGTTAAAAATAAAGAGGTAATAATGATTAATCACCTCAAACTCATTTGCAAGCCTTTTAAAGCCATCTCTTCACAATCATGTTAGAGTTTCCAGGTCTTTTTGTGAGGATAAATTCTTCAGGGTACCTCAGCTAGAGTGTGCACATTATCCACTACAGCCTTTTTTTTAAAGGAGCACTAAATAACTTTACAACTTAAAAAAAAAACTCTGCTCTTGACTCATTTTTGATGGCACTGTGACATTTATTATGTACATTCAAGAACTGTTGTTTCCCCAGCAACATCCTGAGGCTGAGAAAACAAACTTTACAGCTTTTTTCTGTTCTGGTGCATCACTTTACAGCAGTATTTCTTTTCTTTTTTTCATTTAATGGCACTGCTGTCACATAATAGGGAACTGAATATAAACACATCAGCCATTTTGAGTGCATACCATGGCTGATTGATCAAGGAAACCCTAGAGAACATTACTGGAGGAAGAGAAGAAAAAAAAAAGAGAGACAGAGCAAGACTAAGATAAGAGTTACTGTGCGCATGTTACTGTGAGGGATGGATGAAATTGAGAAGTCAGAAAAAGTCACGAGAAAACGCATAAGCTAAACGGACATGGCATCCCACCTCTCACCCCTTGACCCTACTCTAAAAGAAACTGTCTCTAACTAAAAAATAACAGTACAAACAAACGATGAAACGAGGAAATGGTATCCTAAGGGTCCATCCACACCAAGAGTCAACCCAGCTCGCTACCACATAGGCCATCACCATGGGAATGACCCAGATGAGGGCAGATGGGGCCCACACCATTACCCAACTACCCGAACAAGTACAATCCCCACGGCAACGACCACGCTGTCAGAGCAGAAGTCTGTATCACTAACAGAAGGGAGCATAAATGGGCCTTAAGATTACATCCTGCTATAATCTTTTTTTTTTTTTTTTTTTTTTTGGTGGCCTTGCTGCTGTTTTTCATATTCTGGATTTGATTCTGCCTCCAACTTGTACTAGATTATCATGTAGTACATAGTTTCTTATCAAAGTTTGATCATGATATCAACTAGATTTGAGTTGATATCATGCTCAAAAATGGATTGTTTTCATAGAAAAAAAATCTGTTGTTTACGAGCTGCGATGAGTCGCCACCCTCTATGGTGGCACACCTGTGGAAATCTGACCAATCAGAAAATAGTTGACCCAAATCTATCCTCTTGTTCTCATGAGAATGCTTCACCTGGAAAAAGCTCACACTTGCTACGAAATAATTTCAAACGATCTGGCATATGATGGGCCCAAAGCTAACCTAGAGGTAACCAAGATTAGAAATTTAATGAGTGAAAAGATCATGCTACGTTCACTTTAAAACTAATACCCACAATTCATTTGATTTCACTCTTAGAAAAATTACCTTTATTTCTGCTCAGCATCATATTCAGTCATTAGTCTAATAATACATAATTGCATTTTAAAGAGGTTATAGATTATAAATTCACATAATGAGGACTGCCACTTCATTTATGGCATAAATCTCTGCCAGCATAATGTGCGTTCTTAATAATGCCTGCCAAATTAATTAAAATCAATGGAACCTGTTGAATAAATTGAGGTAATAAATTATCAAATTTTATTGTGTCACTTGATGTCGACAAAAGGAGCTATTAATAAGGCATATGTGAATGCAGCCTGATGCAACGGAGGGAAAGGTGGTAGCATATTTAATGTGTTCTTCATTACTGAAATAAAAACTGACAGAGGTGTTGTATTAGGGAATTCTCTGCTCCAGAAACCCAAGTCTGGTTCAATTTCTTTGGTACTTTTGGAGCTCCTGAAGTCTTGAAATGAGAAAAACCTCTTTCTGCTTATTGTTCTGTGTTTTCAAACAATACTTTCTACTTCTACTGTGCTAAAACAGTAGTTCAAACTAAAGCAAAAAGACAAACCAAAAGTGGAACATAAGTTATGTGCAGCCATTCAACCAGTTCATGAACCTTCATTTCTCAGACAGATTAGACCAAATTCTGCGCAGATCCTTTCTGGCTCTTTGTATGTTACTTTCAACAGAAAAGTGTGTGTTCTTGAGTGAGGGGGGACTAGAACTTTGTTCACTCCACCAGAGAAATGTTAACATCAGTGCTGCCACAACATCTCACAACAACACAGAGAATAATGCAGGAAGTATGAGGAAGGCAGTGGGAGAGAAGCTGTGTCTTTAAGTTAGAACATCAATATACCACAACATCTTCATACACAAAGTTGTTTGCAGCAAAACTTTGGAACTTAAATTGAGGTTTTCTTAGATGTGGATCATTTTGGTGTCCAATGTAGAGCTAATGGTGCACAGGAAGCCTAGTTTCACCAAGAAAAGTTTTACAGTTACATATGCTTATATCCAAAATACGGTATTCATGGCGACCTGTCCCCCATGGATACTGAAAAGATGAAAGTGAGCATTAAATAAATTGAAGGTTAGAAATCGTGATTTAACAGGTCATCCCTTTCCCTTGGCTGATGTTTTGTATAGGGTAGCCTCCATGTAAGATGATGGGAACTTCTTTGAGTCATGAAGAGTCAAATACTGTCACCATTCACAATTGAGTAAAAAAGTGAAACAGTTTAAAAAATGATGATGATGGGTATCAAACTGAGGTGTCTGGTCTGGGACATGTCACGCTAACAGCTGTGTCCATGCCTTCTTCCATCTTCAATGTGTCTGTTGCCAAATCATCAGAGTCAAATCAATTTGGCCACTCATTAATTAGTTGGTCAGAGCTCTGCTGCACTCCCTCAGAGGTAGAGAAATAGATTTAAGCACAGGTGGTTACACCTGCTGGGCATTTCTGCCTGTCGCACCTCCACCACTGCCACAGAACAGGCTGCAGGGTCATCAGCTGGGAGCCTCCCTTCACTGGTGTTTCACTCCTTTTAATCCCAAAACATCTCTAGGATGTTGGAGCAGCAACGGGGATGTCTCCCTGCTGCTCCCTGTCCAAATATCCCTTACATCACAATTTGTCTCTCCTTCGGAGCCAAAGCCAAAAGCTCCCTTGTTTCACTGCCTCTATTCTGTCTCTTAGAGTTCTCCTTTGCTTTTGGCCTTTGATGCCAAGGGACTTAACTTCTCCATGCTTCCCTAATGCTGGCCGTTAGCCAATTCAGCTTAGTTGTCCTGGTGAACTTACTGGGAACGCTTACTGTAGATTCTGTTTATACAACATGGGTCACCTGTTGTGGACTGTCCTGGTGTTGCTGGGGAAGCTAGCCTTCTATTTCAGTTTCAGTCACAATGACGGGAGCATTAGCCGTGGTATCAACTTGGCTGTTATGCCTCCTTGTCTTACCTGCTTCTGCAGTGCAAGTTTTGTCCACTACACTTGGCCCTTTCCCTGACAAATTTGCAAACCATAAGAAGTTATTTTGGATCATCCACAGCTGCAATTTCTCAAGATTCTTTGGTCATTTGTCCTTTTTGTGAAAGAAATTTAGTTGCTTATGGTTATCACTCATATAATAATCACATGTATATTCAGTTTTCTTTATTAATTTAATATTGTTAATCCATTCACTATTACGTTTTCATATTGTGTGTTCTCATTCTACAGAATACTGAAGTTACAGTTTTCATTGTGTATGCGTGTGTGAGGTCAGACTGACCACTTTCTTCCCAGAACTCTGATATGGCAGAATTGAGACTGGTTTTCGACCTGCTAGGTAGCAATAGTTGTTTGGGATATCAGCTTGTTGTGGTATGTGGGCTTTGTCTGAAAACTGGAAGAAAGTGGCGCCACTAAGTCTTCTATTCCTCATATTAATTTGACCTTTAGCTGGGGAGCAGCTGAATAAAACAGTTTCTCTCTGATGAATCATCAGAGTCTCTCCCGTTTTCATGCGAGTCGGGACGACCACTCTCTTACTTGCAAGTAATTCTTTTATTCAATACTTCTCCTGTAAATAAACTATTTAAATGAAAAAAAAAATACAGTCACTGTCCTTTATTGTTTCTGATTACATTTTTATGCTGAAGTTTTTAAAGCTGCTAGACTTTTTGTAGCAGAGTTGTTCTACATGTAATCATTAGGTGTTTTCAGGGGGTTACAAAAAAGCGTAAAAGCACTTAAAGCTATACAGCAGTGTACTAATATTAGAGAATGTAATTTGTACTTTAGAATACTTGAGTATTTTAAAATGCATGTACTTCTGAATAATTAATTACTAATAATAAGTATTTTTAAATGTAAGTACTTCAGTACCTTAACTTGAGTAAAATTTTGACTGAACAGCTTTTACTTGTAGTTAGGTGTACATTGTCCAGTGAATAGACATTGTTTCTTACTCTGGTTAATGCTAATGTGCTAATCGACAAGATACGCTGCAAGATGGTGCAACACCCAAAATGACTGCCATTTATTGTTATTGATAAACAGCTATTGTTCCTGTTTTATTTGGGTTTCCTGTTTTGAGATTGTGTGCATCCATATAACTAGTAAAAGAGTAAGCTTTGTTTGTTCACTTGTCTTGATGGAGGTCATACTGTGCTTGTTTATATTGCTGCTTGTCATTGCAATAAATAATGCCATGGCTTAGCAGCCTCCAAATGTAGCTACTGACTGTTTTATACCTTTGAAGTTTTCTCTTATAAGCTACAAGTGCTAAGAACTTGACACATAATTTATGTGTATTCCTTAACTTCTTGGTACCAGATGTCCCATGGGTGGAATGTTACAAATAAATATGTATTTTAGACCCTAGCAAGAACCCACATGTTATACACCACTGGAAAGCTAAGATTCTTGAGATGTGAGCGATGAATACCATTCCAGGCTACAACCATACCTGTAGATTAAACACTTATTTCTGACCAGTCACCCATGCGATTTATCTATAAAGCCATAATGTACTCCAGTAGTAGAAGAACAAAAATGGCCCTATTACATCAGCAAGGGTCTAGTAAAAGTAGTCCAGTAAAATAATTGGTCCATAACAAGTCTTTATAGCATAAAATCCCGTTTTAGGCAAAAATTGAAATATTTTAAGATGTTAAATGCTCTGTCAGTTGTGTAGGAATATTTCCATGTGTCATTAATGCATTTAGTCCTCATGGTCTGAGAGAAATTGGGTGCACCCACTAAGCTGAACATCCATCCTCAGTAATACTTTTATTTGTAAGTAACTCATAATTTGATATAGTGGCACTATGGACGTAGATATTTGTGTGCTAAGTGTCCTTTGTCTGTAATTCCTGTTGTGGTTCTCTGTGGGGTGTACAACAAACTGCTGAAATATGTATAGATGATTTGTTATTGTGTTATATTTTGTTTCAGAAACACACACAATGTCACGTTCATGCTTAATGTCAATAAACAACCCAAACTCAAAAGAACCTCTCATCTTTATGCGTTGTTACTGATGCCCCCTGAGGGCGACAACTGATAAGACTTTTGATGCTGTACAGTCCTAACCTGCCTAATTAGAAAAACTGCCATCATGTACAGAGAAGTTGAGCATCAGTGTCATTTAGTCACCTAAGCTGCTCCTTTGTTGGAACATGAGTAAAGAACATGCAGTCATACATTGTTAAACCTTTATTTTTAGTCTAGCTTTAGATTGGGATGACAAAGGTTTGTTGAAATAAGGCAGATCAAATTCAGTATTTGGCATTTTACTTAAACAACAGTAGAGGTTGTCCAGACATATATAGAATATTTGTTCTATTTTTCTTTTTTTTTTTTTTTTTTTTTCCCCTTGCATTTCTATCATCACTGTATACGAAATGACGGCCCCCACCATCTGCTCCATCTGCAGGTCTGAGGTCATGTTCAGTTTCTCAGTGTCTCAGTAATTACTACACCCTGCAGGTGATAGTCTGCTCCATCCAGGCTGCTGGACCTCCATATACCAAAGTGTGCACAGGGATTCCCACACAGTTCATGCACCTACAACAGTTTTCTCTTTGTTTCTCTCATAAGCTGCCAGTCAGAAGGATATGAGATCTGTTGCATTCCGCTTACACAGAGGTGAAGCTAAAGGTTACACTTTGTATCAAGTTAATGCATGAAATGGCCAGAAGTGCATCAACACAATAATGTATTTTTCACCAACATGAAGAATTGATTTTCACAGTTTGAAACAGAGGATGCTGCCTACACAGAAACTCTGACCCCAGACCTAACCAGACCTTCCTGTCCAACAGAACGACTGCAGCTACATCCAAACTACTTTGCTGGCTTTGAGTCTTGTCTTGCTTCTGATCCTATTAATGCAGTATTTATATGAAACACAATAAATAATTAATGTTAACAATATTCTTCTTCATTGTCATCTGTATTAATTCAAATATTATTCTTGCCTGGATCAGGATGTGCAGAAAAACATTACTGGGATAGTTCATCACAACCTAGACACCATGATGAATGTAACATGTTCTTACGGTTAAATAAAAAAAAAGGTTTCTTTAACCTACTAGCTAAAGAAGCTAACTTCACTCCATGAGCATACACAACTGCTAAGGTTCAGGAACCACTCTGAATGGCTGACCAAGGGCCGAACAGTCCTGATTCTGAAAGACCCCCAGAAGAGAACAGTTCTATCCAGCTATTTCACAACATGGAGGTTCCTGTAGGCTAAGACAAGTGGGCACATGGTTAAATATATGACAGAGGCATAGACAAGCATTGATAAAAAAAAATACCAGAGGAGTCAAATGCCAGCTGCTGGTTGACAGAACTGGCCCAAGACTGCAAAACCAGACAGACAAACCTGTGCATTGCCTGGATTGATTACCAGAAAGCCTATGACTCAATGCCTGAAGCTGTACAAGGTCAACAACACTCTGAGAGCCTTTGCTGCAAACTCAGTGAGGCTGAGGCAGACTACCCTTAAGGCCAGCAATGAGCCAATTGTGCAAGTCTCCGTCAAATTTGGTATATACCAAGGAGATGCTCTGTTTCTTCTGCTGTTTTACATAGGCCTGAACCCCCTCAGCTAATTATTCAACAAGACCAGCTATGGACATCAACTCAGGAATGGGGCCAACATCAGTCACCTCCTCTACATGGATGACATCAAGCTAAAAGTGAGCCAGACATTAAGTAACTGATGCACACCACCAGGATCTACATTAGTGTGTCATTCAGACTGTAGAAATGCTGCTGAATGGTGATGGAGAGGGAAGGTAGTCCATACCACATAATACAGAGGGAATAGCACTCCTAGAGGGCAGAATAGCAGATGTTAAGGAGAGCTACAAGTACCTTGGAATACCAAAGGCAAATGGTAACCATGGAGAGGCAATGACAAAATTAATACCCGAGCAATGAACAGCTCTGCCCTGCCAGTGATCACACTTTGTGTTACTCTTTGCATGAAAAGTGCTTTATAAATAAAATTTGATTTGATTTGAGTGACATGTTCCCTTTGTTTTGGACATCGTGAGGACACAAGCAGCAGCGTTCTGAATTAGTTGTAGTTGTCTTTCTTTCTGTTTTTTTTTTTTTTTTTTAGAGAAACCTGTAAAAACTACTTTACAGTAGTCAACACTATGCGTCCCCATGTTCTAGACATGCTCTTTAGGTTGTAAAAGGCTAATTTGGTTCCTGCTTTAATAAGATTATTAAAATTTAGCTCAGAGTCCAAAATGACAAGAAGATTTCTAGACTGTTTTTATAATTATAATAATAAATACTTTATAAATCCCAGTTCAGAAATTGCTTCTCTGAATTTTAACTAATTCCAGTTACATTATAAGAGCAGTAGGCTGCCATGTTAAGGTGTTTGGGGAGCAGTTTGGGGTTTGTTTGAGTAGACACTTACCAAGTGACACAAAGTTGTCCCGGCCTGTCCGGCAGGATTTAAAGCAATTCAGCTCACACCAAACACCTGCTGTGAAATGGGGGAATTTAAAGAATGTTTGAATAATTCTCTGTGATTTGTAAAAGTATTCCTCTGTAAATGCTCATCCATTTTGAGATTCACTGTAGAGAAACTTGTAACTAAAATCAACAACTGGGCACTTTCAGTCAGAAACAGAGATGAATGAAAACGATCCTGTCATTTCTCAATAGTTAAAAAGGTTGTTGTTAATTTTGTTTTCCTTCACGAACAGCTTAGCAAAAAACAGCAGATTTTCCTTTTTAATTACACTGAGATCAGTTTCTTCGCAGGCAGAAACAGACCACATAGTCCAGAGATGAATTCTTTTACCGTATCACCGCCATGTGCTGGTAATAACATCAGCATCATGGGTGTCAGAGTGATGCAGTGAAGCTGCTAAACAACCTCTGGCTGTGACAAACTGCCAGCTACGATCCCAGGTGGCAACCAAGCGGCCCTTGCAATGCTGTGTGAACAGATACACCTGTAATCTGGTTTTTGTGGCATTACTGGATGTTGAAAACTCAGTATCTCCTATACAGTGTGCTTCGTGTTAAGTGCCAAAGAATAGACAGCCATTTACACCTTGGAGGTAACAATTGACCTACATTAATTTACAGGAAGTACATTTATCTAAAGCAGAAAGAGAAAAAAAAAAAAAAAACAGAGAGAAGGCCGACAGGCAGGGATAAGTTGATTTGGGTAGCAGGATTGATTACAGAGTAATGTCTGTTTCTCTGCTGAACACACAAATGTCCCGAGCTCCTCAAGTGGTTCAGCTTCCAGACAAGCACTTGTGTACTGATTTATTACATTGTCTTGGTCTAATTACTGGGGTGGGAGGGCAGCAGAACTACGGAAAGCAGGAAGAAGACGTTGCTCTGTGAGCAGAACCCACTGCAGTCAGATTTCCCTGTGTTTAAGCTGAAAAGGCCAAAGTAAAGAAAGAAAGTTCTTTTCCTGATGTCTTTTCTGCTGACAAACACTGCCATTATAAAGTATTCTGGCATTTTGAGAAGGCAGGGATTTTTTTTCCAGTCATACCCTGAATATGAGTAAGATTTTAGTTTTGAAATGGAAGAAGTAAAGCAACCAAAGAAAATTGTTTTGTTTTTTTCTTTTTTTCAACAGCTGGTCTATTTTGTTCCACTCAGGTCCTGCGGATGTAAAAAAAACAAAAAAAAAACAAACAAAAAAACAAAAAAAAAACAAACAAAAAAACAAAACCATAAAAAAACAGGATACTTAATTAAACATCAAATTTATTCTACAGTCTTGAGAGCTAAGTTAAAGTGATGGCATTCAGGTGTTGATGATTCTTCCACTGATATTTATTCAGACGTGTTTGACAGCATGGGCCAGTATGCACATCTGCCATTCAGACTAAACATTAAATCAAATGAGGTGTCTCATTGTCCTTGTAAGGTTACAGTTTTCTGACATCGTAAACCAAAACACTTCCTAACCTGTTATTTTATTGGTTAATTATATCGCTGGAATGGATGATGTCCGGTAGTTGATTTTAAAGCTAATATCTGCCAATGCCAATACTGTGCCGATGTAGAATCTGTAACTAGGATTAGTTTTTCTTCATAGACCAGCTTTAGCGCTTACGTCACGAAAGCTGGTTAAATTTTCACTTGGAAATTAAATGACTGATTCTTAAAATTACTTTTGAATTATTTATGATTAATTTATTCAGTTTATTGTGCATTTTAGAGTTCTTACTTTGCAGTTACTGCTTTATAAATAACAGTAATGACTAATAAAGTCTCGACCATATGACCAGTTACATAAAAGCTGACCAGTTTGTATTTACCTGTGAAATACACGCAGAGATTTCTACTATATCAGCTAGTGGACATCAGTAATATATCTTTGTTTTATTATTTTAACAAATACATTGTGTAAATAACGTCAAAAACCACTTAAAACTGCCGACTTCATAATTCAATAGATTTTTTAAAGAGACACTATACAATGTTTAGTATAAAATTAGATCATGACTTTTTGTGTAGTGCAACATCCCTGCAAGTTTATAAGTCAGAATATGTGCTTATGTTCTATTTTACTTGGTTAACTTAAAGATTCTCGTCTTTCATTTTCTATTTATAGCATAGATTAGTAGTAGTTGTGCTGGCTGGTTTTGAGTTAGAATATATCTGTTGTGTTGTTCTCTTTGCTTCAAGCAGCTTTGCTAACCCCAACACTTATACCTTAACCTTATACTTTATAACCATTTGCATTGTTCTTCGTCACTACTTGCAGCAAGGAATTCTGTTAGCTTCCATTTTAACACTTGTTCGCAGTTCTCTTTCTTACGCCCCACATCCCCTAGCAGAGTCGGGTTGTAACATTGTTACAGGAGGAATTCTGAAATATGTTAGACCTCCAGGCATCAAAGCAGAGGGGTTTTGAGCATCAGGACCAGCATGTGCTTCAGCTGTTAACATACAGTTAACATGCTCAGCTCTGCGTTTTTAGTAAAATGGTAAATTCAGCTGACTGGTCATCAGTTTTCTTGATCCTGTATCAGTAGTATGTTTATTTTTATTTTGTACATAAAACATGGAAGTAAGTATTAGTATAATTTATTTGGCCTACTTTATTTTATTAATTTTTGGGAGGTGTAATAATTTGTGACGCTGTTAGATTTAGTTGTATTCTTGCTTTTAAAATTTTAAGTAAAATAATTTTTTAAGCACTCAGTAACTGTTTTGACATTAGGGGATTTTTTTTATTCCAGGGATGAATTTTATTATCTTGCTTTGGTACCTCGACTTAACATGCATTGAAATACTTTGAAATTAAAATTTTTAACCCTAAAGTGTAATTCTGGTATATAACAAGACCTGCAATCTGTTGTTACATTTTTAAACAATTTTTTTGTTTCATGCTGAAAATTAAAGTGATCAAAAATAGTCACTTGCCCTTTTCAGGTAAAAAAAAAAATAAAAAAAAGTACATATGAAACAAAATACTGAAAAACAATAACAAGTTTAATAAACATTAGTTTAAAACATCATAGTACATTATAAAACATTTTACAACAATTCAGTACATAATATAAAACCATTTAAATATATATATATATTTAAATATTCCATTTCTAAATCATCTTCCTCCTTTTCTTTTTTCTTTTTTTTTTTTTTAACCTGTCTTGTCCAGCATCGTTGCAAACAGAATGAATGTCTGGCTGCCGTCTGGTGCCGGGCAATTTTACTCTATCAAGCAGGGATTTATACTACATGTATAAAGTCCCTCTTGATGATATGAAAAACTTTATTAAATCAAACTCTTAATGCTGGACTCGACCGGAGGGGACAGAGAGAGAGAGAGAGAAAAGAAGGGAGAGAGAAGAGGGAGGGGAGGGAGAGGGACAGAAAGGGTGTGGGGAGTGCAGGTGGGGACTTCAGACATCATACAAAAGACCATGTAATCCATAATACTTACAACATATATAGCTAAGATCATCCTAGCCAGTAGGTCATTACACAACTAGTTGATAATAGTAACAATAATAATAATCACAATAATAATAATAATAATAATAATAATAGTAATAATAATAATAATAATAACAGAAATAATAATAAAATTTTAAGAATAATTATAAGAATAGAGAGAAAAGGTATATTGAAGAAAAAAAAACAAAACAAAAATATGATAATAGATATAAGTGAAACTGCTGTATTCAAGAACACGCGCAGAGAAACCTGTGTGGATGTGCTGGAGGACTCGGCCACACGGCGACGCAGAGACTGTGTCAACATACCGAATATACGGAGTGGAGACGTTCAGGAAGGAGTGACCATGCAGAGTGATCATGCAGATGCCACCTCACCTGAACAGAGGCCAGAGTCAGGCCAGCGGTCCCGAGACCCAGGCCACCAGCCCCCCCGTAGGTAACAGACCCTGACCGGTCCACAGAGACGACCACTCACCCGCCCAGGAAGACAGCAGCAGGAGACCCCAGCAGGAGCCCCCCTGCGGACACAGGGCACCGGCCCCGGCAGGCCGAGGCCAGCAGTCCCCGACCCCCCCCCGAGCACCGGCCGCCCGGGACAGACGGGGCAGAGGGCCCGCGCCCAGGAGCGCAGGGACACCCCCCACCCCCACAGGCCGAGGGCCAGCACGCCACCCGGGGGGACCCGGCCCGCCCAGACGGCCACCGCCAGAGGCCAGCCCCACACCCCAGTGCCCAGCCGCACACCCCGAGAACTAATCCTGCCCCACCCCAGACCAACACACACACAAACAAACACACACACACACACACACTCTCCTTCCACTCCTCCATTCATCCTCCCACGCATACACCATCCATCCCTCACATACTCTGTCCTCCCACACACACACACCATCCTTCCACCATCCATCCTCCCACACATACACCATCCTTCCACCATACATTTTCCCACACATACCCCATCCTCCTACACATACATCATCCTTCCACCATTCGTCCTCCCACACATACACCATCCTCCCTCTCATACACCATCCATCCACCTTCACATACCCCATCCTCCCACACACACACACACACTATCCTTCCACTACCCATCCTCCCACACATACACCATTCTCCCACACATACACCATCCTCCCTCTTCTACACCATACATCCACCTTCACATACCCCATTCTCCCACACACACACACACTATCCTTCCACTACCCATCCTCCCACACATACACCATTCTCCTACACATACACCATCCTCCCTCTCATACACCATCCATCCTCCCACACACACACCATCCTTCCACCATCCATCCTCCCACACATACCCCACACAGCAAATTCAGGAGTGCTAATTCAACTCTCATGGAGTTAAATTTAACAATTTTAAAGTGTCATATATGGTCCACTCTACAAATAGTTAAAATGACACTTTTGAAAGTGTTAAAGAGTTCACACTGTGACAGAGTTGAAATAACACTGTCAGTAGTTAAAATGTAACACTCTCAGTGTTACATTTATGTAGCACTAGTGTGTAGTGTAATAGGTTAACACTGTGAGTGTATTTTTGTAACACTATATAAAGTTAAAATTGTTTAACACCATAGAGAGTGTTATTTAAATCTTTTTATAATCATGCATTTTAAGTGAGTTGAATAATTTAAGAACAATGCATGCCCTTGGAATTAAAATAAAAACAAAACCACTCAGAAGTTTCAGTTGAAATCAACCTGTATTTCAAACAAGCATACCACATTAAAAACAGCACTGGCTTTGCAAAACAGGTCAGACAATATGACAATATGGTACAATATACATTTTGTCACACACTTCATTTGAAAACTGTTTGTCATAGGGTCTGTAATAAATCAGTTCCTTAACTCGAATAACACAGAATGAATCTGCTTTCTCCTCAATACAGTATGCATTAAAGTGATCATCAAAATAAAGAGTTTCCACACCACAGGTCAAAATGAGAGGTTGCTCATCATGTAAAATAATGTTGGTGACCTTTTTGAAAACAGGAATTTCCATTTCTGTTCCAGTACAAACAAACATTCCAGTCTGATACTCCGTTCCATAATTCTTCACCCAATTAGTGGTTGACACTTCACAATATGCGTTTACATTTAACACAGAACATAAAGCCTCACCGCCTACCAAGCTATTAATGATTTCTTTCTTCACTGGACCAAACTCAAATCTCTGAAAATCAAAATTCTCCCAGTGATAAGCAAGGTGTCTCTGGTGTTGTTTGACCAATGCTTTTGTAATATTTTTAAAATTTTTCACTGATCTTTTGAAAAAGTTATGTTTGGCCTCAAACCTCATACACCATACATGGAGGAGTGGACCTATTTTTCGAATACAACGTGGATAATGCAACATAAAATGATGCTTTGGAATCAATCTTTTAAGTGGAAACAAAACTGTAAACAGCTTGTGGTGGTCGTAAATCAAGTGCTTTAAATAGAATGTCATACCACGAGTTACAATGGGTGAAAAAACAATATTTACAATCTGAATCAAGAGGAGGAGCAGATTCCAGTGGCAGTTGTTTCTTTCCACAACATCACCAAAAATAAGAGGAACATTTCTCACAAGACACCATGACTGTATAGCATTTAGTCCAAGATCCCTGCTAGCTTCATCCATTTTCAAACCACTTGGTCTGTTTTTTCTCTCAGTATAACCATAGTTGAAACTTTGGATCCTCTGTGACAATGTTTCCAAAGACACATACTTCTGGCTGACAAGGTATTGAAAAACTAATTTTAGTTCGTACTGCACTACACCTTCAAGCAAATCGTGCATTATGTCGACTGCAAAGTTATCAGAGGTGTGGAAAAACTGTAGTGTATTGAGCAGGCATGTCTTTTTGACACCAAATGCTGAAACCAACATAGGATTTTCCTGCAGAGCTGCACAATGTTCTGCATGGATTTCTTTTGTACGAAAAATCATGCCAGGGTTATCTTCAGTAAAGACAGACTGTGACTCTTCCTTACATGTCAAACAGAATCTACAGAAATACGTGGCACTGAAAGACTCAACAAAACCAAACAATCCGTGCAAACCTAGATTGTCACCTGTTATTTGTATAACAGAACCAAGCAATGGCAAATCTGAGAAAGGAACCTCAATTCCTTGTGTTTCGAGTGTCTTAAGATCATCCACTAGAGGCTTCAGAATGTCATCAAATCCATAAGTCTTCAGATCTTGTGCGTGAAATAGGGCTATAACATGTATATTCATCAGTACAGAATTGTATTTTGGCGGCAGGTTTCTCAGTATAAAGTAAATACAACCAAGCTTGTGAATCCCTTTTTTGGAACCCAAAGGATTTGCAGTCTCAAAGTCATCATAATAAAGCTGAATCTGCAATGCATGTTTTTTCTGGGAAAACAAAATATTACTTTGGAAATATGAGCCATCACATATGTCTTTATAAATGCCCTCTTCATGTTGTTTGACTTGTAAGAAACTTTCACATAAATCTGTGTTCTTGAACATAGACTTGAGTGTTCCTAGGATGGGTACATAAACAAACTTATCTGTTACAGGGACCTGACTGTATAGCCCTGTTGTTTTATCTCTACGCATGTCAAACCGTACCCCAAGAACATACTCGATGGGTTCAACAATTTCCCACTTTGCCTCAAAGAACCTCTGTCTTTTTATCCTTGTGTTCAAAGTTGAAAAGGGATTTTCTAGGTGATCAAAACACTCCTCCACCTTTTTTTTCCAAATCCATGCCTTGAATTTCTGAAGTACAGCTGAGAACTGCCTCTTTAGCTTGCTTCTGAATATCATTTACAAGTTCCTCCATGGATCCAACCATTGCTTGTACTGTGCTCTCAGCAACACCAGATGCTTGCAACTGTGCCACAACAGAAGCACACAGGTTCAACATGTGATTATTGTCAACAGAGAGCTGGGTAGTTGTTGCAGATTCTGTTCCGACAGCCTGTGAAGTTGACGGCTCACCAACTTCATCCTGAGTGTCCACAGTGTCACCACTATTAGTCAGAGCAATATCTTTGTGGAAATTAAGAAGGTGCTTCTTAAAACCTGAAAAAGTACAAAATGATGAGTAACATCCCGGTTGTCCACATTTCAAACGTAGTGTTTTTCCGGGATATAAACCATGTTGGTGTCTTAAATGCTGGCAAAGCAATGCAGAACTTTTGTGGTATGCCTTACAAATGGAACAGATAAACATATTTCTGGCCACGGATCTTCAAGTGTCACAAGTGTCTTGCAAAAGTCTTGCTCTGATCTCCTTGACTCTGGGACTTTCCTTGGCACTTCCCACGTCAATGTTGAACACTGTGGTTTGGATGAATGTATAGAAGTTGTGGAGGGAATCATGGTAGTTGATGCTGAAGGTGAAGTGTGCTTTAAAGAGCTCGTCGAAAGCTGCCAGAGATGTCTGTGCCTTGCAAGGGATTGCCTTGTGATCCATGATGACATAGTATCTTTGGATGCTGCTCTTATTTTCACCGACACAGAGGAGGAATGGCTGTCCTGGCTCCACACCAGCAAGGAAAGTTTCAACACTGGCTCCCATCTACAACAAAATTATCAATAAGAATCATTTGAAAATAATTAAAACATAAAACTGCTACAATCAAAAGACTAATTGTGCCAGTAAAAAAGTTTTTCTAAATAAGTAAGCTCATCAGAGTAACCGCAAAAGAACAAAAGAAAAGCATACCTGAAGATATTTCACAACATGGTCAACAGCTTGACATGAGCTCATTTTCACACTCTTCTTGTGGCCTTTAGAGGTGGGGGGAAGCAAGTGAACCAAGAGCAGAACACTTGAAAGGTCACTATCCCAGCCTAGGGAAAAACAGGATAAATATCAGATATTCACATAAATCATTCAGATAATTTAAAGAAACGTACGAGTAAAACTTACCCAAACCACTGGAGTCTTGCTGCATGGACAAGAGGTTCTCAATGTGCTCATTGGAAGTCATGTTCTTGCAGTCAGCCAGGATCCTAGCTTTGAAAAATGTGGGCCATCTTGCCAAAAATCTTCCAGACACTTCCTCTCCAAACATTTGTATGAAATCTTGTTCGATCTACGGAAGAACATACATTTTCATACTTGTGTAATTTAAAGATTATACCCTAAATAAGACAGTTCACTGAAAAAAAAATTTCTTACCAAGCCTGGGATGTCAAGAAATCTTGGGAAGACATCCAAGACCGTTAAAGAGGACCTCTGATCTTGCACCAGCGACTGGCGGTACTGAAATGTGGCCCTCATCTTCTCTTTGATTGTTGATACATCAGTTGAATGTTTCAAAAACGATACTGCTTCATGACATTCATCACCGAGCAGCTGCTTATCATGGGTGAGAAACTCCCTCCTTCTCTTCGGACTATCTTGATGGACAGTGTTGGTGGAGGATCTCCGGGACTGAGCTGCAGAGTTGCGCTGAACAGTCTTTAACCTCCAGGCCAGGTATCCAGATCCACTCTGTGGGTCATAGAAGTGTTCCTGCAAAATTAAAAACAATACATTGTGTAACAAGATCAAAACATATCAGTACTTAAGTTACCATACAAGGTTATCATTTACAAACTCACATATCCATTGTCTGAGTATGGATCTCTGAGGCTTGGAAATAGAGAGATGATACCCAAAGCATATTTCCTTCGGACAGAGACTGGTGGGATTCTCCTGAAAGATAAACATGGCTGATGAACATTATATTTGCTTTTACTGTTACATTTACATCTTACTTTATTAGCTTCAGTGAGTTACATAATATGACAAATGATTTGCTTTTGTTTTAGTCCTGTATTTTTTATTACAGCAAAAAAAAGAAAACACAAATTGTTTGTACTGTTAATATATTGCTCTTTATAATGAATACAGAATGATCTACAATGAGTGAGCACTTTCTTAAAATAATGCAAAGTGCAAATACTTTTTAGTCTTACCCATGAATTTCAACCATGTCAGCCACAAGAAGATTTACCAACTTCCTCCGTGTGCTATCCTTCAACTTTTTTGTTTTTTCATATTCATCAAAAATGACTTGCCCCCCCGGTTTGGCTTGAAGAGCATTTCTCACCGTCTAAAAGAAAGAGTTATAAAATTAGCTGACATGTATCATCACATCCAACAATAAAACCACAATCTAACTCCACAATATCTTTGTGTATTATAGCGAATACAATTTGTAACAAAAATAGATGTGGCTGTATACCTCCTTGGCTGATTCCCATTCAGAATGGGTTCTTCTCCCTCCATTTTTCTCAAATATGACTGTTGCATCTGATGAATCAGAGGAAAAGGAGTCTCCAAACGCAGATGGAAATGAACTGACTGAAGTGGATGACTCAACTGAAGTCTTCGATGGATCAGGCTGAAGTAAAACTGTAAAGTAGTTTGAAAACATATACACACAATTATTTTTAGAAAGAAGAAGTTCTCCATAATATTCATGACTGATAATCTACTCGTCCCCTAACAAGGCTGAGTCTCACCTGTTGACCTTTCAGATGTCACTCTAACAGTAAGGTTGCCTGCTCGCAAAAGCTCCTCAAACACATCTGCATCCACATCTGTCCCTGATTCATCTGTCAGGTGCAACTCAGTCTCTAGTGGAAGATCTAGCTTTTGAATGACTAATAAAAACATATTTAAAGTAATAACAGATTATATTGTGAGCATTACCTCAAAATAGAAATTCCAAAAAGTATTTTTGAATTTGTCACAGTATATTACTATTTGGAAGCATATATACAAATCCATAAGATAAACATAAAATATCACATAAGTTCAACAGGAAATACACTAAGCACTCTGTTTACATTCTTGTCTGTGTGAAAAATGTTTCCAACCTTTCTGAAGAAATGTGTTGAAGTCCTCATAGCCTTCATTGGTCTGAGCCACTTTGACATACTTCTGGATTTCTCCAAATCTCACCTTCACCAGCATGATGCACTGTGAAGAAACAAATTAAAGTCTCCATAAATTTACATTAACGTTTCTGCATTTTTGTTGCTTTTCTATATGCTGGACTCTAGATGTAAAATTCCCAAGTAATTTCATCAATCTGAAATATGAACCTTGTCTTTAGCTCGTCTAGTTAATGTGTTAAACTGTGGATAGAGTGATGCTGAAACTATGAATCCCATATGAGCAGGGAGAGTCCTGCACACTTTCTCCACTGTTTAGCATAAATACGTTAGTGCTGTTGCTGGTCTGTGTCTCTAAGTGCAATGAGCCAGTTGACCCGGTTATTTATTTTATATGAAACGCGGTCCGTGATAGTGCAGGACTGTGAACGCGGCAGTGCACAGTCCTGGTGCACCTTGGTCAGCTGTTAAAGCTGTTCATTCATCCTGCATTAGTAGAAATGCGGACTTCACTACGTCCACCTCTCATGTCCGACCGACCATGCAACACTTTTCGCAAATCTCGAGGACAAAGTTGTGCCAGAGCAAAATTCCAGTCAATTTTGAATATCCAGACAGATGCATTTTCGGACGCTCTCAAAAAGAGAACATGTCCGGGTCAAACTCCCAAACGTGGCGGGGCTAATGCCTCCAGTTTAATCCGGACATTAACTAGCTAAAAACCTCTGACCAAAACATGGCCATTTGCATATCTTTACTGTCTCATCCTATATAAAATCAGACGCGTTGTATACTTACGTTACCGTAATTGTGCGTATTCATCCACACCATTATGCAAACTAAGTTTAAAATAAAAAATGCATAAAGCTATCAAGCTAACCTTAAACAGGGATTTTCTCGTCACAATGTCTACTGCAGACAAGACTCCGCCACTTCTAAATTAGCCTCTACTCCGCCTAGATTAAGTGAATTATTCGCACAGATCATAAAATTTGATAAACATGTCTTTACTTACACGAAGTTTGTCGAAAAGAGCCAGACGTCTTGGTCTGCTGTCTTCGCGGCGCGCTCCTCTTTGCTGGACACAGATCCGTTAGAAATCTAGAAGCTTCCGGTAGAAATTCAACTCTGTTTTGTGTTGGTTTTCAAAATCAACACTGAAAACAGTTACTTGGATTCAACTCACCAGATTAACACTAACTATTTTAAGCAATGACTCTCCCATAGGTTAATTTAACTAAATGAGTGTTGGATTGACTCTGAATTTTTAACACACAACACCAACACTGGAAATTTAACACTTTTGATTTTGCTGTGCATCCTCCCACACATACATCATCCTTCCACCATTCATCCTCCCACACATACCCCATCCTCCCACACACACACACACTATCCTTCCACTACCCATCCTCACACCATTCTCCTACCCATACACCATCCTCCCTCACATACACCTTCCTCCCACACAAACACCATCCTTTCACCATCATCCTTCCGCCACCTTATGTCCCGGGGGGGCAGCCTCAGCCAGGAGGCGAGGAGACATGAGCCAGGCCCCCACCCCCCCCACCCCGCCCCAGCCCCCCACTCCCCACCCCCAAAACAGCACCTTCCCCCCAGGGCCAGCAGCCAGAATCCCCCGGGACAGCCCGCCCACGCCCCGGGCCAATGCGACAGGCCACCCGGCCCACCCCGCCCCCGGGCCATCCATGGAGACAGGGGCGCTTAAAGACCCCATCCCCCTTCCCTCCCCCACTAGTGAGGGAATATATTATGTGCTGTTTGCAATTTTAAAAAAAAGAGTTAAAATTGGGGGGCAGTAACTGCATTGAGGAGGGGGTGGGGCCACCTGAGCAGTCCCACCCACCTGACCTCGCATGTTCCGCCCCCCAAAACGTGTTTGTATGTTGCAAATGTTATTTTGAAATGGCGGCGCACAGTAGAGCAGCGGCTTCTCGAGCTCCCGGGACTAAGGCTGTTTTTCACAACTTAGAGACCACTTTTAGCACTACTTCTGTGCAAAATCTGCATGTGAAGTACAGCACAACCGAACTCGCACTCATCAGAGATAGTTTGGTTACCACGACCATAACCCCAGGGCTGAAATCCGCACTTGGGAGACAGGGGCTCCTGAGGACAACAACGTGGCGCAGCACAGTACGGGGCGCTGCGGGCAAAAGGAAGCGTTGTGCCCGGAGACAAAAGAGAGGAACGCGGGCGGGTGTGCTTGCCCAGCTGAAGGCGAGGAGGCCTCCAATTCCAACTCTCTTCCTGGCCAACGTCCGCTCCCTGGACAACAAAGTGGACCTGTTGCGTCTGAGGCTGAGTGTTCACACAGAGATGAGGAACTGTGCTGTTTTCTGTCTCACGGAAACTTGGCTGAACCACAACATGCCGGACTCAGCCTTCCAGATCGACGGCCTGCAGCTGTTCCGTGCGGACCGCGACCACCGGTCGGGGAAGTCGAGAGGAGGAGGACTATGTGTGTACATAAACGAAGGTTGGTGTACAAACTGTGGACTGGTAAAAAGCCACTGCTCTGAGGTGATAGAACTTATGACGGTGAAATGTCGGCCGCACTATCTGCCTCGAGAGTTCACCGCGGTGTTCGTCACCATTGTTTACATCTCACCGGGTGCTAATGCTAATGAAGCGCTACAGGAGCTCCATGACACCATCAGCTCGCTGCAGACTACGCACCCGGAGGCACTTTACGTGGTTGCGGGAGACTTTAACCACGTGAAACTGACGGACACTCTGCCCAGGTTTTACCAGCACGTCACCATTCCCACACGAGGGGACAACACTCTGGACTGTGTGTACACAAACATACGTGGTGCATACAGAGCTCTTCCTCGGCCCCATCTTGGCCTCTCTGACCACATCTCCATCCTGCTGGCGCCAGCTTACCGCCCCCTGCTGAGACAGATCAGGCCAACAAAGAAGACTGTCACTGTGTGGCCCAGTGATGCAGCCTCTGTGCTCCAGGACTGCTTCCAGTGCACAGACTGGCAGGTCTTCAGAGAGGCAGCTATGTGTGAGGGAGAGGTGGACCTGGAGGACTACACCTCCTCTGTCCTCGGCTTCATCTCCAAGTGTACTGATGATGTCACCACCACCAGGACAGTTACCTGCTATCCAAACCAGAAACCCTGGTTGAATGCTGAGGTGAGAGCTCTGCTGAAAACCAGAGATGCTGCGTTCAGGGCAGGTGAGGCATCAGCACTGAGAACGGCGAGAAAAGATCTGACGGTGGGTGTCAAGAGGGCCAAAGCCACATACGCTCAGAAGATTCAGGGTCACCTCACCTCCAACGACCCCCGGAGCATGTGGATGGGCATAAAGTGCATCACAGACTACGACACCAAGGATGCACAATGTCCAAAGGACCCCTCCCTGCCAGACGAACTAAACAGGTTTTAAGCTCGCTTTGAGGACCCTGACTCCCCCCCTCCCTGCAATAGACTAACACCACCACCTGGTGACACGCCCCTCTGTGTGTCCACTGCTGATGTGAGAAAGACCCTTAAAGGAATTAACCCCCGCAAAGCTGCTGGCCCAGACAACATCCCAGGGCGTGTACTGAAAGACTGCGCACACCAGCTGGCTGAGGTGCTGACGGACATCTTCAACACCTCACTATCACTGGCATCCGTTCCCACCTGTCTAAAGACTGCAACCATTGTCCCCGTCCCAAAGTGTCCCACAGTGACAGGCCTGAATGACTACCGACCCATAGCCCTGACCCCGGTAGTCATGAAGTGCTTTGAGAGGCTGGTTATGGCCCACATCAAAGACTCCATCAACGTCACAGTGGACCCACATCAGTATGCATACAGAAAGAACCGCTCCACTGATGACGCCATCTCATCAGTGGTCCACACAACCCTCACCCACCTGGAGAGCAGAAACTCATACGCCCGCCTGCTCTTCCTGGACTTCTCCTCTGCCTTCAACACCATCATCCCACAGACACTGGTCCAGAAGCTCTCCACCCTTGGTCTGAGTAACACACTGGGGAACTGGGTCCTGGACTTTCTGACCAACAGACCTCAGACTGTCAGGATCCATAACTCCACCTCCTCCTCCATCACCCTCAGCACCGGCTCTCCTCAGGGCTGTGTGCTGAGCCCCCTCCTGTTCACTCTGCTGACATATGACTGCTCGGCGAGACATCCCAGCTGTCATATAGTGAAGTTTGCAGATGATACAGCGGTTGTGGGACGCATCAACAACAACGATGAGTCGGAATACAGAGAGGAGGTGGAACACCTGGTGCAGTGGTGCAGAGAAAACAACCTCTGCATCAATGTGAAGAAGACCAAGGAGATGGTGGTGGACTTCAGGAAGGATAAGCGCCCTACTCCTCCCCTGCACATCGGAGGAGTAGCTGTGGAGGTGGTCTCCAGCTACAGGTACCTGGGTGTGCACATAACCAAGGACCTCACCTGGAACACCAACACTTCCCAGCTGGTCAGGAAAGCACACCAGCGCCTCTACTTCCTTAGGAAGCTGCGGCGAGCCGGACTAGGGAGCGCTGTCCTGAGGAGCTTCTACCGCTGCGCGGTGGAGAGCGTCCTCTGCACCTGCATCACCGTGTGGCACGGCAACTGCACCGCCGCTGAGAGGAAGGCTCTGCAGAGGGTGGTAAAGGCTGCACAGAGGATTATGGGGAGCAGCCTTCCCACCACCTCAGACCTCTACACAGCACGATGCAGGGGGAGGGCCCTCCGCATCATGAAGGACTCCACCCATCCAGCACATGGACTTTTCCAACCCCTCCCCTCAGGCAGGCGGCTGAGATGCATAAGGAGCAAGACCACCAGGTTCAGGAACAGCTTCTTCCCCGAAGCTGTCAGACTGCTGAACTCTTGCCATGCCTTGTAGACTCCTCCCCACCCTACCCCACCCTTCCCCACCTCTGAACACCAGCCCAAACCCTGCTGCCCTGCCCCCATCCCCATCCTAAACTGAATCCACCCCCCCCACTCCGACAAACAGACCTGCACTGCAAACACTTTACCCCCCCCAGGGGAGTTCCTGTCCACATGTTTACATGTTTACCTGCTGTCCATATAAGTGCAATATCACTAATATTAATATCAGAAGTGTTATACTTTGGACTACCACTACCTCATGCACATACATACTTGCACATATGTATCTAGGCTGCACATGCAAACTGGGCTCTTTAGTGTTTACTGTTATTTTTATTTTTATTTTATTTAAAATTGTGCTGTTTATATTCTATTGTATTTAGCTTATATTCTATTTATATTTAGCCTATATTTCTTTCTTTTTTTTTCTCTTCATGTCTTATTTTATTTCACTTATTGCCCTCCTTCTTATGGCTCAAACCGGGACCTCAGTTCTAATTTCGTACCATAAACATGTAAATGTGAGCTGGTATGACAATAAAGTTCCTTGAATCCTTGAATCCTTGAATCCTTATTTGTGCTCAGTGACTAAGTGGAATTAAAAGCTGGGAGGCATGCTGCCGCTTGGCGAAGCAATGGGGCCACTATGATGACCCCCCTGCCCTGCCCAGCGCAACAAGCACACCTCCCACAGCCCTACCTGTGTATGTAGTGAAGAGTGGGGAGGGGAGGGGTCAGGAGATGTAGGTCCAGAGGGGAGTAAACCTCCCCCCTGGAAGACGACCCGCCAGCGGCTTAGGGCGCCCCCGTCCTCCGCCGGCCCCAAAGGGCGTCACAGGCCCGGAGCAGCCACCCAACACAGGCACGCCACGAACCCCCCAGGGGCCAGCCACCAGCCCAAGGGGCCACTTTCCTCTTTCTGATTGGGAGGGGGGCGAGGCGAAGGAAGGGAACCCCAGGCCCACGCCCCCGACACCCGGCCAGGGCGCCCCCCAGAGGACACGTCCTAACCCCTGCAAACACACACACCCTTTTTTTTTTTTTTTTTTTCCCCTCCAGCCACTCACACACCCTCTCACACACCTCTATACACAAACACCTCAAAACGTGCACATACCTCCACACGCACACCTCAGGCACATACCTATAAACACACACACCGGTGCCTCCATACACACACGGAAACTTTCATACACACACGCCCACATACACACACACTCTCATACCCCTCCATACACATACACCCCTACACACACACTCACATACATACCTGCATATACACACAAACACCTCCATACATACTCACGCCTCCACCCACACCTTCACTCCTCCACACACACATCGACCTCCACATTCACACACTCACATATACACACCTTCACACACACACACATACATCCCACATAGACCTCCACACATACACCCGCACACCCCTCACACACACACACATAGACGCACACACCCAGACCTTCATACACACCTACACACACGTACAGCACACACATCCCTCTACACCCACCCACACACAAGCATACCTACAGACACACACACACACCCCCACCCAGGTTCTGGGGCTGCAACCAAGCACCAGGGCACGGACCAACCAGCCCCCGGCACGGCACATCCGGACGGGCCCAGCCCCCCCCAGCAGCGGCAGACCCCCCACCCCCAGGAGCGGGGGGAGACCCGACGCCCCAGAGCCCGGGGCCCCCACCCGGCCCACCCCGGGCCCGACCGGCCACCCGGCCAGGGGCCGACGGACACCGACCCAGGCACCCCGGCAGCCACCCCCCACCGCCACGAGGCAGCCCCACCCCGGGGCCCACCCAATGCCGCCCGCCCAGATCGGAACCCCCAGCCGACCCAACGGTGGAGCAGCCGAGATCCCCACCCAGGAGACAACCGGAGACCCGAAGCCACCAGGGACCCCCCACCCACATCCACCGTCATCCCAGCGAAGCCGCAATCCTCCACCTACATTAAGTGATGTAGCCAGTCACAGGGGACCAGAGGGAATGAAAGTCATCTGATTGGTTCCTGGAGGAGGCAGACATTGTCTCAATGCTGATGTGATCTAACAGGAGATTTCTAAACTGCTGGATAGACAAATTATTCTTATCTTTCCAGTTCACAAGAATAGTTTTCTTTGCGATGCATAAGACTGCGAGGACCAAGTTTATGGAGTGTATTCCTATGTTGGTGTCACCCAGGTCGCCCAGTAGGCAAAGTGTGGGGTTTGCAGAAAAACTGGTTTTAAACCATTTTGAGAGATCTTCACACACCTTAATCCAGAACCTTTGGACAGGTGTGCAGGACCACAGCGCATGGATGTAGCTATCAGAAGTGTTCTCAGAGCAGTGTGGGCAGATATCTGATGGTGAAAGGCCCATCCTGAACATCCTGTGTCCTGTATAATGAGTTCTATGGAGAATTTTGAATTGTATTAGTTGTATATTTGAATTCTGAGTCATTTTGAACGTGTTTAAACATATTTGTGACCATCTTTTCTGATCAAAGTTATTAGATAAATCATCTTCCCATTTTGAAGTTGGGAGAGATATCCTGTCTTCTAGCTTTGCAAGTAAGTATCTTCCTCCTTTTCATCATCGTCACTGATGGTGGGATGAGCTGGAACAACAGCAACCTTCATCTTTCCATCAAATAATTTCATTGAGATCTGAAAAAGAAATGTTAAATCAATGTATAATATTGATATTATAATGTTTAATATGTTATATTACTATAATCATTATCATGGACGATAATAAACTGTTTACTTGAAAAGCACTGATAATAATGAATGAATAAAACATAATAAAATAATGTTGAAAATAATAATGCAATTTGGATTTATAATAACAAGTTTTAAAAACTTTATACTAAAACTAAAACCCCTCTTTTTCACTGTTTCTAGCTTTATACCTTCTACAAGTGGGTTATATTTCTTAGTAAATCATTGTGAAATATCCTTTAAACATTTGGCAAGATTGTGATATATTATCTGAAGTTATGTTTGTTTGATATAAAAAATCTGGTAAGCATAATTTACTATATGGGCAGGACGCATGACTAAAAATAGTAACTTTGATTTGGTCAGACTCTCTAGGCCAAGACTGATTGATCTGCTTAAAAAACGATAGAACATTTACTACATCAGCTATTGTAAATGCAGTATAAGTACAAATAGTGGAAATGATAGTTTTACATAGAAATTTTTCGTTTTAATGAGGGGGGGTGTAAAGCTAAAAAGCTCTAGAAGCCAAAACATTAGCTAAAGTAATTTCAAGAAACATTTTCTTACATCAAAAAATGTGACACTTACATCACGAGTTAAGTGAAAATAATGAAACAATATTTAAAATAAATACCTTTGACCATTAGACAGAGACTCAGACAGACTCCTGCTACCACTGTCTGCCAAGGATAGAGAACGAGGCCACAAGGGGATGCCAACTGCTGTTTTTAGAGGGTTTAGACACTGGTGAGGGATAGCATGTTAATAAATAAAAATTACACATATTTGGTTAGTCAACATGTGGCATTTTAATTGTGGCATTTAATTCAAGTTGTAAACTTTCAGTTCTGGTATGGCATACTAAACTTCTAAATATCTGAGACCCAATCAAATACAGAATGTGTTTCACACAACCACCTACCAAACTGCATCTGTCACTTGGGGAGGAGTTGGAAGAACAAAGTCATCTGTAATAAATAGTCAACAATCATTAAAAAAAGTCATCTGTAATCAGGTATTCTACCAATGGGGATTCAAATAAAACAAAAAAACCTGCACCTGATTATCACACTGGCTGTGCACAAAGGACAGAAGGTCCTTTTCCTGGCTTACTCTAGAAATACAATGTTTGAATGATGAAGGCCTTGGGGCCATGAAGACAGTGCCTTCAGTGTATTGGTTCTTGTAAATTAACATATACCTTCACAAGGAATAAATTTTTGAGACTTCTTGGTAGCCTTGTCACCTAAATTTAACAATATGCAGTGTAATATGCATTTTTCAAACAATTAGGCATACATGTGTTGACCGTCTTAGCTTGAACTAACAAAAAAGGTTAGAACACCCTGTCAGAGGTACAACAATAAATGTAAAAAACTAAAGAATGTAATTCATTACATACCTGTACTCTTTAACAAAACATCTGGAGGATCTTCCTTTTGTCCGTCTTCACTGACAGATGGTTCATCAAAAAAAAAAAAAAAAAAGAAGTCAACGAATTTCTGATGGACATTTACAAATGTTTCAGTATTCCAATTATCAAAGTTGTAAAGGTTCACTAGAAACCAATAAAGAGGAGGCCAAAAAAAATGATCCTGGCTAACAAATGGGTAACGCCTCTTCTGAGCCACTTAGTTCTGCAGTTGTTGTAAAATCATACTTCTCACATTCCTTCTTGTCATCTGAAAGTATTTACAGCAATAGTAAAATGCATACAAATGATTAAGTCTTATTATACAACAGCAACGGGGTAAAAATGCAGCTTTGGCTATTTCATTTTTTTTTTTAAATAAGCGGATATCATCGTGCAATCTAACAGTCGACACCAAACTGAGGCTATTTTATGTAGGGCTAGGTTTTTCTTTTTTTTATAACTTGTCCTGTCCAGCATCACAGCAAGCAAAATGATAATCTGGTTGCTGTATCGTGCTGAACAAATTTGCTCTGCCAAGAGGAGGCCTCTATGGGTAAGGCTCCTCTTGATAATCTGATTCATTTATTTGTTTATTTACTTTGAAGCACGGAATCTATGTAATTTTGCTGGACCTGACCGGAGGGGACAGAAAAAGATGGAAAATAGCAAAAAGAGCAAAAGGGAAAGAAGAAAGGAGACAAAAAGATCACAGACAGAAGGAAACGACCCTTCAATCTACACCAGGGGTCCGGGGATGTACGTCCAGAGGGAAGCAAACTTCCCTCTGGATGTTGAGCCTCTAGTGGCATTAGGCATCCCTGCTCCCCAGGAGGCCCCCCAGGGCAAGACAGGCCAGGAGAGGCCGCCCCCCACGACCGGGCCATTCAAGGACCACAGCCAGTGAGCCGTCACCGACCCCAGAAAGTACCCACCCTCCCACATCCCTAATGGGGAATGAGAGGATGGGGACCTGCACCACGGGAAACCACAAAGAACCTGCAACGACCAGTCACTCCCGGCCATTTCTCAACCCCCATAGTCCTCCACCTATACTAAGTGATGGAACTAAGCACAGGGGACCAGAGGGAATGAGATTCTGCTAAAAAGTTCATTAATGAGGCAGGCATTGTCTCACTACTGATGTGGTCATCTAAGAGATTCCTAAATTGCTGAATACACAGATTATTTTTGTTTTTCCAGTTTACAAGGATAGTTTTCTTTGCGATGCATAATGCTGTGCGTATCATGTGTGCAGAGTTAATTGCCATATTAATGTCACCCAAGTCACCTTGTAGACATAGTGCAGGGATTGCAGGAATATTACATTTAAACCATGATGACATGTCCACACATACCTGAAGCTGCGGACAGGTGTGCAGGACCACAAGGCATGGAGATAGTTGTCAGGTGTGTTTTCCTTGCAGTGTGGGCAGATGTTTGATTTTGACAGACCCATTCTGAACATCCTTTGTCCTTTATAATGAGTTTTATGCAGAATTTTGAATTGTAGCAGTTGCATATTTGAATTCTTAGTCATTTTAAAGGTGTTTAAATATATTTGTGACCATTTATCTTTATTAAAGTTACTGGATAAGTCACCCTCCCATTTTGAAGTTGGAAGACAGATTGAGCCTTCTAGTTTAGATAATAGTCTATATCAGTGGTTCTCAAACTTTTTACAGTATGTACCACATGAGAAAATATCGAGCTCACCAAGTACCACCATCATGAAAAACCTGAACATACAGTAGCAAACATATTAAGCTATAACATACATAGCTATTAGCTTTGGACAGTTCATGAAGGAACTGGGCTGCACGGTGGTGTGGTGGTTAGCACCACAGCCTCACAGCAAGAAGGTAGCTGGTTTGAATCTCAGCTGGAGGGGGAGGTTCGAACTTTGTGGCCTTTCTGTGTGGAGTCTGCATGTTCTCCCCGTGTATGCCTGGGTTCTCTCCAGGTTCTACAGCTTCCTCCCACCGTTGTGGTTGTTTGTCCCCTATGTGTTGGCCCTGCGATGGACAGGTAACCTGTCCAGGTGTACCTGCCTCTCACCGGTAATGCTGGAATAGGCTCCAGCTTACCCGCGACCCTTAATGTTTAATAATTTTATTAAAAAATATTTATGACTTTTGTACCACCAAGAGGGCTCTCGCGTACCACTGGTGGTACACGTACCACAGTTTGAGAACATAGGGTCTATATGTTTTCGATAATGGCTTTGGAACATTGAGATTCATGAATTCTGCCACCCTAATAGGTAGCTGTAAGTTTAATTGATTAATGGTATATTTTTTACATATAACAGATTTAAGCTGGTGATATTCTAAAAATTTTTTGCTACTGATTCCATATTGTGAAGTGAGAATATTAAATGACACGAAGTTTCCATTTGCTATTATATGTTCTAACTGTTTTATTCCTTTATCTTTCCATTGAGTAAAATTGATAAGCTTTTTGTTTTGCAGGATGTCAGGGTTGTTCCAGAGGGGTGTAAACTTACATGGAAAAAGTGAGGATTTGGTTATTTTTAGAAATTCCCACCAAGACACTAAAGAGGAACTGATATTAATGCTTTTAAAAGACTTATGTGTTTTGATGGTTGAGCTGATGAATGGCAGGTCAGAGATAAACAGATCCTCACACAATGCTTGCTCTACATCTAACCATGATTCATCCAGACTGCTAGGTTTAAGCCATTTGGAGATATACTGCAGCTTGTTAGCTAAGAAAAAGTGATTAAAGTTGGGTAGCTCCAATCCACCTCTATCTTTAGTCTGTTGTAAAGTTTTTAGACAGATACGTGATGGCTTGTTTTTCCATAAAAATTTAGTTATATGTGAGTCCAGTGCCTTAAACCAGCTGGAGGATAGTTTAGTGGGTATCATTGAAAACAGGTAGTTTACTTTAGATAGAACCATCATTTTAACTGTGGTAACCCTCCCCATGAGTGATATGGGTAAGCGCCTCCACCGAGAGAGATCATCCTCTATTGTTTTAAGTAGCTGGTCATAATTTAGCTTTCTTAGTTCTGATAACCTGGGGGAAATGTTTATGCCTAGATATCTAATGTTTCCAGACTATATTGTAGTATTGGGTGTGTTTTGTAGGTCACAGTTAATGGGCATAGGAATAGTCTTAGAGCTAAGAGCTCAGAGTAGTCTTGATGAGAATGTCTTAATAAGTGTGATTGTCTGGAGGAGAGATGTCAGTGAGTTCTGGAGGAAAAGTAATACATCATCAGCATAAAGACTTATCTTATGTTCTATATTTTTGGCATGGATTCCTTTAATCTCTTTATTTTGTCTTATGGCAGCAGCTAGGGGTTCAATAAAAATAGCAAAGAGTGATGGAGTAAGTGGGCAGCCCTGTCTGGTTCCTCTCTGCAAACAGAAGCTTGGAGAAGTTTGATCATTGGTCTTCACACATGCATTTGGGTTGTTATATAATATTTTTATCCAATCTGTAAAAATTTCCAGTTTACTCGGCCAAATGCTTTTTCTGCGTCTAAAGAAATGACTGTGGATTCCAGATTATGTAGAGTAGAATAATCTATGATGTTAATTAATGTACGCATGTTAGCGCACATACATCCCTGTCTAGCGCACATACATCCCTGTCACAACCAGCTGGCAGATACACATGCACGTGGAGAAGCAATGGGATGCACGCACACAGGCTTCAGTAATATGAATATAGCCCTCATCTCTGTGGTTGGTTCATGAACGAACTCACATTCATCACTTGGAATGTGCGTGGAGCTGGCTCAAGGCAAGGCTGGCACAAATTTTTAATCGTTTGCAAGAAATGAAAGCAGATATAATATTACTCCAAGAGATTCATTTATCAAATTCAACAATAAATCTTCTCTCAACAACCCAGTTTTCACACGTGTATTCAGCTTGTTATAATTCTAGGCAGAGAGGAGTTGCAACTCTTATTAATAGAAGGTTAAATTTTGACATAGATATTACAATCATAGATCCAGAAGGCAGAGTTATAGTAGTTACATTATCTATTAAAAATGTTAAGTTATGTATTGCAAATATATATGGTCCAAATGTTGATGATTCCTCCTTCTTTTACTCCCTCCTCATCTCACTATATGGTCACTCAGATAACACATTAATTATAGGCGGTGATTTTAACATTATACTGGAAAAACATAGTACCACAGGAGCTCATCGAGTCTGGAAATCCTCAGAAACTGTAAAACAGTACATGAAGGATTTTGGTCTCTGTGATGCTTGGCGCTCTCACCATCCCACACTAAGAGAATAGACCTTCTTCTTTTCAGTTCACCATTCCTATTCTAGATTAGATTATTTCTTAACTAGCAGCTCGCTGATGAATGATATGTCAGAAATCAGAATCCATCCCATTAGCATTAGTGATCACGCACCAGTATCATTCACTCTGAGAAGTAAGAGCAATAAACCAGCAACTAGAAACTGGAGATTTAATACGTCATTACTTAAAGATCCTGAGTTTGTCAGCTACTTTAAAAGAGAATGGTCCTTATATCTAGAAAATAACGACTTGCCAGAAACTTCAGCATGTGTTCTTTGGGAAGCAGGGAAAGCAGTAATGAGAGGGAAAATAATTTCCTTCTCTTCTCATAAGAAAAAGAAGGAAACTTTGAGAATTTCAGAGTTAGAACTCAGAATTAAATCCTTAGAGGGCGCTTACCATGTCTCCCCAGAAGAACACATCCTAAGTGGTATAAGGAAAGCTAAAGTTGAACTTAAATAAATAATAGATAAAAAGACGCAATTCTTGGTGCAAACACTTGGTTTGGAGAACTAAGCATGGCAACAAATCTGGAAGGTTCCTGGCTAATCAGCTAAAAACAAACAAGGAGAAATCAACCATCTCCTCTGTCAGAGATCCAGAAGGAAACATCAGCCACGACCCTGACAAGATAAATAACACTTTCAAAGAATTCTATAAAACATTATATACATCACAACTAACTACAACAGATGACAATATTGATGAATTTCTTAGTAACATCAGTCTTCCAAAATTAAAACTTAAAAATAAAATGGTCTTGTATTCCCCCCTTTCAGTCGGTGAACTCCATGAAGCTCTCCAGCATATGCCCAACAATAAAGCTTCAGGTCCAGCTGGTTACCCAGCAGAATTCTACAAAGAATTCTGGACAATGCTGGCACCCACTTTCTACAATATGATATTAGAAATAAAGGAAAAACAAAAAATACCTTTAAATATGAACCTAGCCAATATTACTTTTATTATTATTACTGCTATTAAAACCAGGTAAAGACCCAACACTTCCATCCAGTTACCGTCCAATTTCAATAATAAATGTAGATCTCAAAATAATTAGCAAAGCTTTGGCCAGAAAAATAGAAAAAATAACCCCTCTAATAATACATCCTGACCAAACAGGCTTTATTAAAGGTAGACATTCCTCTACTAACATGCGTAGGGCTAGGTTTTAAAAAAAATGATACTTAAACTTGGAGATCAATTTTTGTATATGTTTCCTTTGCTGGTGACGATAACCGTACTCTCGCACTACTTACCAATGCTCAGTGAGATCTAGTGTGAGTGGGCTTTGAGAACAATCATGGTGGGACAAGGCAATACAGCACAACACAACCATTGAAAGCAGCACCTTCAAATTTAAAGGCAGATGTGTGGCTTTATTTGACTTTACTTTATACACCCTGTGACAATAGGACAGAGGAGCTAGACAAAACCAAAGCTGTCTGTAAGCTTTGTACCATAAAGGCTAACTATTGTGGAAATACCACCAACCTCAGAAACCATATAACGAGGCATCACCCCTTGGCACAGCCTAAAGCAAGTGTCCAAAAGCAAAGGCAACTGGAAAAGGCGTTTGAGTGCAAAATGCCTTTAAGCTTGTGCTTGTGCCGTGGAGTTAATATATTGCACTTAAGGTGTAGAGTTTTTTCACTTAACTTTGATATAGTCAATTTTGTTAACTGAAATATTTATGCAACACTACTGTATTAGGCTTTTAATGTATTGGTTATTTTCATAAATAAAAGTTACAGTAATGTGACATGTCACTGCTTGTGGACATTTTTCAATGTAAGCTTGAGTATTTTGAAAATATATATACACAGTTGAAACCTTGACTTATTGTTTTTTAAACAAAAGTTATGAGAATGTAACACAGCCACAAAGCAGAAGGGGTCTTAACACTTTGATATTCAAGAAAAATGTGTTGTTACATTAATTTCTGTAATTAAATCAACATAGAAGAAAATTTAATTGAATCAGTTTTTTTGTTAAAAATATGTCTTACAATCATATATGACATAAGTCTTTACCTTTCATTACACATACCTGACTAAATTTTAATCTTTATTAACTCATGGGTCCAGGAGTCTCCCGGTTCTTTGAAGGCTTCCAATGCTTTCGCTGTTCCTTGTGCAGGCCACAATACACCACCCAACATGATGGTATTACTTAATCCATTTCCATGGTCTCCTCTCTCCACACTGCTCTGGTCCACGCTGTTTTGGTCTATAGGAAAAATACAAGCTATAAAACTTTAAACAATGCTATCCAATAGTTAAAGTGAATAACCATCATTTCATTACAACTAAAAACTTCTAACATTAAATGACTTACAGCTATTAGTAGTCTAACTCTGGCACTTATTCTAGGTTGGTTAAGTTCTTTCAATGCCATGAAGCAATGGTATAAATACATAGCCACTTCTGTATGGTAGACAAACAAAAGTGGCAGTACAGCAAAATCAGTTTTTGTCACGAGTGGAGTGAGGACCCAAGGAAGAGAGCAAATGACAGGAAAGCAGTGAGTACTTTATTGTGTAGCTGAAGATGGCAGGTGGGATGGGTTCCATGTCAGACGAGGTGGGAAGTGGGCAGACAGAATCCTCGTAAGGCAGCCATGGTTTCCAAGCAGGATACTTAAGAGAGAGCATTAGACATAAGCAAATGACCTTAGACATGAATGTGTTAGCGGCCGGTATACTACAAGATGTAGCAACGATCCTGTCAAGAATGGGGGTGGAAGTGAGGACCCACATGCAGACAGTCAAGCAGGAGGCAGAATGATGCTGTTGACCAAGGTTTATTCTGAACTCAAAACAGGAACTGAGACATGACATGGATGAACACAATAAGGATCTGACAAGGAGTAACTGAAAACCCAGGACTTAAATACACAGACTGATAAATTAAACACAGGTGACGTGCATAAGTAATCAGACAAGGTGCACTACACTGAAAGAAATTCAGAGTGGTATTTACTTAGAAAAAGTTCGGTAACATTTACCACACAGAATCTCTTAGTAAAATTTACTTAAGATATTTTCAAGTAACTTCTACTAGCAGTTAAGAATTGCTCTTATCAGAATATTTAGGTAAACTTCATTTTTGTTTTTCTGTCCGTCACTGGAGTTTACTTGCATCATTAGAGTAAATATTACTGGAGTTTACTTGCATCATTAGAGTAAATATTACTGGAATTTACTTGCATCATTAGAGTAAATATTACTTGGAAGACATGTTCACTTAATTACAAATCTCTCCTCAAGATTCATAGATTTTCATGCATTTTTAACTTGCTATTCTACTTTTTAAAAAAATAGATTTACATGATATTTTAACTACCTTTAACGTGAAATAAAACATGAAAAATATAGTCTTTAAACAACACCACCTTTATTCTTTCTGGTGCCTGACAGATAAAACCTTTAAAATGACAGGAAAACAGTGAAATTATCTCATTTAAATGATATTTTCCATATTTACGTGCCTCAAAAAAATAAATAAATAAAAAAAACTCAAAAGACCTTTCACAGGTTTCAAAGGATGGTTACATAAAACATAGTGTGTGAGCTCCAATATTACCACTTCCAAAGGCTTCAAAAAACAACCAGTTATCTTTAGAAAAAAATGCACTAAAGTTTTTTTCTGTTTTGTTAAACAGACTTAAGGCACCATTATCAAAACAGTCAAAACAATATACAAAATGCAATTGTGCAGTGTGCTTAGCAAAAAGAACACAGACCCTGTTAAACAAATCTTTAACAACTTCACCTTGCTAGCCACAATAAAACAGAATCATCTCTGACCTTCAATGTATACAGAAGATACAGAATACAGAACAACAAATGATCAGAGATTGTTGTGTACAAACTCACGCTAGAAGTTTGTTGTGCAAAGCCTGGACTTTGGGAGACATTTTCAAGCAATCAAGCTTGAAAAGGAGCTTCTGAAACACCTCAAACGTGTATCTTAACTTTGTTGGGTAACTTAAGTTCATTGCATAGATAAGGCCCATGAGCAGAAGGCAAGCCTTTGCAACAGATTTGCAATCAGTAAGAACCTCAGTTCCCTCAATGATTACTGAGACATCTGCTGGTGTGAGACATTCCTGCGTTGCACCTGAACAGATGACACAGATCTTAATGAAATGCTCCGCAAAGTCCACCTTGACTGCTTCTTTGCTGACATCCTGTCAAAACACACAAGTGAGAGTTTATTTAGAGTGGGCATTTCAATCAGTCATCACATACATTCATATAACAGAAGTGAAACTCCCAATAAGACATTTACTAAAAATGATAAAAGAAACATCTGTTGTGATGCACAAGCAAAGTAGTTCAATATTTCTTGAAGCAGTAAACTGTGGTGGATTGTTCCACAAGGAGGAAAAACAGACCCTTCCACTGGAGTTGTTCATCGTTGCAGAAATGCATTTTGACCACTTGTCAGTTTGGGTTTTGAGACATATTTATGTAAACATATTATGGGGGAATTAAGTACAATCAATATTTTATATTTTTTACAGTAATCAGAATTTACCTGGTAGTCTTTTATGAGTTCCTCTGTAGATTCTCCAAGAAACTCCATCAGACACCGGATAATGGAATCTCGTCTGCTTTCTACTTGTTCCTGTTCAAAATGACAATTGCATTATTGTGAAATAATCCAAATTATTATAAACATATGTATACATTCAAATTTTAATTTCAATGAACTAGGTCTGTTTTGGTAGTAACTCATATTACCCTCATGTTTGCAAATTAAAAGAATGCTATGTGTTAACAATTTTATTATCTTAAAATATGCACTAGGACAAAAAACAAACAAACAAACAAAAAAAAAATAAATAAAAATAATAATAGCAGTTAAATGAGAAGACAAGAAGCCGATTACTTTCCTGACCGGTAATTCACCTGTAATGGCCAGATTATAGTCTACACACACTGACCAAATACATTAAACGTTACCTGACAGAATGAAACCAGCGAGGGTCTGATTTTTGTTCCTATAACACCACCTTTTGCTGCAAATATCGTCTGCAGTTTTGGGGGGTAGAAGTCTAGCTGAGACAAAAACGTTTGCTCAAGGTGGACAGTTGTTATCCTTCTAAACTCCTCTTTGATCTGAAACAAAAGGTTAAGAAAACAATACTTGTAGTCTGAAAGATGCACACCTCTCCCACACACACAGCTCAATTTACCTGAGATTCGGAGAATAAAGTGGGCCACCTTTCCATGAGGGCAGTGACTGCAGAGCATTGGTTGACAACTTCTAGTCTTCGATAGGAGAAAGATTTCTCCATTTTCTTTCCAATGACTCTATCATTGTTTTTCTTTGTTGCTTCCTTCAGCAAGTCTTGCCTTTCCTGTTCTAGGGTGTCCACTGTCTCTCCAATTGGCAATGGTGGCAGGTAGTTCACTTCGGCTTTCTTGGGCCCTTTGATTCCTTTGTTTGAGCCCTTTTCATTTGAATTCAGTCTTTTCCATGCGTTTATCTCAAGCTCTGGACAGGCAAGTTGGCGGCATCTAAGTTTTGCCCTGTAATTTCCCATTTTGTATTTAATCCTTTGCTGCCAACCATATAATCCGTTAAAAGAACCAGGTTCTTTAAGATATGGGTATTTTTCTATCAGTGCTTCAACAACAGCTAAAACTTGGATACCTGTGGGGTATGCAGTGTACCGAAATATTTCTTCTGCTAGTTTTTCAAGTACATTACTTATCAATCTTGGAATGTTCAACAAGGTGCCATCCTTTTTGTAGGCCAGATTTCCTGCCTCCAGCATAAGGTCCACATCGTAGGAAAAAGCAGGTACTTGAATTATTTCTGGCCATGGCTGAGAACAGCCACATGTTTCACTTTCATCAGAAGGAGAAAGGATAATGGTGTCATGGGATCCAGATGAAATGCTGGAGGTACATTCATAAGTTTGTTCTGTTATGGAGTGGCCAACATCTGTTACTTCCACAGTAGAGAGATTTAGTATGACTGGAGCCTGAGGTTGTACAATCTTCAGTGTTCCCTTGTCTACTACTTCCTCAATGGAGCTTAAAGTAAAAAACTGGCCTCCAAAATCTGTGTCTTCGTACATTACTGTAAATTCCCCTCCAATACAAAAAGTCTGTCCAATGATAGCCAGCAATTCCTGGAGTGTATCAGGTATACCTGATGGTAGAATCAATTTGCGGATATCATTTTCTTCCAAAATAATCCGGAGTTTTGCTGGAGTAGCCATCTTGGTGGAATCTGCATTCAAACACAGATAAAGATTGAAACACATACATCGAAGTACTGCAACAACTTGTATACTCGTGTTGACACCTAGAAGGAAAGGCAAATATGGTGTTTCAAAGTTGTAAGTCGTCTTCCTGCTAGAACATATGGACTCAGGGGATAAAAATCTGCAAGCTCTCTGTGCTCGAGTATTTGCACATTGCCAGTGTTCTCCAACTCATAGCTCCGAAGGTGCTCATTGTACCATGTGTTTTGAAGACTTACAACAAAGACTGGTTTGTCATGAATCAGCATTATCTGCAACACCTCTGCAAAGTCAGGCAGCCCTGTGGTAGACCCATAACACAACAACATTCCAGTTGCATAAGTAGTGCCCAAATAGCAGACACTGGTGGCAACATGTACTTTAGTGACAGTTGGAAATCTATGCTTGATTGAGTCTCTTATGGTATCCTTCAGTACATCCAAAGAGACTTCAGTTGTTTTGGTGACTGAGAGGGAGCAAGATGTGACTGCATTTAAGTCATTGAGATGGTATGCAACCATCAACTGGTGCTTGTTTGCAAGTGACAGCAAAATATTCCTGAAGCATCCCGTTTGCCTGACCACTCTTTTAAAGAAACTGTGTTTTGCTTCAAATCGCATTGTCCACAGGGCAACCAGAGGTCCAAATTCCTGAATGAGCCAAGGATAATGCTTGAGAAAGTGATGGTTGGGAAGGACTCTCTGTTGTGGAAATGCTTCAAGGAATCTCCACCGATGCTCAGAAATTAAACTGTCAAGATAACAGATGCTTTGTTCTGTATGGATGGGGGACATCACAAGGTCCACAATGTCTTTCAGTGTCATCAGTATTTTTTCCACACTGGTTCATCTTCAGGTACTTTTAAACCTATTATCAGAGGCAACAGACGAAGTAAACACCAGTTCTCATGTGCATTGCCTCCAACTGACTTTCGTGTGGCAAAGTTAGCTGGGACAGGATGAGGACAGTCATCGCTCCATCTAAATGGGAAGTGTTGAATGGAGTCATTGAGTTTGTTGAGAGAAAAATATTTCTTCTTGATCAAGACATCAAATGATAATGCCAACTCCAGTGGAATAATTCCCTCAAGAAGGTCATGTAAAACATCAGGTGGGTAACCAGATGTCACATGGAAATGGTCAAGTTTTTCAGAGAGTGCACAGAGTTGTTTCACGCCATAGCAAGGACTGTGACTGAAACTAGACAAAGCTGTCTGAACATGCAGTTCATGCTGCTCTTTAGTTCTCTGCTGGAATACTCCAGATCTTACCTCTTTAGACTGAAACTCACTGTGATGCCCAAGACAAAAGCGACAGATGTAAGACTGTGTAAAGTTTTCAATAAACCCTGCCAAGGAATGGGCTCCCAAATTGTCAGCCACAACACTCACCACAGTTGCTTTTATCACTTTTCCACAACCTGGAACAAAAACACCATCCTTTTCCAGGGTTTTCAGGTCAGTTAACAAAGGCTCTAAGATTTTCTTGTATCCAAATTGCTTGGTGTCGGTTGCTTTACACAAAACGGCTAAATAAATGGATGCTAGTGTTGATTGTGACTGGACTGGAATGTCCCCCAGCATCCAATATACAGCTGTAACTTTGTGCTTTTTGCGAGATGTCCCAAGTGGATTACACACCTCAAAGTCATCAATGTACAGAATGATGCTAAATCTGTCCTCTTCAGAGAAAAAAACATTTTTTCTATAGTGGGACCCATCATGAAAATAGTGGTATTGAGTCCTTTCAGAATTTCTTTCACAACTCTGGACTTTTTCCCAGATTGTCCTATTGTTTAAAACCTGTAACAAGGACTGCAATATTGGTACATACTGAAATGTCCTCCCTTCTCTCTTGTCAAGTATGTACTCCTCTGGCTCAACAACAGAAAAATGTTTTTTCATAAATTGCCTTCTCTTGTAGGAAGAAGCAAAAGGTCCATCTGTCCTAAGAGCTGAACTTACAGGGTGCAACTGACAGATATTTTTGACCAAGTCAGAGATTAAAGCTGAATCCAAATCACACTTATGATTCTTCAAAGTGGACTCAACAAGATCTTGAAGAACTGGGCTAGATGCAGTGGCTATCATGAACTGAAGCTCATCCACAAGTTCATTAATACATCTGTTTGGCACATTGAAAATGCTTTCTAGTTTTAAGAAAATGAGGCCAAACCTTTTTTCTATGGCTTGAGACAAATTCTCTGGTTGGTTATCAAAAGGCTCAGGATTATTCTCAGCAAATGATGGCTCCTCCTGAGTAAGCGTGTGACTTGGGTATTGCTTCAGAAGCTCATCTTTAAAGTCTTTATTCCCATGAGAAGAATGTTTCCTGTGTCGATGAGTTGCAAAGGCTGAATATATGTTTGTAGTGAAGTTGCAGTTTTTAAAAACACATTCGACTACTTCAAATCTCCTCAAATGATTTCCCAGGTGTTCAAAATATTGGCTCTCTGAGTGGAAATAACTAGAACTGCACAGCCCACAGCTAAAAGAAAGAACTTCCTTTGGTGAGGCTGACTCCACATGGTGTCGTGATAAATGGGTCCGAAGAGCAACAAAGGTTTTAAAAGAACAAGGGCAATCCATGTAGAGACAAGGTTTGACGCGCTGCGACCACAATGACCATGTTTTAACCTGTAGTGTCCTAACAAGCTTAGCCTTTTCTCAGACTCAAATGTACATATTTTACATGTCAACTTCATCTTGTGAAACCTAAAAAAAAGTCAATGCATACATTTAATCTGTAAATCCTTAAAAGCTTATAATAATGCTAAGGTGAATAGCTTACCTTGCAGTGGCCGTTGAAACTGAACTGCTGTATGATTCAATTTCTATCACTAACCTGTGAAACATACAGAAATAAGTATAAAAAATATATATATAGCAATCACCAAACTATTACTACCCCCATAAATTCAGTAACATGATGGTTTTTTTGGGCTGCAATCTGTAGTGACACCCTCAGTTCTTTTTGGTCTGTTTAAGTAACAGTACACAAACTGAAAATTCATTGCATGTACTTAGTAGCAACAGGTGTCAACATAAAGGAAATGACTGATTTTTCAATTTGATCAGCTAGTTTCAACACCTCCTCAATGGTGCCTTGCTTTGTTGATATTAAACAACCCTTGCTTAAAACTGCAGAACCTAAAAAAACAATACCAAATGTCAAATCAAAGGTTGCATTTAAATAATTAATAAGGGACAAAATATGACTGAAATACATGTATGCATGTACAACTGTATATTACATACCGTGCCAAGAAAACTGTACTGTAGTGTTTTTGAAGCTCAATCCTATGTGTAGGAAAATCCAGGTATCATACTGATATAAGTTAATGTACAGATAAACTTCCCACAAAGTCACAAACCTTGCAGGAGTCTTCTTCCACCACTTCTCGGAGCTACAATAAAACTTTACAACTAAGATGAGGGATGCTGGGTGCCCACATTACACACCGATAACTACAAAGAAACAGAAATAAAAATCAGAAGACTCCACTCTAACTCCACACTACTGTTTCTGTTCTAAGACCACAAAATACTCAAACAAGTACATCTGCACAATTGCTCACTGTAAAAGATATACAGGACAAAACTGTGTTGTTGACGTGTCTATTGGGCAATATGTGGGTTTTCTCCCCCCCTGTATTAAACACGAAGGTGCGTGGTTTCTGTCTCCAAGTAGCCTGGTAGCAGCGTTTACAATTTGCTGCTGCTCTACTTGGCGCACTCAGGAGTTTCACTCAGATTAGCACAAACACGCATGGATGAGCACACTCTGACCATCGGACAGAGTGCTTGTCCGAAAATATGATGAGATGACATGCTACTTAAATACACTAGATTCTACTGACAAGATAAGCTTAGCTGGTGGTGTCAGAGTTGCTCTGACAGACGCAAAAAAAATCTACGGGACAGTGATTTAAAATGCAAAATTGGCCTATAAGTAATGACATGCTTCGTTGTCTTACAACAGAAAATAAATCGGAATTCGGCTGCATTGTGTTAGAAACGGGTGTACAGGACTGGCACTAGACGGCGTACACTGACACTCCCTACCGCTAATTCTCAACATGACCGCGACAGTGGTGTGTGGCAGGCTCAGTGTATCATTAGCTAGCTAGCTAAAAGGATAGATTGTCAGCGTTAGCTGGCAAAGTCCACAGAAAACAACAACAGTGTCACTGACCGACAAGCAAACTGTTAACAAAGCACACGAACATACTCACATGAATTGGTGGGACATTCACCGAAGCAAACCGTTCCAATTCGTCTCTTCTTGTCCTTCAGTTAGATTCAGTTTTCTACGGCTCCTTTTCATGCGCCTCTCCTCCAGAACACGAAGCCCTGATCCTGTCGTGACCTGTTCCAAAGGTTCCAACTTTGCGCGCACATTTTCTTGTGATGTCGTTCACAAGCTGAATTATAGGGCCCAAGTACATTTTACTCGCTTTTATCAGACGGAACAATTAATGGTTTACTTTAGTTAATTCTACAGCGTGCTATGGTTCAAATTTACATAGAAAAACGGAGATACAAATTTACATATGTGGCAAGCTTGGGAGAGTACGTAGATAATATTTTAAAATTGCGACCCTGGGACTTTCACCCGGGGAATAATAACAGAACTCCAACAAGGCAACCAGGTCCATTATACTAATGAGGCGGGAGACAAGCGTCCAATCAATTAAACAATCTTTATTTAAAACCAACAAAACAAAACCCACGATACAAAAATAAAAGATGGCTGAGGCTTACCAGGAGATAGGTGGGCTAAATGAGGTGAGGGGATCCAAACAAAGGCCACCCCAGGCACACGTGCAAGACAAACACACTTCACACCGTACTTCAGTCCCACAGCACAGGCAAACGTGATCAGCATGCAGATGAGGGGAGGATTAGACTAAACCGGGGACCCGCACCGCAGAGGCACCACCACTCCAAGCTCTCCGACCACTAAAATAAAAATAAATACAAGTGTTAGAAGCAGTGGAGATAAACACAATAAAAAAGGGGACAACAGATAAACAAAATAAAACTGCCGTAACATAAAACATATGCACTAGAGGCCAGCCATCAACCAAGTCCTCGATACAGACCGCGTCCCGGGCCTCTAGTGGAGCGGCAGGGCATAAAAGTGTCCCAAAACAATTAAAAGAAAAAGAGTCAATGTTAAAACAATTAAAACAAATAAAACAAAGCAAAGCAAAGCAGCAGCAATTAGGACGCCAATCTGTAGGTGTGGGAACGACTGTAGATCCTCCAGCACCACTCACCTCATACTGCCACACATACAAACACAAAGTTACACATTGATCAAAAGGGACATTTTGGAGTAAAAATAGTGTAAGAAGAATTTCTAGTAGAAATTACACATAAGGAAGAAATAATATTTACAGGGCCAAAGAGTAATTTTTTTCAGTGTAACGAAAGGAAACCAAAGAAACAAAATGAAGCCCAAACCAGGAACAAAAACTAGAAACATGATTTAAAGTCTTGCAGGAATAATTACAAATTTTGAGCGGGCTTCAGTCTGTAAGGCGGTGTTTAGTGGAAGGTAAGAACGTTTTGTTCTGGCCTATTTTTAGCTATATTAAATAAACATCAGACACAGCCTTTCAACAATTGTAAATTATTGGCTCTACAGTACTAGCTTTCATGATGGAGATGATGGAAAATGTGTAGTGTTGTACTTGTTGGTTAAGAATATGATAATCACTGACCTCTTGATTAACTATCATAAAAATGCCATTTGCTGTAACTTATGCTGTGCATTTTATTTAGTTGTTTATTTTTAGGGAAATGACATTGGTAAGAATTCTACTTCAGAAGACAGCACAAGGGGGTAAATCCTTGATAAGATGGATGCAGTCAGAGAGATTGTTGGCCTGGAAGAAACAATGCCCAGTGTACAACATCAGATTGAAATTTAAAAGAACTAGCACTACCAAAGATGGTAAGTTTGGTAGTGCAAAAAAACAACAAAAAAAAAAAAAATTGATTATTGGATACTAATCAATTCTAAAAGTTAGTATAGAGTTAGATATTAATTAGCACGGGTATTGATAATTAAATGCCACTTTAGTGTCTGGTGGGTCAAGAAAAGAAAAAATAAATAAATAAAATAAAATCGTCTCTATCCATTTTAAACAGGCACTACAGTGGGCAGCCCAGTCCGTACAGCATCTCCTTGGAGGACCCATTGTTTACTGTGTTGCCAACTTAGCAACGTGTTGCGATAATTAGCAATTTTTTAAGACCTCTCTAGTGACACCTAAATAATAAAAAATTAAATAAAAAATATACTGATAATAAAACAAGGGTAACGACACATTTAGACACTTTTTCTGGTGTTATTAGAGCTTTTGACACTGACAAGAAAAAGTCTCATTTACTCTTCTCAATAAGTTGCGGGAGCTACCGCAGGTCCCTCCCATGTCCAGAAACTTCACAGAAGCGTTGCATTGCAGTAGCCCAGCTTTGAGCTGCAGGAAGAGACTGCTCCACAACCAGGCTGAAAATGAAATGCGTGTAGAACTGGCTTATCACGCCCTGGCTTACAATCGGATATTATTGCCTTTTAATGTAGACAAAATTATTTAAAAACTAATCTGTTTAAATGTTTTTTTTAAGTAAATAATCTAGTTTATTTTTTGTACCGTAGTGAGTGCAGTAACAGTCTGACAACACTGTTCGAGACTATGAAGACTCTTTCTCTGCACAAAACCAATAGATCTTTAAAATAATGTCTTTATTTTACATTAATGCTAGGGATGGGATTTATGGCTCTTTGAAGGGAGCCGGATCTTGAGGAGCCGTTCCTTTCAAAGAGCCATTCAAAAGACTGGCTCGTTCTCATAATATCTTACAAAAAAAGAATGAAAAACAATCCAAATATGTACCTATATAAAATCTACTTTACATTATTAAATAATTATAGGAAAAATATAGATAAAAAAGGATAAACTTGAGCAGTCAGTGCCAATTCTAGTAAAGGTTTTGGATAGAACTCACAGTATTTGTTTCCAAACAATACTCTCTGCCCATAGATGCTTCACATGAATGGAGCGTGTTGGACATCCAACTTCTATGATGTCACATGTTATTTATTTTATTTTCATTTTACTCAACTGTACTACTTCTTATTTACTTATTTATTCATTAATTTATTCATTTAGTCATTTTTAGCTGAAGGGGGGGGGGGCTTGGTGTGTGTGTGTATACGTGTGTGCGTGTGACTGTGTGAAAGATTTCATTGAGTGTTTTTATTCTTATGTTTTTAATCATGTAAAGAACTTTGTGTTGCCTATGGCAGGAAAAGCGCTTTATAAATAAAGTTTGATTTGATTTGATGAAGGCAGTGTCAAAAATTTGTATATAAAAAGAATGACTCACAAATGAACGGCTCACAGCTGTGAATCGGTTCCCATCATTCATTTAAAAGAGTCGTTCAAAAGAATCGATTCGTTCATGAACGTCACATCTCTAATGCCTTTTCTTATATTTATTAATATAAGTTTGTGGTATTGTTTTGATTGTGTTATTTTTGTGGTGTTCTGACTTTGATTTAAAAAAAAAGAAGGAATACATTTTCCCCCTTTATAGTATTGAAAATAGTATTGAGTATTAAGCACCACCCTTTGTATTGGTATCAAGTTTGAAATTTTAGTATTGTGACAACCCTGGTAAGAAGTAAATACAATATCAAACACTATGCATTTTGTTTATTACAAACATTAAGACCAAATAACATGAAGAAGTTACTTGATGAGATAAGATACAGTAAGATATACCATTGTTATAACCTCTGTGGTGCAATTCTAGTGCAAAGAAAAGGTTTCCTGTATTGAAAAGAGAGTTTTTATTTCAAAGCTATGTTACATTTCTCGGGAGCTGCAAAACCTGAATGAAATTAATGGGTTATTCTGAAGAAGTTGACAAGAAGCTTTTGGATCCATTTGATTTTATTCAGGTGTGTTGAAGCAAGAAAATAACTAAAACCTGCAGGATAGTGGCCCTAAAGGACCTGATTTTGACCCCCCTGTCTTAAACCCTAGGGTTTTGGAGGTGTAATTCGCTTGAACAGACCTACCCAAATTAAATCAACAATAACTGTAATTTTCAGGTCAGTATACATAACCTTGGTCTCAATGGAGACTCTCCATTTGGCCACTTGGATACTCAAACTGTGCCAAATGGTTTTTTTTTTAACTTATTGGAAGAAAATATGCCTACAAAACACCACTATAGGAGGCTGTGTGCATACAGTCCACCATTTGGCCCATACACAATATAAAATGAATAAAAAGATAATGAGCTGTAACCTTTTTTTCCAGTTGAAACATATTTATTTCAATAGTGCACTATATAAACTGTCAAAAATAGAAAAAAAGAAACACAAAAGCAACGTGCAAAATGTAGTAGCAAAACACAGTGAAGAAAACTATGTACATTCAGTATAAAAATGAGAAATATATCAGACAAAATATCCAAATCCCCTTTACATTATGTAATACGTGTGTAATAAGCATAAAAATTGTTCAATTTTCATAAAGTAAATAACGTATGTAAATAAAGAGCAAAAAAAAGAACTGTTCTGTTCAAAATAAAATCTCTCAAATATAATAATGTAATAAATAATGTAATGTAACAAAAAACAAGCAGTGTGCAACAAGTGAACACAAAATATGTGCCTTATCAGTGCACAAAAACTGCAGACTAAAGTAAAATAAAGAACAGAATCAATCTGAAGAGTTTTACGTTTTTAGGTGGAAGTCCCTAAAACAGTTCCTTCCTGGGGTGAGACAAAGTGGTACATTACATTTGCTGCAATACAGTGGTGTTTTCACCTTTCTCCCCTGGGCCTTGCACTCCACACAGACTCTTCAAGCTTCACCAGCTCTTTCTCCAAAGTACATTGGCAGGCAGGTGGTGCTGAGGGTAGACTGGGGGGCAGAAGCAGCATCTATTGCATTTAGCCTCCTCCACTAGCTCCTTCATTAGGATTTCTCTAAATCTTTTCTGTTTTATGGGAGTGTCACCCTACAAATGGCCAACTGCTTGAAAAGGAATAAAGCGTTTACAATTGCGATGTCCAGAAAATGGTAAAAAAAAATGTCTTATACCATTTCATTGTCTTTCTATGTACAGAGTAGTACTGGATGAGGGCATCTGGCCCACGCCACCCATGTACTTATTATAATCCCTCACAGCATCAGGAATATCAATGTTCTTGATGTGCCACTGTCCAGCCTCCTTCACCCTCCTTTGTATTGTGTGCCCAGTAAAAGCCTTGTGTAAAGAGCTGCACACAGTTACCTCCTTAGTGTCTTTCCATTTGACAAAGAGGAGGTTGTCCTTTCATAACCACCTCGTGTCTCCCCTCTCAACCTTCTTTGGTAAGTCATTTACATTTGTTTTGGGAAATCCAATGCGTGTCTGTCTTATGGAGCCGCAGGCCAGTGTGTTGTGGGCAGACAGCTGGAATAAAAGTTAACCACATATAAATGGTAACCTTCTCCTAGCTGCTTGAAGTTCATCAACTCCATTACAGAGGTGCAACTGAGGCCCTGGCCCTGAACATTTTCTGTTTTGCCTTGGTATACAAAGAAGTTCCAAGTGTCACCAGTTTGGGAATCTGCTAACATAACAGTTTGTATCCAAACCTGATCAGCTTGTCGTTCAGGAACTGCCTGAAACCAATTCTGGCTTTACTAGCCACCATCCTCTCATCAATTGTAATTTCCCTCCCTTGTTGACAAAGGGAATTACAGGCATGAATAATAATGTCATTAGACAGGGCCTTTATTTTGACAAGTCTGTCACAGGCTGATGTTCCCTTTCTTTTTTTGTTCTCTTCATCTTCAGTTATACTGCACAGATGTAGAGACCAAAAAATGGACTCAAACATGTCCCTGGTCATATGGCTCCTCGGAAAACAAAAGTTATATGGCCACTCTCTACGCCACATGTCAGATCTGGCATGCACCGGTACCATACCCAAAAAATGATAACTGCCAAGTATACATGCACTTCTTTTTCTGAGAGGGGAAACCAAGGAAATTTCTTCCCTGCTGCTTTTCTTTTCTCTGCATTGGTGTTTGTGTTGTTCACTATGTTGTGCAGTGAACTGTAGCTAAAGAAAAGCTTGAGGGGTGACCACGTCGCTGTAGTGTCAATTCTAGGCCCTACCGGATTTTTGGGTTGAAATTTGAGGGATGGCGGCTCCACATCTGGCTCCTCTGCATTATGCCACCTCTCCAGCACATCGTCAGATCTGGAAGCAGCCAGTGTTGGACCTGTACTTGCAGCTCCACGCAGCTTGTCTGCCAGGTCATCTTACGTTGTGTCGATGGCCCAGGGATGGGGGATGGAGACCTTGAATATGACCTTTGTATTGATAATGAGACTGAGGATCCACATGAACAATGTATAACAGGCCTTGAGGTTGATGCGCATGTCTAGCTTTGCCGTCCAGCTGGAATAAACTCCTCTTCACTATGGAAACAAAGAACATAGTAAGGAGACAATTTACATTGGTTCATGAAAATAGCTTACTAAATCTACTGCCCAATAACTTAAAAACACACTTCTAAAATGTGCTGCTATTTGAATAAAAAAGTTCAATGCACAAACTTTCAAGAAGGAGATTCCGCTTGAGGCTAGGTGGCTGCTGTACTTGAGTGCTTGGACACAGCAGGGGTCTCCTCTTTGTCACTAGCTTCTTTGCTAGAATAAAATCAAAATGTAAAAAAAAAGATATACAATTACTGTACTATAATCATATAATGATAGGGTATGATAAAATAAACATAGAATTAAATATAGAAACAGTCATAACTGGCCTCTTTTTGCATGTACACCATCTCAAGATGTAAAATAACAAAGCTACAAGATAACTAATATATTATTATTACATAAGATATAAGATAACTATTATTATATAAGATATTTGATAACTAATATAGTATTATGTAAGATAAGATATATGATAACTAATATATATGATAGGGTATGATAAAATAAACATAGAATTAAATATAGAAACAGTCATAACTGGCCTCTTTTTGCATGTACACCATCTCAAGATGTAAAATAACAAAGCTACAAGATAACTAATATATTATTATTACATAAGATATAAGATAACTATTATTATATAAGATATTTGATAACTAATATAGTATTATGTAAGATAAGATATATGATAACTAATATATTAGTATTAGTAATAGGATTTACAACAATTGTTTTTTACAACAAATAAAAGTAGAAAGACTATACTACATATTTATTCAAAAGACAAAAAAACATATATACTTACTCATAAACTGGATCCATGTTTGATTAAAAAAAAAAAAAAAAAAAAAAAATCCTCCTCGTCCAAGTCATATATATTATCACCTCTGTCTTCAGAACTGGGTATCTCCACAGCACTACGTCTCTGTATTTCCTCCAGAGCTTCTAACCCGGTGTATTTGTTCTTTTGTAACTTCTTGGACGTTTATGACTTTTATCCTTCATTCTAAATGGATAAAAGGTCACATTGAAGCAAAGAAATGAACGCCGTTCAATTTTCGCTCTTTCCGGTGGGCCCCCGTGCGTAACTGCAGTAAAATGGCAATGATGCTCCTTTGTTTACGTGCAAGCATTTATACCTGACAGATAGTCTTGTTCAAGTGTAAGGTATCATTGGAAAGCTCCTGAGATGTAGAATTTGACCAAACTTTATTTACACTGCCAAGACACACAACAAGACAATAAGATGGCTGTGAATGGGAGCATATGAAATGTTAGCGCATAACGCAGTTTCGCGATTATGGATTACAACGCTGTGAGTTTTGGTCAAAGAACAGTGTGGATAGACTGAAAATGACCACAAAAAGGTAAGGAAATAAAAATATCGCTGTTTGTGAGAATAGCTTTGGGATTTTGTGCTGTATTTGGTGATAAACATGCTATCTGATAAGGCTAGCTGTGTTATGTGAAGGTTAGCTTTGTGTTTGTTTTGAGACTGACGTGAGGTGCTTAGCGAATATCTTTTTATGCTTGGTATCATATGAAAGTGCAGCTTTTCTCGTTTCATTTGATACCCAATATGTTGGGGTGGAGTGAACGGATCACGCATTGTGTTGCATTTTGTTTCGGGTGTTGTTCGTAACGATGGCGCTGTTGTTTGTGGCATACATATTTTAAAGTTTTTATTAAACAAAAACTTTGTTGACTAAATGCACTTGGAAAGTTGATTTAGTGGCATTAGGTGTTCTTCTTTAAGACACATTATGAATAAAATATCATTACATCACTAAAGTAACTTTTTTACACACATGAACTTGTGTTTACAGCTGGTGGACCCACCGGTGGGTCCGTTGGGCTTAAGGGGTTCATTAACATTACTTTTTAATTATAACTTTAATAAATGGTAGTGTGTTCTCAACATGAGATAAATGAATAACTTGGTGTCAGGTGGAGTTTTTCTCCAACATTTCACATTTCACACCTTAGATGCCTGATTTGCTCTGTGGCCCGTTGACACATGCGCTAACAGGCCACCATCAACCTTAGAAAAACAAACTTCGATCCTGCTCGTGCCTTTGCATACGTAAACACCACTTACAGCAACTCAGAAATTTAATTTAGAGTTGATCTTTTAAACATCAATATTCATGCATCAACAGTAAATTGATCAGCATTGTTTGGATATTCAATCAACGTTATTTTTCAACCTATATATTTTTGCAAAATTTTTATTGAAAAACTATTACAACCATACTTTAATTCGGCATACAACACATAATTGCTGATATTGGTGAATCCATGGTGAGTTAACAACACTACTTTAACTAGTTAAGAATGTTTTTTTTTGTTTTTTTTTTCCACTGTAGCTCTTCATGTTAGGTTAGAATGGAAACTTTTTCATTACTTCTGCCCGGCTCTGCCTGTAAATCTGTACATGGGTCTTCCATCTATTCACAAACTCTGACATAGATCATTGATTTCCAAATATTCCCAGTTCACTGTTGGAAAAGTAGTCTGTTCTGTATGAAAGCTGGTACATGAACTGGGATTTAACATTTTTGCTCTCTGTCTTTCTTCTGTCTGGTATGATCTGCTACTGTAGATCGCTCAGATCAGATGATTATGATATGGAAAAATAAAGAAATAGTAACATTTTAATATTAGGGAAAGAAAGCACTATACTGAGGTCCAGCATTTTATTTGCCCATCCATCCACCCTGACCACCTCTGACCACCTAGTTTGTCTTTGTGCTTTTAGAAATATATAACCTTGTTACCCCATTCATAATTACTAAAGCTTCTGGATGGTATTGTCACAATGAAGCATAGCTGTGGGTTATATTGAGGACAAATGTCCTACAGGGTCATATTGTCTATGAATAGATAGCTGTAGCTGTTTTTGCTTATTGGGTGAGCTGTGCAGAGTACCAGGGAAGAGTAATTTCAGTAATTTTTAAAGTCTGCATCTATGGAGGATGATAGTTTATCTTCTTAAGCTTAATAACAACTTTAAAATAATATTTGTCCGCCTTTATCTCCTTTTTTGAATTTGCATCACAAAATTTCTACACAATTAGTGCTATTCAGAGTGGGATCAAAACACAGCCCTTTCAAGCCACCGCTGTGGAGTTTCTGTCAAACATGCCTACAGGCAAGTGTCTTCATTCACACCACATCAAAAAGGTACAATGGGAAAAAAAAGAAAAAACCTATTCAAAATTCCGTTTACATTCAGTATTTTTCAAAAGTCTTGTTATCATTTTATAATTGATCATCATCACAGACAACAAAAAATAAACACATTTCTTTTTCTGCAGGGATTTCCTGCTATGAAGATAAATAAGTCTCATCCCTTAAGAGATGGATGCAGTACCAGCAGATGTGTTGGTGAGTGAAAGTCAGATCTCTCAGGTGGCTGGGTCTAGAGCAAAAGATGAGCGCAAGGCAGCAGGTTCAATGCAGATGCTAATAAGATTTAGCTTGTGAGGGGATTACGTTCCCAGAGCTTTGCTCACAGCTGCACCGTCATGGATGAACTGCTTTGATGGACACAGGGAGCATGAACTGTAGACTCTGTACACGTCTGTTCACGAAAAACACACTAACCAACACACACAGCGTCTTTGGGGGCATCATTGTTATCTCATTGATCTACCTTCAAGCAGCTTCCCCAGCTTGTTCAAAGCAGGAATGCTGAACTATTTTTATATTAACACAACACAGCATCTTACATTATACATAACTTTGGGTGACCAATTCTTAAAAATATGTGTCCAGCATCAGCTTTGAGTTACATGTAATGTAAAACATAGGCATGTCGCAATTTTTAAATGTTAATACTGTTTTACTGTTCATTCCGGGACCGGACCCACTGTTCAGATTATATGGGGAAAGAGGAACAATGGCACACATCCTGGCAGGGTGTAAGACAGCCCTTAGCCAGGGGAGATACCGTTAGTGTTACGATAAGGTGCTCAGTGCAATGGCAGACATCTTGAAGCAGTAGAGACAAAAGAAGTGACAACCTTATGTGAGACCAACACTGGTCATTCAGTTCATCAGAAAGGGGAGAAACCAGTATCACCCAAGAAGACCAGGAAGGGGCAGACCTGAGGAGTAGACTCCACTTCCCTTAGGTCTGCCAAATGTCTCTGAGCCTGACCTGGTCTTGTCAGAGGAAGCCAAGCAGATCATCCTGACTGAACTGACAGTCACATGGAAGGGTGGGTGCAAGGAAGCCTCAGAGAGGAAGTTAAAATAATATAAATAATATAAATAAATAAACCGAAAGCCACATAAATAGGAGGTAAAAACAATAGAAGAACATATTAAACAAGTGAAAATCTAGAACAAAAACAAATAGAAATTCAGCTATAAGCTAAACTAAAAAGAAGGGTCTTGAGCCTGTTTTTAAAAACATCAACAGTCTCTTCAGCCCTGAGGTTCTCTGGCAGGCTGTTCCACAGTCGAGTCCTGTAGTGGTGGAATGAGGCCTCACCAAAAGTCTTGGTTTTGACTTCGGGAACAACTAAGAGGCTGGTATCAAAGGGTCTGCAAGGGTTCAATCTAAAAGCAGGTCTGATAAATAAGAAGGCAAAGACCATTAAGACATTTATAAACAACTAAAAGAACCTTAAAATGACTCCTGAAATGTACGGGGAGCCAATGCATGTGTCCCGCCCTCTGGTCCTCGTTAGCACACCTGCTGCAGAGTTCTGGAGTAATTGCAGGTTAGAAATAGACTTTTTGGGGAAGACCAGCGAAAAGGGCATTGCATTAATCTAATCTACTAGAAATAAAAGCATTCATCAGCACCTCAGTGCTGGCAAGAGAGAGAAAAGGATAGACTCGGGCGATGTTTTAAGATGATAAAATCCTATCTTTGTTACATTTCTAATGTGTGGAATAAAATCCAGCTCAGAGTAAAGAAGAACACCAGATTGCTCACATACTGAGAATATTTAAAGTTTGTAATTTTGATAAAATTATCTCTCTGTTGTCTTCAGGACTGATAATTAAAACTTCAGTTTAATATCTAAAATACAGTTTAAAAGAGTGTTGATTGGCTCCAGGTCATCAGGAGACACGGCAGTGTAGAGCTGTGTATCATCAGCATCGCTGTGAAAATCAATGCTGTGTCTCCTGATGATATCCCCAAGTAGCTATATGTACAAATTAAAAAGAAGTGGGCCTAGAATTTATTCTTGGGGAACCTCACATTGGATTTTTTGGGTCTTTGAGAAGCTTGTATCCACACTTACATAACTGTTGATATGTAAAACCATTTTAGAGCAGTATCTGAGAGGCCCGCCAGACTTCTGAGTCTGTTTAATAAAATCTTGTAATCTACTGTATCAAAGGCAATGCTTAGACCCAGTAGAACCAGAACTGAAAGTTTCCGTGCATCAAAGTTATACCTGACGTCAATAACAATCCTTAAAAGGGCTATCTTGGTACTGTGGTTTGTCCCAAAAGCAGATTGATATTTTTCCAAAATATTGTTTTTATCCAAGAAGTTATTTAACTGAATAAAAATAACTTTTTCGATGGTTCTACTTAAAAATGGTAGGTTGGATACAGGTCAATAAATAATAAAAACAGTGGTATCTAAATTACTCTTTTTCAGAAGGGGCCTTACCACCACAGTTTTGAAAGCAGATGGGAAAACACCCGTCTTAAGAGAGTAATTCACACTATTTAAAAGTTCATACTCAAAGAAAAATGTTTTTAAAAGTGATGTGGGAATTGGGTCTAAAAGGCAGGTTGTTGGGTTTAGTTGGGAGAAAACTGGACCAAGCATCTTTGCATCAACCAGGACAAAACTCTCCAGAGCCCAAGCCATATGTCAAGGTGAGTCCAACTATATCGGAACCGCTCAACCTCATGCACCAGCTCAGGCTCTATCCCCGCCAAAGAGGTGACATTCCATGTTCCTAGAGCTAGCTTCTGCAGCCGAGGATCAGACCGCCAGGGTCCCCGCCTCTGGCAGCTGCCCAGCTCACACTGTACCCGGCCCGTATGGCCCCTCCTGCAGGTGGTGAGCCCACAGGAGGAAGACATTTGCTGTTAAACCAAGAGCAAGACATCTGCCATCTTTAATTCCATTTACCTGTTTCTCCATCTCTCTCTTTTTTTCCCTTCGATGCGTTCAGTAAACCCTGATCTCTGTTCTTCTTCTTCTTTATGCTTTTTGGCTGTTGGAAAAAATGTTTGGTTAAAACTAATTGGTGCATTACTGCCACCAAGTGGTCAGGAGTGTGGACCAGAATGTTTCCAAGAGTCCAAATTGTCAAAACATTTTTTCTGCGACATTTTCCCAATCCCATGCCATGTTATGTTACATGTGCCACCCTTTTACCAGTAAGAGATTTAAATTTACAGCTGCACATCAGCTGCTACTCGTTCAAGAAAACTATGGTAACGTTAGAGCTGAATATTTGTTCTCTTCTTTTCCAAGTCTATCAAAGTTTATTTTCAAAGTTTTAGATGCTTTATTTACCTTATATTAGATCATATGATGATGAAAGAAATGTGGAAGAAGCGATAAATGCATAAAATGAATATGGAACTGGATGTATAGCAGGAAACAGATGAGGTTACAGTAAGTTATATAATATTATAACAGTATAACAGTAGTTTTTTATTTGACTGTATTGCTTAATATAACCTACATTAAAAAGTAATAAAACAATAATAATAATAATAATAATAATATTTATAACTCATATGCACGAAAAATGGCAAACACTAAGACTAAAAGATTAAGAAGACATAAAGCAGCATCTCTTTCTGAGTGTTGCCTCAAGGGAGATGAGGTGGGAGCTGATTTGAAAAAAAGCCCTCATTAAACGAATTTCAAAATTACGTTTCTTACTATAGCAATGCAGATTGGTAAAAATCCAACTTTATGTTGCTTTATAGTAATATCTGTATAATTGAATTTGTTAGATGTAAGTAAAATAAGAAAAAAAATGTCTTTATCCTTTCAGGAGAAAATCCATTTTGAGAAAAGGTGTATATTCTAAATCAACTTAACTTTCAAATAAATGAGCCAATACTTCCAGACATATGGTGAATATGCATCCTTTAGGGCCTCCAGGGATTCTGGCTTCAGTCAGTAATCTGGTTTTTAAGAACTCACACATCATTCTGAGAGTAATTCCTGACCCAGGGAGTGGGATTACCACAGTTTTTCCCTCTGTGGAGGTTTACTGTAAAATATACTGCTCATCTGACAAGATGTTTGCTATACTGTCTTCTTAAGTAAGGATATGAACCTTAAACATCCTCGCATCCTCTGATGTCTTTGTCTGGATGCAGCTGGATGCACTTTAAAACCCCAGACTGCAGTCTTTTACATGCAATGTGCCAGCAGAATGCGATAATCTCTTTTTAACACAAGGATAATCTTCTCCGATTCAGTCATAATCAGGCAGATATATTTTCCTCTGGTGACCTAGAGGTCTTTGTCTCCTTTAGCTGAGCATCGTAAAGAAACGATATAAAAAAGTGAGGTTGCAGAGTAGCAGCAGTGGAGACACAAATATCAAAAGAGCTGAGATTCAAGTGTATCAATCTCCGAGTCCTTCAGAAAGAGAGCAAAGTGAAAAAAAGACAGATGCATTTGGTGGTTTTTACTTATATTTTTAGAGGAGAATTTCACCTGAAAAGATGGGCGGAAAACTGTCAGGAATCTGAGCTGGTTGTGAGACGACACTTTAATGGTTTCCTCAGGGATTTAGCGTTAGTGGATTTTTACCCGGCCCCCACCTTCATTATGATGCCCCCCTCCCATCTCCTGGCACTTGTTGACGTGGGTGCCAAGCCTCCATCCCCTCCTCCTCCTTTTTTTCTTTGCCCACCCCCTCTCAGTCTCTCCTTTCTCCTTCTCCATCTCACTCGGCACAGATGGGTAAATTCAGCAGATGTTTTATCAGCTTGTTTTTATGTGTCTTCTTCGTCTTTCTGTCTTCCCTCCTCTTCCTCACATTTGCTGGTCTCGCCTGCTGCAGAATGGATTTAGCCTGGGGAGTTAATGAGGCGATTTGCATCTGTCCAAAGCTGTTTGCTGTTTATTGTTTTGAAAAAAGAACAGCATAAAGAGAGAAACTACCTTTTCCTGCATGAAAGTGAAAAAATACATCAAACGGATCTGAAGTTGTAACGTTTCTGAACACTTAAAAGCTTCTCGAATGAAGAGAAACGTCAACATTCAGGTAATCCTTAAAGATAAAAAACAGAAAAATGAAATAAATCCAGTTTCTGTTTGACAAAAGTTAAATATGAATATTTAAGTATTCTTAAACAATAAATTTGAGTGAAACTGAGTTCAAACATTTTGTGAAGAACAACTAATGATTGCTTTATGTAAAAGAAATTAATCTGTAAATTAAAAACACTTCACTGAACCCAAGGACATCTTTCCAAATGACAGTGCCTTAACGTGATGTTTATTTTTGTGGACTTTCTGCACCTGGGCAACAGCCTTCTGCTCAGACAGAACATCTTCTGAACTCAAAGATAATATTTAAATGTCAGCTTTAATTCTGATGTGAAATTTTAATTTATTTTTAGTCAAAGTCTTGTGACTTCTGTTATTCCAGAGGGCAATGGCTGCAGGCAGAAAAGACCTCCTGTACTTTTTCTGTATGAACGTAGAAGTGGAAAGGAATGGTAGGGACATGTCCTGACCAAAATGTAGCAACTCTTGAGTTGTCCCCATCATTTTACAATGCATAGAACCATAGGCATTGCCAGAGCCTATTTACCAGGTGCCTTATCCAGCAGTGAAGGATAAGGCGATATAGGCCTGATAGTAGCAGGGACAGAAGGCCGTTGTCTAAGACTAATCTGTAAAGACAAATAAGTCAGACTACTAGCTCCAGTGAGGTCTGCTTTTCTGTGAAGATTCGTGCACTGTGATGTGGAGCCCCCCGCGGACACATATCAGCTGCACGGATGCAGCAGAGACGAGGAGAAGCCTGCACATGCGTGCAGTATGAACCACAAGAAGGAAAGAAAGGGTGAGGTGAATGAGTGGAGTTTTTGGGAGATAACTGACTGTGTGCCTTGTTAGCAGGTCGCAAACTAAGGTAAGAAGAAAAGTAGCAGATCAGAGTTATATGAAGTTCTCTTTCTGTAGTGGTGGATCCAGGAAATGTTTTTTGAAACTGAAGGTCTGAATGTTGGCTCTGGCTCTAAGTGAGCTGATCTCAGTCTCATCCTAAGCTTTGTCAGTTTGGCTAAGGTTGTCAATGTGTTGTTATCTAAACCTGATAGAGGCAGACTTAAATCCAACCAATTTAATGTACAAAATGACCAATAAGGTCCATTTTGGGAGGTTATCTATAGTACGGATTTTTTTTTTTCATAGATAAACATGTGAGCATTATTTCGTTATAAAAAACACAAATTCAGGTGAAAATAACATCACCTCACTTTATTGATAACAACCTGATATTTAATTATAACAATTTTATAACTTACATTATCTATGATCTGATTAGATTATAAATGCTCTAGTTTGTATGTTTTACTTTTGGTTGACAGCACACAGAAAGGATGATAGAGAGGGAGAAAAGGAGTTTTTAAAAGTGTTATTGTTTTATTATCACGTGTATTATCATTATGGTTATTGAATATATAAGCAAGTATTGGTCCTATTACTGATTATTAATATTAACATCTTATTAACACCTTAATCTTTTGATATCTAATAAGTATATTATGAAACACACATTAAGGCAGTCATTGGTGTGTGGATAAGGGGGTGGGATTAAATAAGCACTGGTTTCTTCCCACTCACTTCCTCTGATCAAATAAAAAATGTAATCAATCAACAAAATGCTTTCCTGCAGCCATACTCAGGTGACAGCAAGTTTTGTCTGTGAGTTAAAAAATGTCAGAATGTTCCCAGTTGCAGAAGAAGCCAGAGATGGAAACACTGAGCATGATGAAGAGCAGCTGATTCACAATGGCAATAATCATGTTCTGTGTGTTGCACAGATGTATGGTGGTGCAGCCATAATGAGTGGGGCAGCTGGAGGCGCCCAGGCCAGATTCAGAGCAAATCATCCCCAGGTCATTTATGTGCATTGCTCATCAACTCAACTTAGTTCTGTGTCACACCTGTGCCAAAGGCCCAGGGTTCATTTGGCCTTTTAGAGAGTATGTACTCATTCTTCAAAGTGCTCTTGTGAGCCACCAAAAATTCAAAGATATTCAGCATCAGCTGGGGTTACAGCCATCTGAACTGGTGCGAGTCTTACCCTCGATTTACACCGGCCACGTTATAGCTACAGGACAGCTTTGTTCCAAGACCCCCCTGACCAGTTAAACACATAATGTCTTCATGGTTCAGCAGCGCACACCTGCACTGGGGCTTTTGTTTTGAAAAATACCAGATGTTTTTTTCCACTGCACCCGTGTCTGATTTCCTGTCTGCCCCTATTTGAACTATGGAAATTGACGAATTCTGGGTGTGTGAAGTGTCAAAATCATACTCGTAAATTTTGTAGAGAGCCTCGACAATGCGCTTCTGGGACACTTCTGATTCGTGCTGCGGCACACCCGGTGGAAACCAAACCATTTACAAAAACGACTGCGAATTGTAGTGAAGGCTGCGGTGCAGCCATGCACCTGGTGGAAATCAGGGATCATGGACCCACTGGTCATGTAAGCTTCGTTCTGTAAAAGCCATTCTAAAGGCTCATTTATGCTCCCTTATGTACGTAAATAGTGATTGCGTTTCAAACATTGCTGTCCCAATACTTTTGTGCATCTTTTGCGTTGTCGTGCTTGTTAAGTCAATTCATCCACTAGTGGGCATAGTTAAGTTCAGAGGTCACTCCTGCTAAATATTTTGGTCTGCTTTTTGCCCACTGACTTGTCAGTAGCTCTCATTATAGTTTCCTTTCCTTAAACATTAGTTCTTAAGTAAAAATAGAGATGATTAGTGTAAAAACACACCTTGAATTCAAAGGTTGCACTCCACACAGAGCTTAGGTAGAGAGAAGCAGGAGGGCGTTTCCATGCAAAGAAATATATCACATTAGACTGAGGAAGGTTATCGCTGATTATTCACTTCATTTACTTTAATCATTTTATTTGAGTTTTTTTTTTTTTTTTTGGATTAGCCAGCTTGTAATGCCGTAACTTAATCAGGTTGTCTTAGAGCTGAAACTTGAGAGAAAATAAAAAAGTGGGAAAAGTTTGGGTTTTAATTGAACTGGACTTCTAAAACACTTGTCACACAATAGTGTGAGGGTTTTTCTAAAAACCAGCAAAAAGGATTTCCACTGTCGAAGAAGGAGTACACAGAGCAGGGTTTACAATTTTTATTAACAAACATTTCTTTAAAAAGAAAAACTCCAAAGAAGTGGAGGCAGGGAACTAAAATATTAAAAACCTCTGTCCTTGATCTGAGACTAGCAAGTATCCAGAAAATGTTCCAGCTTGCTCCTAATGTTCCTTAGTGGAGGAAATCCACTTCAGCCGGCTGGCCTGGGTCGGTGGTTATCACCCTGTCGGCTGGATATCCTTGACACGCCGCTGTAGGAAGGGAGAAGAAAGCATAACTCAATTGGTGCAGGTTTCTAGGAGGAAGAAAGAGGTTACACGCCTGTAGTATCCACAAGGTCTTCCACTTTCCTTTACTTAGCTGGTAACAGGCGTTGCAGTAGTCTCCTCCAAGCCTGGGCCAATCCTGCAGCTTCTCTGGTCCTCTGCCTGCAATTCGTGCAGCTCCTTCTGACTTCTTCAGTCACGCCTGTACGGTAGCCTTGTCTTTGTTCAGTCCACCTTCACTTCCGCACCACTTCATCTGCTGCTTCCCCCTTGCTCATCCTCCTTCAGTCCTTAAGAGAGGCTCCTCATTACCCATTGTCCAATCCAGAGCCAGGGGGCGTGGGGACCTAACTGAAATCAGGTGTTCTCCATCATGTCCAGGTGTCTCTCATGCAATTATTAACAGCAAGTAAAATACAAAACACAGCATAAAAAAACCCACACATTTCAAGAACCAAACTCATGCAAAAAAAACAAAAACCCATAACTGATCAATAATTAGCTAAAGAAAAGGTCCCACTTTGACACACTGATTCTCTTATCTTCCAACAGCTGCTGGTGTTTAAAATATACTAAATACTCTTGAAATCAGACCGTTACCAAACAGGTTCCACAAAACTATTTAACAGACCAAACAACAAACAAATAATTTTCAGTGTCTTGAAAAATAAATTAAACAAATAAATGAATGAATGAATGAAAATGAATGAATACTCAATAATTATATTTTGATAAATATTCATAGTATTTGTTTCATATGAACTCAGGCCAACTGCAAAGGCTGAGCCTCAAACCAAGTCCTTCTGATCTCTGAAGATGAGTCAAACTAAAACCTGTGAAAATCTTTTGTATTTAAGTGGATGGTGGGGAGATTAATAATAAAAATGTTGGTAATGTTGCCAGCTGTGAGGTATGAAACTATAAACAAGCTGTCTGATAAGAAGTATTTTGGAGGATATATCTGCTGAGCATCTTAAATAAGTCAGATTGAAGATAGTTTATCTCCTTGCTGTTTGTTTTATTGGCTTCATGATTCATGCCGTCAAAGGACAAATCCGGTCAAGTGGGTAGTTTAGATAATTATAAGGCTTGAGCCAGAACACTGTCAAAAGTCCTGCAGAGAATTTAGTTGCTGCATGTGTTAGAGGAGGTCATTAACACCACAGATCAGTTTAAACCTTTTCTCTTCTTCTGTGTTATGAAAATACAAGCAGGAAGATCTCTCAGGTATCCAAGGTTGATTCTGCTCCCAAAGCTTCCATAGTTAAAACGGATGCAGCTTCTTTGGAGCTGTAAAACATTTGATTATATCTGGTTCAAAACCTGCAGCATATTTCCAGTTTTTATTGGGGAGAACAACAAATTTACTTCCTTGTTTATTGAATCTGACCTGGTGATGATGATAAATTGTGTCCCGACCCACAGAACTGGTTCTGTCCTGTGTTTGATGCTGAAAAAACGTGGAACTAAAAAATAGCCTGGGGCTTATGGGGGTTCAAGCAAGTGCAAATCTTCACTACAACCATAAACAAGTGAAAAATAACTCAGCATATCCAATGTTTGTGTGGAGAGCTTCAGTTGAAATCCCCACAACACCATGAAAGTAAAATTGGACTCATTCTTTTCTGTCCTGTTTAAGTGCCTGAGATGACCTGTACTACCAGGCCTAACAATGCTGCACAAACACTTACGCTTCAATGATAAAAGGGAAAATGTGTTTTTATCCAGATCATCAGTTTTAACAGAGTTTCTTCTTAAACAGCCAATGTTGGCTGTTTAACTTCAGTCGTCACATCTGCTGGTTTCCAAACAGAAACTTTCACCATGGACGGTTGATTAGATGATAATATATGAATTCTGACTTGTGATCTAGAACATGGTAGATTTAGAACAACAGTACATTACATGCTGCATTTACAGAACCTCGGACATCTGACGTTTACCCAAGGGAAGGTCAGTTAACACTGAATATTTGTATTTCCTTCTGTTAATACAATACAGTAAAAATGGGCAAATTTCAAGTCACGAATGGTGATTAATCATGATTAATTTGAAAGCTGTGATTAATCTGATTAAAAATTTTAGTCATTTGACAGCCCTAATATTTTCTTTCCTTTTGGCTTTTCCCTTTAGGGGTCACCACAGCGAATCATCTGCTTCCATCTAACCCTATCCTCTTCATCCCCTTCTCTCACACCAACTGCCTTCATGTCCTGCCTCACAACATCCATAAGTTTCCTCTTTGGTCTTCCTCTAGACCTCCTGCCTTGCAGTTCCAACCTCAGCATCCTTCTACCGATATATTCACTATTCTCCTCAGTACATGTCCAAACCATCTCAGTCTGGTCTCTCTGGCTTTATCTCCAAAACATCTAACATGTGCTATCCCTCTGATGCATTCATTCTTTATCTATATATCCCCGTCACTCAGAAAGAAAACCTCAACATTTTAGTCCTGCAAACTCAAGCTCTGCCTCCTGTCTTTTCTTTAGTGCTAATGTCTCTAAACCATACAACATTGCTGGCCTCACCAGTCTTGTATACCTTCTCTTTCATTCTAGCTGATACTCTTTTATCGCACATCACACCTGACACTTTCCTCCACCCGCCACATTCGGGGATCTGTGGTGAGGTGGATCCTGGTTTGGACGGATCCCGGAGATATTGTTTCCCCATCTCAGTCTCAGGCCAGATTTTTATTTCAGGATGTTTATCTCTAGTTATGTTTTTATATTGATGTTTCAGTTAAGGAGACAAAAACAAGAAGTCAGAGTTTATGTTTGTGCACAGAGGGATGGTAGGAGGGGTTGGGGGATGTGTGCTGTGTGGGTCTGAATGTGATGATGAGTGTGTCAGAGAGTATTGTCAGGTGTGTTATTGAACTTTTGTTTTATAATTCAAGATGACAGACTGCAGTCTTAGGCTGTTTTTTTTCAAGCTCGATAAAGTGGGATGTTACCCCTAAAACGCCATGCATGCCCCTGTCAGTCCAGATATCTACTTTTTTATCTTAGGCACTTTGTCTGTTGCAGGATCATTCAGACACCTGCTTACAGTGCTTTGACATGGTGGGTAGTATCCCTCCTCTACCACTCCCATAAAATTCTTAAAGCTTGGTTTGTCAATCAACGATGGGGCAGGTTTCATGAAATGATAACCCTTTATTGCTGAATCAGTAATAGCCTTTTGCCTGGGATGTCCCTGGATGCACACTTGCTCTCCCTTTGCATGGCTCAGAAAAGACTCAATGCTGTTCTGTTCCTCTCCATTGGCAAATTTCTTTGTTTCACTAAATTCAGAAAACCTGTAGATAAACATGAAAATTTATTCAGGTTAGTACAAGAGTTTTTAATGCATACCAGCATCCATCTGAACCTACAAAGTTTTAAGTTTTTTTCTATAGCCAAATGCAGCAACAGATATATGCCATTTTTATAATGAAAAGACCCAGTGACAGCAGTGTTGACAATAGGACTGCTTGTTTATTTGAGTTAACATTATTTTAGTACCAAGGTAGTAAGAAGCTAATGTTTGTGCTGTTGTGATGTTAAGCTTGTTGCCAACATCGATGCTAATATTAGCTTTCATATTTCAGTAACCAACTTCTCTGGGTGAATTTTAGGGTGGTGGATGAAGTTGGAGGTAGTGGATCTGGTCTCCTGTATTCTTATCCCACATTTGTCACAGTTTTTTGCTCTTTTATTTGTCTTGTGTAGAGATGGGATTTATGGCTCTTTGAAGGGAGCCGGATCTTGATGAGCCATTCCTTTCAAAGAGCCATTCAAAAGACTGGCTCGTTCTCACAATATCTTACAAAATTTCACAATATATAAGAATGACAAACAATCAAAATATGTACCTATATGAAATCTACTATACAAGATTAAAAAATTATAGGAAACATAGATAAAAAAAAGATAAACCTGAGCAGTCAGTGCAAATTCTAGTAAAGGTTTTGGATAGAACTCACAATTCTCTCTGCCCATAGATGCTTCACATGAATGGAGTGTGTTGGACATCAGACTTCTATGATGTCACACATGTTATTTATTTTATCTTCATTTCACTCAAACTACTAATTATTTACTTATTTATTCATTTATTTATTCATTCAGTCATATTTAGCTGGAAGGGGGATGGGGGGATTGGGCTTGGCGTGTGTGTATACGTGTGTGCGTATGAATGTGTTGCCGATGGCATGAAATGTGCTTTATAAATAAAATTTGATTTGATTTGATGAAGGCAGTGTCAAAAATTTGGATATAAAAAGAATGTCTCACAAATGAACGGCTCACAGCTGTGAATCGGCTCACAGCTGTGAATCTGTTCCCATCGTTCATTTAAAAGAGTCGTTCAAAAGAATTGATTCGTTCATGAAATTTTAAGTCACGTTTTAGTCATGTCTAAGTTTGATAGTTTTGGTGTAGTGTTAGTCCACGAAAACTCAAAAAGGTTTTAGTCTAGTTTTAGTCAAATAAAAAAAAGTATTAGTTTTTAACAAATTAATTTAGGTCAATAATATGTATTAAAAAGTGGAATTAAGGTTGACAGGTTATAACAAGTATTACAATTCATAAAACAAGTTAACCTTAATGCTTTTACATAATAACCAGATCCTTTACCAGACTGATAGTTTTAGCCAAGACTTTCCCATCAACAAGGATGCAATGCTGTCGTGCTATACTTAACTGCTGTTGGTCAGAAACCTTTTATTTAACCTTTTTTCATAAATTGATGCCCTACTTCATCATACAAGTCACACAAAAAATAGCTGATCTATAAGTTCAACATATAGCAACACATTGTGAGCTTGTTGTTTGATTATTTTCATTAATAATTACAAAATTAAAAGGAATGGTTTTAGACTTAAAAGGTTTCTCAGCCAACATCAAATACTGTAATCAATTACTCCTAAAAAGCAAAGAGCAACAACATCCTTACTTTGGTAACTGTTGCTTTATTTAGAATTTTCTGGAGTGTAATACTCCACCCTGAACATACACATGCACAAAATATGAGCAATGGATGAGGAACACACGCTCAACTTGACCTGGTCTGCCAGTCAAATTATGATGGATTATAGTTAAAATATGTCTATATATTGTTTCGTAGCTTCCCACCAAACTCCTTTGTTGATGCTGCCGTCATGGTTCATCAATGTGTTATGGGATGTGTCTAACTGCTGCGTGTGTGGTTCAGCCAGCTCAGTGCATGTGTGAGCGTGAGTGAACGTGCACGCGGAGGGAAACGCACAATGTGAACACACTGTAAGAGCTATGAAAGGAAAAAAAAAGGAAAACATCTAATCACATAATTGCTCTTACACACAAGGAAATTCTGTCAGTAATATAAGACACAACCAAAGTTCAAAGCTTAGCTTAGCTGTCATTCCTATACATAAACAAACATTATAAACCATAAAGTATTGAATACCTTGTGCCTGCTGTCAGCCAGGAGCTAAATATAACTGTTATGTTTTGCCGTTTGCATAGTTTGCTCCGTTCTTTCCCTCGTTTTTCTCCCATGTATTTCCGTTTCTACGGTACTATTTACTTCAAAATAAAAGCACGAATTTCAAAATAAAACAGCTTCCTTGTAACAGTGTATAAGACTTATAAAGATTGGAAACTTGTTTAACTTGGTCATTACTGAAGGTCATTTACACACTATGTTAATGGATGTTATGGCTAGCGACAGTTTAAGGAGAAACCAGAGTTTAAAGACCCTCTTCTGCCATTAAAATCTCCTCTTAGGGAGCACTTTAACTTCACTGTAAAGTATAAAGATGGACAAAAACAAGTGGATAAGACTAAAGCAGTATGGCGGTCCTGTGTTGTGCTGTGTTTGAGAACCATTCCTTCTTGCTGCCCCACCCCCTTCACAAGTGGATGGATGAAATGTGCTCGAACCACAAAATCCCGACATAAGCATAAAGGCATGTAAAACATGTAAAATGGTTAAAGGGTTTTTACTTTGAATACAAAGTTTATCCGAAAATGTGAGCTGTTCAATGTACTTTTTCATGGAGATTACATGACACTTTCTGTTTACTTCATGTCTAAATGTAGCAGCTGGATGTTGTTCCTATTCTTATTTATTTGTTGTTTTTTTCTTGTATTTACTTTTTTTCTTTTTATTGTCCTTTTTCTATATGTGTTTGTGTGTGTGAGAGAAAGTGTATGTGTGTAATGAACTGTGCACTGTGTATGACATCATCATGTACAAACAGATGATGACTAAATATAAAGCTGCTCTGTCTCTCATGGAACATCCTTTTGACAGTGTCTTTAGTGAACTTCTTTTAGTGGGGGATAGTTATTGCCCCAATGTTCAACTGAATGCCACAGAACCATCCCCTTATGATATTTTAAAGTTGTGTTGTGGCACTACTGTTGCAAAGGTCTATAGCAGAATCTAGCTTGAGTGTTTTGTTGTTTGTTTCTATGTGTATTGTAAGTGAATGTCCATGGCAACCCAATTTCCCCTTTGGGGATTCATAAAGCTAAACCTAAACTCACCTCACACTATAGCAGAGGAACTGATCATTCCTTCTGCCACTGACATGGTTGCATAAAAGCATGTTGTTCTTTGACAATATTAACGTTGACAATAAAAAGGTTGGCCTTGCAGTAACAATTTGAGAACCACTGGTGTAAATGATTAAACTATATCATCTTTGGACTATTTAATGTTTTTAGTACAATACACCATCCCCACTACAGAAATGTAGGGTCACTACTCCTCTCTTTGTCTCCTAATTTAATATTTTATCAGTAAAAATGACTTTGGTTTGACATTATTTTCTCATCTCAAAACCTACTACTGTTACCCAATTCGTTAAACAGACTGTGGATTTATTTATTAGAGATGGGTTGATTGGGATTAAATGATGGAGTCAATCCAGGTTTGAACTTAGAAAAAAACCTCCTGTCATTTGTCTTTTCAAATTCAGTGACTGTGAAAAAGTTTAATATCATCTCATCTATATTTCAGTTCACCATGTAAATAAATGAGGTTTGGTATATCAGACTGTTTTCTGATATGTAATGATGAAATGCCACACAGGTGTATTGATATTCTGTATACAAACATCGGTTTTCTTCATGTTTAAAATTATGGATGAGTATTTACTGGATGCTGGAAGCATGTTTTACTTTTTATTTTTTTACCTTTCATGCATCTTTGACAGTGTAATTATTGTGGTTGACAGGTGTCCGCTGTGCAGGTATAAACAGCCAAATGACAGGGTGTGCTCAGGAAGTCTCGCCTCCTGCTGCACTGTGGAGGAATTAAAAGCAGCAGGTGTTTACTGGGAATGAAACCGACTGGAATCAGCAGTTTACAGCAGTCCGTTGACCAGACAGCAGCAGCGTTTACTTATTATTCTTATCATGCTTCAGTTTTCTTCTGCAGCACAGCTGAGACCTGCTTCTGGTTCAGAATGAGACCCTGCAGAGCAAATCCTGCTGGCCATGTCAGAGCTTTAAGACTTGCATGTAAGACATACTGGTCACAATACAGAACAACACAGTGTGAACAGTGTTGGTTTATATTCTGCAACGTTATGTTTTACTGTTCTTTTATTTATTTATTTTATGAACATTTAAGGAACACAAAGAGAGGACTAAAGTATCACATTAAGGCTCAGGATATTTTTCTCTTTTGCAAATAGTTTTGTTGCAGTAATAAAAAAAATAATAAAGAACCTAAATTGGATCTCTTATCATTTTTGTTATTTTTATGGTTTTAACTTTGCCCTGCCAGGAAACTGCAGATGTAAATTATGTATGTAAATTAGCCTAAAAAGCCATTAAATGGAAAGAGTTATGTTTGAAATGCATCTTTTTATATGATCCCTAATAAATAAAATAAAACAAAATAAAATAAAATAAAATACAAAAGCAAATGAAAAAAATAGGTGTCATTAAATCCTGTACACACTTTCTGATTACACATAAATCAAGAACATGAAAATAAATTCTAGGAATGCCACCTAGTTCATTGGGCTAATCAGGCACCTCATGTCAAGAGATCAAAAGTTTGTTTCACGATATTATATTTATCAGTTTTCTTTAAATGTAGAAAGAGCTTTAAGAAACATCACTGAGATATATTAAACACAATTGCTCTAACCTTCAGTGAGAGCCTGTGAAAATATACAACTCCTAGGAGAAGAAACTGTTCATATAACTGATGTAGAACACAGCTATGGACTGATAAGAAACTCCATCAACAGTTTATGGAGGGAATTAATACAAGTGTGCATGGGTGAGGGGGGTAGGGGGGAGTCAGTGGAGACTAGAGCAGCAGCTGTAAAAATAGTTTTATAGAAGGAGTTGAAGCTGATCATCATTAACCTAAGCAATAAAAGACCACTAGAGAACCCATGCTCAAGCATTTTTATAGCAGGTTGGAGGACAGCCCTGGTGGTCCAGTTGGTCCTGGTGGACGTATGAGGAGAACCAAACAACATGAAATGAACATGAAGCATCTGAAGTGGTTTCAGACCCAAAGGTTGCAGATTCATATCTGTTTTCATAATCCCTGCTGCCCGACCAAAGACCATTAACACAACTTTTATCTTTACTTTTTTCATCTGTCTGCATATCAGAAACCTGTTAACATAACTGCACCACCTGGATCATCTCAAGCTGCTCAAACACTACCAGGCAAAAGTTTGGACACACTTTCCCATTAAATCTAACAGGGAAGTGCATCCAAACTTTTGACTAGTGGTTTATTTGATTTTATCTTCTGAATGTTTAAGCAACAAACTTTAAAGACTGTTTTAATTCCATGTAATGTTTCTACCACATCAGAGCTGAAGGTTCACTGAATACCAGCATGAAAAGATTGATCAATGCCAATCTAGAGCAGGTTTTAACATTAAAAATGGAACAACATTGATATGTAGGCCTCTGGATCAGTTTACTTTAACCATAAACAGGTCGATGATCTGATTCTGTAGATGGAGGTGGGTTGGCTGAGGCCCTATTACATTTTGTTCTTAACACCAGGTTTTTTTCATATGTTCCCAGTAAAATGATGGTGAGCATAGTGTCTCCATCCAGTATCATTTACCAGAGGGATCCTCCTTTTTTGGAGGCCTTTTAAAACTTGTTTTTGGAAATCAGTGGTGTATTCCTTTTACAGGCAAGCAGCCCAGTTACAGCCATTTGCTCCAGAGGTGAATTTTTATAGGTCAGACAACAATGATCATAACAGAAAAGTTAACAAAAAAGTTTTGCTGCAGATCGTGCAGTCAATGTGAAAGTTGATGGCCAGAGTTTTTGTGTTTGCACTACAAGCTTAAACCAAAACAGTGTATCTAATGACCAATGGTGACTTGGCTTGAAAACTTTTTGATTTGATTTTGGAGAAAAGATAAAAAGTTCACGTTCTGGAGAGGAGCAGGAAGCATGAAAGATCTATGATGCTAATTCATGGACGACAGGTGAAAATTCAATTCAAATGAAATTTAACAGCTTTATTTGCATAGTGCCAATCACAGTGGTCTCAAGGCATTTATACAGACAGTCCAGTTCATTGTAGTCCAAATATAATCCATTTAAAACAAATCCATTATAGCCATCCATCCATCTCCTACCAGATTTCTAAGGTCAAGTTAGAGTGCAGCTGCTTAGGCAGGGAAGCCCAGACGTAGGCTACGTTCACAGTGCATGTCTTAATGCTTAAATACTATTTTTTTTTTTTTTTTTTTTTATACCAAAATCCAATTTTTTTGCAAGTTATTCACATTATCATTTCAGTGCAACCTTTGTTAGAGTTAAGTGTGAACACTATGTGGCCTTGAAGGGATACACAAGCGCAGAGTGATTCGATGTCACCATGTTTCAATATTGCTGCGTTCAGGTGTGATGTCTGTTACAGGCTTTTTGTTATAGGGTACTAAAGTCTCTGAGTGTCTGTTAATTCACAACTTTTTGTTGCCATTTTTCTGGAAATATTTATTTGACACTAATTCAGTTGAAGGTCAGCGAGCTCATCATCACTGCTGAAGTATTCCAACTAAGTCTGGAAATGTAAAATCCAGCACTCATCACTCATTAAATCTTTTCATTGTGAGAATTAGACTTGACTTCCACATGCTGCGACAGTCTCATCTGCAGCTGAAATTGTTGTGGCTCCTTTTTCCCCTCACATTTGTCCATCTCTGTATCTCAGTTTGAAAGGAAGGCTTCATGTAGGTTTCATCCAGGTTGTAGAACAATGAAGCAGATCTTCATTCTCACAAAGTTACCGAGGGGGTCATGGGAGTTTCACCATCCAATCTATTTGTGTTTTGTGGACTTGAAGATGGCTTACAACTGTGTCTTTTGGGGACACACATGGTGGTGAAGGTTGTGAGAGCATGGGATGCTGGAGTCACTGTTGCAAGCTATCAGGTCCCTGTATGTCCAACTCAAGAGCTGAGTCAACATTCTCAGTACAAATCAAACTTGTTCACAGTGCATGTTGATCAAAGCTGTCCCTTGTCACGAGGGACAAGGGTCCCTTGTCCGGTTTGGAAACATCAGGGTTTCATCCCTGCCTTTTGCAGATGATTCTCTGTCGGCCTCCTCTACAAGATCCTCATCCCACATTGACATGATTTGCAATGGACCCCAAATTAGTCAAAGCAGATGGCCACCCTCCGTGAGCCCTCTGACAGAGGTTTTTCATTACCTCCACTGCACCATGCATGCTCAGGATCAACAACAAGATACAGGGGTCCTCTTGGTGGCAGGTACCCAATAAATAAGACTAAAAAACAGTAATAATGATAATTCAGTCCCGGGAAGCCTTATACCCTTAAAGCTCCCCTTGGCACAGCAAATTTGTTTAGAACGAAACAGCAACCAGGCTATTCTACTTGCTACGATGCTGGACAGAACAAATAAAAAAAAAATAAATGAATTGGTGCTTTGCAAAAAAAGCTAAATTGACGTTTAAGAAGAGGTGAGGATGAAGTGATGCTCATGCCTAGTGCCTACCATACAAGCCTGTGGTGGCAGTCTATGATCTGGAGTTGCTGCAGTTGGTCAGGTCTAGTTTCAGCAAAATTATGTATCGAAGGAATGAGGTCGGTTGACTAGCTGAATATATTGAATGAGCATGTTAGTCCATCTTTCCTGACATAGTTGTCATGAGTGGAAGCGGAGGTGAGGACCCAAATACAGGCAGAATCAGGCAGGAGTCAGAAACAGTGCAGGCAGGTAAAAGGGTTTATTTCCACAATGCAGGATAGAGAACCAGACATGACAGGGAGTTAACCAAAAAGATCTGACAACCACAACTGAAAACCAGAACTATAAACTAAGAGCAGGATACTTCTGTACAGAGGAATGTACAGCAAATGCAGTTGTGTTTGTCAGTGCAGAGTCCTGCATGTGTCCAATTTTACAAACCCACACCCGCCCAAACCCGTTAGGATGATCACCAAACCTGACCTGTTTATATCTTCCAGTAAAACCTGGACCAGACCCGAGAATGTAGGATATAAGACGTGACCCGAACCGCACTTTAATGCATTGTAATTATTAATACACCCCGTCCCTCCTTCATTGCATTTCTTTGCTTAACATGTTCAGGTATTTAAAGTGATGGTGTTGTTTTGTCATTGTTTTCATTTAGAAAAAAGAAAAAGACAGCGCAGTAAATATTGTGAAACAGCAGAATTGTGATGTGCGTCTGACTTCTGAGACGTCAAAGTTGGATGAAATGCTGCATGACCGTTTAGACTAAGGTCGCTTCCGCACATATCGGATGTGCGTCCGATCTAGGACCATATGTGAAAGTGGCCTGGGTCAGATTTAAAAAGACTGGATTTGTGCCTTCCAGACTGTTATTAAAAAAAAAAAAAAACTCTGATGTGAGTCACATATGGGAAAAAATATCGTAACTGAGCTGCAGTGAGAACAGAACCTGAGCCACAGCAAATATGTGCCATAATCAAAGCTGAAGAAGGTCTAATAAAATATTTGAGTCTGCACCTTTTTAGAGATGCGTAGTTGGTTCCTTCTGGCCTGGAAAGGCCCTGGGATTCACCAGGAGGATATGGACGATGTCACTCGGGAGAGGGAGCACTGGGTCTCTTCCCTAATTCTATTGCCTGTGCAACGCAACCTCTGATAAACTGGAGAAAATGAATGGATGGATGGATGGATGGATGGATGGATGGATTAGTGTCTTTGCCCTGAATGAGAATTGATTTAGAACTCCGCATGTGCTTGTTTGCCTTGTTATAGAGAGTATCTGTCACATGGTGTTCTAACCCCTTAAGCCCGACGGACCCACCGGTGGGTCCAACAGCTGTAAACACAAGTTCATGTGTGTAAAAAAGTTACTTTAGTGATGTAAGGATATTTTATTTATAATGTGTCTCAAAGAAGAATACCTAATCACTAAATCAACTCTCCAAGTGCATTTAGTCAACAAAGTATTTGTTTAATAACAACTTTAAAATACGTATGCCACAAACAACAGTGCCACCATAACGAGTAACACCCAAAACAAAATTCAACACAACGCGTGATCCGTTCACTCCACCCAAACATATTAAAACATATCTCACAAACAGCGATATGTTTTATTTCCTTACCTTTTTGTGGTCATTTTCAGTCTATCCACATTGTCCTTCGACCAAAGCTCACAGCGTAGAAATCCATAATGGTGAAACTGCGTCATGCGCTAACATGTCATATGCTCCCATTCACAGCCATTTTGTTGTCTTGTTGTGGGTCTTGGTAGTGTAAATAAAGTTTGGTCAAATTCTACATCTTACAAGCTTTCCAACGATATCTTACACTTGAACGACACTTTATCTGTCAGGTATAAATACTTACACGTAAACAAAGGAGCATCATTGCCATTTTGCTGCAGTTGCGCAAGTGGGCGAATGTCGAACAGCGTTCATTTCTTTGCTTCATTTTGACTTTTTATCCATTTAGAACAAAGGATAAAACTCATAAACATGTCCAAGAAATTACAAAAAACCAAATACACCGTGTTGGATGTTCTGGAGGAAATACAGACACAGCACAATTTGGCACAGTTCTGGTATCCAAGTCGCCAAATGGAGAGTCCACCTGGTACTATCCACACTAAAACCTGCATAAAAGCTATGAGCTTTGTTCTATTCTCATGAAACTTTGTACAGTTGTAGTCAAGGAGTTGCTGAATGCATGCAGTGGTATCTTTATGTACAAAATGATTTCTATCATGATGTTTTCATCTGTGTAAAAAAAAAAAAAAACAATTAGGCGAGGTTAATCTTTTTATTTTTATCTATTGTTTATCACAATCTGCACAGACATATGAGCATTTACAATGTTTCTGACACTGGATTTATATTCCATAGGGTCTTACCTATCCATTGAGACCAAGGTTATGTATATTGACCTAAAATTTACAGAGTTATTGTTGATTTAATTTGGGTAGGTCTGTTCAGGCAAACTACCCCTCCAAAAACCCTAGGGTTTAAGAGGTTAATTTAAATGCATCAATCTGAGCTGTTTGCTCAGGTTTGTTGATAAACTGACAGATGCTGATTCTTTTTTATTTCTTTCAACTCCATGAACACAGAACCAACATCTCTGTGTGCAACAGCACAGTTTTCATTCATCTTCACGCATGGGTCTGATCATTCAGAAGCTGTGTTGATAATTTAAGCATGTGCACATCGAATTTTTAACAACCTTCATGCACCCCCTGTGATCTTTAACACCCCCTTTAGGGGCATAAAATGGTTTTTAATAAATGTTATCAATCAAAACTGTCTGTTTAATACCAGCAAATGAAAAAAAAAACTATCTAGAAATATTTTATTAATTTAAAAAAAGCCTGTTGTGTTTACTGACGATGAAAATGATAACTACAGTATGTTCATCCGGTAGGAAGATTTCTGAGTTACTGCTTTATTTATTTTCCCGTGGAAGAGAAAGAAAGCTCAGAGTCTGTAACAGCACACATAGTTAAGCTGCTGATTAGTTGATAATTCCCGCTGACACTGTAAAGGGGTTTTTTGCTGCAGCCGCTCAGGCCTGCAATGACCGCACCTCACACAAAGAGGAAGTACAATTTTAATGTGGTGGATAGATCAAACTGGCTAAAGTTTTATTAGCAGCCTGCCAGGAGCTGCAGGTGAAAACTGCTTTTATTGGAGCCCCTTCCTCCTCCACCGGCACTCTCCATAGAAATAAATGAAGGTATTAACATTAAGCACCTCTCCCATGGAGGCACCAGGTCCCTTTGTGCCCACTGTTATGTCCTCCAGTCGCAATTTACCCACACAGACGTTGCTCAGCTGCTGTTTCCACAGCCCTCAGCCAGGTAAAGCAAATCACTCCTCAGTAACACTTACAGCTGCTGCATGCTCACATTTCTGAATAATGCTGAAATGAGTCGAAGGTGTTGATACTGATATCTGCTTGCTGCACCCACCTGTGTTTAACACAGAGACTGAAGGACGAAGCAGGAGCACCTTCGTCAGACTCTACACCTGACAGATGCTGCTTTTCATGTTCCCATACCGCACATCACACACACACCTTACAGGTTGTTGTAAGGGGTTTATTTTTGCTAAGCAGACTGGTTGAGTTTGGTCTGAACAAAGTATGCTGAGTATGAATGTAGTTTGGAGTGAAATCTGTAGCCTACAACAACCGTGCCAAAGCACCTGGAGGCAAATGATAGGGTGAAAAAAAAGATCAGCAACTGGACAATACAAGAGTATGACAATTCAGCAGGAATTTACAATTACAATAAAACACTTCATCTTCAGTTACGAAGCCTGTCAAATCACTGATATGTCAACACCTTAATTTTTCTACCAATACACAAGGAGAGAAGAGTGAACTGTGGAAGCCAAACATGACAAACTTACTTCACTTCAGTCTTTTAATGTTTCCATTCATCACATCATGGAGAACTCTGACTGATGATCAACAGCATCCGAGTTCAGGGAGTGATTGTTAGCATGGTGTTATCCTCTGTTACATAAGCAAGAAAAAAAAGACGAAAATAGAAATTTCTCCTACTTCATTGTAATTTACACAAACATAGTAACAGACACAAACTTTTTCAACTGGAAATACATTCTTTGAAGTACCTAGATGTCCCTAGATACAAAGAACATGGATATGAACCTCATTATTAAATTATTATTATAATATATATATATATATATATTATTAATATAGAGGCATTTTTCATGTACTTTTGGGGTGACTTTTTAGGGTTTTCTTGTGAAAATTTGGCTATGAAGTAGTCATTATAAGCTGGACACCATGATCTCAGATGGTACTACGTCAAAAACTGTCATTCATCAATACATGTGCAGCCCCCCTGCCAACCTTTACACCTCCGCCCATCTCAACACCCTCCACACATAACAGCAGAACAGTTGAGGGGAGAATTGAGGAAGCTCCACCCATGAAAAGCAGCAGGCCCTGACGGAGTGCCTCCTCGTCTGCTTAGGACCTGCGCTGCTGAACTGGGGGAACCACTCCAGCATGTCTTCAACCACAGTCTACAGCAGAGGAAAGTGCCTACCCTGTGGAAAACATCCTGTATTGTTCCAGTTCCAAAGAAAAACTGCCCTAGTGAGCTGAACGATTACAGACCGGTGGCACTTACATCCCAGCTGATGAAGGCGATGGAGCGGCTCATCCTCAATCTCCTCAAGCCCCAAGTGCAACAGGCCCAGGACCCCCTACAGTTTGCCTATCGCGCAGGTGTGGGTGTGGAGGATGCTATTCTCTACCTCCTACACCGTGTCCAAGTTCATCTGGATAAGGGGAGGGGCACAGTGAGGATCCTCTTCTTGGATTTTTCAAGTGCCTTCAACACAATCCAGCCCCTGACGCTTCTGGACAAACTGAGAGAGATGCAGGTGGACCCCTGCTTGGTGTCCTGGATTGGTAACTACCTAACAGAGAGACCGCAGTACGTCAGGCTAAAGGACACCACATCTGACACTGTGATTAGCAGCACAGGAGCACCCCAGGGGACGGTGCTGTCCCCCCTCCTCTTCACATTCTACACCTCAGACTTCTGTTACAACTCAGAGCTGTGTCACATCCAGAAGTTTGCAGATGACACAGCCATCGTGGGGTGTATCAGGGATGATGGTGAGGACGAGTACAGGAATCTGGTCCATGACTTTGTCACCTGGAGTCAGATGAATCATCTCCAGCTTAACACCTCAAAGACTAAGGAGCTGGTTATTGACTTCAGGAAGTCCAGCCCACAACCATGTCCAGTGACCATCAGGGACGACAAGGTGGAGACTGTAGACAACTACAGGTACCTCGGGTTGTGGCTGGATAACAAGCTGGACTGGACATGCTGTACAGATCACCTGTACAAGAAGGGCCAAAGCCGTCTGTACTTCCTGCGAAGACTGGGATCTTTTAACATCTGCAGGAAACTCCCGTGGATGTTCTATCAGTCTGTGGTAGCTAGTACGCTTTTTTATGCTGTTGTCTGCTGGGGGGGGTAACATGACAAAAAGGTGTGCTAACAGGCTGGAAAAACTCATCAGGCGGGCGGGCTCTGTGGTTGTCATGAAGCATGACAGTGGCAGAGAGGAGAACACTAAAAAAAAAACTGCTGGCTATTGTGAATGATGCCAGTCACCCTCTGCACACTGTCATCAGTGCACAGAGAAGCCTGACCAGTAACAGGCTGCTCCTCCCCAAGAGTAGGACCAACCGGCTCAGAGACTCCTTTGTCCCCCGAGCCATCAAACTGTACAAGTCTGCATTAGGCAGGAGGGGGAGAAGGAGGGGGGAGAGGGAGGTGTGCAGTCCGCCTGATACAACACATGCACAATAACCCATACAAACAGTTGCAATAACTTATACGTGCAATAGTGAACTGGGAATCTGCACCTTGCACTGTGTGCAATGCTTGTTTATATTGTTTTATTTAACTTATCTTATTGTTATTTATTGCATTCTATTTGTGCTTTTCTTGCACCTTGTTGCCTCTATTTTGCTTTGTACCTGTATATATTGTGTCTTGTGCTTGTCCTGCTTTACTGTTGGTGTTGTATTGCTGCTGGTACCCAAATTTCCCTGAGGACTCTCCAAAGGGATTAATAAAGTATTTCTATTCTATTCTATACATGACAAAACATTCACAGATGTCCATAATTCCAAAGACGGTGTCAACTTCTCTCCACACAGTGAAAAACCTGGATTGTGGTCAGACCCATCAGTATTCCAGATCTTTGAAGGAAGAAATGGAGCAAAGAGCAAAAGGATCATCCAGACTGTTGTCAGCTACAAGTCCAAAAGCTGGAATCTGTGATGGTATGGGGTTGGATCAGGGACCTGTGATCGTATGGAGCTGGATAAGGGTTCTGTGATGGCATGAGTACAGGATTTTGCAGCTTTAATGCGGAAAAGTTTACAGAGATTTTACAGCATTAACTGCTGCCTTCATCTTCTCCACGGACGTCGATGACGTTTTCAACAAGAACATGACGATCCACATTATGCACACAATACAGCCACATGGCTGAGAGAGAAAAGAATATAGGTGCTGAACTGGTCTGCCTGCAGTCCTGAGCGAACACAACCAAAACCTCGTATTGTTGGACTCCAGGGCCCTCATTAATCAACCATTCTTAGGCACAAATTTGTGCCCATTTTGTGCAAACTGTGAAATTTACCGTTGTGTATTTATACTTAGAAATGCTCTCTAATATAAAAACATCTCTGACCTGCGTACGCATAGAATTTTTGGGATCTTGGGATCTATGTTGCATAGTTATCATAAGTACTATTCCAGTGAGTATTCAGGTGGTTTTGGTCATCTTCATGGAATAAGTGACAGGTTGGACATTCTCTGACCATGACAGAGCTGCTGTACACCATATGTGCCAGATGCGTGTTTTCTCTGGACCAAAATACATTTATGTCTGTTATGTCTTGAACTATTCAACGTCAGATCAAAGGGTAGTTCCATGAAGAAAAAATGTGTGCGTAAGTAACATCAAATCAAGCTTCCTTCATCCTTACAAAACATGCAAAAGGATAACCAAAGAGGTCTTACAGGATAAAAATAAAACACCCAAGAGGAAGTAATATGTTTATATCCTCCTCCAGCTGCAGATATGTCTCGTCTTTGTGCTGAGATGCTTTATAAAAATATTTCAAAGCTTTTATTACAGTTTCATATCAGATGATTTAAAATCGCGTTTTAAAAAAAAAAATGAGTGAGGTTTTCTTTTGATCCCAAATTATTTAATGCTCTCAGTTTTTTTCTACAGCGTTTGATTATTCTTTGTTAATTAAATTTTTATGCAGTGTATTGTTTTAAAGGATTGTTAAAAAAAATCTTTAAAATGTAGTTTTTCCAATAAATGTTAACTAAACTTGAGCAATTGAACTAAAGAGACGTTTTGTCTGCTTCACTCTCAGTTGAAATGAATTCGTTCTTTCTCTTGATCACTTCGAGGAGTAACACAGGCAATTTCCACTAGAGTTCTAAAGGAATGTGTTATCACCATATCTGGTTAAATGAGGGCTTTTCTGAATGCCAATCAACATGAACGCGCACAAGCAGGTGATATAAATTATGATTACTTACAAACATGCATACCTCTATATGTTAGATAAAACCATTTCTTTTTTTGTAAATACGATCTTTCTAAACTTAGTTTGTGGGATTTATTTATAAGGATTGATAAATGAGGGCCCTGAAGATGTGTTGTGTTTTTTATTCTTTTTTTTTTTTTTTTTTGTTATTAATTTTTAGTCTCAGTTATATTTTATAAAATTCCCAGATCATTTAAAGCATTCATGCTTTAGCTTTAAGACCAAAACTATTCTGCACAGAACTACAACACGTTTTAATCTCACCTTTATCGCCCGTTTTTCCCCATGTTTAAAATAATCAAGCACTCAGAAACAGACTCTGTGTTTCAGAAGGAAAATGGCTGTATTCTGCATCATATAATTCCAAAACCTGCACATTGCTGCTGACATCTGTGCAGATGTAAAAATTGTGAGACAAACTGCTTGATATGGCAGCAGCTGCCTGCACCTCAGGCAAGCTTCTGCAAGTCTCTGCAGCCTATTATATGAGCTCCGGTTTGCCTAGACAGCCTGTCTCATATTGTCTCAGCTTATGGGGCTTGTAAACACAGTCAGTAGCTGCAGCTAAATCTGAGCAGGGATGGAAGGCAAGCTGAACCACAACACTTTGTCATCTGTCTGTTCACAGCCTGCACAGCTATAGGGATAGATGTGAATATTGAAAGAAAATCCTAAATATATTCATTCTACAAATATATTTTACAAGTAGAAATGGGAATTGATAAGCTTTTATTGATATCAATGTCATTTACAATTCAGCCTATCGATTTGGTTCTTTATCGATTCCCTTATCGATTCCTGAACCAATTTTCTATGTAGTATGCAATATGGGTTAAGTGTCAAAAAATAGTCTGACTATTTAATATCTAAAAAGAATAAACTTTAAATTTAGCATCTTTCTCAACTCCACACAAAAAAAATGTAAAGAAAATGATTCAGATCAGTATCATCCAACTGATATGGATGCCAAAACTACAGCTTTAGTCTGAAAAAGGGGAAAATAATACAGCATATAATAGAATAGAATAGAACAGAAATACTTTATTAATCCCTTCGGAGAGCCCTCAGGGAAATTTGGGTAATATAAATATATAATATAAAAACTCTGTAGATTTTTACTTGAAGTCAACCAAAAATGCAATAAAATATAAACACTCACGCTGTATAGAGACACTTATTTATGCAATACTGCCACTTTAACCAGAAACAGATTCACCCGGCGAATAAATGAGTGATGCGTAATTCCACCATCTGGCTTCTGAATGGATTCTAGTTTTCCTACAATTATAGTAGGACGATGCCCCACCTCCGTTTAGACCAGCACAGGTTTATACTTTATCCTTTTATTAAATAACTACCCATTTTCATTTACACGACTGGGTGTTATTTCTCCTCTGCTCTCTGCTCATGCGTGGCCCGACGTGCACACAGAAAGCACGTCGCAAAATTCGCCCCCATCCCCATTACTGCTTTAACACTTCACTGTCAGAATGGCTTTTATTAACAATGTGCCGACTATTGCCTACTAAAGTCTCCATGAAGCATATATACACACCTGTGGCTACAGGTCTTTTTCATCTATCGTCTTTTGAAAAGAGAAATTTGATGTTTCAGTGGAAATTGGAATTTAAAGAGGATGCTGTGCGATGCAAAACTATATGTAATGTTTTTGAAAATACACTAAATCGACTGCTTTGTTCTGTACAATATAAAGTCATGATCAGCCTACACTATAATGCCAAAAGTATCGGTGCCCTCCTGTAAATCATTGAATTCATATGTTCCAAGCAAAGTTCATCGGGTTAGGACATGAATAGAGTTTGGTGTGGAATAACTTGACTTGCCAGCAGAGTCTTGACCTTAACCTAATAGAACACCTTTGAGATGAATTTGAGCAGAAAATGTGAGCCAGGCTTTTTTATCCATAAATAACCCCTGAACCTTGTGGCCTTCCTAGAAGAGATGAAGCTGTTGTAGCTGCAGAGGGTGGAGCAAGTCCATATTAAACCCTACAAATTAAGGACGGAATGTCCCTGATGTCTCAATACTTTTAACAATATGGAGTAACTCATTGTTGGCCAAAGTGTGTGATAAATATGTTCTTGATCTTTGGAAATTCTTCAGTCAAATACTGTCAGAGTTTGCAGAGATAACTTGGTTAAAGGTTTTTATTTATTTATTTATTTTTTGCTGCGGTTTCCACGCAGGAAACTAATAACCGACCTGACCCATCCTTCTTTATTGTGATCCTTCCCATGGGGTATCCCTCTAACCGATCCGACCCAAAAGAGTGGAGCTTGACACACTATAATCCGTTGGTTGAAAGAAAAAAAAGTCACTGCCTGTGCGGCCTGGCACATAGGAATGCCTCCTTGTTTAGAACAACAGATTTTCTTTTTTGTTGATTGAATCTCCATGATGTCATGAAGCACCATTCTGTGGACGTCCGAGGAGGTCTGAGGAAGTCTTTTCTCAGGATCATTGAAGAGGTAGAGGTCCAGAGAGAATTTGATGGAGCCATCCAAAACAAATTTATTTTGGTTATACTTTAAGGAAGGCATTGGGCTGCAATGGCATCATGCTATTACATAGCTGAGGTGTCTATCGCATCCGGCTGATACTCCGTCTCTCAGGTAAGGTTAAGGTTGGCTGTGGGAAAACAACAACATTACAGTTTACAAACCGTATTTGCACCCTAACCGTTCCGACCCCAACTCTTTGGTGGAAACAAGGCATAACTTGAGCTCATGTTTTAGCTTCATTAACCAGGATGTCATGACAATCTTTCCTCCAACAAAGAATCTGGGCCTTGATAGAGACAAACAGCCAATCACAATTTGTTTGCACCAAATCTGCATTGTAACAACTCTAAAACCACCAAAATGTGTGCTTACAGGAGCATAAACAATGCGTCTTTTATCAAGAAGGGTTTTAATCCTAACTGCTTTTACCAATCCTCAGACCAAGACGTTCTAGACTGCTTGATCGTGTAGAAGCTGGTCTGAAGCAGCAGATAGTTCCAGATATGAGGAACTGGACTGATGGGTGTTTCTCAAGTTCAAAGCATAATTCTTGGTTTAAGATCTGTCATCACATTGCTCTTATTAGTGCTGGACTAAACATTGGGAATTTTAATTGTTTGATAACCACTTTTCTCACCGAATGTAAACCTGCAAAACCACATGAAAAACAAACAAAAATCTAATATTTTGGCTTGTAGACAGTCATGTGTCTTATATGAGACACATTTAGTTAACTGTGGAACATTTTGTGTTTGTAGCTTGGCTGTATTGGTTGTTAAGGTCTGTTTGATGCGAGCCTATAGGATCCTGCAAACTATCATCTCCATTTTTTTTTTTTTTTTTTTTTTGAGTTGGGAAGATGATCGATTAAAGCTGCATCAGAACCTTCTCATTCCTTACCAAACTACAAACAAAGGATCTCAGAAGTAGGGCCGCCATCTTTCACTGGAACTGTCGGTTTAAGCTGTTGTCACTGTGGAGGTGGCAAATCACCCATTACTTTATACATCCAGTGTGACAAACTAACTTCTACAGCAGCAGCAGGAATGTGTTTATCAAAAGATTTAAGTCCTGCTTTGTTTCTGGGACTTCGTCAGTGTTGATTTAACTGCATGTTAATAAAATGTTTCATGTGTCATGGTGGACAGTTTTTACTGAGCTGCTGAGCTCTGAGCTGTTGTCTCTTAGGCTAAGTTCACACTGTAGGACATAATGCTTAATTCAGATTTTTTTGTGAAATCAGATTTTTTTTGAGAGTCGGTCCACATTTCCAGTCACTTGTATGGGATTTGCTGTATGAATCTTATGTGCACCAAAAGCGTAGAAGACACGGCGACATGACAGTGAGCATGCATGTGACGTCTTTGTGTTTGCGGAATAAACATGAACGTAACAGCAGAGTGTATCTTGCAATATTAAAGTTATTGTCCAACTGTAGCCAGCACATTTTCAATGGCCTCGTTTTAAGGAGGATGTTTCAAAAGAGGAGAGCCAGATTTGTTGCCATGGCATTTTTGTGGAGCAGTGGCAGCAACATCTGTACAGAGAAACGTGTAGGTATGGAGTCGCAGCCAGGAGTGATGGGAGAGTGATGTGAGCGCCTTTACAGATAAGGAGTTTATAAACAATGTTGTGTATGAGGTGTAGGTCGGATCAATGCGACAAAATGGCAAAAAATCAGATACGTATCGGATTTAGGACCACATATCCAAGTGGCCTGGGTCGCATTTGAAAAAATCTGATCTGTGTTGTTCAGACAGTTATGACAAGATCAGATGCAGGTTGCATAGGGGCAAAAGAATTGGATTTGGGTCACTTCAGCCTGCAGTGTGAACCTAGCCTTACTGAACACATGCATGTATAGTTAATAAACGTAACATTGTTTCTTCTTCTTTGTACCAGAAGCATGCAGAACTGTAAACCGAAATTTAACTCTCTTCACAGTATACAACAATTAATAAACATCCTATGATTTCTGCAGACATTAATCATATGATTGTTGTTCAGAAAGGATTAATTTCTCTTTAACTTCGAGCAGATCGCATTGAATAAAAGGATGAATGAGTATGAGCGTACAGATGTGAGGAGCAGCTGACTCCTGCTGCTGACGGCGGCCTTCTTCTGTTGTAAATCTCTGCTCTGGTGCTGCAGATGCCTTTTGTTGTTGCCTCTTAACTTGGCACTCCAGGAGGCTGACACTTAACAATCTGCAGCTCATAATAATGTGTGGCAAGGAGGAGCGCTCGTCTCCCAGCATGCCCTGTCTGTTCTTCCCTGCTCCAGTCCGTGCCCTGGAGGGACGGGATAACGATTCATAAAAAGAGTCGTGTCGAGGTTTTATTCTTTTTTTTCTATTTTTTTCTCCAGAACTGAACTCTAGTTCCTGATAATGTGTCAGTGATGTTTCTCTTTGCTTCATTGGTTGTAAAGTTAGTCAAGTTTGACAGCAGGAAGAAGGAAAACATGCCCAGAGTTGTGACTGAATTGCTGAATAAGTGAGAAACTTTGATAATGGCTGGCTGTATTGTGCGGCACGGTGGAAGGGATCTTATTGGTGCTTTCCAGGCAGCATAAAATGGCACATTTCATCTACCAGGCTTTGTAACAGCGGAGATGTGCTGACGCACCCCAGCAGAGAAAAATGGAAGCATCCCTGAAAGAAAAGTGTCCTCTCTCGGAAAAGTTGATGACATGTTGGGCTTGCCTGTCGGCGAAAATGGCAGCTGTGAATTCGAACCTGTCAGGCTGTTCTCCGACAACCACTCAAAACTCTCGGTGAAGCTCTGTTTGATTTCCTGGGACTTTAAATCACATAGCGTCACCTCACCACTTACAGGTGTCATCTGTGCTTCGGCTGCAGGCAGATGAAATGAAAAATACACTAAAATGCGACGACAGCAGCTCCTGCTGGTGTACAGGCTGTGTGGAAGCAGACATTACAGTCGGTCATTATTCCTAAACTTAAGATTACACATCGTTCCAGTGTTTTCCATAAGATGACTCATACATTTACTCATTGGTGAACCCATTGTTTTGATGTAGATAAGCTAACTTTGTGGTGAGGACACAGGAAATGTTTTCTTCCATGAGGGTCGAGTTCTGATTGGTTTTCCTGAAGGTCCTTTGTGGTCATATGAGGATTTTTTCCCCTTCCTGCATCCTGCAAGCAGTCCTCTCTGAATGCTTTAATAGGATAAGATTTAGACTCAACCTCCATCATTCTTTACTACATTACAAAGTGAGAACATTTTACAAGTAAATCCCTTGTTTCTTAATGAGAAAAGGTTTAAGGAGCAGAATAACGGTCTGCTTGTCTTATTTTGCCAAACTAATTTTCTTTACAGAGGGGAGCTTAATGGATATAAAGCTCCCTTTAATACTTGAGTAAGAGTACTTCTTTGGTTATTAGTGAAACAAATGTTAATGCTGTACCTGACCGGTGAAACAAGGGAAGAAAGAAAAGAAGCGAAGAGTAAAGACAAGAAAAGGAGACAAAAAAATAGAAAACAGCAATCACTAATTGACTTAATTAACTTTTTTTGTATAGCACCAATTCACAACAACAAAATCTCAGGGCTTTACAGACACAAATCAATTTGAGCCAATTCATTGTCATTGAATCAGTATTCATACAAGCCAATTCATAATAAATAACAGCCTTTTTAAGGAAAGCAACAGATTGCATCAAAATTAAACTTTCAATCAATCCCCCATCTTGAGCTGCATGGTGCGGGGGATCTTTTTGGCATTTCCTTTTGTAATTTGGGATTTTAATCTTAAATTAACTTGAGTTTTGAGTCTTTAACTCCTCACACTGTGTTTTAGCTGTGGGGTTTATGTAAATACAGAACAAGCTCTGTGTGTTGATTTTCTTTAGTAAATGCAGCAGTTCCATAAAAGTAAGTAATGCCATCTGAGAAGCAGCAGAGCCTCCTCTTCTGACAATAATTCACATCAATGCAGAAAGCTGTTTAATGGGCTCTTATAGAAACTCCCCGAAAAGCTGAGTGCAGTCACGTTCACAGCTACATTAATCCATAAACTTGTACAGTATGTAATTTAACGCTTCAGACTCATTTCATGTCTCCATGACTTTAATAGCTCTAAAAAGATAAACAGAAGTGAACGCTGCTTTTCTCTGAGCTTATGGAGGTTTTGAGTTGGGACCGTTTGTGAATCCAAATTTAAATCCAAAGCATAACTTGAGACGTAAAGAGAGATAAGAACGGAGGGATGATGAGGGATTTTGCTTTTTGGTAATTAAACAATCTCATTACTCTTAGGATCAGATTAAGCCAAGGACTTTTCACACCACTTCTGGGTTTGTTCTGCGTCCTGCAGCTGACAAACTCTGATTTGAACTGAACAGTGACACAACAGCTATCATTCAGTCCTCAGTAGAAATGTCCCTGAGAACATGCAGAGGATCTGTTTTTCTCTCTACTACTCTGGCAATAACAAGGGGGGATTTGAATAGTCTAAACGGCAAAAACTGGGATATCTTAATTTATCATCTATTGCACAATTAATTCAGGACACAAACAGAACACATGAATACAATAATGATATCTTGTCATGTCAGGCTCTATGTGCTTGTATTCAATCATGTGATCTTTGCGGGATCATGTACTGCTGATGAATGAAATAGAGGTCAAACCAACCAGAATGGCTAATGTTGTGCAAGTGTGTACGAGCGCTGTGGTTATTTTATTTGCTTGTGTGTGCTGTTTGTGCGAATGGGCAGATCAGTACTTCAATATCAGCCAGTCAAAATATTGGACTCGATACTTTTTGAGTATCAAGAAACCATCTGCTGATACAAAACATGCCATTTGTTTTCACTTCTGAGAGTTTTAGGCAATGAAATTACATGTGAAGCCCAACCAGTGTTTTCTTTCTGTGTTACATGATTATGGCAGCCTATCAGATGTCTTAATATTGATGCTGATACTACAGTTAGTGATGATGAGGTTTTGTTTTGATATTTTCCTGCTTTAATGGAGGGTTTTGCACATTATATTTTATTATATTTATCATATGACTATATTTTTTATTTTCTATTTAATAAATTTGAATAATCTTATTAGTCTGTAGCTTAATCATTTTATCATTTGAAAAAGATTTACATATAGTCAGGTGCAACTTTCTATCTATCTATCTATCTATCTATCTATCTATCTATCTATCTATCTATCTATCTATCTATCTAATTTAACATGTGTTTATATGTTCATTCATACATATTGACATGAACAAGGAGTAAACATTACTGTCTACAGCCACAAGAGGGCGCTCTAGGCTTGTGATAACTATGTCATTTGCTTCTCCTGTAACACTGAAAAAATTAACAAAAATATTAACTTAAAGACAGCTGAAAAAGACTGAACACGAACAAAATGCCCCCAAAAAGTCCCTATACTGCATATTACAAACTACTGCAGGTAGTAAAATATGCAGCCAAAAACAGCAGTCAAGCGGCAGTGGATGGAGTTGTTCAGAAACGACACAGAGGATGAATAGTTCAATGGATTTGGTGATGTGGAATGAGATCGGGAGCTTGGTAAACTTGCTTGTTGGAGTCAGTGGATTGTTATGTTAACTTAGCCTATTCAGCCTCCCAGGTAAGTTGTTTATGTTTTTATGAAGCTGAACATGAAACTTTGTCCGTGGCAGAGCGGGGTTGTATATGCGGTGGTGTCGGTGTCTTTACATGCCAAACGTGATGTATACATTCTCGTACTTTGTCAGCACCCAGAGAGACCAGTTTTTCCTCACAGTTTAAAAAAAAATCCTGGAGGAAACCCTGCAGTGTTATGTTTACATACCAGTTCCATATTCACCCTGTTGTTCCGTGTGCTATTGTGTAGTTGAATAACTTGCTTGGATTTTGTGAAATAAATTTCTAAATTCACGCGACTTATAGTCTTACAGTGTGATTTATATATGTTTTTTCCTCTTCATAATGCTTTTTATGACTGATGACCTACAGTAGTAGCGGTTTAAAAGTTCCCCTGTTTCCATGATGGGTCCTTGACTGGTTCTTGACTGGTCCTTGACTGGTCCTTGACTGATCCTTGGCTGATCCTTCACAGGTCTGTGGGGGTAATGTAATCCCCCGCAATGACGTCGTCAGCGAGGCTCTGCCCCTAAGCAGCCCAAGTAAAAAAACAGCTGCAATCCCTCTTTTGTCCACGGGGAGGAGCAGTGATTTGATCTTGCTGCTCTCTAAACAGTTTATAATGAGCTGTGTCGCTCATTTGTTGCATTTTTGCCAACATTTAAAAAATGATTTGATTTGAAAATGGCGTCAAATAAATGTATCAAAAAAGCCGACATGTGTAGCTAATGGTGTTATGAGGCAAAGCACAACCTCCTCAAGTCGGCTAAGTGGTGAATGTCACTAGCAGCGAGCTTTCTAAACATCCCGAGGAGCGCTGCCAGCGGTCATTTGACTGCAACGTAAGTTATTCACAGTGGGGGTTGATACAGCTGCTGCATAACTGAATATTGACAAAATCATAACGTAATATCGGCAGGTAAAAATAACATAATACTGATAATGTGTAAAGCAGGGATCACAAAAGTCCGGACCCAGCCCAACCTATATTCTGAATTAGGCCTCAAAGTGCTATTATCCTAAGTAGATAAGTAAATAAATGGTTTATACTGTGAAATGAAGTGTCCCTGGATTTTATTCATAGCGATCTAGTGATAAAACGTGATAAAACGTCATACAACTGTGTCTCAGCGGTGGGACAGCTGCCTGCCCGCTGTCTGAAGCAGGCACATGCGCAAAGGCTGGTAGGAATGACAGGAACCAGCAGCCTATCATCACACAGGGTTTGTGATCTTACAGCCAATCAGAAGCAGAGTAGGGCGGCCATTTATTACAACTCCATAGCCGTGATATACGACAGTTTGGCTGAGAAAGAGTCTCCCTGAGCGGCTCTGTGGAAGTTTAGACGTGCTAAACTGCTCGTAAATATTGATGTGTTTACTTTTCCAAACAAGTAAGCAGGTAAAACTATAGACAACAACTATCTAATAAAAGTCCTAAAATACCAGGTTCAGCCGTTTAGTTTTTAATACACTATAAGCATGGTAGCGTGACTGGCGGTCATCAAAAGACCGCTGGCGACGCTTCCAGTGTTTAACACTGGAAAACCCAGAGATTTCTTATCCCTCTACCATGCCCAGAGTACAACCAAAAGGCTGCCCGGTTTGAAATTAACAATTCAATGGCCAACAATTAGCACCTTTACATTTGTAAACACAGCCATTACCTGCCGTTAGCTGTTCAAGCATACTCCTTGGGGGGAGGAGTGTGCTTGAAAAGAGCTAGGGACTGTGCTGTATAGTTTCACTCACCACAAACGGTATATGTGCTTTTGACCATTTCTCACATTTTCATGTACCCTTTATTGAGCATTGGTCATGTGAGTTTTCATCGTCATCACACTATTGTACGCCCAGCTTGCTTTCAAGTGAGAGATTATCACGTTTCTGTTTCCACAAAGGCAAGAAGGAAAGCATAATCAAGTATTTCAAATGAGAGATAATTACATTCCTTTTGACCTGGGAACAGAAAAGCAAAATCAATTTAATGTTCCTCACTTCCTAATATGGTGCAACAAGGTTCACAGTCCTCAATGTTTTTAGTAAAAAAAAAAAAATTTAAAAAACACCTTACTAACAGGGTGGAATGGAACATAACAGAGTGGAACAGAATATAACAGGGTGGAAAATATTTGTTCCCAATTCCAAATAAAAACGCTTCAATGGCCAGATGATCAGCAATGAATAAAGATATTTCTACAGTGATCCAGATTTTTTGTTTGTTGTTTTTTTTGTTTTACATTTTAGATTTTGTAAGAGATGGGTGTGTTTTAACAACAGCAGTTTTATCCGTGACTTTAATCGATAATTATTATCATTATCCAGTGTATAAAAATGTTGGTGTAAAAACGCCAAAGATAGATAAGCATGATGCTGAACTTCGTGGTCTTAGCTCCTGGTTTGGTGTGTCTTGTTGTGTTTATTATCATTCTGAAAGGTATACCAAGTTGTGGGCTGCATATATGCAGCCCACAACTTGAACAAAGGCTAAATTCCTCAACATTCGCACTTGCTCCATAAAATTACCATCTCCAAGGCTCCTCCACCACCACTTTGACTATGGATTGATAAGTAAATGAGCCGCAGTTTTGTAATTGTTGCATTGTCAAAACAGTTCTGTTAGTGTTGTCACACAAAATTCAGTAGACTAGTTGGTTCCTATGCAGTGAATTTACATGTTATTACAAAAATACACAATAATAAAATAGGCAAGTGGCAAGATTAGAATAATGTTATAAGTTCTGCGCAAAGACTCCTTTTTCATTTTCCAAAACAAAACTGACATAAACAATCTTGAAAAAAATGTGCACGTAGGCTATGAGGAAAGAATGAATGCAATGAAGTAGGGACTGGTTGAATAAACACGGTTTAACTGGACGCCTAAGCGAGCGCGTTGCAGGATGGCTCCAGATTTTATTGTCAAATGGTTCCAGGTCAACCAAGTCCGAACTGCTTAGAGCAGAGTCCTGCACGGTTCCGTTTTGCTACGCATACCTGCTCTAACCCGTTAGAATGACTCCCGAACCCGACTCGTCACCAATGTATTTATTCCATTTAAATCCGAACCAGACTGATGTTTAACCCGCGACCCGAGCCATTAACGCATCATTGCCATGCTGCACCGCTTCTTTTCCATTATTATAGCCTATTGTTGTTTTATCATTGTGTTAATCTAAAACACATAGATAGCCTATGAATGTTTATTTTAAGCTTGTTCAACATTTTTAAAACAGCTTTATATTCCTCTGACTGAACCATTTCAGAGTGAAGACTAAACCAGACCAGTGTGTTTTATTTTGCCACTGAGATTTATAATAGGCTACTCGGAGATTGCTGTGCTTTAACAAAATGTAATCCACCTTTCCTGGCAGCAGCTGTGTTCTCCGTTCCTGGACTACAAATCCGGCGGCAGAAAACTCTGCTGCGCAAATACCAGCGTAAAATAAACTTTCATATATTTTCTCTGTGTTGTTGTAGTATATTCAGATGATAAAACAACAATATAATAAAAAAGAAGACTTGGAAGGAGGAACAGCGGTGCAGTAGGCTATGGCACACGTTAACGTTAAAAAGCACACTGCTTGTTGTAAATACTTGGTTTATGCTTTAAGAGGTAAATATTTTGGTTAACATGTTGAAGAAATATCGTTGTTTCTTTTTTCATCTCTTGCTATGCTATTGAATTTGGCAACATTAACATGGAAATTCACTGCATTAGGACCGACTAGCCTACTGAATTTCTGGTAGCATGACAACACAAACTGGACTCGTTTGACCACTCTTACCCAATGTGCAACAATCACAAAACTGGGTCACTTGTTCAGCTGCCTCATTGCGGCTCATTTACGTATCAATCCACAGTCAAAGTGGTGGTGGAGGAGCCTAAGAGATGGTAATTTTCTGGAGCAAGTGTGAATGTTGAAGAAGGCGCATGTTCAAGTTGGGGGCTGCATACAGTACCTTTTGGAATGGTAATCAGAGCGTGTCGGGGAATAGCCCACATGGAGGGGTGACGTAATCGGGATTCCCGGCGAGCAGGAAGTCGCAGCACAGCGAGTGTTGGATGTCCCCCCGCGATTAGACACATTGAAGTGGAAGAAATTATCTCCGATCCTGCGTGGGGCTTTTATCTGTCGCCCTGTCTTCTTATGGAGGTGAAATAAATAATATGAGAATAAAATAACCCTTCCTAGCTACCTCAAACAGATTCTGTGTTGCTTGATCCAAATCTGATTTGTCTATGTTAATAATGCTAATATTAAAAGATTAATCAGTATGATAAATACATCCTATTGAGAATAGAGCTAGGGGCTGTGATCCAGTATTTGAAAGGTTTTATTAACCTACTAGCATTCATTTCTGAATAAAACAATTGGCAGCGCACAAGCATGTTACAATTTCACATTCCACGTCAAACGATGATTATGTATTAAGTTTTATGCATTTTTATGAATTGTGACTGGCCATCAGAGGTGCTTTGAGTGGCGCCTCTGCCGGTCAGTGTAAATTCAGATAAAATCTGACAGACTACGGGCGATGAGAAGTCTGTGAGAGAAGCGCCATCTTCTGGGTCTACCCTATATTACAAGGAATGGGTGGAGTTTGATTAAAACATCGACACTCCCAGGAGAAGGAGGGGGCCTCTCTGGCGGCTGGAAGTTGGAAGGCAGCTGGCTGGAACTGGAATGGAACTGGGCTGGAAGCCGGCAGGTATTCGGCTGGCTTTCAGCTTGGATGGGAACTTTTAAACCGCTACTACTGTATGACCTATACTGTGGAGCAGGTTATAGTCCAGAAAATGCTCTAATTTACTCATCAGTATAATTATTGTAACATTTATTTAAAATATTGATGTTTTTGAGTTAATTTATATTTTATACTGCCCTTCCAATAAAGATATCCATGCACACTGTACAATTAAGATTTTCCTTTATAGGCCACAAAGTATCACTACCGATATGGTATCGATGAAAAAGAACCATAAACTAATGGTATCGTATCAACAGGAAAATGTTGGTATCACCCAGGCCTGTTTGCTTTTTAAGTGTTTAAGTTTGCTGTGCCTTAATTTTTGCATGCAAACTGGCCACCCCCTTGTTGCTATGTCACAAACCACCTGTTACCCCAATCACTAACACCCACCTGCTCCTCACAGGAGAAACACGAGATAAAAGGAAAGGAAGTAGAACAGGAAGATGGAGGCCACAAAGGCGGAGTGTCTGAGCTAACAATCGGCAAGCAGTAAACACGCACATGTACTGGGAACAACAGGCAACCATCATGCAGAGGCAGGGCACGGACCCTGCTATGTGAGTACCGAGCACAAAAGTAGTAACACTGGTCAGAGCAGGATAAGCCTAGGGTACCACAATTTCTGCATACATGTCCCAGCATGCCAGAGGATAAGGACCAGAGCCAGGATTGAGCTGAGCGAAGGAGTGTTGTGACCAAGCGGCAACCTCCAACAGTAAAATGTGAAGCCTATGCAGAAGTGCAAAAAAATGCAGTTCACCACTCATCCGCTAGGGACCGGCTCCAAAACAGAGTCAATTCCCATGGACTCCCATGATAAAAAGGCCAACTTCACAGCGGAAATAAACATGTTTAAAGCCTGGTACAAAAATACATTTTAGGATTAACAGGTCAAGTCCATTTAATGTTATTGTTGGATATGTTATTTAATCTTGAAATTCGGCATAATTAGGGGCATGTCCTTTTATGTGTGTCTCATCTTCTCCGTCAGTAATTCTTGGTGCAGCGCCACCTCTGGAGGAATGGAATACACAATTTCAAAGGTCAGATGCATTTGAGTAGTGCAGCGTGGACACAAACTCGGCCCATTAGAAGGTTGCAACCCCAACTGAATCGAGTTCCCAATCGGACTGAGTCTTGCAAATGATCCTGCTACTTCCATCTAGGAGTTCATACTACCACCATTGTGTCATGTTCAAAAACTGTAGCACTTATTAAAAGTGCTGATGTGAAATGCTGTTGTGAGCCAAAACATAAAAGATCTGAACAAACATACCCACCGAAGTCTAAAAGGTGATACTGTATATAGAGAGATGGAGGCTGGAGAGTAGAGAATGTTGGCATCACTATCCAGGATGAATGATCCAAGAGAACATTCAGAAGATGATCAGTGATGACCTACTAACTGAATAGGTCAGGCAGCTGAAACCCAACATGGGGGAAGCGGAGGTGGAACCATCATGGAAGGATAAATATCAAGAAGTCCCATCAGTGTCTACAGAAAGGCTGGTCTGAAAGACAGTACAGAGGCTCATGATCATGCTCGCACTGGAACAGGAACCGCAGCATTAGACAAAAAAACTCCACTACATACTGTATGACTCCATGAAGTACAGACATGGCCTAATGCATTTGGAAATATTAAAATGAATCTACTTTAAAACATTTGACAGAAAGAAAGAAGAGTAGGAATTTATGAGGGTCGGATTTCAGCAAAATACCATGTCTGCATTTAGAGTAACATTTGAAACGCTGTTATGAGACAAAACACAAGCTCACTTCGCTAATAAAGGGGGTGGGTTTATGGATGAACAAAAGATAGTGAAAAGTGCGCTATTTAACTGTTTAATTGTTGAGATCTATCTGTAAAATTGGTTGAGTCAATATGGGAAACACACACACACACACACACACACACACACACACACACACACACACACACACACACACGTGGAGTGAATATATGTGTGTATGAGTTCAAATATGCATATGTGTGAGTCTAAGAGTGAATTATGGCCTATACGGCCCCTCATAATATATGAGTGTATATATATATATATATATATATATATATATATATATATATAATTTTTCTCTAGTTCCTTAAATTTTAATTAATACCACCTGACATGTAAACTCCACAGCAACTTATCCAAATTATCCTGTTTGTCAAATGTCATGATGGAGTGTTTGACTGAAGGTATAGATTTAACCCCACATGCCGTAGATCAGGGGTGTCCAAAGTCAGTCCTGAAGGGCCGCTATCCTGCAGATTTTCAGTGTATCCCTGCTCCAACACACATGACTTCAATTGAATGGATCTAAAAGCCTAAGAAGTTACGGACAATGACTATTAAATAAAAAATCTGCAGGATTGGGGCTTGACACCTTTGCCATAGACTCATCTGGAAAATCATTCATAGAAACTAAGTAGCTTTTAACCAGTCAGATTAAAAAAAGCACTGAATGATAGTAATTTTATATTGTTACAGAGAGACTCCAGACTGGCTAGAAGGATTCAAGAAAATTTCCACCTACTTCACAAGTAAACTTATTGTTGACATTAAGGTTTCCCGATTTACACATCACCTTTCCCTTAAACCCCAAACTCTACCTGGTTGGTTGTAAAATGCACAGATTCACAAAGTTATTTAAGAGCATCAAATGAGGATGCAAAAGCACAATATTGTACTGTTTACTGTATGTTAGGCTGTATGAAAACATATCTGACCGCGAGAGACTAATTCTAATTATTCAGTTTCTTGGCTGGAATTTCAGCTGAGGAGCACTTTTACTATTTCGTTACTCCCCATCACTTTCTAGGTTCCTGTCACTTGTACAGCATATTGTATAATGGATATAGATTAATTTTTCTTCTCTTTCAAACAGCTAACCGGGCTTAATTGTCTTTTACTTTTTCTAGTTTTTAAAAAAAATATCTTTAATCAGTATGTTCAGTCCAGACAGCTCATTTATTCTACTTTCCAACGCAGGGAGAGCTGACAGCTGGAATTTTACATAGAAACCTGGAGGGATGCAGCTTTACCAGTCTGACTGAACTTAAAAACATAGCAGTGCTGAAGCTGCTGGGGCTGCCCGCACATTAACTCTGAAAACAAGCTCGACCAAACAGCTGCTCGGCCGTTGTGCCGCAGCATCGGAAGCCAGCTTTTCCATTAGCGCTGGAAGCTAGCAAGGTGTAGCCTGCGGCGACTGATGCTGCTGGCATCACCATGTGTCCACTCGCTGTTTCCCCACACACACAGAGGAAAACAGGAAATGCAACAGGGAGTAATGTGGAACAGATTTGACTAGTTTGTAGCCAACTATTTCGCTCTGCCAACCACAGCGTCTGACCAACATGCAGTCCAGGATATAGTTTCATCAAGAGGGAGAGAAGGAGAGGTCCAGCTGGATGGCAGCAGAGCCAGAAACTGCAGGAGCACACAACATGGAGATATGCTGCTGCACATTACGCTGGCAAAGAGATGCGGGAAAACACTGGAAAATCTGCTAACTGCTGCTTCTAAGCCTGGCTGTGACCTCTGATGAGATAACAGACAAATGATTAAACTCCCAAAAGGTCATTTTGAGTGAACTGAAGAAAAATAAGAAAAGAAACACTCAGATAAACTATACTCCATCTACCACTCTCTGCTTCCCTGTGCTCTAATTAAAACTGGATGCCTACCAGCCAGGCACCAAGGATCGATTGCAACCCCACGAAGGGCTGCTAAGGGTGAGCCTCAGTCAGAGGAGACCAGTGCATTTGCCTTCTTTTATTGAATTTCCACTTGCTTTACAACACAGTGCTAAGCAGAGGCATGAACAGCCTGCAGCTGAGGACAGTTAGCGAGGAAACCACACAAACATGTATATTTTCACTCATGAGGAAAAGTGGAAGCAGTGATGAGGACGAAGCTTTCACATCCTGCTTAAGAAGGTGGTCGATCAATCATCTGGCTGATCTGCTGGCTGATCTTAGCACCTTCTTGCACTCAGGCTGAGCCACTGAAAGTCGCTCTATTGTTGCAGATGAAAAAAAAATGAGTTGGGCTCATGGTTTTGATGCTTTGATTACCCTGAGGCCTTCAGTTGCTGCTCTGTCCAATTACTGTTATAGATGAGCATCATCTCATCAGCATGGCAGCCTCCCTTCTCTCCCTGCAGCCATCAGACCTCGGAGACCTCATCTGAAGATTCAGCCATAACAGGTAAGTCATTGAAGTCAGCTGGTTTGCAATACATCTGAGGTATTTTAGAAGGTGAGAAGGTGTTGCTTCCTATCAGGTGACCAAACAGATGCTGACATCGGATCTAACTCATTACTTCACAGTAATTTATCTAATCTGTGGATCTTTATGTTTACAACAAAGATCCAGGAGAACATTCAGAAGATGATCAGAAGATGATGGCCTGCTAACTGAATGCCTCAGGCAGCTGAAACCCAGGGTGGGGGAAGAGGAGGTGGAACCATCATGGAAGGATAAACATCAAGAAGTCTCATCAGTGTCTAGAGAAGGCTGGTCTGAAAGACAACACAGAGGCTCATGATCTGTAAAGTAAAGATATGGGTGAATGTGTTTGGAAGTTTAAAAATGAATTGAATGCATTTGATTGGGAAAAAAAGAAGAATCTGAATTTATGGAAGGTCAGATTTTAGAGGAATACTAGGTCTGCATTTAGAGAAGATCCATATGTCATATTTCTTTTTTCCTTTTACCGTCTCACCCCCCTTACTCACTAGACTTGACCTTCTGAACAATGGTTGTATAGAGACTTAATGGAAGAGCATCCTGTACAAGAGGGAGCTCCAGTCAAAACATGGAAAACTGCATGAAACACTTATATTTCTATTATCATTTATGTCTTTTACATTTAAACTAAACTCTGAATGTGAAGTCTAAGTGTCCACACAGCTTTAAAGATGAAAATAAGCTTTATGTTTGTGATTGGTTGGCCAGATACATTATCTAGGTCATCACTGGTGGACATGTTTTATGCTCTGCATGTATTCCAGCAGAAATGAAAGACTGTGTTTATCAGTAACAGTTCTGCTGCTGTCAGTCTGTAGTTATGATGAAATGTTTCATGCTTGTGTTCCAGGTCATATTGTCATGTTGTCAGAGAGTTTGCTATCATCAGTCAAACTTGAGCCAAAGGTCAATAGTCTGTTGCTATTGTTGTTTTTCAGATTTAATACAGTAATACCATAAAATCACCTCTGATGATAAAAATCTTCAAGGACTACCCGTATACACACTCGCCAGCTCCTTTATCAGGCCCACATGTTCAGCTCCTTGTTAACCCCTTAAATCATGTAATTTTCAACCAAAATCATTTTTTATGGATTAAAGACTTTTTGTGGACCAAGTATTTTACTAGACCCTTGCTAATGTAACAGGACTGTCTCCACTTTTAAATTTTAATTTCATTTTGGAAACTTCCTAGCATTTAGATTAAAAAAAAAAAATTAGACAGTATCAAAATAAACCTGTCATACAGTTAAACCAGAAATCTTTTATCACATGCACAAAATTTCACGAGCAGTTTCATTAGACTATGTACTCTCATTGTAGCCTTTTTGTTATTTTCCCAGTCTGACAGTAATGGACTCAACACACAGCGACAGGCGAAACTTATCGCTACCCTGGTGCGACAAACAGCAGTGATGGCGGCAGTGTCATCTGTCCGTAACAGACAAAGCATAAAAGATGAAGAGTCACTGTTACGGCCCCAGGCCTCCTGGACAGAGTTTGCAGAGTGTGCAGAGCTGCTGTGCTGCAGCACTCCCGGGATTGGCTGCCGACTCTCTCCTGGTTCCCTCCCCTCGAAGGCCGGATTGGACGCCAACGCTCCCCCGGAGGGCCGGCCCTGATGGACTGCTTGCCCATAAAAGCCAGACAGTGTCAACCTGTCGGCGCGGCTGTGTGGTTGGTTAACACCAGTGCGCCAAGGGTGGCTTTGGACTGAGAAAGAAACTGTGTGAATTGGATGGTTAAAGCGTTAAATGCTGACATTGGATACTGAGCTTTCTAGTTTGTCTGTGTGAGGTGAAAAGACTCTCTCAGTTAAATTTGTGTTTCTTGAATGAACCTTTGCTTTTGAGATTAATTGTTTAGTTGTTTGATTCTCGTTAAAGACGCCCTGAGTTTGTTAGCTGTGTTTCTTTGTTTGTTTTCATAGAGTAATACTCCCAGGCTTTCTGGTTGTTTTGTTGGTTGTTTTGTTGGGTTACTGTTTAAATATAACACCTGAAAAAGGACACTTTTCGTTTGTTTATTTGTAATTGTAGATATTTCCTGGTTTTTCTTTCATAGGATCATTTCTGTTATCTTTAAGGCTCCTGGTGTGGTTTGTGACTGTGGGTTCTGGTTTGTGTTGTGTGGAAATAAAATACTTGTTTCCTTTTACATCTGGACTTGATTGTTTTTGCTGCATTCTCCCCGATCCCTAGCGGGGGGGCCGTAACAAAGTGGGGGCTTGTCCGGGAGTTTATTGATAACAGGTGGGGAGAGACTCTTTTCACTTGCTTGTGAGTTGTTACATTGTGCACTAGGAGTGGCTTGTGAGATAATGGCACGCTTTGACCTGAAGGCTTTCAAAGAGAATCCCTCTTTGGAACAAGTAAACGCATGCCGAAAGGATGATTTGGCTGTGTTAGCAGACTTCTATGAGATTCCTCTGTCGCGTACTCTGAAAAAGGCGGAGATGAGGGCGGCAGTGGTGGCTGGTCTGGTTGAGAGGAAGGTGCTGGAGGCTGAGGGTGTGCAGACGGAGCTAGCATGTGTGAAGAGCCCGCCTGTGGAGGCGGGGCTCCAGAAGGCTGAGCCGGAGAATCCGCCCGAGGCGGATGTCTCTGATGATGGGTCAGAGGGAGATGACCGGCCCGAGACTCCTGTTACTCTTCCCCGGTTTGAACCATTAACGCTTGAAGGTAGCTCGGGAGCTTCCCCGGTGGAAGCCCGGGTGAAAGTGAAATTAGCCAGGCTGCATCTGGAGGCCGAGGAAAAGGCCCAACAACGGCAGCAGCAGCTCGAGATCAGGCGACTGGAAATCGAGGCTGATAAGGCTGTCCGGTTGCGCCGCTTGGAGCTGGAAGCTCAAGCAGGTTTCCCTGCAACGCCCCGCGCTGGTACTTCAGCCGGTCCCCCGCCTGCTGCCTCTTCTTCTGGTTTTTTTGACATTACCAAGTGCATACAGTTTGTGCCTAACTTCAGAGAGTCTGATGTAGACTGCTATTTTTCTGCTTTTGAGGGCATCGCTTTAGCGCTGCACTGGCCACAAGATGTGTGGGCACTCCTGGTACAATGTAAACTTTCTGGAAAAGCTCAGGAGATGGTTGTCGCTCTTCCGCTGTTAGATAGTCAGCGGTATGATATTGTGAAGGCCGCCGTCCTAAAAGCATATGAACTAGTTCCTGAGGCATATAGACAAAAATTTAGAGGTTTCAGAAAAGACCAACGCCACACTTATGTAGAATTCGCAAGAGAGAAAAGCATTTTGTTTGACCGATGGTGTGCTTCATGCGGTGTGAACTCTCTTGGAACATTAAAAGAATTAATATTGTTGGAAGAATTTAAAAGACAACTGCCAGATAATATTGTGGTTCATTTAAACGAAAAAAGAATAAAATCTTTATCTGGGGCTGCTGTGTTGGCAGACGAGTAAGTTCTTACACACAGAACCGTATTCCAGCCGACAGTGAAATCGACTGTGTACGAGGCATTAAATCGAGGGAGAAACAAGCACTTGCCTGAAAGAGTTTGTTTCTGTTGTCGTAAGCCGGGACACTTAATTGCCCAGTGTCCGCAGCTAAAACCAAAAGAGTCAGCCTCCTTTCCAAAGAAGGAAGTGGGCTTTGTAAACAAGCTGGAAAACACTACCGCCATGAACGGCGGAGTGGATCCCTGTTTTAAACCCTTTACTATGGTGGGAACGGTTTCACTGAACGTGTCTGACGCTGAACAGAAGCAGGTCTGTATTCTGCGGGACACGGGTGCCTCCCAGACACTCATTCAAGCCGATACGCTTCCCTTTACGGAGAAGTCGTATGCGGGATACAGTGTGATCTTACGAGGCGTGGAGATGGGTTATGTACCCCAGCCAGTTCATTATGTGTGCTTAAAAACTGATTTAATTTCAGGTGTATTCCCGATGGCTGTTTGTGCTGCACTGCCCATCGCGAATGTGTCTGTTCTACTGGGAAATGACATCGCGGGGGGAAAAGTGGTTCCTGCCCTGGAAGTCCTGGATAAACCCGAAAAAGATAGGTTACTCTCTGTGGGCGTGGTTACACGTGCACGGGCTTGAAGAAATGAGTCTCAGGACGAAGCTGTAGATCTCTCTGAGAGTTTCCTCTTGTCTTCCTTTTTAGAGTCTGCTGTGCCGGTTGAGACGGTGGAGGGGGAGACCGCCAAGGAGGTGGAGGTCCCTGACATAAAAGCTCTGGAGTCTCCGCTGTCCCGGGCTGGTCCCTCTCTTCCGGTATCACGTGACCGATTGCGTATGGCGCAGGAGGGGGATCCCACGCTGACACGATGTTACCAAGAGGTGGTGAGTGCTGACGGTTTGACTTCAGGCCGCTGTAAGTTCTACATACGAGATGGAGTACTTATGAGACGTTAGTGTCCGGTAATGATTCCTGGAGCTGACTGGAATGTGGAGTATCGCGTCAAATTTTTGTCAAAACCAGGGAGAGCAAAATAAACATGCTCGCGCGCAGATTACACTACCATCGCGCAGAAATTCATTTACCGAGAGGACAAAAGATCCTCTCGCGTGACAGACAACCAACTCCCGCGCGCGTGTGGAAGGCCTCGCGCGCGCATTTTACGTTCCGAGCGCGCGAAGCTGGATCAGACGCGCGCGCGTTTCTGTCATGCCGCCCCCGCTTGAGGATGGCTGCGCTCTCGCCAGCGTCTCTGCCCTCGCGGTGACGTTTTCCTCGCGCGGATCAAAATGTGTTTTGACACATGGGGCGGGACAAATCCCCATTCTATAAGCCTTCTCCTGATTGGTCCGCGTACACAGGAAGTTGTGTCAGGAAGACCTTGACTGACAAGACGGCTGGAGCCGGGACAGTTGCGGTGGTTTTGGCATTTTGGCAACGATACTTTGCTTGAGGTAAGTGGAATTCACAGCAGTTCTTCCCGAAAAGTACGGATACTCCTCAGTAAACTATGCCGTTTTCGAATTAACAATTCTACAAGGACAAAAATCAATTCGATAACTTAGAATTGCTTAGGAATATGTAGTTAGCACGAGTAAAATATGTCAATAGCTATATGCTAGCGATAGCTACTGCGGGGGTCAAAATGGCCGAAGCTAACTGATGTTCATTTCAAATCGTCATTTCACTTAACTGTAATACATTTCAGGATAACGTCCAGTGATGATACAATTAAAGTGTGCTTCACTTGTTGAATTTAAACATGGTGGTGTTTTTCACGGCTTAATTTGATTTGTTATATCTCCGTGTGTGTGCGTATTTAGTTTCCCCACTTGTTCGCCGAGTCCCAGTCACATGGCAGATAAAAAAGAGGTAAGCCATTAGTAAAACTATTCCTCGTGACGTTTGTATGTTTATCTTCTTTGGATCTCTCCTCGTGTGTTTATATTTCTCAGGAGGAATTGCGCAAAGCAGCCATGAATTTGGTTGCCATGTTGAGATCGTCGATCAATGATCCAGCAGCAAACAGTAAGTTTAACTTAATAATACCTAACAACCATACTAACCCCTTTTATTAGCTTTTTATTTTTAGACTGCATGAATGTTATTTTATTAATTATTTACACTGACATACAAAGGTTTTCTGCCAGTTCTGGATTAGAGCAATTCACAGTGCTTATTACTGGAGTCTAAGTAAAATTTGATTAAGTTTAGTACAGACTTTATTTTGATTGTTTGTTTTATAGGGATCTTATAATTACTCCAAGACCTGATAAATCTTATTGAATTTATTGTAAATTAAGCTCAGGGTGAGGCCTCTGTGAACCTCACAAGTGCTAGGGACATACAGGAACGGCAAACACCACCCAGGCAAAATTCAGCCTGTGTACCTGGCCAGGTGTCTTCTGGGATTTCTTTGCAGCGCAATATGGCCAGGTTAGGATGTCATTACTCAGCAATACCTCAACTTATCAATGAAGATAACTTTTTAAATTGAATTTATACTGAAGTTGGACATTAATGAGAAGTTGTGTAGGAGTTTTGTTTGGTGCATTTTGTTTTTATTTTGAGAAGTACCATGAGAAGAAATGATTAGCAATGTAGTTTTGTTTTTGTTGGTCATTTCCATCAGACCAGCAGCAGTAGTGAAACTTTGCATTAGTTATTTAGTTTTATAAATATGATTTAATTTTAATGTGTGTGTGTGTGCGTGTGTGTGTTTGTGTGTGTTGGAGGTAGTGTCAAAGTTGAGTCCCTGAAATGGTCTTGATTGTCTTTTTGCTATATTTGTTTTTCTAGGAGTTTCCCTGGGTTATTTAAGGAGAAGCAGAGTTCCAGGGCTCTTACCTCTAAGAAAAGGCTTGGCTCAAAAAAACACCCTGTGCCTTTTTTTCTGCTTAATTCGTCCTGCGAGAAAACTCCCAAAACATCAGAGGAAATGACCCTCCTGCAGGCTGGGCTGGGACGAAGGACAGTCTGCATTGCCGAGGATGCTGGTCATAAGGAGGTATGTTATTAGTTATAATTATGCTAGTGACAAATGACTTCATAAAGAAATTGTAATTTATTGAATAAGTACTAGGGATGGGTGATATGTTGCTGTGTGGAATATACTGTCAAAAAATTCCTCACAGTGAAAAGTTGTCATATCGTAATAAAAAATGATAAATTACCTTAGATGACGTATTGTGGTGAAAGGATAGACATGTAGGTGCAAAACACCTGTGGCCCAACTCAGGTGTGTAACAAACCACAAATATCGAGGAAGGTGGAACAGACATGCCAGAGGAGCTCGTTCATAAAAGAGGGTACTGCTAACTTGTAGCCCAACAGCAACAAAATGTTTGTTTCACTTTGATATAACATTTGTTCATTATTTGTTTGAGTGAGGTATAATGTATGTGAGTACTTTAGCTTCTTATTTGGAGCAAGTTCCAGCCACTGGTAAATTGTACATATTTATTTTGTATGAGCAGTTTATCACTGATTGGTTTTCATTTTCAGTAGAGCATTTTTTAAATCCTGTCACTTAATTTATCTGGTTTCATTTGCAGTTGCCCCTTTTTATTTTATAAGCTGAGTTATCGCCCATCCCTGATAAGTATTCAGATTTGCTCAATATTAAAAGTCAGATATAGTCAAATCTACACTCGTCCCCAACTGAGGGCCATATTCCCCAGTTCCCCTCTTTTTGAATGTGCAAAAAAATGTCCCCATTCCTGAAAAGGTTATAGGAACTTTTCTTCTACAGTGCAAATTCGCCTTATGTGAGTTGAAACGCATCAAATGCCAAAAAAAACCCAACTATTTCTGTGCTTTGACTTGCTAACCATTACATATGTTACATTCATACAGATTACAAATGCTCTTTGCGAGGCTTATCCAAAGATGGTTGAATTGGAGGGGGCCTGGATGCTGTACAAAGCCATTGGTAAATTATTACGTTTATAGATATTTGATTATAATGTATTCTCCGGACCTAATGCATTGGTTTGTTCTGAATTAGTGATGGGAATTTCGGCTCTTCTTGGTGATCAGGTACATTCAGCTCAGCTCACCTTAGTGAGCTGGCTCATTCGGCTCTCAAACGGCCATATAAACCCGACACTGTTTGTCAACATTACATGAACGGCTCACTACCGTGAGTCGGTACATGCCGTTCACTTTGAAGAGCCGGCTCTTTGAACCGGATTGTTCTCGAATTGGTTTTGGTGTATTGGTTTATTGTTGCACTAGATTAATCTAGAACTTCTTTTGATTTCAACATATACAGGAGGATCTGGTCAACGAAAGCTAAATTTATTGTCACCTGAGGAGGAGGGATATACAGGAGCCAGTCTTGTGCGGGCTTGGGCAGGCAAGACTTGTCTCTATATCATGCCCATCCAGCATATCCTGGATACGTCCCCCTTGCCTTTCACAGCACCAGAGTTTCAGGCCATGCCGAAAGCTCGCTGTCTGACGTGCAAGGATTATGTGCCACTGCAGCTCCTCAGCCTACATGTAAAGACGTGCCTTTCGGATTTTAATGATGAGGTATGTATCCAATGGAATAAAGAAAGAAAAACTTTTTTGCTTCACAACTAGGGCTGTCACGATTAGGAATTTCTGGAGACGATTAATTGTCAGACAAATAATTGCGATTGACGAATATATTGTCTGTTTTTTCTTTATTCTGCAACAACAAAAATAAATGTAAACGTTGAATTTCCCTCTGGGATTAATTAAGTATGTTTCATTTAATTTCAACTGCAGTATGACTAGCTTTAATAATACATATTCTAATGAATTCCTGAACATCAAAAAATAGACAAAGACATAATGTAACTTATCCATTTCTGAAGTGGGTTTATTGTTAATTATTTGCTGCAGCAGTGTTGGCAGCAGCCCCATATCACTGCTGCCTGTCCATGGAGACGCCAGTAAGGACTCGTGGAAAATTATCGGACTGTGCAGCTCATCTAACAGCGGCTCTCACAGACTGATCACTGCATGGAATCAGGAGATTGTCATTTTTTATGTTGAAACACTAAAAAAACTCCACCCGGCGCAGTTTATTGACTGGCACCAGCCCACCGCTGTCTGCAGATCTAAATAAAACACCGCGACCCGGCGCGTTTCCCTACGCTGGACTATAAACACACAGAGGGTCTGCAGCCTCCGCGGGTCCCGCCGCATGGAGACGACGCGAGTATAGAGCGAGCTTTTGGCTATGACAGCATTAACTGACTTGGCGATGTAGCGCGCTATGCTATCTGTAGGTGTGTGCCATCTTACACTGACTGTTTATACTTAGCGCGGCGTTGTCCGAAAGCTTCACCCAGACCCAGCTGACGGGATGCACCAGCTGCAGAGTTTACAAATTGCTTCCTCTTGGTTACTGGGCTCCCCCTTACCGTTCGGCTTAAAACCAGAATACATCCACAGCCGTGCCGTGGTACGCTTCTGAACCACATCATATTCTTCACGCTCCTCTCCGCTAGCCCTATCACACCACAGCTGTGTGCTCACGTTGCCACTGACGCCTGGCGCAGGATCGGTTGCATCATATCTGACGTTTTAATGCTGGATAAGCGGTAATCGCGAATAAGAAAAACTATTTGCGATTATGAAAAATATTCGCGGTTGGCGAATATTGTAATAATTGCGACAGCCCTATTCACAACCCTGTTAAAAATGCTATTAACTTTACATCCATCCAGAGACAACTTTTTCATTTAAAAGAAAATACACCATTAATGTCAGATTTATAATGTCATTACATAAAGATACATAAAAACTGGGAAGACTGCTTGCGTGCTCAGGTACAAAGTAGGCCTACCACCTTTCAGCAGACTAAACCCCCATATTTTCAGAAAACTCCGGTCTGATATGTTAAGAGGTTATTGTTGCAAATAGGTACGCAAAAAAAGAACAAGACTGGTATGACAGCTGGTTCTTCTAAGGAGAGGAGAGACAACCAAAGAGTACTCTAGAGTGATTTGAGTTGGATATACTGCATTGAGTAACATACCAGTGGGTTAACTAAGATCCAGAGGATCACCTCAGGGGAAAAAAGCTGTCCAGAATCCAAATTTAATTTGACAAACAATTCAAAGTCTGAAAAGAAAGGTATGAAAGAAGAATGGCAACCACTATTTAGCTAGGTCAGGCAGGCTCAGTAATCCAAGGGACAAAAGCAGGTCAATCACATGACATCAAATAACAGAGTGAACAGAGTTGAATATACACCTCAGGTGGTATGACTGCCTTCAGAAGTGCTGCAAGTCCCTTTAAAGGCAGCACATAAAAAACAACTTTAGCCCTGACACCATGACACTAACAACATTAAAAAAGCAGAAGAATAATAGGAAGATCTGTGTGAGAGCTCTTTAACAAATACGTTTTTGGTTCTGACTCTGGCTCCGGCTCTGTTCTTCTGACTCAGGGCATTGGTCAAAACACAGCCACACTTGCTAACATTTCTTTTAACTCAGCTGCGCCTTGACCTGGGGCTAAGTGAAGATGCGCATAGGTAAAAGGTTTGCTGCTCAAATATAGTGAAAATACTGTGTGTATGGAAACAGTCGTGACAAAAGCAAGGAAGAAAGTTCTCTTAACTAAGTTAATATTATATATAAAATAACACAGTGCAGAAACAAAGTGCTTAGACTTAATGTAAAGTTTATTGTAACTCATCATTTGTCGATTTGAGCAGCTAGTGTAAAAGTATGAGGGACGAGAAATGACAAAACAAGAAATAAATATAAAAATATATATGCATATAAATAAATAAATGCACATATAGATGTATAAATGAATAAATAAATAAATATAAAAATAAAGAAATACACATAAATAAATAAATGCACAATTAAATGTATAAATGCATAAATAAATATAAAAATAAAGAAATACACATAAATGTATAAATGCAAAAATAAATTAAATAAATCAGTGTTTTGGATATCATAAAGGCTGACTCTATATTTTTACTTGTGTTTTTCTATTTAATTATGTATTTTTTCCTTTTTTATGTATTTATACATTTATATATTCATTTATTTATTTCTAAAAAAATTTATTTCTACTTTTATTTATTTCTATATTTATTTCTACTTTTATTTATTTATTGGTACATTTATTTCTGTATTTCTGCATTTCCACATTTATTTATTTATTCATTTCTGTCTCCGTATGTTAATGACGTGGGCGGTTCTAATAATTGTCTGCAGCGTGATTGGTTAGAGCATATGATCCATCTACTGCAAGGCTACTGCCTACTCGAGTACACGGGGTGTTTTGGTGGATCATATGCTACGAATTGAAAGTTCTTTTACAGTTGTCGCCAACAATTTAAGGTCATTGGCGAATAAAGTAATCGAAGCGCACCTCCATTTGGGTCACACCGCTGCAAACATCGCAAAATGAAAACCGGAAACTCTTTCCGTGCTGACTGTTTCAGCCGTGCAGGTGACCACCGTAAAGTCCACAGCGTAGGCGCAGCTTAACAGAATTGCTGGTTTGACCGCAGTAACACATTTATGATGTCTGCTGCGGTGTGGCTCAAATAGACGTGAGCTTCAATGACTTCAGGAGGTATAATGAAGTCCAGTCCAGTCCTCGTTCCCCCTGACTCTGAGCGGATGGCTAGTTGGCGGGCAACTTCTTCTAGACTGTCCAATACAGCCGAATCAACCTCCCCATCCATCTGAGCAGCTTAGGGCTGAACTAAATCCTCCATGAGCCGTGCCAAACGAAACCAGAGGTAGTCGTTTGGTTCAGTTTGGTCTATATCATTCACCAATGACCTTAAATCATTCGATCACTTGAGCTACTCGAGTAGCCTAGCAGTGGATTGTATCTTGCACACCACTCCAACCAATGGAGCTGCAGACAAATATTAGAACCACCCACCTTATTAACATACGGAGACAGAAATGAAGAAATAAATAAAAGTAGAAATGCAGAAATACAGAAATAAATGTACCAAGAAATAAATAAATGTACAAATAAATGAATATAGAAATAAATAAATGTACAAATAAAAAAATGTAGAAATAAATGAATAAATAAATATATAAATGTATAAAAGGATCAAATACATAATTAGACAAACACACAAGTAAAAAATATAGAGTCAGCCTTTATTATATCCAAAAACATACTGATTTATGAATTTATTTATTTATTTTTGCATTTAAACATTTATATGTGTATTTATTTATTTTTATATTTATACATTTATACATTTATTTGTGCATTTATTTATTTATATGCATATTTATTTATTTTTATATTTATTTCTTGTTTTGTCATTTCTCGTCCCTCATAAAAGATCTCTTGGGCAATTATGTTATCGGATAGTTAAAAATGAAAGGATACTTCTAGATAGTTTACATGAAATGAGTGAAAGCAGAGACGCAATGGTTTGGGGCTCCAGAAACACTGCTGTGGATGAAAAACGTGTAACAGATGTAACTTACGTTTTCCCTGAGTGGATAAGCCCTTCATTTACAAAATGTGTTCTTCCATTTTCTTGTAACTTCCTAATTTTGAGTTTTGATTTTGTAGACTAAACCTGATGAAGATGATGATAATGATGATGTCATCAGTGTACATAGTGACAATGCTGTGGTAAGCTATCACTGCTAATCTTCCTTACTGAATGAAACTCCATGCAACACTTAAAGGGAACGTATCATGCAAAATCCACTTTTTTAAGCCCTTAAATACCTGTTTTTGTCTTTTCCAAGCGGTCCGGAGTGCCGAAAAATGTAATTTATTCACTTCCGGTGCAGCATATAAATCTTATTATTCTTTTTGGGTCATATCTTTCAGTCTGTTTAGTTTTCTCCGCTATCTATTACGTTTTTCTATCTATTACGTCACTGTATTTGCTGCGGTTCCGCTAAATATGGTCATGTTGTTTTTGAAAAACATATTCTGCCGATTGTTAGCGGCTAAGAGGCTAAGGGGGCGGAGTCAAACCGAGAAAAAAACAGGAAGGGTGAAATGTCTGCTAAAATTTAAAGAGACATACTCAAATCAAACTGGTCTCACTGACTGTAAAGAAACACCTCAGAACAGGGTTTAAGAAGGGGTGTGTGGAGCTATACTAACAACGATTTCACACCAAAGGATTGCAGTTTTACTTTATATAAACCATAAATTAATGATTTATTTGTGAAAAGGAAGGATTTAAAAGCATGATACGTTACCTTTAATTTGAATATTATACTGCTGTGAATAAATATAAATGCTGAAAATTTTAATTTTACAGGCATTTCCTGATGTTCAGGCATCCATAGAGAATGAGGTGAGCAAACTGCTGTGTGATGTAGTGGTTCATGATACCAGTCTGAAAATTGTGAATTCCTTCCAAAGACACTTAAATCTATTATTAGCATCATACTGAGTTCTGTTGTCGATTTGTGAAGTAATAAGAATGATTTTACCTTTTAGGTCAAAAGTGAAAAATAAGCCTGCACACTTCCTCAGGTTCTGAGGAAGATCCAGAGTGATCGAATCATTCGTATAAATGCATTTAGGAAAACATGTGCAGGTTTTTGTCACTTTTTCATGTCCACAGCCGTAGCCTTGCACCTGTTAATGTGCATATGTCTACACTGATGAACCTTTTTTTTTTTATCGCGCACTAACTGGACAGATCTTGTCTTAATTACTTTGCCTTACATAAAATCATGTTAAAATAAGCTAATTCCTTTCAGATGTTTTACTTGAGTACAGTAGCATCTGACCTGATACCAAAATTGGAATTTACATTTATTTACGTTATTTCTTCCATTCATAGGTTTCTTGCCCAATGTGCTGTGAACTGTTTACACAAGATGACATCTGTGCACATGCAAGTGTTTGTGGAGAAAGGTAAATTCAAATTTGGAATAATTTTGTTGTGTCTTTTTGATTTTATATGCCTTATCTGCTGATTTTGGATACAATTTTGTAAACCCTTTTGAGATTCAATATGTTTACACCCTTCTCTTTAGATGCTCCTAGGTTCAAACTGAGATTAGATTCAAGTACCTTTTATGAAAATGAAAAATGTCTTACATGTTTACAGCTTGCCAAATGAGGAATATATTGGTATGAAGCACACCAGTAACCACTTCAGCAGGTATACCAGTACAAACTACAGTCCAGCTTCACTGAAAATTTATGATCAAATCCGTTTTGTAGAATGGAATTTAGTTTTTTCTTCTCTACATTTTTGTGTAGCTTATCAGCCATTCTGGAGGCTTTACGAGTCAAAGTTGACACAACCCAAACCTTTATCATCAATGTGACACGTAAGGATCTGTTCCAAAGGGGACTGAAACAATGGGCTAGGCAGAAGCATGCCTCTCCAAAAAATGAAATCTCTGTCTCCTTCATTGGAGAACATGGAATCGACCAAGGAGCGCTTCGTAAAGAGTTCTTCACAGGTATGTCTTCTTCTTAGAACTGGCAAAATGAATGTGTTAAGCATGGATTAGAAATAGCTGTAATAATAATAATGATAATACATTTTATTTTTATTGTGCTTTTCAGAAAACTCAAATCTGGTGTACATGCCCAAAAAAGATAAAGGAACAGTTAAAATATGGATAATACGGAAAATGGTTAAAAACAAGGTAAATAGAGTAAAAGTCAATAATTCAAAATAAGTTCAAAATAAAACATAGGTTGTCCTAGAATTTTAGGTGATGAAAGCAAATCAAAATAGGTGAGTTTTAAGTTCTGAAGAAAATGCCTCGGTAGCAAGAAATGTTTTGCTACAAGCTTTTTATCAACAAGCACAGCATTCAGCAAATACTGTGTTTATTTCACTACTTCAAGGGGGAAGTGAAAGGAGTTAAACCAGAAGCTAGCTGTAGCTTCACACAAAGGCAAGGCAAGGCAAGTTTATTTATATAGCGCTTTTCAGGTCAAAGACAATTCAAAGTGCTTTACACACAACATAAAAATTACAATAAACACAAAATCAAACACAATCAAAAACGGTGATTAGTCTAAAGTCTAAAATTAAGTCTAAAATCATGATCTAATGTTCCCTTGTTTGCAGCATTATAGCTAAGAGCAAAAACCAGGATTTAGTCTAAAATAAAATAAATGTGCACATGATGATCTAATGTTCCATTTGTTTGCAGCATAATAACTAAGAGCAAAAACCAGGATTAAGTCTAAAATAAAATAAAAATGCAAATGATGATCTAATGTTCCACTTGTTTGCAGCATAATAACTAAGAGCAAAAACCGGGATTAAGTCTAAAATAAAAATGCACATCATGATCTAATGTTCCACTTGTTTGCAGCATAATAACTAAGAGCAAGAACCATGATTTAGTCTGAAATAAAATAATGTTCCACTTGTTTGCAGCATGATAGCTAAGGGCTGCTTCTCCTAACTGGCTTATATTGTGTTAGGTCTAAAATAAAGAAACACATCATGATCTAATGTTCCACTTGTTTGCAGCAGAATAGCTAAGGGAGTCTAGTGATCTCAGTTTGGATGCAGAAATTGGAGATATAACAGCTGCTCTTGTCCAGGTTTTCACTGATAGTGTAGGCCTGTGATTCTAATTTCTGGTCCTCCAGGCACAATATCCTGCAGTCTTTTCTTGTTTCCCTGCAGCAACCAGCTGATTTAGATGAAGGTATCATTAAAGGTTGAATATGGAACATTTGTAAAAGGCCTGACTTCAAAGGATTTCAATACTCACCTAAGTTATCACTGAGGTGATGATAGTAATGTCATGGTATATTTAGAAATGGAAAAAACAAAGCAGTAAGCCCTGAGAAGCCGTGGGTTACTGGGATTTTACAACAGCGGGGGGGTGTGCTAAGTTGGGGTGGTGAAAAAAATTGTTTTTAATTGGAATCGAGATTCTTGTTCATCAAGATTCAGAATCGTTTCAAAATTTCCAAGAATCGATTTTTAAAAGGCTAAAAATCATTAGCTTGACTACTTTCATAGCTGCTGCTAATTGACAAAGACAAGTTAAACTTTGCCAGGTTAGCTAAGTTTAAACCTTTTTCTGATGAAAATGATAAATTTTCTTCCAGCTAATGAAACAATTCCTCAGAGCTCATTCTGGCTTATGGGGGAACAGAGTTAATCAGCACGTTTTGTTACTCAAATAGGATTGAATTCGAATTAAGATCTGTTTGAATCGAGAATCGATTCTTTATCGAATCGTTACCCCAAGAATCGGAATCGAATTGAATCGTGAGTTGCTGCAAGATTCACACCCCTAGTGCTAAGGCCCAACGCCTTATGTGTTTTGGCCAGGAAACTATGGTATTTTCACACTCTTTCACGCCGACATTCTGTATTGGTATTTTCCCGAAAATTTCCTTTATTATGCATCTGGAACTCAACTACATGTAGATGTATAGTATTAACATGAGTACGCCAGTAGATGGCACTATTGCAGCATAAATCAGCCAAAGAAAGGCAGATGTCAGAGCTGTTTGTCCTTTGGGGACAGCTCTAATGAAGTGAGGCGGCTTTTACAGCGGTCTGTCACATATCTTATGAATATCCCTGAATTAAGATCACCAAAACGCTTGTTCATGTACTGTTTAAGAAACTAGTGCAGCGTTGCACAGTTTTTGCTCTGTGCTGCTTCTCAAGCAGCGATTACTACAGTAGATTATGTCGGTGCCAACATTTTCTCAGAACACCGGCTAGTTTGGAAATGCGAGGCAACACGCCCATGAGGAAATCAAATCCGTGCTGTCATCTCCTCCAACCATCATCCAGGCTCAGGCCACCCAGCCAATCACAATTCATAGTTCACTTTGTGGTGAAATTAAAGTCTTCAAACAAATATAATCAAACACATAGGTTGAGTGCAGAAAAGTTGGTTGCTAGGCAACGCTATGTCTGTTGACACTGGCACAGGGATATTTTGTGATTATGTCTTACCGGGCCTAGGTGTGGGTTACACTCAATATACCATAGAGATATATACATAGAGGCCCCATTCAGCGTTGCTGGCTGCTACCGCGACGTGCTGACACGGCGGCCATCTTGGTTCAGACCACAGGGTCAGATTTGCTTGCTGTCGCAGTGAAAACGAGGCACTTCAGATGTTACTCTAATCTCATGTACGACAAGTCAAAGATAAAAAATACATTTAAAGAATAAGTACTAACATGACTCAATGTTTTCAATGACCAAAACGAATTTCATAATGACCTATTATTTAGAAGACATATATTTACATATTTATTTAGAACCAAAACAATTTAAACAGAAATCAAACTTTGACACACAAAACTATGTATTTAGCAATACACACACATATATATGTATATATATGTGTGTGTGTGTGTATAATATACACATTACACACACATACTATAACACACATAGTAGTAATATAGATAAGCAGGGTTTTTTTTTTTTTATTATTAAACATTACTGTATTGTGCACACTCAGAGCTATTAGTCCCATATTAAATCTCAATGGTGTGATTTAGTGCCTTTTTCTTTATCATCAGTCTGTGATACCGCACACTGATACTAGTTATGTTTTTCTACAGCTCTACTACCGGCTATATCAGTTTTACTATAAGTCTTCTCTCTGGCAACATCATGAGAGGAGGATTATATCTCACTCTTTGAGTAATCCCTCATCACATTTTAGAAACCAGGAAAGGTATATTTGTAATGAGTAAAAACTAAAGTACTTTTCTCTGGCTCCATTCCTGCTGCACCTTTGCTCATACAGCTGATCACTCGTACAGTGTTGAAACCAGGAAAACGGGAGCTATAGAATATTAGGATTAGGAATTATCCATTATGAAATTTTACCAGGGGATGGTGATTCCATCTGGTTTGTAGTCTTCTTTTATTTGAGCACCGATATGCTGAACAGAAGTCTGGTATTCAGACATGTAGCCTATATGGAAGTTTGCTGCTGCAAAAACAAAATCACAAAGATATATAAAGTTAAACAATTGTTTAATTTAATCAAATAGTCCGGTGAAACCCTAAAAAGGTTACATTTTCAGGCAGCCAATTTATCTTGAAATCTGTTGATAGTTCACAAGACTAAGACTATCTGAAATGATAAAATACCACTAGACTCAATTGTTGCGTTTTGTCTTCTCAAAGCTGCTTGGTGTGACCCTGACTGGGTCTGTCAGCACGTTTCTCGGTACGTCTCTCCCCCGAGGACGCGGGGTCTAGCTATATGTCTATGCAATATACCACAGCATGGAACGCTGCTCGGCCAATCACAATTAAGGATGAGAAACACCCAATTTTATAATCTGAATAATGTGCGATTAACTGAAAGTTATCTTGGGACAGTTGTGCAATTTAAAGAAGTTTAAATCATTTTAAAGTATTCAGATCTATCTCTCCTTTAAGAATGATTAGGAAAATAAATACTCAGTCTTGGTTTTGATTAAGGCTGTGCTCTCTCACTTACAGAAATGATTCGTGGAATAGAGATGTCTTTATTTGATGGAGATGGGGAAAGGGGAAAAACCCCAAAATACAGCCTGTGTGATTACCAAGAGAACCACTTCAAGTATGTGCCATGAAGTGTAAATGTTAAATATTTGTTTTGAGTTTGATAGTGATATAAGCATTGACATTTTTTTATTATTGTTATTTTTATCTTGTTTGTATTGTTCACCTACAAGGACTTGCGGGGAGATCTTTGCAGCAAGTATCGTGCAGGGGGGGCCTGCACCAAACTTTATCTCCAGGTGGTGCTATCAATACCTCTGCCATGGAGAATTCAACAAAGACGCTATCCCAGATGAAGTGACAGATTCAGATCTGAAAAATCTGATTGGAGAGGTATTCAAACAGTTTTTAACTATGATGTGAATTGACACATTTAAGTACACAATGCACACTATGCTTTTTATCCGACTCTGGAAAATGGTTCTGTTGTTTTGCTTTTCTTTTAGGTGGAAAGAGCGGAAGAAGAAGAACTTTTTGCCTTATCAGATCAAGTTATGGCATGTGGATACACCGGGCCAATAACTGTCGATCACAAACACACAATCACAAAGTATGTGACTTGAAGGTTGGATATGGAACAGAGGCATAATAGCAATATTGTGTGTGTCTTGGTTCTAGTTGCAATGGCAGAAACATAACTCTAGCTGTTTGGTTGCTAGGCTTGCTGCTGATACGTCAGTGGCCATCAGCCTGCACTAGGTCCAACAAGTATTGCAGAGGATTTTGATAACTGACAGCAAACATTAGCCACGTTAGCAAGCGAGTTAGCTTACTGATCCAGGAGAAAAGTTGCCATTTTCATATTTTGTTACTGTGGAAAATGTATATGTGAGTCCATCTAATGTAGCGTCACCTAAATTTACTCCATTTTATGCTCTTCTCAAGTCACCCCTCTTCTGAGATGGGTAACGATACCTCCATGGCTCTGAGGGAGCTACTTGATTTGCAGACTCCACCATTTTTCATTTTCCAGCCTAGCTGTGCAAAACATACCATTGCAACATAGAGACTACATTTTTCTAATTGCAATGGCTTGTAAATGTAAACAAAACAGCATTGTCGAACATGTTGACATTTATTTTATTTTCATTTTCAGGCTAAATATAATTTCTTAAGGAATTGTGCTTTCATTCTGCACCACTCTGAACACTTTGTGGTTTTTTTTTATAGCTTTTAAGACACTGTTCCGTGTTCAACCTTTAATTATTAAATTACCTTTTATTTAAAAGTGATCCACAATGAACTGAAGAATTTCTCAGTTTATTTAATCTTTCTGTTTATTAGAGCCATTGCTTTGCATGCACTGTTGAGACTTACACCTATATTGAGCCAGCTCCGTGAGGGACTACAGCTATATGGGCTGAATGAGGTGTTAAAACACCATGAGGACCTATGCGAGCAACTGTTTGTCCCGGGCCACCTGAAGAAAGTAGGTGACAGGATTTTTTTATACTGACGTGTTGGACTGTTGCAGCATTTTAACCACATTCGTTATTTCTTTAGATGCAAGTCTGCATTGTGGAAAAATGTCCTTTTATTTTTGAAGTGGTCTTTTATTTTTAATTCTTGGGTTAATGTTAAGTTTCTTTTCTCGATATAGGTGGGTGCTGACTTCCTTGTCTTGGCTCTTTCACCCAACTTCAGTGAAGAAGGGTCCATAAGACAGCAAAGAGAGATGCAGGTCATCAACTTCCTGCAAGATTTCTTGCAAAATCTGGAGGATAAAGGTAAAGGTCTACATTTGCTGATGTTAGCTGAATGAGCTGAAGTTTTCAGAGGCGGGGATTACTGCGGGGGAGCTTGTCTGTATCTCTGTGCAACAAGCTGGTTGACCTGCTTATTTTTTAATTTTCCAAGAAAATTTGCCGGTGACAGAGCAGAACTGTGCACGCGGCAGTATCCGTGTCTTTATTTACCGTGTGTTGGAAACATTTCTGTGCTTTCTCAACACCTCAATCAGCTGTTAATTTAAGCTTTTCTTTCATCCTTGTAACAGTAAAAATGAGGAAGTCACTATGTCCCCCTTCTTTCTTTCACACTTTATCTACGCCCACCTCCCATGTCCGACCAATCATGCAACACTTTTCAAAGCCCTTCGAGAACAAAGTTCGGCCAAATCGATGTGTCAAGAAGTGTCCTCATTCACGTCCGGCGAGAACAAAATTATTTTGTTCTCAGAGCCTCAAGAGCAAGAACAAAGTTCTCACTTTTTTTGGAGGATGTAGAGGCCTTAAAAAGCTATACCCGATATTACGTCCGGCCATTTTAGTTAGTTAAAGCGGCTACTTTTTTTTAACGCAAAGACAAAAATACACACACCCACGTATATACCCTCCCCACCCCCATTCTTGGTCTTGAGCTTATTCTTAATACACGTGTATGTGTGTGTGTGTGTATATATAATATGCACTGTCTTTACACCCACACACTCGTGTTGATATGTAGATATGTATATACATTTTCCTCACTGTGTCTATGTATGCAGATATATATATTTCTTGTATATCTCTTTGTTAGAAGACTGCCAAGAAGAGGGGAATCTTGGACATGGGAGCCAAGATGGAACAACCACAAGGGAACCTCAGTCTGTTGGAGCATTCCTGCAGTGGGCCACAGGACAGGCCCACATACCACTGATTGAGTCTGAAAAGGAGGGGTTCAAAATTATTGTTAACTTTGAGCATGACTGTGAGTCCCGTTACGGACCACACAGGCAGTGCTACCCGACTGTGAATGCCTGTGCAGTTGCCATAACATTCCCGACACGCCATTTTGTCACCTACCGCGATTTTGAAAATATTCTTAAACAGGCAATCAGTGGTGGGTTTGAGTTCAGCTTGCATTAGACAAGAGAATACAAAAGTTGTAGCTTTAACTTAATACTCGTATTAATACCACACTTTTCAGCTACCTCCAATATGATCACATCATTTCCAACTGTTTACTTTATTAAAGTGTACTGCCTTGTTACACTACTTTTCAGTGAGCAATAGCCAGAAATTTTGTTTAATTTTACTATGCTCAGTGGTCATTTTTTTGTGGTTTGTTGTATGAAGTTGTACAAATGTAACTATACAACCTCTTTGGGATGCCACAGCATATTCTAACAAAGTCTGTAGGCTACTAAAAAGTAGGATGTACTCCTTTTTTTTCTAAGTATCCAATGTTTGTGTTGGGTTGTACTGCAGTTTGGGTCTTGAAACAATGTTGTCAGTGAGCTCTAAATAAATTGAACTTGAACTTCTCTCTTGGATATCTCTGTTCCCTGGGCCGACTGAAATCATGCAAACCAGATAAACGTTTGCAGTTACAGTACATTAATTTTTAGATTTCAAACACCCCAGATGCAAGTGGTCATAATGATTACTCATATCTATACACATCTTCCATGTCACAGTTTTTTTATTTGCACCAAGAAAATGGGAAACTACTGAGTTGCCCAGCGTTTTGTAGTAGTAGGCTAGTTGATTATTATTATGTTATTATTGTAATGGTAGTTGCCATTTTACGAAAGCGGTAGACTAAATGAAAGGGCTTTTGCCTCTGTCTCCTCTTCATCTGTTCATATTATCTGTCTTTCCCATCTTTATAAAACAGCGTAGGCTATATTGCAGTCATTTGTTGAATGAGCTGCATCAGCATAAGTCGTTTTGGTGGTTCTTTTATCCGTACTGTGTTCTCTTCTTCTATGGTAATCTCATTAGTGTCTCCATTGATAAAGGTTCTGTTAATCCATCTGGTCTTGGACTGACAAGACTGGAACTGAATTGAATTTATAGAATTTATTTATTTGGGTGGGACAATGCATGTTAATGAACAAACATGGGAAATTACATGAATGTAAACATGCCAGATTCTAGCCAAAGGCTAATTTCCATCTGCAGTCCCAGGGGGAGGGGTCACATGGGGAGATAAAATACAATACAAATAATACAATAAGATTACAAAAAGTACAGATAAAACCCTGAATAGCAAATAGGGACACATATATACCAAAAGGTAAAATAGACATAAAAAGCCTCTAAAATGGCTTTGACTAATAATCATTACACCTTGTTACAAATGCTTGCACAAGACAATATGATCTACGCTAGAACTCACAGTCCTCATTTATGTCCTTAGAATATATCTCCAGCTTCCTGATGAAGCCGGAGTTGTGATGAACTATAAGCGAGGGCAGCTTTGATTTATCAACAGTCAGTTTTTAGCTGAACTTTCAAAAAGTTGTAGTCGAGCATTCTCTCAGTGTCAGTGGCAGACTATTCCACATGTTCCCACCCCGGATTGAAAAAGTCTGACCAAACGAGGAGCGCCTAAAAGGTATGATTACATTACCTCTTGCAGTGGCTCGTGCTGTTCTTGATTAGTTGTTTACATTTAATGAATTCTTTCAAATGGTGAAGGACCTTATGTACTAAACAAGCTGTTTTTAGGGTGGTCATATTCTGAAAGTGCAATAATTTATATACTTTTAGAACATGGCAATGATGATAGGACAGTGTTTTCTCAGTCTGATTGTTTTCTCAGTCTCAGTCTGAAGTTTGTCCCATTCAGTAAATAATCCTGGCTGAATCCACATTCACATGATTTCAGAGTTCCTGAACAGCTTTGTTTTGACTTTGTCATCATCTGCATCTGTGGTTTTCTGACTTTTTGAGTCAAGAACCCCCGAGAGTTGTATAGGCCTATATGACAAGAACTATCCCCTCTCCCCTTATGATAGGGGGTAGCAGGAATCGATGATGGGCGATTCCTGCTACCCTGCAGTGAATTTCAGGCCCTGACTGCCCACTGCATGAACTGAAGGCTACTCAATCGCAAATACACACCAAGTGGCTCAAAAAGTGGGTATGCAAGTCTGTCCTGACGAAGACTAGAAGGCGGACCCACAATTACGCCAATTTTACGATCACTGCATTGGCTCCTGCTCACCGCGTGTTTCAGGATCGATTTCCATTGAATGGTTTTGAAATATCTTGTACCTTTTTATCTTTTGGAAATACGTTTACCATATGAACTATCGCGGTCCCTGTGCTCCTCCGGCAGCAGACTAAGTCATTCTAGTCTAGTGGAGAGATAAGAAGTTTTTTTTCCCCACAGTGGAACTTAATTGCATGAAAGTGGCTAATTAATTAAAGTCTTCATAAAAATGTAGATATTTGGAGGAAATTAAGTAAAAAAAAGAGAGAAAACTCATTAATTTGGAAGCAAACGACAAGATAGATTCTTTTTTTTTAATTACTGGTACTTTTTATTATTATATCATTATTATTATTGTTGTTGTTTTGGAAAGTCACCTCAATTATTACATGAAAAAGCTGCTAAAAAACCCCAAATACGTATGTATTCTTTAAAAGATTTGTTGGTTCTTTATCATTTTTACTCAATGTTAATGAGAGCCATTTTGAAAAGCAGAGAGATATCAGCGGCTTGTTGGATGTAATACTATAGAAAGAGAATGAGAGCGTCACATATTGCATTGCCTGTGCAGAGTCAGCATTACCAGCGCCATGTAATGCAAGATGCTGAGTGACGGCTTATTGACTGCCATGGTTTTAAAAGCCCAGCCTGAAGCTTTTAAACCATTTTCTCCCCTTGTTACAGAGTGATGAGAAACCAAACTGAGGAGCACCGAGAAGTTTAGTGCGATTAATGTGCGAGGAGGAAAAAAAAAAAAAAAATTATATATATATATATAGGCCTATATATATATATCACCTGATATCATATTAGTATGACGTTTGGACGTTCATATAGTATAGAGTAGCGGATGGAGATGAGCATAGCCTAATTATTTTACACCTTCCAGGACCTGTTAAGCGTAATGTCGGGGGTCTGGATATGTGCCCCGTAAAGACGTTTTTTGTTAATTTTGTTAATTGTAGAAGGCTAAATGCCATGATTGTGCAAACTTCTGTGGTGTCACTTTATTTGTCTCTCTGCGGTTCGTCTTCTATCTGATGTTGCTGCACTTTTGCGCCGGCGTTGAGCCTCTAAGAGCCGTCCTGAAACATCCAGCCTCCACATTTAACTAAGACGCATCTATTGTTATACTGTGTTCTGCAGCGACACACGTGTTTCCCAAAACAAATATACTGTAGGCTATATATCATCACTATCTAACTAATACAATATTGAATAGATCAATAAACATATTCATATTACGCTGTTTCACAACTCCAAACTGTGCGTATTTCTGTCTTTCTTTCCTCATCATGACTGGGCTCAGTGCAATGACCATCAATCGCCTCCGCCCCTCTCTCACCCCCCCACACTGCTGCCATCCTGGTCCACAGTCTCGTCACTTCCCGCCTCGACTACTGCAACTCTCTTCTCTTTGGTGTCCCCCACAAGCTCTACGTAAACTTCAACTGGTCCAGAACTCAGCAGCCCGCATCATCACCAGGACCCCCTCCTTCCACCAGGACCCCCTCCTTCCACCACATCACTCCTGTTCTTCTGCAGCTTCACTGGCTTCCCGTTAAGTTCAGATCCACCTTTAAAATCCTTCTGCATACCTATAAGGCCATCCACAACCTCTCTCCCCCCTACCTGTCTGACCTCATCCACATCGCCACTCCCTCCCACTTCCTCAGGTCCACCTCCTCCATCCACCTCACTGTTCCCTCTGCCCACCTCAAAACCATGGGGGGCAGAGCTTTCAGTCGCTCTGCTCCCCGACTCTGGAACTCTCTTCCCCCAGAAATCAGGAACACCGACAGCTTCATCCTGTTCAAGTCCAGGGGTCCGTTTCAAGAAGCGGGTTTTGTGGAAACTCTGAGTATGTTAACCCTGAGTTTGGGGAAACTCTGAGTTTTCCATTTCAAGAAGCGGGGTATGTTAACTCTGAGTTTGGGGTAAGTTGAGGAGTAAGTAAAGCCCGTTTCACGAAGCGAGGTATGTTCTACTCAGAGTCTGTTACCGCGGTAACATAGGCTGTGAACATAACCTCCTCGATAGGTGGTTTTATCCCAGAAACTCAGAGTTTGTTCCCGACTCCGCCCTCTTACTGAGCGCTTCAAAGCCGAACCATTTCCTCATTTATTCGCGGAGTCTCCATCGAGCTGGAAAAGCCGAAATAAAAAACGGCATGTCGGTTTCTGGGTGATCTGAATTATGTTATATGAGGACGTTGCATTTAATTCGCAGCAAAGTTGTGATTGCCTCGGCCAAAAATGTTTAGATATTTTTTTCTTTTTCTCCCAACTTTTTATTAAGCGTGATCGGGTTTCGTTAGTCATTGTGACACATCCTCATCCCCCACCGTGGCCTTGCACGCAGCACTTAACTCATTCTTTGCGATGCATTGCGTTTATTTTAATTATTATTTTATGTACAGGCTAACAGACACAGAGCACATCATCAAACGTGTGCAGAAAGATGTGCCTTGCTCTAAAACGTTTTCTTTAGAGAGCTCACTGTCCTGCAGATAGAACCATGATGAGGAGCGTCTACCTCTCAGAAAGGACGGGTGGTTGGGGATCTCCGCTTATCTATCTTTTTTTTAATGTGTAAATCACAGAAAGCACAGAAACCACATACAACCACGCGGTCCAAGAACACCATTAGCCTTATCGGTTTGTTAAATTGCTTTAATAAGATTATCCCCGTGTAACTCCTTGACTGGTAGACCTATCTAAATGCATCAGAATGACATCAAATTATAGCTATTATACAGCATGAACCGCTGCAGCCTGAAACTACGAAACTCTGTTTATTCATCAGAATTTGATTTTAACTTCACCACTCTGATTTATAAAACATTTAAGCTAACAGAATGTTAAGAAGGTAGGGCAGAAAAAGTCATCGATGGGGATTGAACCCACAATCTCGTGAAACAAAACCGTTCACGCTGACCAGTCGGCCAAATATCGGAGTGAACGGCGAATAATTACCAAAAGATATTCTACCTGACGTTCATACAAACGCGAGTAGTTCAGTATTAAATTGTTCAAATGAGTTATAATAGTTTGAGATGTCCAACGTGAAATATAACCGGTGGTTTCGGTCTCACCTTACTGGATTAGCCTATATATTAATATTTCATTTTCAACTGCTTCAATTTTATGAGCACTTGATTAAACATAAAAACAACTTGCGCATCACTGGAGAAAGGATTTTATCCCCCCACATGCTATTGCTTCGTTTCCTTTTGCCTCTGCAGCTTTGTTGCTCTTTTTTGCGGAAAATTTGCTCATTGTCACTCCGCCTCCATCAAGATATCCTCCTCCAGCTGTGAAATATATGCCGAGAGCTTTCTTTCCGCTCCGGTAACCATGGTGAATCAGGGAATCGAGGCTCTATTGATGAGGTCTTGGTTCAGACCGCTGGAAGATACTCGGAGTCAACATACTCTGAGTTGACAAACTCTGAGTCGACAAATCCACCGCTAATCACCTTTCATGAAACCGGAAACTCTGAGTTGTCCTACTCGGAGTTTGTCAACTCAGAGTTACCAGTTAAACTCCGAGTTTGTTAACCCTCCTTCTTGAAACGGACCCCAGACTTAAAACCTTTTTGTTCAAATAACGTATAATGTTTCTCCTTATGTCCCCACTGTTCCTAACCTGTTATTTATTTTAGCCTTTTAATTTGTTTATTTTGTTCTCTATTTTAGCCTTACTATTGTACCTATGGTTATCATTTTTATTTATTATTGTTTATTTATTATGGTTTTATTATTATTTATTGTTCGTAGCCTACTGTAAAATGTCATTGGGTGTCATGAAAGGCGCTACCAAATAAAATGTATTATTATTATTATTATTATTATTATTATTATTATTATTATTATTATTATTATTCCGTCCGTCCGTCCGTCCGTCCGTCCGTCCGTCCTCTTCCGCTTATCCGGGGTCGGGTCGCGGGGGCAGCAGCCTGAGCAGGGAGGCCCAGACTTCCCTCTCCCCGGCCACATCGGCCAACTCATCCGGGGGGATCCCGAGGCGCTCCCAGGCCAGCCGGGAGATGTAATCCCTCCAGCGTGTCCTGGGCCTACCCCGCGGCCTCCCGGTGGGACATGCCCAGAATACCTCTCGAGGGAGGCGTCCTAGCCACCTCATCTGGCTCCTCTCGATGCGGAGGAGCAGCGGCTCTACCTCGAGCCTCTCCCGGATGACCGAGCTCCTCACCCTATCTCTAAGGGAGAGCCCGGCCACCCTACGGAGGAAACTCATTTCGGCCGCTTGTTATTAATGGCTCGCTAAGAAGTATCGCTAAGAAGAGCTGAAAAGACTGGGTCGGAGGCTTCTTACAGATCCTTCTTTGCTAAGATCTTCGTAGAGTTCATAACGAATCTGGGAAACGTGTTTTCTCAAGAAGACGCTGAAAGAACGTTCTTAAGAAGATCTTAGCGCTAAGATCTTCTTAGCTGAATCTGGTAAACCCGAACATTGTAGGATCATCTTTAGATCATTCGTCGATGGTGGAGCTGTCCTCGAGCTAGTGCTGAACATGAGTGCTGAAAGCGCGCACCGGTGTAATGGCAGATGGTGACTGATCACCAAGGGGAGATTTTGGACGCAGTGGCGAGGTGGACACGGCTCCTTTCCACTGGCCAGGTGTCGGTGCAAAAGCTGCTGCTTCCAGATGTGAGTGGCGACTTCTGGGAGGCCCCCTGCGTCCATATCTGTTCACCCCTGTACTGAAGAGCATCACGGGGAGGCCTTCAACGAAGAAACACCGCCTGTGCAGAGGCATATGCAGCATCATCGGGTAGTGGAAGCTGCGTTTCAGATGCCTCCACAAGTCAAGCGGTGGCCTGTTGTTCCCTCTCACCGGCCACATCGGCCAACTCATCCGGGGAGTGGCCTGCGCCTCACCGATGGTTTTATTTGTCCTTTCTCAGTTAGGTCTGGTTTAAACAGCCTTTTCCTGCCTTATCCAGTATCTTCCCATTTTCACGAATGTGAGTAAATACTAAAAGCTGAGCACTGATTTGTCCATTTGAGTTTATAAGCACTTTGTTTTAGTTTACATTGGTTAGTTGCTAACTAAAACTTAAGCAACATGCAAGCGATGACACAGGTATAAATATAACTTCGCTTTCCTTACGTTCTTTATTTGACAATTTTAGGCAGTTATATTTATTGCTATAATTTCAATTCTGTAATTTTGTAAACCTGCAGTACCACAATTTGGGGATAAAGCAGTAAAACTGTTAACCTGTGTATTTCTGATCCCATATCTATTATCTCAACTAATAGCGCACTGGAGATCTCTTTTTTTTAGCTGTAGTAGCAGGTTTTGGACCTGCAGTAACCATAGTTTTGACTGCGCTACATGCACTAATATGTATGCGCGTGCACGTGACTTGCGAAGTCATTGTTCACATGTGAAAATAGGGCTCCCCCGAAAGCAGCTGTGTAATTCGAACCCTGACAGTAGTCAATGTTTTTTTCCATAATCAAGATCAAGACATTACCATTAAAAACTTTCCCATTGGATGCAAATTAAAAGTGCATCAAAACTCTGACTAAAAGCCTGTACAGCACTTTAAATTACCCTGTATATGCATTGTGCTTAAACAAACTTTCTTGTTTGCCTACTGTATATTTGTGTTGTTTTCATAAAAAAACTGATATGACACTTTGAACCCCCCACACTAAAAAAGCTTCCAAAAAGAAAAATAAACTCTTTCTCTAAGGGATGAGGGAACACTCAATCCAGTTTAAAAATGAAATGAACTCTAATGTGGCGGAGCCATGGTCATAACAATGTTCATTTATTGTTGAGGCCAAATATACAATGTTCATTAGTAGGTTACACAGCCCCTGACAAAGCTGTGGCCACATATTCCCGACAGAGCAGAAAAAGTTCTGTAGTGTCACTCCCAGCTTCATTTTCAAGCAGCAACTGCAGCGCTGCCAGTTGCTGTTCATTGAGTGGACATGGAAATTCAGGAACTACTACCGCACCATCCACATGTTCTCCATACTCAGCAGCAACGTCCCAGTCAATGTCAGGCTCGTGGATATCCTAATTGAAATAAGAAAGGAAGGAATTTAAAACTTAATGCACAAATAAATAACACATAAAATCCTGTGTGTAGTTATGTGATCTAAAAATGCTGCACATTTCACAAAAAGGTTGTTAAAAGAAATCCTGATGGCTCTGTTACATAACATCCTGGAGGAGCTACAGTAAGATTGAAACACCCATTTATTTCAGTAGCTCATTTAACTCATTTAATGTCACTCACATGATGATGACATCTTATTATATTTGCCATTAATGAACTTGAATTACTAATTATTAGTATCAGTAGTAATACTAATTTATATTACAGCTGTATAGGACAATTTTGAATATTTTTGAGCTGCAACAGAAGAGAAGTATTTGTACTTAATATACAACAATTATTTGCTTTGATTATCAGAAAAGCCCAAACAGTGATGCAGAAAATGAACATTACACAATGACGCATCAGTGCCTCAGTAATTAGCGTCTTATCATCTGATTGTAATAATGAAAAATCATGTTGGGTTGTCAGTTTATTACTGTAGTATATGAGGGTGGTTTACAAAATAACAGACACACCTCAAGATTCTCTGGCTGATCCATTGGGTAAAGCATCATTCCAGTATGCCAGAGCTGCTCCGGAGTACGATTTCCCTCTGTCCTGAGTGGATGGTTGTTCCAGCCTTCCACAAAGGCCTCCAGATCTGCCTTCAATTTAGGAAGGAAGGTCATGTGAACTGCAAAAAGGTCCACTGTAAAAGAGAGGAAATGATCTTTAAATTGGGGGGTGAGTCTTTAAAAGAACAAACACTAAACTAATATATTGAATTGTATTTTCACACATTATTTATCATTACTATTTCTTATTCTTAATCAAGAGACTAACCCCTGGAGCATATATCAAGAAGGTGATCGGTCTCTAGGTTGTGCAGTGTGCTGTAATATTGTGATGTAACACATGTTCTGACATCCCGCCAGAGTCGTTCAATCCTGTTCACTCAGAAAAAAAAATTTGTGAAAAGTTTTAGGTTTAACTTCAAAGACTTGTCATATTAAAAATATCAGTTAGTGTCTATATACAGTCAACATCTTCCTGTATACATAGCTAAAAGGTATGAAGAAGCTTGAGACCTTTGATTGTGGACACTTTTTCCAGACATGAAGCTTCCTCGATCGGTTCCATGTACTGTAAACATGTATTGGGCTATTTCAACGTTCTCAACCCCTTGGTCACCTCTGACCCTGCAATACATTCAAAGATTATAAAATAGCATGATTAGTAAATTATACCGCATAAAAATGAGGCCCATTGTTTTACAAGAAGTGTGTCTGTTTTACACCTTAACATGAAGATTTTAAAAATGAACACTGTAGTATTCTGCAAATGCTTCGACCCAACTGAATTAACAGACTTTTACAGTGAATGATATTTGCAATTAAGATCCATATACATACTTTTTAAAATCATCCTACATACTTTTAAAGCTATCCAAAATCACTCTTCCCTGCCAATATGTTTGATGGCATCTAAATTGTCACCCGTTTTGGCTTTCTCTGGTTCTCCTCCTCCATCCCTCTTTGTCCTCTGCCTGCCTCAGTATTATGGTGAGAAGAGCTTTAAATTCCTCTCCATTTCTTGAACTCAGTTTACCTTGACATCCACAACTTTGACTTATTACTCATGAGTTTCATTTACAGCGACAGTCATCTTCTGACTCGAGTGATTTTCCCAGGAGTTTGTACAACAAAATATAAAGTTAAGGCTGTTTTGGTCAATTTTCTTTATGTCAAACAATTTAAAGGGGAAGTTCTGTATTTTTCAACCTGAACCTATTTTTTAGTATGCTATACGATCAATTACTCACCCAGATAGTTGTGGTTTTTAAATATTATGTCTCTCACACTTGAGGTGTACCTAATGATGAAAATTACAAATCTCTTATCTTTTTAAATGGGTGAACTTATAAACTTTTAATTCGCACAATACTTATTTGCCCCGCTGTATCTCCAAAAACTAGCTTCCCCAGAGAGAAATCTGTTATGTTTATTTCATTCTTTATATAGTTTTTTATCGAAAGATATAAATTATAAACTGACAACTCATTACAGGAACTTCACTCAAACATGCTGGTCTCCTGACTGGATTGGGATGCTTAGGTGTGCAAGAAGTGACACCTGACAAGTAATCACATAATGCGCTACAAGAAACCATGGCGGTGCTTTAAAATGACAGGATAAACTCAGTGGTTGAGATTCTACTTCAACATGTGTCGACTGTGTCTTCCAACTTACCTAGATGGTATGCCGTGTTTTTCTGTTGCTTTTTTGAAGGCAGCAAATGCTGTTTGTGCACGGTTATTTGTTGCAGCGTTGAGGCACATCACCTGTATATAAGAGTTTTCATGAGTACATGTAACCTTTTAATAAGCAACCGATAATAATCCATGACTGTATTTATGCAACTTCTTAAGAGTACTTTTCCACTCTTCATTGCTGAGAATTTTTGTAATTTACTCCTACTCTCAAATTTAAAATAGAAGCTATTTAAAAATGACCAAGAATCACTCCTCTTCCTCCAAATATGTACAGGACCTCTAGAGGTGTTCTAAGTGGTTAAGAGTTGTCTGTAGGGGATGGCACTGAGGCCAAAGATCATAAGGTATTGTTTGGACATATTTGATGTATATATTTGCCAGATATATATGCATGTATGTATGTATTAATTAATTAATAAAAACCCGAGACTCTGATGTGAAAATTAATGTTCGAATATTAAATAAACAGCGTGAAAAATATGAGTATGGAAAAAAGACGAAGAAAAAGATCAAAATTAAAAGCGGCTACTTTGCAAGTGTGTGCACTGCATGCTGGCGAGTCACAGACATGTCAAGTGAGCTGCAGACTTGTCAAAAAGTGGCACATACAGATAGAGGCGGATTGTACAGAGCAACGAAAAATTGATCTGGACATCGAAAAACCTCAGAAGCCCCGTTTGGAAGCTTTTGGGATTTTTTGCCAACTCAGTCGATGGCAGTGAGATGAAGTTATATGCAAGCTATGTAAGCTAAAGTTAGTTTATCATCCCACTACTAGCAACCTGAGGACACATCTTGAAAATGTGCACTCGGGTGTGCTCTGAACATCCTCCGCTGGAAATACCTCTAACAAAAAGAGATCAGCACTGGCCTGTTCACTTGTGTTTTTGGCCAAGTTACCTGACAGCCCTAGAACACACACAGTCATCGCTTACCTTCCTGGAGTAGCCGTCCACTGCACCAAAGAGAACAATGTTGTACCTACAAAACAAGTGAAGCCTATCATTAATACTTTAAAACAGGAGCTTTAAGAATAAACTTCAGCATTCACTGCAACCAACTTCATATGGTTCAGATAATTCACAACCATAAACAAAACTTGCCTGATCAATTTGTGATTTGTATCCACATGCCAGAGTGAAAGAGGTGCCCTGACAGAGTAAGTTCTACGCACAATGCAGCCCAATCCTGTTAGTCTAGAAAGAATTCCAAGTGAGTCAACTCTATGCATTGATGCAGTCACTCTCCTCCACTGGAGATGGATCCCCAGAGACCTCAGCCTCCCTTTGACCATCCGATATCCTGAATTGGGCATTTCATCTTTGATCTGCATGACTGCATTATCAAGCTCCTCATCTGTAATGGTGCAGTAGCTCTGTCTGGCTGAGACACCAAATTCCCTCATCCGTCTGTTTATTGTACTGCTTGAAACCCCAAGTAATTTTGCAATGCAGGCCACAGGCAGATTTGTTTCCAAAAGTTCAGTCAGTTTTTCTCGATCAATATCATACCTGGGACGCCCTGTCTCTCCAGCAACAGTTTCAGTAGCATTACTGGCAATGTCTGCGTCATAACTCTGTGTCATCACCAGCCTAAAAAAGTCTTGTAAAGCCCTTACAATTTGATCGGGGACAAAAACATGTCTTGACAGAGCCTCAAAGAGGTACAGTTCTTGTCGACATGTAAATTCCAGAAAGTCAAAGTCCAGAGGTGTTCTTGAGAGTGCTGACTCCAATTTGGTAATCAGCCTGGAGAAAATCTCATATCTGAGAATGCCCTGTTGACAAGAAAGACATTAACTTATCACGGTCAACTATTTAAAAAAAAAGTAATAATTGAAAGACATCCAACATTGTAACTGTAATCTGTTCTAATGAAAAAAAAAACTCCTGTTTTGAGGTAGAGGTAAGAGGTAGATGCCTATGGATTTCATTTTATGAACAATCTATATATCATAAATAAAAATAAATTGTATTTCTATAGCATATTTCATACAGGAAACAAAACAAAGTGCTTGGTATCTTAACATTAGGAATATCTAACATAAATATGAACACGCATCCAGAGGTCCATTTCACAAATCAGGTTCAGTGAAACCTCTGAGTCTGTCAACCTTGAAATGAGGGAAAATGAGTTTTCCTTTTCATAAAAAGGTAGGTTCCTCCAACCAGAGAAAGAGGAGGAACTCTAGCCTGTCTCACAAAGAGAGGTAAGATAAAGGAACACTTCACCCTTCATTTCTACTCACCCTCATGCTGATTAACTCTGTACACTTTCTTGATATTTATTATGCTGTCAGAGATGTGGGGAGGTTTTTGTTCTGCATCAATTCCATTACATTGATGTAGAAAAGTGCCCGGGCAAAAAGGTCCATAAACGTCCACAATCCGGGGAGCGCTTAAAGCCCCTATTCTGGCGCTAATACAAGCGCACATTTTTCTTTCTGCCTTTATTTGTTCCTTCAACCCCTCTCCTGTTTGTCAGCGGCTCAGTTGCTTAGCACAATGTAAACAGGAAATTTATCCTTCTACGCTTGTATTAGTGACAGAACAGGGGATGTAAGCGCTCCCCGCATGGTTTGGTCTGCCGCAGCTTCCATAGTGTCGTAGAACTCATCCAGGAAATGCCATGCACTACTGTTAAAGCCGTAAAAATGTAGTAAATGTTGTTTCCAGTAAATGATGGACGCTACCCACTGAGGACACTTGGATTACATTGGACGAGCTGTATGGAGGAATATTGACACGTTTTTATGGACTTTTGGAACGGGCGCCGTTCAATATCACTGTAACGGAATCTATGAAGAGGAAAACCTCCCCACATCTCCGGCTGCATGATAAATATCAAGAAAGTGTTCCAGAGTGTGAATCAGCATGAGGGTGAGTAGAAAATGAAGGCACATCATTCTGAGAGTGAAGTACTCCTTTAAGCTCTCGGTCAGTTACCATAGTAAAATACACGAGCCTAACCTGGTCAGGACCAGGTTTATCCTCAGAAACCCTGCGTTTCTCTCCGTTTTCGTCCTGTTTCAGGTACATGCCCTGTTTGATTTCCTCATTCAGTCAGCAGGTGAGTTTTGGCGTCACCTCGTTCTGACGTTAGAATTCCGTGTTCTTTCATTAATTATCTAGTAGTTGAAGGAGCAGCATTACTGTAAAGACAGTTAAATATTTGTCTGGCAATGTTTTTTTATTAGACTGTGCGTGGATGCTCTTGCATTTTGGGAAAATCACCTTTTTGAGCAGTGGTTTTTAATGTGACAGTCCATAATCTACATACACACCTAATTTGTGGTAAATTGAGTTTCTACCTGACTCCTCCCACCTGGCTCTGTCAGACATAAGTTGTTCATATTATTCCAGAGATTTAGAAGCTACATTAATACATGATGATGAAAATATGGAAAAGACTTCAACATTTATGATATAATTTCTTCATCAAAATGTCATCAAACGGCATTGTTGTGCAGTTATTCATAGCCGGTTATCTGACTTGTCCTAGTGCCCAGGAAATTATGATACATAGCCAGATTTATACTTTCGATGTAATTTGTTTTAAAATTTTATTTGTAAATGGAATATTTCTTCATAACATTGGTAACAGCACAATTTAAAGACACCAGTGTTTTGAATTGATCAGGAAAGTCCTCACACATGTGATGTCAGAGATTATAATTCCATAAAACTGGTATGGAAGAGATTTACGCTGCTTAAAACAGCATGGTGTTTAATTTGTTGTGTTAAAAATAAAAAAAAGTCTTATGATCTAGTACTGGACATTACCATCTACCATCACTATCTTCACATTACCATGGAGTTTGTTGCTATGGTGACTCATCGAACCGGGGTTGGCTTTTTATGGTCGTGGTGCACGAGCTTAACTCCACATCAAAGTAATCCGAATTGATTAAACCAACTCAAATCCTCTGTTCTGGACCTGAAAACTCTCCCTGAGTAGATTAACACAGGTTTCAGGGTTACACTCAGTTTGTTGAACCTGCTTTGTTAAACGGACCCCTGATGATTCATTCATGTCATGTCCATGTGTACGCAACTGCCCACGGGCACACATACAGAGCACACATACTGCCACTCTTCATCCCACTATAGATCATATAATTCTACACGTATTTTATGTCTATTCATCTAAATAAGTCCAGCAAAGCCAAGCAGTTTGATGTCACTTACATGCAAATCTGCAGGCGCTGCTGCCGTATTTCCATCCATTAATTCTTGTCAAAGAGGGGGGATGTCACCACTCCAGGAACAAAATAAACCTTGCGCACACACACGGAGATAACAAATCAAATTAAGCCGTGAAAAACACCACCATGTTTAAATTCAACAAGTGAAGCACACTTTAATTGTATCATCACTGGACGTTATCCTGAAATGTATTACAGTTAAGTGAAATGACGATTTGAAATGAACATCAGTTAGCTTCGGCCATTTTGACCCCCGCAGTAGCTATCGCTAGCATATAGCTATTGACATATTTTACTCGTGCTAACTACATATTCCTAAGCAATTCTAAGTTATCGAATTGATTTTTGTCCTTGTAGAATTGTTAATTCGAAAACGGCATAGTTTACTGAGGAGTATCCGTACTTTTCGGGAAGAACTGCTGTGAATTCCACTTACCTCAAGCAAAGTATCGTTGCCAAAATGCCAAAACCACCGCAACTGTCCCGGCTCCAGCCGTCTTGTCAGTCAAGGTCTTCCTGACACAACTTCCTGTGTACGCGGACCAATCAGGAGAAGGCTTATAGAATGGGGATTTGTCCCGCCCCATGTGTCAAAACACATTTTGATCCGCGCGAGGAAAACGTCACCGCGAGGGCAGAGACGCTGGCGAGAGCGCAGCCATCCTCAAGCGGGGGCGGCATGACAGAAACGCGCGCGCGTCTGATCCAGCTTCGCGCGCTCGGAACGTAAAATGCGCGCGCGACGCCTTCCACACGCGCGCGGGAGTTGGTCGTCTGTCACGCGAGAGGATCTTTTGTCCTCTCGGTAAATGAATTTCTGCGCGATGGTAGTGTAATCTGCGCGCGAGCATGTTTATTTTGCTCTCCCTGGTTTTGACAAAAATTTGACGCGATAGTGGAGACCCAGATTGTTGTACCGGAGCCCTACCGTCCCCAAGTACTTGCTCTGGCCCATGATGATCATTGGTCGGGGCATCAGGGCATACGAAAAACGTATAGACGAGTGTTAAAACATTTTTACTGGCCGGGATTGAAAGGGGATGTTGCTGCCCACATAAATAGTTGTCATGTGTGCCAAATAGTGGGAAAGCCTAATCAAAAAGTTCCGCGTGCACCTTTGCATCCAGTTCCAGTAGTGTCAGAACCGTTTGAACATTTAATAATAGACTGTGTTGGCCCGTTGCCTCGAACTCATGGGGGAAATGTGTTTCTGCTCACTTTGATGTGTGTCGCGACTCGTTACCCTGAGGCAATTCCATTGCGCCGGATCACCACTCGCTCTGTGCTTAAGTCATTACTGAAATTCTTCTCCCCTTTAGTTTACCCCGGGTGATTCAAATCGACCAAGGGAGTAATTTCACGTCTAAGGTATTTAGACAGGTGCTTCGTGAATTGAACGTTAAACACGTTACTTCGTCTACGTACCATCCTGAAAGCCAGGGGGCCCTAGAACGGTGGCACCAGACGCTAAAGTCAATGTTACGGAAATACTGAGAACAGGAAGGACGTCATTGGGATGAGGGAATCCCCTTTTTACTGTTTGCCGCTCGTGAGGCTCCACAAGAATCTCTTGGATTTAGCCCAACCGAACTCGTATTCGGACATGAATTACGGGGTCCACTAAACGTTTTGAAAGACAGGCTGTTAGAGACGCCGATGTCAGCAAAAGAAAAAGAAAATATCTCGGATTACGTGACTTCTTTCCGGGACCGACTTAGACACACTCACAAATTTGTTTTAGTGGCATTAAAGTCATCCCAGGCGTCCATGAAGCGCCGGTATGATAAAAAGGCCATTCTCCGAGTGTTTCATGAAGGAGACAAAGTGTTGGCCTTGCTCCCCGTGACGGGTACGGCACTGAGCGCTAGGTTTTCAGGTCCGTATGTTGTGAAACACCGGCTAAGTGAAACCGACTATGTGATCGCGACTCCTGAGCGCCGACGCAAAACCAGGGTCTGCCACATAAACATGCTCAAAGCATATATAACCCGGAATGCTCAAGCTTCACCCCCGGTGGGGGACACCACGACGCAGACAAATATCGTTCCCCGAAGTGTGGGGGTTACTGTGGCCAAAACTTTCACCTCAGATGGGAAACTATTTGCGAAGATTGAGGCGAAGCTGGCGCCTAGGTTATCCAACTCCGAGATGCTGGCTTCATTCCCGGAGACAGTCAGTCATCTTAATCCTGAGTGGGGGGCCGATCTAAGGTCACTAATCTCACGACATCGCCGGTTGTTTAATGATGTCCCATTAAGCACAAACGTCATAACCCATGACATTGAGGTGGTCACCACTAAACCCATAAAACAACATCCGTATCGTTGTAATCTGAGTAAACGTGAAATAATGAAACAAGAAACAGACTATTTGCTGACCAATGGCTTTGCGATTCCCAGCAAGAGTCCCTGGAGTTCCCCTTGCTTGGTGGAGACGAAACCCGATGGCTCACCCCGTTTTATTACGGACTACAGGAAGGTAAATGCGGTTACGGTTACTGATGCTTATCCGTTACCCAGAGTGGAAGACTGTGTGGATAGTATCGGGTCTGCTGCGTTCGTGACCAAGCTCGACATGCTAAAAGGGTACTGACAGGTGCCATTAACCGAAAGGGCATCTGTTATTTCAGCTTTTGTAACCCCGGATCGTTTCCTCCAGTACACTGTTATGGCGTTTGGAATGTGCAACGCTCCAGCCACATTCCAGCGCCTGGTGAATACCTTATTCGCTGACTTGCCATTTTGCACTGCTTATTTGGATGATATCGTAGTGTATACGAATACGTGGCATGAACACATCGCTGCTTTGGAGACCGTGTTTAAGCGTCTAGGTGACACTTCGCTCACCTTAAACCTGGCGAAATGTGAGTTCGGCCAGGCGACTGTGACCTATTTAGGGAGACAGGTAGGCAGAGGGAAAGTGCGCCCTCTTGACGCAAAAATAGCTGCCGTAGAGAAATACCCGGTTCCTGAAAACAGGAAAGCCTTACGACGGTTTTTAGGAATGGCAGGGTATTACAGAAACTTTTGCAGAAACTATGCGACGGTTGTAAGTCCGCTAACTGAGCTCGTGAGCCCGAAACATGAGTACCGGTGGACCCAGGAATGCCAGCATGCATTTGAGAGCGCTAATGCGCTCTTCAAACATGCACCAGTATTGACAGCACCCGACATGAGTAAGCCCTTTAAACTGGAGATCGACGCTAGTGCTGTGGGGGCTGGCGCCTTGCTCCTGCAGACTGGCAACGATGGGACTGATCACCCCGTCAGCTATTTCTCCACGAAATTTGCTGGATACTAACTGCATTACTCCACAGTCGAAAAAGAAACGTTGTCATTACTGCTCGCACTCCAGCACTTCGAGGTGTACGTGGGATCCTCCCCGGTGCCTGTGCAAGTTTACACGGACCACAACCCCCTGACATTTCTTAATAGGATGTATAACCATAACCAAAGGTTAATGCGTTGGGCACTGAGAGTGCAGGAATACAACCTTGAAATAAAACACAAAAAAGGAGTGGATAATGTCTGTGCAGATGCCCTGTCCCGCGTATACAGTGATGTATAATGCCTGTGTAGCACGTGTCATGTGTTACTACTTTAATGTGTGTGTGTACATATGTTGAGGATGGAACGTGGAGTCACCGCAAGCCAACATTTAAGGGTGGGGGTGTTACGGCCCCAGGCCTCCTGGACAGAGTTTGCAGAGTGTGCAGAGCTGCTGTGCTGCAGCACTCCCGGGATTGGCTCTCTCCTGGTTCCCTCCCCCGAAGGCCGGATTGGACGCCAACGCTCCCCCGGAGGGCCGGCCCTGATGGACTGCTTGCCCATAAAAGCCAGACAGTGTCAACCTGTCGGCGCGGCTGTGTGGTTGGTTAACACCAGTGCGCCAAGGGTGGCTTTGGACTGAGAAAGAAACTGTGTGAATTGGATGGTTAAAGCTTTAAATGCTGACATTGGATACTGAGCTTTCTAGTTTGTCTGTGTGAGGTGAAAAGACTCTCTCAGTTAAATTTGTGTTTCTTGAATGAACCTTTGCTTTTGGGATTAATTGTTTAGTTGTTTGATTCTCGTTAAAGACGCCCTGAGTTTGTTAGCTGTGTTTCTTTGTTTGTTTTCATAGAGTAATACTCCCAGGCTTTCTGGTTGTTTTGTTGGGTTACTGTTTAAATATAACACCTGAAAAAGGACACTTTTCGTTTGTTTATTTGTAATTGTAGATATTTCCTGGTTTTTCTTTCATAGGATCATTTCTGTTATCTTTAAGGCTCCCGGTGTGGTTTGTGACTGTGGGTTCTGTTTTGTGTTGTGTGGAAATAAAATACTTGTTTCCTTTTACATCTGGACTTGATTGTTTTTGCTGCGTTCTCCCCGATCCCTAGCGGGGGGGCCGTAACAGTCACAAACTTTGACTCTACTGTACAAAAAAAGACAAACCTGGTTTCATCCAATTTTACAAACAAGGAAACAGCTTGGTGAATGTCATCATTTGATAGCGGACCTCAAGGCTGATCCAAAAAATATTCAGAACCTACGTTCGGACAAATTCATCGCAGCTGCCTTTATTTACATCTCTATAATCTTTGCATGAAGATTATAGAAGTATGGGAGTATGGGAAAGTTGGACACGGATAAAATGACCTGTTCCTCTGTGTTGAAAGTGTTTGCAGACAGTCTAGCCTTCTCTTAGCTCATTGGTCAGTCCATGAACCCCCTCAGTGATTGGTTGTAGTACCATGCGACAGCGACAAAAATTTAACATTTTTCTATTTTCTTGTGGCGCATCATAGGTCCCCATGTGCACGTCTACGTGAACGAGTTCAACATTTCACATGCACGAATGTTGCCTGTCACTTGGCTGGAGGAGGCTGCGATTATCGCCTCATCACGTAAGTTCCACAGGAGAAGGAGCGAATGTGTCCAGCCCATAAATCTGTAACCTGGTTTAACTGATCAGACTTTCCACTATCTCAGTCTCTCTATTTTTTTGTTGTTGTTTTTTTGATTTTTTGGGGGGATAATCCAGATTATAAACAAATACATGATTAAATACATTCATTCAGGCATCTTTAAATAACTTATTTATGATCTTTCATTAAAATGCTTAGCAAGAATAACAATCTGTTTTCCAGTAAGGAACAAGCAGTCACTAACCAGCCTAGTGAGGTTTATTACATCATCCAACCACTCCTACATTTAGTTTTTCCTTCTACACATCCTACTTTTTTTAAATTTCTCTCCTCATTCAGCTGATCTTTATTCAGGCAGCAGCTCATAAACACCATCCACTCTAAAGGAAGCATGCAGCCAGTTGGTGTTTGATATATCATGGAATAGAGCTCCTGGAAATTTGCAATTTGCTTCATTCATCATGCTGATGGGAGATCCAGCTCTTTTCAAAGATTTGGCTCTCTTAGATGAGATGGTTTCCCCAGCTCCTGATTGGTATCGTTTATACATTCATTCATTTTTTTTTATACCTCTTGTCCAATTCAGAGTCATGGGGAAGCTGAAGCCTATCCCAGCAAGTAGCAGGCAAGATTCAGGCTTCACCCTGGACAGGTCATCATTCACCATTTGTAAATATTATTATTATCATTATTATTATTATTATTATTATTATTATTAATAATAATAATAATATAATTTAGTACAACTTAATCTACAAATTGTGAATAGTTTGTTTGTTGGTAAGTATTCAACCAACGTCTCGTTCCTGCATGCTGAGCAGCAGAGAACGGCCTCTCCCTGACAGGAGTCGGCTCTTCTAGTTCTCTTCAAAGATGCATCACTAATTCCTCGCCCACCAATGTGGCTGGTAAATATTTATTAGTATAGTATAGTATAGTATAGTATTTATTTATCCCCACCAAAATGAACATTTGGTAAGTTAATTTAGAGGACCAGTTGTGTTACTCTGATCAAAACTAAGGCTAAGTACACACAAAGATTTTTTTTAATCTAAAGAGATTTTGTATCTGTTCGAGACCTTACACATGTAGATAAAAAAATCAGGCATTTAACAGTGTTGATCGTACTGTGTATGGTGTGTTCCGATAATCTCAGCACAGAACAACACACACACAACGATGCTGTTCTGCAACAAACAGATCAACAGTCTAGTCCTCCGAGCCAAAAATCTCATGTGACCAAATGTGTTCTGACAAATTCACAGGAAACAAGGAAACATACCAACAACCGGAAAAAAAAATAAGAAGAACCATGGGAACAACTGAAAAACACAACACCCAGCATGGAAGAGGCTCTACAAGATGAGGGAATGGTGGTGGTCTTGCTACTAATATTAACAGAAAAATCCAGAACTAAAAAAAAAACAAAACAAAAGAAAACAACAAACAACAGACTGGAGACAGCGTAAACGCAGACTTTATATCCTTCCTTGCTCCCCAGTCAGCTCGTTTGATTGGCTACATTCCATTCCGCATCACAATCCACAGAGTCACAACTCAGGAGTTGTCAGCTTTCCTCACACACGTGAAGATATTTGGTTGTAAATATTGAACATGTTCAATACTTCTGATTGCCATGACCCGTTTCAGAGCCGATTGTCGGGACGAATTCACTCATAACACACCTCAGACCAAATGATAATTTTACAGGAAAATCTTATAAGATGTAAGATAACTAGGCATTTACCGTCCTTGGTCAGGAAGGGGCAAAATCAGGACAAAAGCAGCCCGATAATCTTTATGTGTTTACCTAGCCGAAGTAGAAAAATATGCTCCAACAAATCACACTCAAACAAGTGACTATTTGCAAGCTATTGATAGAGGTATTCAACCCCAACCGTCCATCGTCTTCAGCAGATTTTTGTTTTGTTACTTATTTAACTTTAACAGTTCCAGATTAATTATTATGTGAAACAATCTTTTATTGCATTGCTATGAGAGGCTTATGGACGTACAATTAATGCTGAGGCTCTAAAGTAGAGAGCATTTGGCCCTGCTTTCTACAGAGGTAAAAATAAATAAGTAAATAAAAAAAAAATAATTAGACGGTATTGTTGTTGTACATGTTTTGTACATGATTTTAAATGTTAAATTATTTATTCTAAGATTTTAAATGAACTGTGTTAAATTGGTATTTATTTATTTAGAGTTTATTTACTTTAAGTTATTTCTAGGTTTTGGACACAGATTAGTTTTCTTGTGTGTGGCAATAAAATTTAATCAAATTGTTTACATTTTTTTCACTTAAAAATTTGCTAAGTTCATAGCATTTTTTTGTGTCGAGGAGTTGTGGGCTTATCGGTTTATGAAGATTTGTAGGTTTATCAATCATAGCAGAGTGCAAGAATTGTTGATGTCCTTGTTAATCATTTCAGATAAATGCATCTGTCTGGCCTTGCAGAGCACAATGTTATAAATGAGAGCAGAAAGAAATGTGATCTCTCTTGACAGCAAACACTCAATTCATCTGGCTGCAGCGTTCTGAATCAGTTGAAACATCTACAGGGAATTACTTGAACATCCAGCTAAGATGGCAAGGCAGCAGTCTGCTTTGCAGCAAATACTTAAACTAGTTTTCCAGCATCGCTTTGGGGCAGGATGGTTCTGATTTTCATCATTTTAGTCAGACATAAAAAAGCAGCTCTAGAGGCCTTTTTAATGTGGCAGATAAAAGCCAACTCTTGATAGGAAATGACTCCAATCTTCCTTGCAGTAATACAAGTTAGAAAACTATGTTTATTGGTTATTGAGCCAAGCCTGTAACTTTAGTTAGTTTAATGTGGTTTCATTGTTAAATAAAGCTGTGTGTCATCAGCATATAAAAGGCTTGCATTACGTTTTCTGATGATCTTGCCCAAAGACAGCATATTTAAAGAGACTAGAACTTGTCTAAGTGCAGAGACCTGTGGGTCACTATAAACTCTGGTATGTGTTGAGGATACAATGTTTTACAAATTGTATTACAAGCTAGAATCTGTCAGATAAGTATGAGTTAAACTAGTCCAAAGCATTACGCTTAATCTCAAATAAATGTTAACATATTTTTAATAACATATTGTGATTGATGGAGCCAAAACCAGTACAGAGAGGTAGTCATAGTCCAAAGAAAGAGGAGGCCATTTGTAATTTTAATTGAATCAGTTTCAGTTCCAGAATCAAGAATAGCTTCTTTTTTATTTTTAACAGTAAAAAAAGAGTCATGCGATACATGGCCAGTTAAGAGACAAAAAGTGTTGGTAAGATGAATGAATGAATAAATGAATGAATGAATGAATGAATGAATAAAACTTTATTGTTACTGCAACAGGTGCAACGAAATTTTTTTCCAGGACAAACCCGTCCAAACAGGATCAGGCAGACTGAGGCAGCAGCCGCCGAGGAGTGAGAGGATGGAGTTGATATGGGCAGTATGTTGTGTGTGCTGAACATTTCCTCATGTCCTGTCACATAAACCTACAAAACACATTACACAGCCATCTCCCAGCTACTTTACACTGAATCTACTAAACACCCAGTCAGAAATACACACCAGAGTCAGAGGAAAAAAAAGCTTTGAGGTATTGTATCACTCAAAAATGGCGGCGCACAGTAGAGCAGCGGCTTCTCGAGCTCCCGGGACTAAGGCTGTTTTAGACTGCTGAACTCTTGCCATGCCCTGTAGACCCCACCCTACTTCCCCACCTCTGAACACCAGCCCAAACCCTGCTGCCCTGCCCCCACCCCCCCCATCCCCACCCCAACTGAATCCACCCCCCCCCCCCCCACCCCCCCTCCGACAAACAGACCTGCACTGCAAACACTTTACTCCCCCCAGGGGAGTTCCTGTCCACATGTTTACATGTTTACCTGCTGTCCATATAAGTGCAATATCATTAATATTAATATCAGAAATGTTATACTTTGGACTATCACTACCTCATGCACATACATACTTGCACATATTTATCTAGGCTGCACATGCAAACTGGGCTCTTTAGTGTTTACTGTTATTTTTATTTAAAAAATTTTGCTGTTTATATTCTATTGTATTTAGCTTATATTCTATTTATATTTAGCCTATATTTCTATTTTTCTTCATGTCTTATTTTATTTCACTTATTGCCCTCCTTCTTATGGCTCAAACCGGGACCTCAGTTCTAATTTCGTACCATAAACATGTAAATGTGAGCTGGTATGACAATAAAGTTCCTTGAATCCTTGAATCCTTGAATCCTTGTGTAGTGTCAGACAGGTGCCGAAACCAACAGGTGTCAGCTACATTAGCCCAGTTACAGTGTGACAGCCTTAGGGTGACATTTCCTCCAGCGCTTCTTCCATCTAACTGCAGAAATAATCCCTGGTCCAATCCACCTGTCTTACAAATCAACCTTCCATGTTTTATTTATGAATGTTGCATGAATAGATGTCCTCTATGCTTCTGAAGCTCATAAATCGTTGGGTGTTCTTGGCTGCTCGGTGTTCCCATCATTAAAAGCAAGGTTCCCGTGTTTGGTTCAGAGAGGAGGTCAGCGTCACCCTGGAAACAGCAGCCACACAAGATAATAAATACACACACTAAGCGAAAGTGAGAATTTGTGTAGAAAAGCCTGTGTTTTTGTGATTTTGTCTCCCTGACAGGTGTGACAAAGAGGAAATAATCCTCGGCAGAAAAGTGTGAAGTAAGCAACATTTCACTGGAAAGCAGTGGGAACATGGAGGCTCCAAATGACAGAAAAGGACAAGAAACAAGCTTCCATTCATGAGCTGGAAACCAGCAAAACAACCTTATCTGTTTACGCTGTACCCCACAGTCCAGAAATGAAGACTAACATATCTTGACAGTCACACAAAACTGCAAAAATAAACTAAGCACTGCAGATTTATGAAGGAAAGAATACGTACCTTTCAAGTTATACTAAGTAAGGCATTTTTTGTAGATTTAGTTGATATATTTTGTTTACTAGAGGGAAAATAACACAATAAAAAGGTAAGAATTTAATATTTCAAATGTAAGATAATTAGAGAGCAGAACAGGTAAGGAATCAGCCTTTGTAACTAGAGAAAGTAAATACATTTCACTAATCAGCTTAACATGTCAGCACTCTGTGATTCCCTGGAGGTGCAGTTTTTAAACTGCTGCTTGAATATGAAAATGTGCATCTAAACAAGATATCAAATGATCTTCTTGCTTTATCACTCTAGGATATGGTCAAAATTGGTCCAAATATCCACTTTAGGTCAACTAAGGATAAACATTTACCTGTCAATGCAATACCATTAGTTTATGGTACTTTTACATACTTCCTGCTCTTTAAAGGCAAATAACATAAAGGTACATTGTGTACATTAATATCTTTATTGCATTATTCTTTAGCTGATGTCAGTTCCCCGGTGAAACTCCACTGATGTTGGGACAGGATTCCTCTGCCTATTTCATATGATGCAGTTTTCCAGACAGTCTTTTTCCATCTTGTGGTTCCTTTCAACATGAACACATGAATGTGTTGCTGCTCCTGTTTGACCAGCCAATGTCACATCCTCAGAAAGCTCCATCTAGTTAGCACACTTTCTCTCTCCATCTCTGTGAGACTGTAGAATTAAAAAAATGTTTTAATATATCATGTCTGCTTTAAAGCTGTGTGTTTTTAAAGACCTGGCAAACTAGTTTTATGATTTATTATGTTATTAACCAGAAAATATTTTAGATTATTTTATTTTTTTTAATTAATATTTTATAATACTTTTCTGGGTAGAACAACCATGAAGAGGGTTACAGATGTATTTATTCAGTTCACATTAAAGTTAAATATATATAATGTAGTGATATAATGGTGTTTTCTATACATTAGAAGAATTAATCCCAAGTCATCAATTAAAGCCTCTACAGCCACTTGTCCTTTAAGTCATTTAAAACTACTGAATATTTTATTGAGATCAGCTCCACCATTCAGGTCATTTTCCATTTGACGCCAGACAAAACAGACAAACTGAACGACATCTTCCACAGCTGGAGTGTTTTGGACAAAGTAAATCCTGGGAACAGACTGTAATATCGCAGGTAAGTTAAAGAATGTAGATCTGAAGGTAATATCAAACAAGTTGCTGAGTAGTGGCACACTGTAGGATGAAGAAGTGTAGCATTCCCATGCTAGCATGAAGAGAAAAACAGCTTTAAAATGGCAGTTTTACCCCTGTGTTTTTCGTTGTCAAATTACAGACACACATTACCGGTGTTGCATTAATTAATATTTATTTTTGATCACTAAATATAATCTGTAAATGTATTTACCGGTGTGATTACAGTCTTGTTTCTGTCAAAAATGTTTAACTGTTGTAAATATTGTCTCTGCTGCTTCGATAAATAAAGCTGTGATAAAATATGAAGACAGTAAAAAGTCTTTATGCTCATGATGTATTACTTTTCCTCCAGAACTCACTGACATCTCTCCCCTAGACAATCACACTCATTAACAAATTCTCATCAATATCTGTCTACTCTATTAACTGGTCTAAGACCATAGCTATGCCCCTTAACTGTGACTTACTAAACATATACAATATTACAATACAGTCTGGAAATATTAGATATTTAGGCTTAAATATTTATTTTACATTATCAGAACTGGGCTGCACGGTGGTTAGCACAGTGGCTTAACAGCAAGAAGATCGCTGGTTCGAGCATCGGCATGGGGGAGGTTGGAACAATGGCCTTTCTGTGTGGAGTTTGCATGTTCTCCCCGTGTATGCGTGGGTTTCCTCTGGATACTCTGGCTTCCTCCCACCATCCAACGACATGCATGTTAGGCTAATTGATAACTCTAAATTCTCCCAAGGGTGAGTGTGAGCATTAGTGGTTGTTTGTCTCTCTATGTTGGCCCTGCAATGGACTTGTGACCTGCCAATAGTGTACCCTGTCTCTCGCCTGCTAAATGCTGGGTTAGGCTCCAGCTTCCCCACGCCACTTAATTGGATGAAGCTGTAGAGACAATGAATCGATAGATTATCAGAAGTAACGAAGCTAAATTATGTCAAACTACTAAAAACAATAGAGGATGATCTCACAGTGGAGGCACTCACCCATATCACTCATGGGTAGGGCTCCAACTGTTATTATGATGGTTCTACCTTAAATTAACTACCGGTTTTCAGTGATACCCACTAAACCACCCTCCAGCTGGTTTAAGTCACTGGACTCACATATTTCCAAATTTCTATGGAAAAACAAGCCATCATGTATCAGTCTAAAAATTTTACAACAGACAAAAAACAGAGACTCTGGCTGGGGCCTTCCTCTGCCACCCTCTGGGTTGGTCCAGGGTGGTCTTCATAGTTTGATGATTGGGGTTCTTGCTCCAAGATTTCTGCTGATCGCCCGGGTCTCCGGGCCACTATAGTCTGCCTCTAGCCTCGGTAGAGTCATGGTTGCATTTGCAGAGTCACACTCATCTCTGATCACTCCTCATTCCTCATACTCTGCATGCTGACACAGTCACTACGTTGTCCAGTGGGTTTATACGCTAAAGGCCCATTTAATCTCCCTCACACACAATAGCGACATCAGTTTCAGAGGCTGTCATCATCATACTTCCAGGTGTCTTTTGCGTTTCCATGGCTGTTATGTCAGGTCCTGCACTTGTGAGCAATGCTAAGTTCAGAGTTCACTACCATGTGTCAGTTTCAGACACCATGTGGCTGTAATGCATGGCTATAAAGTTGTTTCCAACTGCCCAACACGCCCTAAATATTTGCATATAGTCTTTCTTCAAAAGCTTGCGCAATTTCTACATTTGTGCTTGTCTTTATTCTTCTGCTTTTTTTCCACCCTTCCTGGTCCTCTTCTTCTTTGGTTTGTTTCTTTCACTGGTTGCAGGCCAGCTATTCTGCTCAGCACGGTCCCCACGTTTTCCGGTGGTATTGCTACGTCTTCTGCATCAAGTGACGGATAGCTAAGCTTCCTGAAAATGGACCAAATTACGTGTGTAACCGACGCAGAAGACAGAAGATTTGTGCTGCATTGAGCATAAATGGGCCTTGAGAGCTACTTTTGTTTAACATTTTTTGTGTGTTTCTGGTACTTTAGATCTTGTCGTGATACATGTTTTGCATTGTATTTTATTTTATTTATTTATTTATTTTTGCCTGTTGTTACTTTGGTTGTTTATTCATTTAATTTAGGAGGTCCTGATAATTGTCAGCTTTGTTTTCCTGTAAAAGCCGTTATCTGTTGTTTCATTGCATCATCTATGATCTTGCTGGCTGGACTTCCTTCAACATTAAGACACCAACAATGGTAAATGATCATTTATAAAGCTCTGCGAGCTAATCTCTCTTTCTGTCAGCTCTAGTAGTTTCCATAATGTACCTCTAAGTGGTTGTTCTTGAATATTCACTGCAGACTTTGGGAAAAAAGTGTTTTCCCACCATGCATCAAGGTCGTGAAATAAACTCAACATTAAAATCACTCATATCGATTAATGATTTCAAGAGAATCACCAAGAATGCAGAGCAAGAGGAATGTTACTGCTTCCATTGAAATTTACTGCATTTTAGCAGTCTTTTGTTTTATTGTCATTTGTGTTTCATTTATCTGTTTTATACTGTTATTATTATTATTATTTTTATATATTTTTCTTCTTCTTCTTCTTCTTCTTATTATTATTATTATTATTATTTTCTATATAGTTAAATTTGCATGGCTGTTATTTTGGGTCTCCCTTGTCAAAAACATTTTGAATCTCAGTGGGACTGCCTGGTTACATAAGGGTGGAATGAAACAAATATTTCTGAAATAGAAACCTAGTTTAGATGCCAGTTTTTTTATTATGTTGTTTGAATGACAAATTCTAAATCATAAAATCTGGGAGAGGTACATGGATGGTCCTTGGTGGTAGTGATTCGGTTCTTTTGACTTAGCTCCCTTTAAAGAGTCGGCTCCTTTGGCTCCCAAATGGCTCTTTGTTTAATATCACTCAGAGCTTACATTCGAGTATAATTTAGCAATTTTGAGTAGTGTCTTTGTTAATAAGCAATTTTCTTTAGTATGTTTTTAAATGATAAGCGTTTAATATTTTAATCAAACCTTTAAACAAACAAATGAACACAGAACCACACCAAGCAAATCAAGTAAACAAAGGCCAAAGTCTGACTAATCTTACACTTTAAATTAGCTAATTTTTCAATTTTTTTTTCCTGACACACTTATAAATTCAGTGTGTCACATTGTGTAATGTGGAGGAGAGCTGTGATTGGTCCAATGACCAAGGTGGTGCAGAAGTCATAAGAACTAGTTGAATTTAATTTAATAGTTACGATCACACCACAAAAAGTCCAGGAGAAACCTCAGACTTAGATAACAACGAATAGACCAGTGAGCTCTATATTTGTTCAGCATTTAACCATTTCCACCCACAGGACAACACACAGACCTTGTCCATGCACTGAGTTTGTTGACTTAAGTCATTTTAGACGTTTGTCTCCAGAATGAGTTTCCCTCATCTTCAGTTCTTTGTATTTGAGTTTAGTTCTTCCACTGCATCCATCTTAGTGGAAATCCAGGGTAAAACACACAATTAATACAAGGTTATTAGAAATTGAAAATTATTGAAAATATTTTTTTCTTTAATTAAATTAAAAAGAAGAGACTTTTTTTGTTAACACATGGGCATGCTTCCCTCACAGGAACTAAATTTTGTGTGGAAGCCAACAGAAGACATGAAAAAATAATGGGAAGCAGAATACTGTTGTAGGATAAAAGTACAATTATAGGAACTGCCAAGGTGTGTCTGAGGCATATGGCTTTTTCTCTGAGTGACTGTTGTTTTTCTGCTGGTCTCAGGAAAGAAGGATGCCCGTCATTGCTCTGGGATTTGTGACAGCAATATGTGATTATGGCTGTTTTATTTATGGCTGCCTGTTTTTCTTATTTTCCAGCTTCCCTGTTTCTCCTCCCGCTGAGCATTTCAGCGGCTGCCACAGGCTCCGTCCCGGTCATTTATCATTCATAGGTACCAGTCAATAAATTATAAGAGAGAATGATTCATTCAGGCACTAAGTGCAAGCAAATACTGTGTAAGCTGCTGTCTGTGTTCATGTTCAAAAGACGAGATTCCTCTTTAATTTATCAGGCTGTTTCTCACTGAAAACTCCCAGGATTTGTCTAAATGCTCCTCCTACAGTGCAAAACAAACTCCACCTCCGTTAGTAACTAGTTTTTAAGACTCAAGAAAGCGTGGAGGGTTTTTAGTTTTGAGAGCAAAGATCTTTATGCTCTTCCAACAAATAAAATAAAAAATTTTTAAGGAAAAAAAATGAAGAAGGAGAAAATGCTTTAATTTCAGCTGAATGAATGTTTGATAGTTTAGATCCTCACTCAATTCAAACAGTAAAATCACACAAAGCTGGAGTAATCTTCTATCCACTAACTTCTGTAATTCAGTGCAATCTCTCGCTCACTACTTTCATCAGCCTCTGTGGAGGAATAGGCTGAATGTTTTTTATGGGACAAATTTTATGTGATGGAAAACCTATCTTCAAAACAGAGTTAAAAGATTAAATCTTGACTATATAAAATCTTCTGTCTTTCGGGGAAAATCTGAACGAATTGAACTCGATTCGCCTCTTTTTAGTGTGTAACCCACATTTCTCTGAGACTGATGGGAAGTGCTATTTGTTAAAGAATGTTTAAAATTTCCAATAACCAGCAATTCCTGCCTCATCTGGACATAAAGAATGAAACACAGAAGATACTGCATTGAAGATGAGGGCTTGATTTTCTGCTTGGCTTGATCACTTGTTACGACCCAAGATAGGGGTATGGTGGGGTGCAACAAAAAAATAGACGTTGGGAACAGATGTAAAATAATAATGAGCACATTTTATTAAACTCCAGTGAAACAACGAGTGAAACCTGTAATGAAAAATACACAAAATAAACAAGTGTTGGGGTTTGCGGACCTGCTGAAATAAAAAAAAAAAAAAAAAAACACAACATATACCAAAAACCTATACAAAACTCACCGAGTGCAAATAAAGAAATGACTAAACTCGGTGAGGAAACTAAAACCAAACAAAAGAGCAGCAGATCCATAATTAACGTGGTCTCAATCAAACACAAACACTACCCTAGCCCAACACCAAAACAAAGATAAACACAATGGCAGAAACACAAACTGAAGTGTAGCAAAGCCTGAACTGAACTGAGTGTGAAATGGTGGTGAATCCAAACTAAAAACAGAATCATTCAAAGTCCCCACATGGGACGCACCACAGCCAGGAATCATCCTGCTGTGCCCAAACAATGGTCTGCCCCTCAAACCATTCACCACCGCGAAGCACAGCAAACACTCAGTAAGCCATACTACTTAAAATCGGCCATAACTCAGAACGAGGCCACCTGCGCTAACCAGCCACGTTCCTACAACATGAACACACACAGTGACTAAGTGAGGGGAAGCGGCCTGTGCCATTTACGGCTTCCCCTCCCAACTGAGCACTGCAGAAGCCTTTTCTGTCCTGGCTTCCACAGAACTGCAGCCTGATTGGCCGAACATGCAGCCAATCAGAGGGGAGGTGACTGGGGTGCGATGGAAACAGCCACTTAAAAGGGACATTAGAGCCGGGGATTTGCATCCCAAACTAGCCTCAGCTGTCCTCAATGAGCGCATGTCGTAACATTATGATGGAGCAGGATGGAACAAGCTGCCATGTTTCCTTTTGGTTCGGTCCAAATGTTTAAGGTCTGGTTTTCTACTTAAATCATATCTGAAAAATGTAAGCACATGCTATCTGTTCAGTCAGTATGAAACCCATTTAGATTAGATTAGATTAGATTAGATTAGACTTTATTATCTCACAGTGGAGAAATTCACTTGTTACAGCAGCTCTTGTTATAGAATAAAGTACAGAGAGGCAAAATAAGGTGAACATGCATCACAGCAAGAAAGTGCAATAGAAATTATTTACAAGTCTAAGAAAAGCAAAAATATGTACCGTTATAATATAAAGATATATATATATATATATATATATATACATATATATATATATATATATATACATACACACATACATACATACATACATACACACATACATCATATATATATATATATACATACACACACACACACTACATCCATACATAAAATAAAATAAAATATAACAACAACCTCACAGACTATATACATATTTACATGGTGATGGTGGGATATGAAGAATATGATGACATTGATAATGGGGGGTATTGCACAGTAAAATATAAATAAATATTGCACAGTATTATGACTATACAGACAAGTTGTACAGTCTGACAGCAGTGGGGATGAAGGACCTGCGGTAGCGCTCCCTCCTACACTGAGGGTGTCTCAGTCTGCTGCTGAAGGAGCTGCTCAGCCCCCCCACAGTCTGGTGCAGTGGGTGAGAGGTGTTGTCCATGATGGATGTGAGCTTGGCCAACATCCTCCTCTCACCCACCTCTTCCACAGAGTCCAGCCCGCAGCCCAGGACAGAGCTGGCCCTCCTGACCAGCTTGTTCAGTCTCTTCCTGTCCCGGTCGGTGCTGCTCGCGCCCCAGCAGACAACGGCGTAGAGGACAGCAGAGGCTACCACAGAGTCATAAAATGTCCTTAGCAGAGGCCTGCATACTCCAAAGGACCTCAGTCTCCTCAGGAGGTGGAGGCAACTCTGGCCCTTCTTGTACAGGGCGTCTGTGTGGTGTGACCACTCCAGTTTATTGTTGAGGTGAACACCCAGGTACTTGAAACTGTCCACCCGGTCAATCTCCTTCCCCTGGATGTTCACCGGTGTGTGGGGTAGTGTCCTTCTCCGGAAGTCAATCACCATCTCCATGGTCTTACTGGTGTTTAAGCATTTAGTCACATATCTGTCCTTTCAAGATTTTGCAGTTTTTTTTGTGATTATTATAACAGGAGTTGCGATGTTATTTAGTTAGTTCTTTTTGTTTGTTTGTTTTTTCACCTGAAATATCAGTTACAGTGTTGATTAAAATTCAAATTTTGAAATTCATGATTTAAAAAGTCATACTGACAATATCAGAGGTTGGCAGAGTGAATCTACAACTTATTGTTTAAACATAACAAATAAAAAATACATGAATGAATATCCAATTTCTTTCATTATCATTTTGCAATTTCCCCCTGGGCTGAATGAAGTATTTTTCATTTCATTCATTTAATTTAATTAAATTTCAGGTTTTTGCATCAGGTCAGGATGTTCAAAACTTCATCAAGTCAATGTTCATCAAATTTTGTCTTGTCTCTTTTCTATTCTCATGTATGATTTGGCAGTATTTTGTTGTAGAATTGCACAACTATTATCAGTCCAGACGGTCACAAGATGGCTGTATTTTGCTTTAAAGGACTGCGCCACACGCCAGCAGCTGGATGTCAACACACAGACTGTTTTTCAACATGCAACATGGCTGATTGTGTAAATAAATAACGGCATTATTGAAGGAACAGAGGAAAAGAAAAGTCAAAAGATATTTATTGTTATTCTTCACATGAACATTCCATCAACATAAAGACTGAATACCGAAAAAGATAAAAGCGATTAAAGAAAGAAATAAAATATGCTAAAACCATAAAAGATAAAAACAGGTATTCCACCTGTGATCAATAAATACATAAAGAAGCAACTGATAAGAGCAGAAGTTAAGAGTCATCATAGGACCGTCATAAAGCCCATGTGTGCGCATGCGTTAACAGGCATTCAGCCTTTTCGGTCACACAGTTTCCTCCGGGATTAATAAAGTATTCCGATTCTGATTTATGCTCGACACATAAGACGAATACGCTGACTGACAGACACTTTCGTCCGCCTCCTGCGTCATTTACAGTTGGTGCTGTTTCAGGGGCCTTGCGGATCCATTGCATTTCGCAGCAAATCATTCAATACCACAGGGTCAGTGTTGAGCAGTATAGCTGACAAACCAGAGAAGAGGAGGAGACACAGTAGGAAAAAGGAGAAGACGAGGGCAACAACTGTAAAGATAGCGAGAGCTTTTGAAGAAAGGCTCTGTGAGTGTGTTGGTCGGTTGTAAACAACTTCATAGCGCTGCATTATGGCCACTAATCGGTGTCCAAAACTAACGTGAGAACGTGGAAGTGAACTCTGAACCAAGCAATTCCCACTACTGGAGGAACTGACTTCACGACCATGAAAAGACACATGGAAGTATAAATGGTGGAGATGTATGACAACACTTGAAATATTTCGTACGTAAGGGAGGATTAATGGGGCCAGACAGAATCTATGTATTAGCCATTGATATGGAGTATCAGAGTGAGAAAATCTACCAAGGTTCAGTGATGGGGTTTTAAAGATGCAATACATAACTTTCTGAGCTTAAAAGTCAGTGTTGTGTACTTTTTTTACAGCACAGTGACATCTACTGTGTACATTTCTGGAGCCGTTGCTGCCCAGCAGCATGCTAACGCTCAGGAACAGCACTGTATAATCTTCTGGGATAGCAAATGGATATAAACAAACTGGCCATTGTAGAAGGTAATTTAACAAAAACAAAAACTGCAAGAAGACATGGGAGGAAGAAGGGGAAAGAAAGAGAGACCGGGAAAGAGATAAGAAAAGAGTCAATATAAGACTTTTACGAGCTGGAGAGGCCTTGCTGTACAGCACAGGTAGGATGCAAAATGGTGCTGAATTAGCCATTGATATGGGGAACATCACTGAGAAATTCTGCAAAAGTTTTGCAACATGGCTTATTGTTGCCATGAGAAAGAGAAAAATCCACTTTTGTTTCACTCACTCAACAGCAACATCCTGCCGTCTCTTTACTTCCTTTCTGCTTTGTTGTTTTCCAGAGTATATTTTAAGACTAAAGGTTTCTGTCCTTGTCTCATTACATAAGATTGTTTTTGAAACTGCCGTGTCTCATGAAGTAAAGCTAAAAATACCAGCATATTGTTTTGCAGCAAAACACACCTGTACCCGTAAGACCGTAACAGAAATGGAGGAGCTGCTTACAAATGAGAAATTTTGGCAAATGTATCATTACTATTCGTGATTCTTCAAACTTGCATGCAAACCTTCATGTGCTGCACTAATAATAATGTCTAATATGAAACAACTTATGTGATGTGTCTAAAATCAATAAAACAATTTTTAAAATGCATATTTTTTTAGCTGAGCCTCCTCTGTTTGCAGCCAGTTATGTAAATCCCAATCTTTTGTTGTCTGATGCTTTTTAAAGAGCAGGAAAGAAAAATCATGCAGTATTTGTTACACCTGCTGCTGAACACTCATGGAGGCATCTCTGCCACAAGAGGCCATTCTTTTTCTCTCAATGTTTGTAGAATAAAAGCAACAAGAAGACAGAGGCACTCAACAAGACCCTAATTATCCAGTTTGTTCCAAGGCCGGTGTTTTTGTTCTGTTGCATTCTCTGCAGGGCCAATGAGGCTCGGGAAAGTCATATCTTACTGTCATGTCAGATTTGTCAGTGCAGAGATGCAGCTTTGCATTAAATATCCTTGAGTCTTTGGTTGCGGTGCTAAACGAAGACACTACACTGTTCCAACATCCACATTAAAGCTGAATAATGTCCAGGTTGATATTCCTCCAACATGTGAGAGGCTTACATGCTAAGCCAAAGATGCTGTTTCACCTTTTACTTGCATGAATTTTTATTTATTTATTAATAAAACAGGATCTGAGATCTCTCTCACTTGTCAGTCTGCACTCTGTGTTCATTTATGGAACTTGTGATTGCTTTTGTACGATTATAAAATTTGTGGTAGTGTAGGAATTTATGAAGGAGCTTCTTACAATCCATGCAGCGTGGTTTAAACACTACAGTCTTCCTTTGTATTGTTGCTGATCACACCATTCCTTCATGGCCAAAACGCACCATCTTCACATGGTAACTTCTGTAACCCAGGTTTTGGCTGGGGTATGAAATTCCTATTTTTTCTATGGTTAGTGAATGCACCACAGTGATGCAAAGTGTTTGGTCAAGTGCTCCCAGCTTTTTCCTTTTTGTCATATTGTACTGATTAGGAGCACGCTGCTCTTGTGTCCTCCACATGCTGGAAACTTGCGTATGTTAGGATGAGGTAGTGTAAATAACTTTACAAGAAACAAAAGAAGAAGAAAAACAAAGAGTTTTAATGTTTTAGAGAAGGGGTAACCAAGTCCAGTCCTGGGGAGCTACCATCCTGCAACTTTTCGATTCATCCCTTCACCAGTGCACCTGAATCAAATGATTGAATTCCCTCATGCACATGTCATTCAGCTCTGCAGAGGCCTGGTAATGACCTATTATTCTGATTCAGGTGTGTTGGAGAAGTGATGCATCTAAACGTAGATGCTAGCTGCCTGTCTGAGGTTAATGCATTGATGGTCTGTACTTATATAGCGCTTTTATCCAAAGCGCTGTACATGTACGTCACATTGATGTATAATGCTTCAATCTGTGGGGTAAAGTTGTCTTTTACTGAAAAGAGTTTAAAAAACTTTTACCAGGCCAACTCCACGCTTCAGTACAGGTTCTCTGCCTTTAATGTTTTAAAACTTTTCAACAGCTGTTGTCTAATTCAGAAAATGTGATTCTCAGAATTTTATTTGCTCTATCTTCAGTCTTCATTTTGCAAAATATGAAATATGAAAATGTTATATTTGGATGAACTGCATGCATTCAAACAAAATTCTGTTCCATACATGATATTTTCATCACATCCACTGGTTGGTATGCAAAACAATATTCTTAATCAACCAACATATGCACATCAAGTCTTCAGTCTAACAGAGCCAAAACTGACACAGATATAGAATGTGGAGCTTTTAATAATTAATCAGATTTTAGAGGAGGAGAAACATTGTGAGTAATATGAGAAGACATCCCTCACGTCTGTAACACTTGAAGCTAACACTCAATACTGTTGGCTTCTTTAATATGCACACATGGACAAAAGTGTTGGTACCCTTCGGTTAATGAAAGAAAAACTCACAATGGTCAGAAATAACTTGAATCTGACAACAGTAACAATAAATAAAAATTCTAAGAAATTTAACCAATGAAAGTCAGACATTGTTTTTCAACCATGCTTCAACAGAATTATTTTGATTTTTGATTGAGTCTTTATTTGAGCACAAAACAAGATAAAAAAGATATTAAAGTGCAAGCCATTGCAAGCACAACATAAAATAAACTAAAGAAAAACGCAATGCTCAAAAGGAGTAGGCTGAAGCAAAATGCTTACAAATGCCTACCCCCTATAAAACCTATTAAATTTTAACCGCTGTTTACACATAGTCACTGCACCACATACAAATTCCAAGACACTATACACTCAGCACATTTCATGATACGTTTCAAAAAAATGATGTTTGTATATTTTTTTAAAAATGATCTATATTTGCACAGCCCTTAAGCTTTCCGTCTAACCCATTCCATAAATGTACTCCTCTTATAGAAAAACTCATTTGTTGAAATGTTGTTCTTACTTTCATTTTCTTAAAATTCAACCCATCCCGAAGGCTATAACCCCCCTCTCGGTCTCTAAATATGCTTTGAATATTCCATGGAAGCATATTTTTCCTGACTTTGTACATTATTTGAGCCGTTTTAAACTTTATTAGAGCCATTAACTTTAAAACCTTTGCCCTTAAAAACAAAGGATTTGTGTGTTCTCTGAATCCTACATTATAGACAATTCTTATAGCTTCTTTCTGTAATGTGGAGGGGTTGGAGGGTGGTTTCATATGTGTTTCCCCATATTTCCACACAATAATATAAATAGGGTAAGACTAAAGATGAGTATAGGGTCAACAAAGAGTTAGAGTCCAATATATGTTTGGTTTTCCCTATAACTGCAATGCTTTTTGAATTTTTTTATGTCAAATAGGCCACATGAGATTTCCAGCAGATTTTATGATCTATGATCACACCAAGAAATTTATGTTCATATGTTCGATCTACACAAGTCTGATCTATGACCAGTTGGGAATTGGATGCAATATTATGATTTCCGAACCACATTATTTTGGTTTTGCTCAAATTTAAAGACAATTTGTTTCTGTCAAACCAAAGTTTTAATTTTTGCATTTTTGTTGTGATTTTATCCAAAATCTGCTGTGTACTTTGGCCTGTACATAATAAGTTAGTGTCATCAGCAAACAAAAAAAAATTTAAATCTTGAGAAATATGACATACATCATTTACATAGATAATAAACAATATTGGCCCTAAAACAGAGCCTTGTGGTACCCCACACTTTATTTCCATAAACGATGACTTACTCTCTTCAATTTGTACAAACTGAGTTCTGTCTTGTACATAGCTTTTTACCCAATCACATGCAATACCTCTTATTCCATATTTTTGTAATTTGTCAATTAAAATGTTGTGGTCTATGGTATCAACTGCTTTTTTAAGGTCCAGAAATACACCAGCAGCACATTGTTTAGAATCTATGCATTTTGTAATTTCTTCTGTTAGTTCTAACAAAGCAAGAGAAGTGGATCTTCCAGATCGAAAACCATACTGGCTGTCACTTAATATGTTGCTTTTATCCACAAATTGTAAAAGTCTGTCAGAAAACAATTTTTCAAGAATCTTGGAGAATTGTGATAGTAGTGACACTGGCCTGTAATTTGTGACGTTATGCTTGTCTCTTGTCTTGTATAGAGGTATTACTTTGGCCATTTTCAACTTCTAAAAAGATAAACTCATGAAACAGGCCTGAACAAAAATTATGGTACCCCTAACTTAATGTTTTGTTGCACAACCTTTAGAGGCAATCACTGCTATCAAACGATTCCTGTAACTGTCAATGAGACCTCTGCACCTCTAAGCAGGTATTTTGGTCCACTCCTCATAAGCAAACTGCTCCAGTTGTCTCAGGTTTGAAGGTGCCTTTTCCAGATGGCATGTTTCAGCTCCATCCAAAGATGCTCACTAGGATTTAGGTCAGGGCTCATAGAATGACACTTTAGAATAGTCCAATGGTTTCCTCCTAGCCATTCTTAGGTGTTTTCATTTGTGTGTGTTGGGTCATTGTCCATGACCTGTGACTGAGACCAAGCCACTGGCCAGCACATTTCTCTTTAGAATTCTATGATAGTCTTGATATTTCATTGTACCCTGCAAAGAAGACACCCTGTGACAGATGCAGCAAAGCAGCCCCAGAACATAACAGAGCCTCCTCCATGTTTCACAGTAGGGACAGTGTACATGTATAGGGACAGTGTACATGTACAGTAACACCCCTACTTTCCATGGAGATTTGCTCACTTCCTCCTCTTTTCTTCTCCTTCCACAGTACTTCATTTGCAATCAACATTTCTGTTTCTGAAATTGGCGTCAGATCAGGTCGAAAATAATCTGGAAGGAATTTTGTCAAGTAGATCACAATGCGACTGTTTTGGATCCTAAGTATTACACACACATACACATTTTAATCGCGATTAATCGCATGACATTCTGTGATTAATTGCTATTAATCGCATTGTTATGCACAAAATGTCTCTTTCCTTTAAAATAAGGCCTACAGCTATATAAAGAAAATGCAGTAAAATTTGGTTTACCAATACTAAATCAGGGTCTCTAACCTGTACTTGTTCTTTTACTTTACATAATTTTCCACAAATATCTACATCCCTTAGAAGAAAGTCTGTTTATCCTCTTTTTATAAAGGTTTTATGTTTTTCTTTATTTTAAAACCTAAAAATGGAAATAAAAATGTGGTTATTCAAAAATAACAAATATCCTATGGTGGCTCTTCATTAAAATATATATTAAGTTTCCTTTTTGAAAAGTCTCGTAACATTCGCAGCTCTAAAGGAGTTTTATTTAGCTGGCTGAGGGAAAAATGGCTCAGACAGAAAGCAGGATTAGAATCTCACAGCTTCTAGATGGTGAGGAGAGAGAAATATTCACAATATGCACAATAACTTCCATCCATGCACCTTCACTGCTTCATTATCCAGATTTTTGGCCTATAAATTCTCTAAACTTTATTTTTAACTTTTAGTTAGTAAATCCTGAACATTTCATCCTTCTTTCTCAAAAATATTTGATACGAAGAAATATTTTAACTGTTGCTGTTTAAAGAAAAAACTGCTGCTAAATCTGTTTATGTCTTTAGTGCAGGGGTCTGCAGCCTTTTCCAATCCAAATAGCCATTTTCACCTCAGCCAGCTTAATAAAAATCTTTTAGAGCTGCAAATGTTATGAGAGTTTTCAAAAAGGCAACTTAATATATTTATTTTTAATTAAGAGCAACCAAAGGATATTTAATTTTGAAGAACCACATTTTTATTTCCGTTTTTAGGTTTTAAAATAAAGAAAAACATAAACCTTTATAAAATGAGGATAAACAGACTTTCTTCTAAGGGATATAGATATTTGTGGAAAATTATGTAAAGTAAAAGAAAATAAAAGTCCCTGGTTTCCAACCTAATGACAAGAAAGATAGATTTAAAAAAATATTTTAGCCAAGTATTTAGAAGCATTGTGGAAGGTCCAGAGAGACACTTGCAGCTCCAGAGTCGCAGGTTGGAGACCCCTGATGGAAAGAGACATTTTGCACCTAACAATGCGGTTAATCGCAACATGTCATGTGATTAATCGCGATTAAAAATTTTAATTGTTGCCCAGCACCAATATA